>NW_026555085.1:28972500-29597500 GCF_021234165.1 Pteronotus mesoamericanus | reverse complement strand
TACTTTTCTTATTAAAAAAAAAATCAAGTCTTTCTCCCAAGCACTTTTTATCTATTTATACACAACACAATCTCATATTGATGTTAGTTTTTTCACACATGTCTTTTTTAAATGACTCTTTGTAGAAAACTATATCTCATTTTTCTTTGTATTTCCCAACACAAAAAATGATGTTGAAGATGGAATGTCTCTCCCACAGTACAGAGTTAACAAATGTTTATTGCAGCAAAATATAATAAATATCTAGTATGTACTCATATTATATACAAGAAAAAGAAAAGCAGAAAATTGTGGTAAACTTGAGATGTCTTGAAGACATAGATAATCATAAACTAGATTATGGAAAATTATTCATTAAGATATTAATATAACTTGGACTATAATTTAGCCTGGGAACTGCTGGTATATGCCTGTTTTCCCTGCTTTGTTGTGATGACTCATTTCATTCTTGAAGCTATCCCATCTTGGAAAACAAAAATCAAACATTATCCTAGTTATACCATAATGTGCTAAATCCAATAAAAATATAATGTATATATGATAAAATATATTTTTTAAGTCATAAGGCTCCAGATCAAGTGCAGGAATGGACAACGATAGAGAGTGAGAAATAGTGATTTTTACTTGCTAAAGATTTTTCAAAACTTTGAGGCTGTTGGGAAAAAAAAAGTGAGTAAACTCAACCGAGAGAGGCAAATTACCTTTGTAAACAGTTCTTATAAAGAATGCCTTTCATTTCACAGTAAACTGGAATTGTGCACTTGACTGACTCATGTATGCTTGATGGTTTGGGCTGAGAGATTTTGAAAAAAACAGTAAATAAGAGGAAATGGGGATGCCAGAGTACAGACAATGGAAGTGTTCACTTACTAGATGAGGCAGTATTTCTGAGTGTCCTATGGGCATTTAAATAGAGGTGAAACAAAGAATGGAAAGTGGACATATTTCTATGAATACAATTATAATATTAAGTAGTCTCCTTAAGATGTGCATTATTACTTAATATTGTGATAAACTCAATGATATTACTATCTTGTCGTTTTTTAAACTGGAAAGCAAAGAAAACCTCATATTAGTGAGCATTATTCTGTATTATCTCTGAAAATGAGGCTTATTTCTATCATTCAGTAAAAATTGCCTACAAAAAAGGCTGATGTACTTATTGCTAGATCCTTGGTATAGTGCTGAATAAAGCAGGCCTATCTGCCCTCTCAGGCCTTTACCTCTCATGGAGAGAACAGCCATTGAACCAACAAACAAAGCAAAAAATGTGAACACAGAATATAAAATTTCCCTTTATATTTTTAGTTTTTAACCTTCACAGAACATGCTTTGACTTGATTGCCATTTGGACTTCGGTATAAAAATAATTAAATGAGAATCATTACTCATACTTTGCTGGGTATGAATGGACCACATTTTTAATACAGCTCTTCATTTTGACTTTGAGTTTACTGAACGAAAAATAGAGAAATGATTTAGAAATATCCTGGCTGTATTAAAAATTCATGTAAGAAATTGAAATTGATGAAACGTATAACAGGGTGAGTCGGGCCATATCGCTGGGGAGTGGGTGAAGGACCTACTATGTGGCACCAGAGCCAGCACCGCTCCCCTTGAAAGGAGGTGGTGCTTCAGGAAGGGCCAGAAGCCGCCTGGATTGAAATCTCAGCTGAAACCCCTCGTCAGCCTTCCCACATCATGGGACTATGCTGAGAAAAAGGATTGCAGCAGCGCGAACCAGTGTGCATTGCCCAGCAACTGAGCAGCTCGTGATATCCAAACGCCTGCAAAGGGGTTGTGTGAGCTGTGCGCGCCAGATGCCCTGCCTCGGACCAAGATGCTTGTGCTCCTGTGTGCGAGGCTGGTAAACTTCTAACCCCTTCCACAAAATGGTGGCCAGAAAAGGGGCAAAGAAACCGGGAGGATGACAAACATGGTGGACATTTGTTGAAAAGTCAGACTCTCTGTAACTCATGGTTTTAAAACAAAATATGTAGAAGTGTACCCTTCTTTCTCCCTTGCTCCTGGCCCCCAGTTGGGGTTGGGGACAGAGCGTTTGTGGGCCCCATGAGTCGCCACCATGCTCCCAGCTCTTGCTTTGCACTGCTTGCATTCAGGAGCAGACCCTCACCAGCTGCGGGCTGGTAGGATGCTGCAACCCTGTGCCACGCAGTGACAAGCCCTGGACTGCTTACACACGAGCCTGGAAAGTTCCTCAGCCCCAGGGGCATGAGCAGCTTTGAGCACTGGGGTTGCAGTTGGAGCCCTTTGCATAACCTGCTGGAGTAACCTGGCAGTGCATCCCAGCCCAGGGTTGGGGAGAGGGAGAGAGAGAAGGGACAGGAGGCAATGGTGACACTGGAACCCACAAGTGCACACCCCAGGGAGAGTGAACCTTATAATGGAGACCCGTTTGTGTAGCCACCTTGGATCCAAAAGGACAGATAAAGAATGATGGGACACTTTTGAGCATGGGTTTGGATTTCAGTCTTTCTGGCTACAAGGGGATTTCTGTGTTTTGCAGAACAAAATGACTTGGAGCAGGGGAGACCTCAGCTTCTCCTGAGATCCCTGTTAATAACAACCTCTTTCCTTCCTCACCTATTTCTGCGTTATGCTTGTGCACAGCAGCCACAGCCAGACTCCAGGCTGTTCAGTTACGGTATTGGCAAAAAAAATTTCCCAGATTTCTACATAAAATAAGGCTAAACATGTACAACAACAACATCTGCCCTGGCGCTCCCAGGCTGCCTGCTGTCATAAAGAAGCAGAAGCCTATTTTAAGAAACAATTGGATGGAAATAAGATGTCCCTTGCCCAGAATCAAAATGAATACCTATAGTTAAACAACAAGGAGATAGTTGTTTAAGGAAGTAAGCTGAGGGGAGAATATAATGAAGTTTGATGCTAGTTACTAAGAAAGTTAATTTTACCTATTTCTGCCTTCATTTTCTCCCTATTGCATTCAAACATCAATCTTAAAACTTCTAGCTTTGCCAGCAAATTTCAGAATATCTGCAGGGCAAAAGCTCTGAATTTGATTTACTCAAGGCTATTCAAAAACAAACTATGGAAGATAGGTCTCAAATCTCTCTCCTTCATTACATGCAGACGATGAGGTTTATTCAGAGCTCCAAAAACAGAATACCACGAAATTAGACCCTGTCCTCTGGAAACTCCAAACTTTTTATTGCCTGGTTAAAATTGGAAAGAGTTAGCTCTTGTGTACTAAACAAAAGGTGAATCTCCAGATCTTAACTCAATTTGTATGGTAAAAATATCCACTCTGACTGTTCTACCCTTTCAGCCCCTTCACATCCATAAAATTGTCTCTACCCATTTCTTCCCACAGGGACCTTGCTCTCTCAAGGAATCTAATACCATTTACTACATGTATCCTCTTAATCTTGCTTCTGCCATTTTGTACTCACTTTGTTTCATATATCACACATTAATATAGAATAGGATAGAATCTGTCAATTATAGTTAGGGATGGATTCTTGCCACTTAATTTTTTTAATATTTCAATTTCAGTTGACATACAATATTACATTAGTTTCAGGTGTACAACATAGTAAATAGTGATCACAAAGTGATCACCAAATTAAATCTAGTACCCATAATGACACCATACATAAGTAATATAATATTACTGACTATATACCCTATGCTGTGCTTTATATCTCCATGACTGTTTTTACAACTGGAAATTTGTAGTTCTTAATCCCATTGCTTTTTTCATCCATCCCTTCGACCCCCATTTCCTCTGGCAATGCAATTTGTTCTCTGTATCTATGAGTTTATCTCTGTTTTGTTTGTTCATTTGTTTTTTAGATCCCACATAGAAGTGAAATCATACGGTATTTCTCTTTATTTTTCTCGCTTATTTCACTTAGCATAATATCCTCTAGGTCCATCCATGTTGTCACAAATGGAAAGATTTCATTTTGTTTATAGCTAATTAATATTCTTCTGTGTATATGTACTGCATCTTCTATACCCATCCATCTATCAATGGACACTTAAAATGATTGTCCCTGTTCATATTCTTTTTCTCATTGCTGTGTTTTCCTGTGATGAGGCTGGAATAATATTATCTCCCTTAAATGCCTTTATAAAGATTAAATTATATAATGCATTTAAAGTGCTAGACCTAAAACAGGTTCTTAGCAAATAAAGATGTATTCTCTTTTTTCTTTAGGAATATATGCAGATATTTAATAAATTTAAGTCACTCATTACTTTCCAGATACTGTTAAAGGTTATATTTTCAATCAGTTTGTTTTAAAAAGTCAGTGTAAGTAAGCTATTTGTGTTACATGTAGTAAAAAGTTCTCAAAGCACCTGAAAGCAGCTGTTGGTATTCAATAACTGCTGAGAAGACAAATAGACATGTATCAAGAAGTAAAGTAACACTGTAATCAGGAGGTAAGCTACTTTCTATCAGACTAATATCTCAATTGTTATTATTAACTTGAGGACTTTGTTTCTCAAATTAATAATAAATCCAAGAGAATCAATATAGTAAGAATTTTATGAAAGGATTTAATTTTTACATTATACTCTGTGCCTGGTTTAAAAGTAATTCCACTTGTGAAATAGGTTGTCAGTGGGAAATCAAATAGGTTGTCAGTGGGGAATCAAATTATTGTTACTTCCAGACACTTGTCAGCACAATTAACAAAAAAATATAAATAATATTTTGGAAATTTAGTAATTTTCAATTAACGTGTAAAGCAATCAATAAAAGAAGACTGAAGTTTAGCCAGTTAGGTTTTTTTTCAACTTTCACTGTGGTTTCTTTTCTGCAGCCTTTCTTATTCCAAGTGCATAGGTGGTATAAGTGGAAACACGCACATGTCCTCCTCCGAGGGCCGTAACTCCGTGTAGCATATAATCGCCATGTCCATCTGGCACAGTCTCACAAAAGCACATGTAGGAGTTTAGTTATAAAAATATTCAGGTAGCAGGATGCCAGATGTTTTGCATGGTTGTCATCTTTAAATTTCCTCTGTTTTATCACCTAACAAAACCTCAGTATAATGACTTTCGCATTCGTGCATTTTCTACATTTTCTTATGATTTCAACAAAATCAGAAAAATAAGCAGTGTAAAGAAATAGAGGATAAGAGATCCTATTTAGGCTCATAAGTACCCACTTTGCATGTACTCTTACCCAGCAGAGAAATAATATAGTTTATACAGCATAGCCTTCTTTAATTTTGGGGTTTTTTTGGTAGGTATTTAGTTATAAGCTAAGAACTATATTCTTTTCTAGATAGGAACGTAAAAAAGCATTAAAAGTGGTGATATCTTATGTTGCAATCTACCCTTGTCAGTTCATGTGGGTCTGGATCATCTTAGCAGTAACGGGCAGGCTAAACCTTGAATTTGAAACCTTCATTTTTCCAAAGTCTTCTTTCTTTCTTTTTCACTTTGATATCTGTGATCAATGTGGAGATATTTTATACCCATTTCCAACTCCAAGAGTCAGTGTTACTCAAAGCTTATTGCCCTTTAGTCAGAGTCATGGTGTCTCCATTGCACAAAACAGGCCACCTGTAAAAACATGTTCATAGGTTTAATGGGACATGACTAGCTGCTTCAAAGAAAAGGACAATCTAACCAATAACAATCACAACATGATTCTGTGTATTTTGATCATCAGGAATATATCTAGGATATGTCTAACTATAGAAACCTTCCTAGTTATAGTGATAAAACATCTTTGAATAAATTATGTCATGTTAAAAGTCTTGCTTCCAGAATTTATTCTTCATTTTGGCACATATTTCCACATGAAATACTTTGTGTTTTATGAGATTTCTTAATGCTTTTAAGCCTTTCATTTTCTTTACTGAAAACAGTGTTGCAGAATTTACTGAAATGTCCAACTTGGAGATAGCTGGTCCAGAAGTCAAAGAAAATGATGCCAATAAGTGTACTGTTACTCAAGAGTCTCTCTCCCTTATTATCAGATAGTGGTGCATAGAAGGACCAGAAACCTTATCAGTTTAGGCAGAATAAAAAATAGTTCTGTACCTAGCAGTCAAGGGTTAGCTAGAGTCAGTGATTTTACTCTTACAAATATTTTAAATGAGGGGTTAGATTTTTCCTTTCTCTAATGTCCATTATTTAAATTTCTTAGATACAGAACCCTACCCTACTGGCAAACAGCTGACCCTCTTACATTTCTAATAAATTGGAAAATAGAGCAGAATAGCTTGAGGAATGTGCAGAGATCAATGTGTCTGCATATTGTGCTTCTCAATTTGATTGCTTGCAATCACCATGAAAATTTGAAGAAAAATATTCTCTTGGTATTAAATACTCCATTAAGTGTGATTTTTTAAGCATCAACAAAATTTTATCAAAATACATATTTACATTTATATAGCTAATGTGTCCATATATTTATTAATAGTTATACAAAAATATTACAGTAGTTCCTTGTGCTGTAAAACTGTGCATTATATTTTCATTAGATTGTAAAAATGAATGTGTAGAGAAACTTCAACCTGGGGCAAATGAGGATCTACTGTGGATTAATAAATATACCAAGTTAACATCCATTTGATCATGGTGAAACTGAAGATTAATGATTTTATTAAAGTCAATAAATATTGACCTTGCAATAGAGGTTGGCTAATCATAAATACATATGATATAGTCTAGTATTTTTAAAATTCACCTTGAGAACAGAACTAATTTATTTAATTGTAATGAGGTAAATCAGGCTCCAAAGATTTGTGACATGGTAAAAAAAATTAAAACTAAGGGAAGGAAAGGCTTAAAGTTTAATATTGGGGTTTGGAAAGGATAAGTCTTAATAAGTTAAAAACAGGAAACTGCTGCAAGACAGCAGAATTGCCCATTAATATTCTAGTCTTAGGAGTTAAAAGTGAGTCTAAAGACAAAAATATCATTTTATAACATTCTAAATTTTACAAAATAAGAAACCCAAGTCTAGAATGATGTCCTAACTGGCCCCAAATCACATAGTTATTAGTGACAGAACTGAAAGTACAGCTTAGTCCAAACAATTCAAATTCTAGTAATGGATCTATCCCTAGCCTGCTACACATAAGGAATTCTAAGTGGCCATCAGTTTGAATGAGGGCAGTGAAAGCTTAAAGTAGGCAGCATGAAAAAGGGCAAATAAAAACTTGATAGGGTAGTTATTAAAGTAACTCTTCAAATACATCAAAAAAGACTATCCTGTAATATATCTCTTAACATTTGTGAGAGAATGAAATTCACTTTTATTATTCCACATTCCTATAATCATGCAAGCTATGAGGACAAGCCATTCTCTTTTCTCCAGATATAGTTAATAGAGATACTAGTATTCATAGCACTAACACAAACCCCCAAAATACACTTTAATGTCCTGCAATTTGTTTGCATTTTATAAAATTTTGTTTTGGTCTGCCTAATGGTAAAATTATAGCTCTATAGAAAGAATATATTTTTATATCAATATGTGTAATATTGTGGACAAGTATTTGTGTTTTTATATATGTATATCTTAGTTTCACAATATTGTTTATCTGGCAGAGACCAGAATTTATTTATTCCATATATATTTCGTATTACATTTTTTAGAGACATGGTGAAACTGTAACTGAATTTATGTATTGTTATATGTTAAATATGATAGAGGAGAGTACTTTTTAGCAATATAATTACACTGAATGCTAACATATTAGGATTCTTAATTTGATTCATTCCCAGGTGAAGAAGACTGAACAAAATCAGTAATTTTTAGTAGAGAAAAAGGGGAACAATCATACAAGAAGAAAAATTCTTGACTCAAAAGCAAAATTTTATGTAAGAAAAAACATTGAGAAATTTAAATTACATTGAATGTTTAAATTTGTTCAAAGATACCTTACAGTATACATTTGTAAATAAAATTTTGTGTATTTAAACTAGGTATAATCTTAAGAAATCAGCAAAAACCATACCATTATACAGGGAAAGAACTGCCATAAAAATTGTGAGTAGTACTAGATGCCAGAGTTACTTGGAAGAACTCTTCTTCATCTTCAGAAATTGAGTATGGACAATAGAGAAATAGCTAACTATGAAGTTTTTAGAAGTCTGTCATCAGAACAATTGATACAAAGGCAAAATATGTCAAGCAGAAATGCCTTATGGAATTATAAACCTCTTTGTGAAATTACAGTTTCATAAAGCTAAAAATAAATTGTGAGGAACTCATATAAAAGCATGATAGTCCTTTTTTAAAAAATGTGCATTGTTTTAAACAAAATTTTATCTATAAGGTGTTTACTTGAATTATCAGGGGGATCATTTCATAAATTATATGATGGTCTAACCACTATGCTGTATACCTGAAATTGAATAATATTGAATGCCAACTAATTCAAAAAATAGCAACCAAATAAATCTATTATTATCATATTATTGTCTCATAGGAGAGATTAAATATAGTATGAGGAAACTGCCCATGGAATCAACTAAGTAATTTTGATTATCTCAAATATTAATGAAATGTTCAAATGCATTTTTTTCACACAAGTGCTTCTTTTTCAGTACATTTTCTTTGACTAAAATATATTTTGAGAAGTCTTAACAGTTTTAGGCTGGAAAAAATAAGTTTCTTGGTATAATTGGGAGCCCCAAAAGGTCTAGATGAATTTCCCATGAAGAGCTCTGAATTATGAGTTTTCAGCAGCTCCAAACATGCTATAATTTATCAGACACAAAACTGAATTGGAAGAGTTGCAGAACTTAATACCTCATCTGAATTCACAGTGTTGGGAAAAGTACTCATTAATCTTCAATACTAGATGACTAGTCAGAATGGTTGCAAAAAAAAAGAAAACAACCAAATTTTAGTGTAAGATATTTTATATGTATTAGAATTTGTGCTCTGCTTCTATTAGGGGAGAACATTGCCTACACATCTTGGCCTATACAACATATGGTATGAAAGTATTTTTTAGCATTTGTCAACAATCAGAACAAAATATACAGGCACACATATACACAAGGGCAACAAAAATGTGTTTTGCTGGTATATTTTTTCAGTATGATAAATGTGTTTGAATCAATAATTGTAAAAGCTCTGATTATAGTATCAAATTTTACAGTCAGTATGTTTTCTTACTGTGGATTCTAAAGTTTAAATGCTTATTTTCCTTCCAGATATTCATAGAGACATAACCCATACCATACACTCACACACATACCACACATACCAACCTCACACACAAGATATACATAAATAGAAGCCCTCTCTAAAACATTTTAACACTCATTCTACTGGATAGACTAGATTATATTCAAAGAGCTCATTCAGCACTCTTAATTTTGAAAAAATAGCTCATCTTCAAGTGAGAAAGAGCAAAGAATAAATACAATTCAAGGAAAACCATCATTTATTGTGTATTTATAAGGTGTTAGACATGGTGCTAAACAATATATACATTAATTCACTGGTTCTATCATTAATATACTGATAATTTAGGGGAAATTCATATAGTTCAATGAACATGTTTGTTTGATCCTTTTGTATAGTTAAGGTTACATCATTCCAGTAACTTACATGTTAATTTATTTTAGAGTTTAGAAAATGCTACGTCACTGTTTTCATAATTCTGGCAAGCTAGATATCTCTTGAGTTATATTACAGAAACTTTTTCAATATGTTTTCTTTATAACTGTAGTCCTAAGAGATACCTTATTTTTAAAAAAATGACCATGAAAACACCATATCTTTCCTGAGACTCAATATTTATATTTTTAAAAATATGAGCAAAATTGTTTAGAAGAGGAATTGTATTTAATTATTTGCTTATTTACCATAAAGCTCTCTGATGTGCTGCTTACACTTCCTTTGTCTTTATAATTTTTTAAAAGATTTTTCAAATGGCCCCAATGTAAACTACACAATATTTGTGGAAAGAGGCACTGTCACATTTATTTCTAAATAAGCTTTTTCTAATGTGGCATAATAGATGAAGGTATTAGTTAATAATTTGCAACAATTCAAAGAAAAATATGAAAAATTAAATTATATGTGATATCTATGAAAACAAAATAAATGAATAAATAACACAAAACAGAAACAGACCACAGACATAGAGAACAAGTTGATGGTTGGTTGCCAAAGAGGAAGAAGGTAAGGGGATGAGAGGATGGGAATTTTGAAAAAGAAAAGAAAAAAATGGTGAAGAGCTTTATTCCTGAAGTTTTCATTTTAATAGAAATCCCATATCTACATAAAACTATCACATATCAACCAAATCAGGATACAGTCTTTAATTCCTAGAAGTCTGTGCAGCTCTCCTTGAGGAGAAAATATCTTAAGCCACCACCCATTCTTTCTAATACTCACATTTACAATTGTGAAGTTGACCACTGCATTTCACACACAAATGATTTTTTTATGCTTTACCTTTTCACAGAAATCTCTGGCATACAGTTTTGACAAATGTGTACTGTCACGTAATCACTAGTACAGTCAGAATATGAACAGTTTCATTAGCACCCCAACTCCCTTGTGTAGTAAATTTGTACACATCCAATATTTATCTATTTCTTCTCTAAGTTATGTGTTTGCTTTATTTAGTTTGAGGCTATATTATTAGGCTTATAAATATTTATTACTATAATCTTTTCTCTATGAACTAATACTTTTATAATTATGTAATATCCTTCCTTATTTCTGGTTATGTCTTGTTTCAGAGTCTTATTTTCTAACATTAGTATAGGTACCAAGCTTCCCTTTTATTAGTGTTTAAATGATATTTCATAAATTATTTTACTTATTATTTATATCTATATTGATATTTAAATAGGTTTCATGTAGACAATATGTAGTTGGGTACTGTCTACCTTTGGTTATAAACAATATATTTAATATAATTACTGATTTGGTGGAACATGCTTTGATATTTTCTACTATTATATTGTTTGTATCAGTTTATCTTCCTGTTTATGTTCTCCTTGTACTTTTTTTCCCCAATTTCTTTTGAATTATTTGATATCTTAGTATTCTATTTTGTTTTATGAGTATATTGACATTTAGCTATATCGCTTTGGATTGAATTTTTCACTCCTCGTTCTTGGTGTTTCAATATCCATACCTCACATTCTTCATCTATTTGCAGTTATTATTTTCTTATCTCAAATAAAATTTTGAAACCTTGCAATTATATAGATTCAACCCAAATGAACTAATTTTTATTTCATAATTACTATATACATTACATCTACATATATAAAAATACCATATTATTTATTTATTCATGTAGTTATATATTTATATACAAATAAGTAAATGTATGTATTTATTTTGCTGTCAGAGTCATACTTTTTAAAAAATTTAAGATGCAAAATATTTGATATATTCCTAGAAATTCATCACTTGTGTGTCTTTTAGCTGTAAGAACTTCCTTTAACATTTCTTTTAGATCTAGTCTTTTGGAAACAAAGTTTCTTAGTTTTCCTATACCTAACAATGTCTTTAATTTCATTTTATTAAAAAAATTTTTGCCTACGCTGATGTGGCTCAGTGGATTGAGTTCTGGCCTGTGAACCAAAGGGTCACTGGTTTGATCCCCAGTCTGAGCAAATGCCTGGGCTGCTGGCCATGCCTCAAGTAGGGGGTGCTCGAGACGCAACCATGCATTGATATTTCTCTCCCTCTCTTTCTGCCTCCCTTCCCCACAATAAGTAATTTTACCAATTGGCATATTTTTACTGGATATAAAATTCACATTCATCGAACTTTTCTTACAATATTTTAAACTTATCTTTCTAGTATGTTTTGGTTCCCATGCTTTTATGAACTATCCACACTCAAATTCTTGTTACAATGTATTTAATGTGCTGCTCTTTTTTTTTTTCTGGATACTTTAAATACTTTTTAAATTTACATTTGCTTTTTATCAGTTTGATTATGCATCTAGGCATGTTTTTCTTTGAATTTAACTATGCTTGGTCTTCACAAAGTTTCTTACATGACTAAATTTTTGCCATTGACCATATTTGGGGACTCTTTGGTGATTAGAAATTTTAGTGTATTTTTTGCATGAATTCCTTATTTCTTTCCTTCTGAAATTTAATAACAAGATTATTAGAATTTTTAAAAATTTCCAAAAGATATCTTAGACTTTATCTTTTTTGATACTGTTTCTCTGTTTTTTTTTAATACAATATAATTTAAATTCCTCTATATTCTAGTTACCTGACAGTTTCCTCTATGACTTCAATTTTTCTCTTGGGATCATCTAATCTTTTTTCTCAAATTTTATACATTTTATTGCTAAAATTTCAAAATAATTATTTTTGTACACTTTCTATTTTCTGTTTAGAACATATCTTTTTATTTTTTTCAAGTGTTTCTAATATTTTTCTTTACCAAAAGAAGCCTAGTTCTGTAATACCTGCTTTATTTTGTTTGGTAATTCCAAATCTGGATCATACGAATACTGGCATCAGTTGATTATCTTTTTCATTGTGGTTCTGTTAACATTTACCTATTCTAGTAATTCTGAATTGAAATTTTAAATAATATAAGTTCATAAACTCTAAGTTTTGTTATAGTCTTCTGGAGAAAATCAGCCCCTGTTATTGTTGTTCTTATTGGTGGTGGTTAGCAGGCAGTTAGTGTGTTTAGTATTACACTATTATTTCTATTCTATTTTTTTTGTGGCTGCTTTTTGGAATCTCAGTTCAGTTTTTATGGAGGACTCCATCCCACCAGAGTCCTCCGATTCACCTCAGATGAAAGAATGAGTCGTTCCAGACGCCGTCTGCCTGTCAAGGAAAGGGAAAGGCGATTCTCTCTCAAGGAGAATGCCTGGGCCCCTGTGCTCAATGGCTTTTGTTGCCGGGGTTGCAGGTGGGGGATAGGCAGATGTACAGGTAATCTAATTATATCAGTAGTTTAAGCTTACAGAGAATAAGTATTGTTTAAAGAAGACAATGACAGGAACATAGCGAACTGCTTAGGTCTGAGTTGAGCAAACATTATGGTGCCAGGTGGAATTTGGGTCAGGGTCCAGGAGTCTTGTAACTTTCCTTCCCAGCCTTGTTTGATATCTGGTATAAGATTAACAGAGTTTAAGGGAGAAACAAAGCATGTTTAAAGGAGTGTAATTTACTTCTAAGTCAGATTTCCCCTGCGGGCACTTGGAATCATTATCGGGTCTTGCTTGCCTCCAGCATTTACCAGCGTTCTGGCCAAGACTTACAGGTGCTCTCCCAGGCCCCAGCTTGTGCAGGGCTATAGTTCCTGATACCACTCAAAGCGGCCCCCTACAAGTTTCCAAGGCTTTTACTGTGATATTTTGAGTTTGTTCCGTTCATTATCATTTCATGATTTCACTTGAGATGCGGTTTATAGCTTAAGTTAATATCTCAAAGTCTCTGGGATTCTGATCTGGGTGTTCCCCAAACATGCACAGCTGAGGGGTGAGCCCTATTTTTATGAGGATTCACACACAGAATTAAAAGAACTCTCTCCTCAACTCTTTCTTCTCTACCATAATCTCCACACACCTGCCTGCAAGAGGTCCCTTTTTGAGGTTCTTCTGCTGACATTAAACATACGATTTCTGTCAGAGATGTAGTCGTTCACCTCACTGGTTTACTGTGTAGCTCTAAGACTTAGGACTGTTCTCCAAGCAAAGCCTCAAGATAAAAAAGAAACACGCATACACGCAAATGGAGCTCCTCCCTTTCTGGCCATCTTCCCTAAATTTTGAGTCGCTTTTACAATCTAATATGTTATGTTTATTTTTCGAAGTCACAAAGGGTTTGCTTTCTTGGATTACTTGTGAATCCTGTGAGAGAGAGAGAGGCTGTAGTGAGCTTAGCTCACCATGACAAAAGCAAACTAGAGTTTTAATTTTTTTGTAGTCAAATACATCCTTTTTTTTTTTTTAATTCATCTTTTTGGGGCTTCTTAAAATACTTAAGAAATCCTCAAAACCCCACAATACAGCCATTAAAAATGCTAAGTTAGTTACTGTATTAGATGACTACACATGAAATTCCTTTTAAGTAAAAAATTGTTTTGGGTAAGGGTTGTCTGGTAATGTATTTATATGGATATTTTACATATAACCATTTTGAATTATTTTATTGATGTGAAAAAGTATAATGGTCCAACAAATACATAATAGTGTTTTCATCATAATATAAAATACTAGATAATTTTCTTAATATGTGTATGTACATAAAATTGATATTTAAGAGCATTTAATATAAATTATCTATCCCAAATTTTATTTTTTCTTTTCTCTTAGTTTCATAATTGGAGATTTTAAAATGAGCCCTAACTTTTCCTATGTATGTTATATAACTCACTTAAATTCATACTAGGAAAGAGTTAATAATATTAAATATTTTTGACATCATTAGGTATCATAATTCCATAAGTCCACATGGTAATTACATAATTGCAAGCTGTCAGTATATGATTGCTAATACTTGTAATATTTTTAATTACATAATTTGACCTGATTACAATTATAAAAGGAGTACATGGTAAGTGACTAAAATTATCTTTTAATTTTTTAAAAACACAAAACTGTGTTCTAAATTAAGACAAGAAACTTAATATGTAATTTTATCTGCATAGCCACTAGAAAAAAATTCATGTAGATAATGTGTTTTCCTCAAAATGTGGGAAAATTAGATTTTTGCCTTTGTGTAGCATTTATTAGTTAATATCTTATCTATTCAGCCTATGTGTAATCTATTGACATGTAAGATAGTCACTCAATTATTTTTTTATGGAGGCAACATTTTTAATTGCTTAGACTTTTTATTTTCACTAATTTGAAGTTATCCTGGCATCTTAGAGACACAAATTCTCCAAAAAGGGAAAAAGTGATATTACCATTACTATCTGCATGTTTTTTAATTACTTTCATGAAATTCAAAGTCCACTAATAACAAGAACTGAGCTTTTTTATATAAATCCTACTTGACTTTTGAACTTTTCTGTTCGATGATGGGGCTGGAATGCTTTTAAATAGTATTAATTAATTTTAAAAGAACGTTGTATTCAAAGGCAACTGTTTGTCATGAAGATTAGAGAGAACAAGCATAACAAAGTTATTGGCTCTTCTAAAATATTATTAACTTCTTGCCCTGACTGGCGTGACTCAGTTGGTTGGAGCGTTGTCTCATAGACCTAGAGGTCATGGTTTTGATTCCCCATGCCGGTCAGGGCACATACCCAGGTTATGTGTGTAATCCCCGGTCAAGGCACATATGAGAAAGGCAACCAATTGATATCTCACATTCACATTGATGTTTCTCTCTCCCTTTCTCTCTCCCCCATTCTCTCTCTTTAAAAGCAATAAAAAATGTCCTCAGTGATGATAAAAAATTTAAAATATTCATTTTTCTTTAAAATAACAGAAACTACACTATATAAATTTTATGGAAAGTTTTAGTTTTTAGTCAAATAATTATTTATTATGATTATTGTTTTTTTCTTTTAAGATTTATTGTGGTCAGTAGGACTAAACCTTACCCCAAACCTCACTCCATCATCACCTTTATAGAGTCCTTGAAAGGGGGCATAAAACTAGTATTGATTGAGACAGACTGTGTCAGATACTGTAGTGAGTACTCTCTATTCCCTGTCTCAGTGACAGAAACTACACTTCATCCTCACAACAATGCCTTCTTGGATTCACCACCTAAAGATTTAGTCAAGGTAATAGATGTATTTTTCATTAAAAAAATATAAGGAAATTTTATATAGGGTCAAAAGACATCAAAATAATACATTTTAATTAACATTATGATTTACTTATTTTTGTTGTTTAAGTCTAATTTTTTAAATATTATCCACTTTCCAAGAATAGATCTGTCTATGGTCTGAATATTTATGTCCCTCCAGGGTTCATTTTGAAATCCTAATTTCCAAGGTGAAAGTATTAGGAGGTAAGGCTATTAGGTCATGAAGGTGAGGCCCTCATAAATAAGAATGGTGTTCCTATAAAGGAGAACACACAGGGCTCCCATTCCCATTCTTTTAGGTGAAGATAAAATGAGAAATCTGCAACCCAGAAGAGGGCTCTCGCACAATATTCTGGCACTCTGATCTTGGACCTCCAGGCTCCAGAAGTGTGAAAAATAAAGTTCTGTTAAGTGTAAGCTACACAGTCTGTGGTATATTATTATACTAGCCTAAATTTACTAAGATGATATCTTTAGTTTTCATTTAATTTTTTTTAAAAATGTTTAATATCCATGGTAGCCATTCTGGTAGATGTGAGATGATATCTCATTTTAGTTTTAATTTGCATTTCTCTGTTGGCTAGTGATGAGAATTTTTTCATATGTCTATGGGAGACCTGTATGGCTCTTTGGAGAAGTGTTTATTCAGGTCCTTTGTTTGTCTTCCTGGTGTTGAGTTGTATAAGTAGTTTACATATTTTGGAAATTAACCTCTTATCAGATGTATCATTGGCAAATATATTCTCCCATACAGTGGGTTCCTTTTTCATTTTGTTTTTGGTTTCTTTTGCTGTGCAGAAGCTTTTTGGTTTGTTTAGAAGCACTTAGTTTAATTTAGAAGCATTTGTTTATTTTTCAATAAGTCAATGAACAAGTGCTGGCAAGGATGTGGAGAAAAGGAGACCCTAGTGCACTGTTGGTGGGACGACAGACTGGTGCAGCCACTGTGGAAAACAGTTGGAGTTTCCTCAAAAAATTAAACATAGAACCACCTTTTGACACACTGATTCTGCTTCTGGGAAGATACCCTAAGAATCCCAAAAGACAAATCAGAAAGTATGTATGTACCTCTATGTTCATAACAACATTATTTATAATAGCCAATATCTGGGAACAGCCCAAGTGCTCATCAGTGGAAGACTGGATAAAAAAGCTGTGATACATTTCACAACGGCATAATACGTGGCTGTAAAAATGAAGGAACTCTTAACCTTTGCAACAACATGGATGGACTCAGAGATTATTATGCTAAGTGGAATAAGCTAGTCAAAGACAAATACCACATGATCTTACTTATATGCAGAATCTAAAGAATGAAATAAACTGATGAACAAAATAGAACCAGAAGCATGGATACATGGAACAGACTGACACCTATCAGAGAAGAGTGGGGTGGAGAAGACTGGATAAAAGAAGGTGAACAGATTAGGCAAAGAACAATTATGTGTAGAGTATGGACACAGCAATAGCGTGATAAAGACCAGGGGAGGGGAAACTGGGTGGAAGTGGGCAAAGGGGCAAGGGAATGGGAGACATCTGCTGTAATGTCAACAATAAAAGAATAGTTTAACATATGCAAGATGACTATAGTGAATGGAACTGGAGGTTTTTTGTCTTTCTGTTGTTAATAAACACTAGATACATTAACAGCCAATTACCTAAATATAGCATAAGATTTTTATTTTAGAAATAAAGCAGTTTTCTAATGCAAATAAAAATCAGTGACAAATGTTTTTTTCTTTTAGCTCATAATAGGTCTGAGCCTAGACTCATTTCCCTATCTGAACAAAGGACTTAGTTGTATGATTTAAAAGCAGGCAATCATTTTACAGAGATACTGGAAAATCGGTCAGAGAAAGGAGTCATGATCTTACAATTATTTAAAATTGCTTACTCATTTATGTAATACTCATTCTAGCCATGGCAAGCACTTTTTAAACAGTTCTACTCCTGAAGGCAAATTATCAAATGTAGTAGTTGCTAGGAAACAATTATATTTAAATTACAATATTGAAAATCAAACTTTCAGCCCATGAACATGCAAAAAAAGAAAATATAATGGGACTTCTCAATGATCTAAATTGAAAGGTAGTCAAGAACAGGTTTTAATATAAAAGATGTTTTTCTTTTTAAATTAATATTGGCAATATTTTAAATGCATGACCTTTTGATCTTTGAACAGTTTTGCGTTATGATTACTATAGTTACTTTAAAGTGTTTTGTGTTGACTTTAAAGGTTTCAATTAATACTGATTGTATAATATTATCAATAATAATAGAAAATAGAATTGTGAAGGTCATGTCTGTTCTCCTCAAAGAATGATTATTAAATTAGAAAATAGCAAAGTAAATATTACTTTAAATGAATTAATTTAAAAATAGTATTATAATTGAGTATCTTAAATTACTCCTCTGACCTGGACACATTATATTCTGGAATAATTTGCATATAAGTTTTCTAAAATATCTCATTCACCCAGAATGATTTTGGAAAAGAAAAATGGTAAATAAAATCTGAAGACATACCCTCTGTGATTTAGATTTTTAAAAAGGATTTTCTGATGTTTAAAAACAGGATGGAGACTTTTGTTTCAGAAACATATAACAAATGTTCTTTTCTTTATTGACAGGGCCTTTGTTAAGTAAACCAAAAACTCTAAACATTGTGCATAAAACAAACAAGAGGGCTGGAAATTTGAGAGAAAAAATAAGCAGACCCCCCAGGAACATTTGGACCTGAAAGAAAACAAGATTTCTTTGTTTTTGGTTTTGTTTTATTTCTCATATATCCTAGATTTGGAGCTGAAGAAGCGGCAACGTGAAAACACCAACATGCATAGACAAAATGAGATCCAACAAAAGGATGCTCTCTCTAGCAAAAGAACAATGAAGGGGAGAACATAGTAAGAAAGAATATTTTTAGAAAATAGTTGCTTTATACCAGGGAAACAACATAGAAAAACTGTGATCCCCCATCCCCAAAGCAAAAGATGCCCAGTGGTAGTTTCTTAATGATTAAATAAAATGTTAAATCTTAAAACCCTGTTAGCATCAATGGTCGTGGGTGATTTCAGCTTGTGAAAGTTGCCATCCATTACATATGGCTACCTCCTGATTATGCGGTCAGTCATGTCCACCCTCAAGATCAGTTTAGGAATCATAGGTTTCATAATAAATAGGAGCACTAAAAAGACAAATAGTATTTTAGAAGGATGTTCTTCAGATGCTACAATGTTCAGTGGAGGCATCAGCAGGGTCCTGCTCAGCAGAGGACTAAGGCAGAGCTGTGGAGCAAAAAAACAGGTGACCGATGAAAAACCAGCAAATGTAAAGTGGGCAGAGTTTGACAGTAGGGATGGCAAAGCGCATACAATGTTTTGTGGATGAGAAAACTGAAGCTTGAAAAGAACTCATAATTTGTCCAATGTAACACAAAAATTGATGAAGCCAGTAGCATTCAAACTCATTTACACATTTGGTCACCCCATTATCACTCTCAAATTCTGGCTTCTCATAGTCAACTTGTTTCTACATATTTTCTTTTTTAGATCAAAGAAATAGAATTTATGTTTTTAAAATGCATGCTTTTCTAAAATTCACAGTGAAGTTGAGTCTGTCTGCATAATCACTGTATACTGAAGCTATGAAATATACCTACAAATGTGGAAGGACTTTCTTGTCAGAATGAAAACTTAGGTGAAATAAAAAGTCTGAAAGTAGAAATTTATAATACTATATCAGCCTCTTCTGTGTAACTTGCAACTATTTGTTATTGTGAAACATAGCTAGGTTGCTCCCATAACTGGAATGTAGTTTTCTAGTATAATGTTGCAAGTATAGTATGTAAAATAGAATGATAACTTGTTTAATAAGTTTCCTATTTCATAGCATAAAAAAATCCTAGTTATTTATTTATTTTTATTGTTGTTCAAGCATAGTTGTCTCTATTTTCCCTCCACCACTCCCTGCTGCCCCACCCATCCCCACCTCCCACCCTCGATCCTAACCCACTTTGGCTTTGACCATGTGTCCTTTATAGATGTTTCTTAATGAGAATCCTAAATTTAGAATGTTGATTAAGGGAAATTATCCACTATACCATCTTATATGCCTCAATTCAATTTTTTTCATTACTTAATAGACTGCAATTATTTTAAATAAATACGACAAGTCCTACGGTATTGCTGCTTTCTTTAATTTATTCAGTGACTGAAATTTGTATCTGTCCACTTCTTTGTTTAGCAGGAAAATGCCTTCAACACATAATTTTTTACATATGCTTCTAATTAATCACAATGTCTATATGCACACCCAAGTAATCATTTAAAATTATAAAATTTATAAAATCATTTATTTTATAAATGATGAGAAATCTAGCAAAAACATCAAATTCTAGTCACATGGGAATAATACCTCATTTAATTTTTTTCTAATAATTCTATAAAGTTTTAACACAATATAAGCATTTTCATACTTTATAGTATAAGATATTTTACTAAATGAACAACATATTATTGTTGCATTAATATATAAATAGAGGTATATCAAACATAATTCTCTTCATTGTTTATGAACCATTAATTAGTCACTCAAAAAACAGAGGTTTTACTCTGCACATTGGTAGGACAGAGTTGAATTAGTGTTCTAGAAGAAAAGAAAAAAAACAAGGTTTAAAATGTGAGTTCATACACATATACAAATAATGTATTTGAGATAAAAAATGTTTAAAGTTACATACATTTGAAGATTATCACATTTAAGGAATAAAACAACTAGTTTTGGCTAATAAAAGAGTTCTTCACAAAGTGATTATTTATCAGTCATATTTATAGAGAAAATTCTTTGTTCATTCTCTGCCTAGCCCAGAGACACTGCTATGCCACTTACAATTACCTGTTACCAGAACTATAAATTCTCTTTGTTATCCTGCCTGCTGTCGAAACTACATGAGAATCATCTTGGGTTTCAATGAGATCAGCAGAGCAATGTATAGTTTATTGAGTGGCTGGCCTTTACACAATTGTTTGAGATATTTATGTGACTGACTCTTTGTGAGTCTCTTGTACTTATCTCTGGTATAGAAAACTAAAATCCTCAATATAAGTGTCCAGGAAGAGAAGACAGACATTGTTGAAGTTAGGCAAGATAACGTGGGACCTGTTAAGATGAGCAGTAAACCAAAAGAATAAATGGGGACCGCACTAAGTCTCCCTGTGCTCCCAGGACTCTAACTTTAATGATGGAGGTATCCTGCAGAAGAAGCTTATAATATTCATCATGGAGATAAAGGCACAAATGGCCTAAGAGCAGAAGATACTGAAGGAGGATACGGGAAGATATGAGGAAGCTATGGGCCCAACTGCTACCCCACGCCAATAAACAGAACCAACACATGAGAGATTATGCATGTGAGCAGCAATAGCACCTCATGCTTTGCACTGATCTTCTAAGATATATACATATTTAAATCTATCTATCATCTATCTATCTACCCATTTCTGTTAACTTCATTTTCATTCTGCCTTTCAAATCTTGTGCAAAATGTCTCTTGTGGTTCATGCCAACATAAAGTTATTCAAAGAAAGACATTTTGAGAGTAGTTCCTCTGCAGCTAAATTGACACTATGCAAATGCTCATATATTCTGTATTCCGTTTTGCTACCCAATACTATGGCACAGCTATTCACTACCAAGGGAAAACAAAGAAACAATGACATGTCAGTTCTACACGGTATGTAATAGTATCTAAACTAAGCTGAGTCCCCATCACTTCCTTCATATCACTGGTCTCATTTCTCCCTATACACACCCACAGAAGTTATTCTTTCTAGCTCATCAAATTCTACCTACATTTTTCTCCAACCCCACTGCTTACCCATTAACAGATTACCTCAACTGTTACTTTCTAGAGGAAAAATGGCAATTAGAAATGAACTCAATGAACTGAATACCTACAAAATGATCAGTATCTGTACATATTACTATATAACATTGTTTAAAAAAATACCCTTCCTTCTTCTCCAGGTCAAAGTTAATTTCTTAAGTTTTCCTCTGTACAAATTCTATTCTTCTGTTCTTTGGAGTCCACATCTGCTAATAAACACTGTCACTTCTGAATATATCAACAGGCAATATTATAGTTGCTTGAATATAACATGTTAAAAGAGGATATTTAAAATTTTTTTCACTGCTTGTGAACTACTCTTAGGAAAACAGTATCTTTTGCTGGAATTGAAGAATGCTACCTTTCAGCTAAAATATCTCTAAAGAGTGTTTGCTATTGACCATCTTTGGTATAAATTACTCCATCTGGAACTTACAGCTCTCTATAATATTTCTATAGCTTAGATTTATGGACTTTTCTTATAGTGTGTATTTCATAATTGCCAGTCAAAATCAATTTACTGTTCATCAGACATGGCCCATGCTTTTTTGGTTATAACTTTGGCTACTCCTGTTACTCCAATGCTCAATCTTATAGCCAATAAATATTTATTAAATGCAAATGCAGTGGCACAAATTCTTGGGTATTAAAAACAAACATGACAGAATATTGCCATAGTAGGTAAACATCCAATGACAATGTATTCCTGAATGCAGTTATCATTCATAGAAATATTGTGATTATGTAGAAACACATAGGGTGTGATGAAAACAGAAAAGAAAGATCCCAATTCTCCTGGAAGAAAGAAAGTGTTAAGAAAAGTTTTTCAGACTACTTAACACCTGAGCTAAATATTGAATGATTCTGGTTTAGCAAGCAAGCAAGCAAGCAAGGTAATAACAAACCCTGCATGTTTCCACCTGTGCAGAATTGTTTGTCTTATATTTTTTATGTCAAATACTACCTACTTCAGATGCTTTTTCTATATCACCAATCCAATAAGCATTTCCCTCTTTTGTTTATTCCATTTTTTATGATTTTTTATAACCTTCTGACACGTTAGCACTTGTCTATTCTCTTGTTTGTGGGTTGGAGACACAGCAAAACCCTCGTATCTATTAGTGCATCAATATATTTAATAACTGAGTTCCTCTGTGAGTTTCCTACATGTTCTTTTCACATATCACTTTCTAATTTAAAATATCATGGGATATGTGGAATGTAACCTATATTGTATTACCTTCTCCAAAAGTGATTTGAATTGATATATTGCTCTTCCAGAAGTCAGTATTTAAACGTGAGAAAGATGACTCTGTGTGAGTAAGAAATTATAAATAGTATTTTGGGGGAGTGGAACAGGGGTTCTTCCTGTGGCTTTGGAATACACAATATTAGGAATAGCCTTAATTTACCCTTCAGGTGCTTTCATGTGGAAAAGTAGTGTTTCTATTGTATTGCTTTAGTGTAAAACTCAATAGTGGAGAGTAATGCCAAGGCATGGGAAGGTCCCTGAGTGGGTTTACACTACTATGGTTTATAACTTTAGTTGACCAAGATTATCTCCTTCTACCCCAATATCTTCACTATCTAATTATTCCTTGGCATTTAAATACATCATGACTTTTAGTGATATGGCCAAGGAAAATTTATGTTGGTTCACATTTAGTTTTGTTTTAGTGAAATAACCACACTCACTTTTGTGAGTAGTAACTGCTAACTGTTCATATAGGGGGATGTTTCCCAGGGTACCCTTGCCACTCCGTAAACCAATTCTCCCACCCTCATAATACAAAGGTAGAGAACAAGAGATGGTGAACATGTTGTAAATCTCATGTTGTAAATCTCATTGTAAATATTTGTAAATTTAAAAGGAAATAATAACTGAAAGGTATGGAGCCCGTAACAATTCTGTGAAAACTTTCCAATTCTCAGACATTGAAAATCTAAACAGAAGGTTATGTTTCCAGCATGACCAAGTCAAATGAAAGTTTTCTCCTGTCAGAGAAACACTCAAGTAATGTAAACACCACATTTTTTCTTTCTTATGGAAATTTCCTGAAATAAATGGACATTTTCTATGTTAGCAAAGGTACATATAGAGCAATACTGTATAATAAAACAAATATGTGTGTATAGGTTACATATTTTATGTAACTCAAAATATTAGGATTATTTTACAGAGGACCTGGTGTCTCTACCTTCTTTGATGAAATATAGTAATTAAAAAAGAAATAGCCATGCAAACTGCTTCTGAAGTATCAAAATAACCCAAAGAAACTAATGTGCCACTAATAAAACTTCTACACAGAGACATCAGGAATTGAATATAAGAGT
This sequence comes from Pteronotus mesoamericanus, assembly GCF_021234165.1. Lineage (NCBI taxonomy): Eukaryota > Metazoa > Chordata > Mammalia > Chiroptera > Mormoopidae > Pteronotus > Pteronotus mesoamericanus. The sequence continues at coordinate 29,573,544 of NW_026555085.1, read as the reverse complement.
ATTTTAGTACTTCAATTGCTTTTCTTAATAATATATTACAATTATAATTTTAAAATTCATCACAATTGTTTTATAATTAATTTTATTAATTTATAATTTTGTATATTTGGAACTATTAGAGTTCAAAATTATTTTCAGTATTTGAATTTTGAAGGAAAGGAGGAATCATAGTGTAAGTAAAAGAAAACTAAGAAAATATACCAGTGCTATATTTTCACATTTTGAATATTCATATATTTTTGTGATTTATTGTCACACTGTAAAATAATCATTCATATGTGACTAATTTTATATTTGTAATTTTGAATCCTTTTTATTCTAATAGTTTTTACAAATTATACAAGCAATGCTAACACAAAACTTGGATCAAACTTTGTAATTATATTTTTCATGTTTGGTGCTCATATTAAAATTAATTATTTAAAATTAATTCTATTAAGATAATGAATGTTAATTAAATGTGCTTGACATATCTTATTATACTGGTCCTCAAATACTCATTTATAATACAAGAGAATATCAACCATAGAATAAAAATAAAATAAAAACAGATATAATTATTTTTTATTTAATTTATCTAAATAATTTATGTATTTTTAACTTCATCTTAACTTAGAAAAATGTTGTTAAATTATGGCATTGGTTATTTATTAAAGAATTTAAGAGAAATTTTTAATTTAGAGGTTAAAAATATGCTGCATCTTTTAAGCAGGGAAGATATAAATACATTATAGAAGATAAATTATGAACTGTTGAATAAATGATTAATTAAATTCAATACAGTATTTTTATTTTATAATCATGTACAAATTATCAATGTCATACTTTAAATGAACTATTTTTCTAGATTTTTCATTTGTGTGTTAGAGTATTTTCTAATTGTTTAATTTATTATTTTCTGTAAAATCTGGAAAAGAAGCTCATTTGGTATTAAAAAATGATTTTAACAAACAATCCTGTCTATTTTTTTCAGAACTAAAAAGATTTAGAAAGGTTCACAATTCAAAACTAAATCTGCACCTTTTCAAAAATCCCTCATTTCCATCACTCCATACATATTTCATTATGCTGACCTACTTATGACACCAACTTGAAGGAAGAGCTGTAAAATTATACTTACCTAGCTATGTGAAGCACTACATTTAAAAGAACTATCAAGTTCAAGAAAGTTATATTGGAGGAATTATAAATATAATTTAAAATATGGAAATAGGTCAAGAATAGGATATTTAAAATAATTTCTTTTCTTTTTTTAAAAAATGTGCTTTCACTGACAGGTTTTAAACCATGACACACTGACCAACCTAAAGACTCTTCTAAAAATCAAACACATTGAACAAGCATTTGTTTACAATATACCTATACTTAATGAAAATAATCCAGACATCTACCAATTTTATGCTCAACTGTACTGCACCTAGGTGTTATTTTTCTCCCCCTCATTTATTTAATTATACCTTTGATTTCCAATTCTCTATGTCTGTTAATGCTCTTTATCCTGAGCATTTATAGAACTCTAAATATTATTGGCTAAAGTATGTTAAATTTGAGGTTTTCATTTTACAGTAGTCAGTACATTTTGTGATTATAAATGCTATTGTTTGAAATAATTATTTTTATAAAATTCATGATTAAATATGGAGTTCAGAAATATGGTGTCCCAGATATTATACTGGAACCTGGCATGATATTAAAAAATGTCATATTCCCTCCAAGTTTCAAATTTTCTCAAATGTAAAAAGTAATGTTTTCTACGAGACCTGAGGAGACAGCTGACAGGTTTTTTTATAAGTCACAACCAAGACAATTTTACATAGTCTAAAATAGCAGTGAATAAATTGTTATTTAACAGCTTTTAATTAAATCTGGCACCTCCACAGTCCTGCATGGTACCATTTTTCATTAGAATCTAGTAACTAGATCAACATTTTATTTTTTTTTTGCCTGTAGCAGACATTATCTGTGCTTTGCACAGATCACTTCTGATCTCATTTATTTCTTCACACCTCTCCCTTAGCTTCTGTATACTATTATGTCTAATGTACTTGTATCTGTAATTCTCTATGGAGAACTTCACCTGAGCTGGGGCAGCTGCTTGGCTAACAAGGGTAGGGAGTGCTGGGTTGGAAAGCTTCTCCCCTTTACGGAGCTGCATGCTGCCCTTAACCACGTACTGACCAGTCAGTAACTGGGTGGTGCTGTATGAACGGGGACCCAAAAACCCCTGGAATTTATTTATTAAAAAACGGTGTATTTATTCTTACATGTTTAAACCTCAGTCACCTTCAAAGTACTCCCCATTCAATGCAATAGAGCTATCGAAACATTTTTTTCCATTGCTCAAAACAGTTTTGAACTGGTTGATTTTGATGCCATTTATTGCTTCTGCCATTTTTTTGTGTCACCTCCTCCATACAGGCAAAACATTTCCCTCTGTAGATTTTTTTCATCCAGAGAAACAAAAAATAGTAGCTCTGGGTAAGATTGGGTGAATAGGGAGTGTGGGGCAAGTGGGTTATGCTGCTTGTGGTAAAAAACTGCTGAATATTCAGTGCGGTGTGGGCAGGTGCATTCCTAAATCACCCATCATGAATGGGTGAGTGAGTTGAAAGATCCTTCAAAAAAAAAATTCACTGAAGCCCAACACAGCCTCTCACAAACCCCAGCTGGTACACTAATACAGATGGGTTCCCGGAACACACACCTAGTGGGGGAAGCCTGGGGTACAAAAGGCCCACCCTCCAGAAGATAATTCTGGGATTGTTTGGGGGGGATTCCGCCTCATATGCATGTTCTGTCTGACAATTCTGGAAAGGTACAAATTCTGAGGTAGAATTTATGTTCTTGGCATCTCCTGGAGGGATAGCCAATGAAAATGGAACTCTTGCTTTGCTTCTTCCTCTTCTTTTTCTGTTTTTTTCACTTAACTAACAGTTTCTCCTGGAGAAATGTTTTTTTTTTTTTTAACTCATGTTTATCCCCTTACAGTTTTCTCAGTTTTCCCCCCTTTGCCCTCCTCTACCCACCCCCACCCCCCCACTCCCACAGTCAACTCCTACATTGTTGTCCATGTCCATGGGTCATTCATACATGTTCTCTGTGTAGTCCCTTCCCCTTCGTCCCACCATAGTCCTCTTTCCTCCTCTCCTCTGGTCACTTTCAGTCTGCTCTATGTTTCTGTGCCTGTGGTTTATTTTGTTGAATAGAGTCCACTTATATGTGAGATCACATGGTAATTGTCTTTCATCAACTGGCTTATTTCACTTAGCTTAATATTCTCCATGTCCATCCATGTTGTTGCAAAAAGTAAGAGTTCCATTTCTCTCTATTTATTTCTTTCTTAAATGTAGATTGATCTTATTTATTTTTAAATGTCAAAGTTAATTATAAAATATTTAAAAAATTAAAACCATTATAAAGTCTCAGGAATTAAAACAATATGACACCAACACAGAAATAATCAAGTAGATCAAAGAAATGTAATGAACATTCTAGAGATAAATGTATATATCTGATTAATATATGTATGATTAAGTTGATATTTCAAATCAATGGGGAAAATACGGCTTATTCCACAAATAAGGTGCACGGACCACTATTACTTGAAATAAAATAAATATAGAGCTCTATTTCACACATTATACAAGAAATATTCAGGTGAGTTAAAAATCAGTATGTAAAATCTCAGGAGGTTTAGGAGAAAATACAAAATAATATTTTTCATAACCTGAAGTAAAATATTCAACCCCAGAAGCTATAAAGTAAATATTGACAATATGACTATATTAAACATTTAACTATACAGTAATATACATATAAAAAAGTTAAAGGACAAGGAATAGAATAGAAAAATATTTGCAACACATCTAAGACATGGTTAATAGGTTGTTTTTGTCTTTTTTTTTTGAGAAAAAAGTTCTACAAACCTTTAATCAATAAGTGGATAAAGAATACCAAAAAGTCGTTTAACCCTTTTTAAAATAATTAATAGAAATAGGCAAGAAACATACTAAAACAGGTTTAGTTTCAACAAATAGTAAAGAAACAATGAAAATAACGTCATTGTCACAATCAGATTAATGAGTGTTGGAAATATTGGTAATATCAAGTATTGGCAACTCTGAAAGGAAATGGGTATTCATATAAACTTTTTCTTCATCTTAAAGCAGTCCCTTTAGCACATTTTGCAGTGCTGGTTTGGTGGAGGTGTATTCTTCTAGCCTTCTTTTGTCTGGGAAACTCCCTATTTCACCTTCCCTTTTGATTGAGAACCTTGCTGGTTAGAGCAGTCATGATTGCAGGCCTTTGCTTTTCATGACTTGGAATATTTTTTGCCATTTCCTTCTGGCTTGCAATGTTTCTGTTGAAAAGTCAGATGCTAGATGTATCGGGGCTCCCTTATATGTTACTACCTCTTTCTCCCTTGCTTGCTTTAGGATTCCCTGTTTGTCTTTGATATTTGCCATTTTAATGATGATATGTCTTGGAGTGGGCCTCATTGGGTTCCTCTTGAATGGGACTCTCTGTGTTTACTGGATTTGTGTGACTATTTTCTCTCCTCCAATTATGGAAGTTTTCCATCATTACTTTTCCAGACAGGTTCTCTATCCCTTCCTCATCCTCTTTCCTTCTGGTATCCCTATTATATGGATATTATTATGTTTCAGGTTGTCCTGTATTTCTCTAAATGTCTCTTCATTCTTTTTGAGCCTTTTTTCATTTTCTTGCTCTTTCTGGGAAATTTTTTCTACCTCGTCCTCTAGCTCGCTGACTCGGTCCTCAGCTTCATCTAGCCTGCTTTTGATTCCTTCTACTGTGTTCTTCAATTCAGAAATTGTATTCTTCTTTTCCTCTTGTCTCTTATTTATAGTTTCTATGTCCTTTTTCATGCTGATATAGTTTGCAGTAAGTTCCTTGTAGTTTCCCTGAAGTTTTTGATAATTCTCTCTGAGCTCACTGAGCTTCCCTAGAACCATTGTTTGGAACTCAGTATCTGATAGTTTACGTGTTTCTCTTTCATCTAGTTCTCTTTGTGGGGATTCCTCCTTTCCCTTCAAGTGGGCGTATTTCTTTGTGTTCCCATTATTTGTGAGATTCTTCTTTTTTGCTTCTGCTTCTTAAGTTGATCTGTCTTGATTTCCTGACTTTGTGGTGCTAACTTCTATGGTAGGAGACGGCTGTTTTTACTTTCTGGATCTGCCTCTGATGATATCAGATGCTGACCCTGTCTGACCTTTGGCAGTCTGTTCAAGACTTCCAGGAATCTGCTGTCTGTGGCTGTCTCCTTCAGCTGTTAATCTACTCACTCTGCACTCAGCAGGGGTCCTTAGACAGCTCAGGGTGAGCCAAGTCCCTTCTGGGGGCATGGTTATTGGGTCCTTTCATGCTGCTGCCTTATGGGGGAGGAGTCCACACTGGGACCCCACTGGCTACTCTCTCCATTCTCTCCCCAAAGCCTCCATCCCGAGTCTCTCCTGAAGTGTTGCCAGACCTCTCTATGTCCCCTTTAGCCAGGGATCTACTGTCTGTGGCTGCTACTCTGTACTCAGCAGGCAGCTTAGACACACAGGGCAGGGTGAAATCCCACCTGCGGGCAGGGTTATAGGATCTTTTGACACTGGTGCTGCTCAGGGGGAATGGTCTCTTCCTGAGCAAAATGCCTGCTGTCGTATGGGGGATGAGTCAGCACTGAGATCCCACTGGCTACTTTCTCAGTTCTCTCCCCAAAGCCTCCTTCCCCAGTCTCTTCATGCGTCTCTAGCCCACTCTGCACCTGCCTTTGGCAGAGACCAGAGTAAGGGGTTGCAAATAAAAATTTTGCATTGGCCCTATAGAAGGCTCTTTGCATCTCCAGCCGCCTTTCTCTGGCAGAGAGCAACCCTGCCGCTTTTCGCAGCTGGCTGTTTTCTGTGTACTTTTTGGGTTCTGGTGCTGTGGGCTAGAGATCACCACTTTTGGTTTAGACCCTGCTCTTCTCAGGGGGATCCAACTGGCCGTTTCAATATCCTTCTGGTGCACCCATGCGCACCTCACCCACCTTCTCAGGTCTCTACCGCACTCCTTACCAGTTAGATTGCACTAAAGCTGATTCTTCTGTCTATGAGGTTACAGGGCTCCTCTCTTGCTCTTGTTCAGTTGTTTGTTCCAGGTCATTTCTCCCCAATTTAGTTGTAATTCAAGGTTGGTCCTTGGAGGAGGTCATTGTGACTTCCACTCACTCCTCTGCCATCTTGATTCCCCCTTATTTTGTTGAATAGATTCCATTTATAGGTGAGATTATATGGTATTTGTCTTTCACTGACAGGCTTATTTCACTTAGAAAATATTCTCCAGTTCCATCCCTGTTGTCGCAAAAGGCAGGGGTTCCTTCCTCCTTTTTTTAAAATGCAGATTGATTTTATTTAATTATTTTTTAAATGTCAAAATCCATGATAGAATATTTAAAAGATTAAATCCATTAAAAAGTTTCGGCAATTAAAACAACATGGCACCAGCACAGAAATAATCAAGAGGATCAATGAAATAAAACGAGCTTTCCAGAAACAAATGTATATACCTAACAATGGAATATATGATTAAATTGTCCTTTCAAATCAATGGGAAAAATAAGGCTTATTCAACAAATAAGGTGCATGGACCACTATTACTTGTAATAAAACAAATGTAGAGCCTTATTTCACACATTATAAAAAATATTCAGGTGAGTTAAAAATCAATATGTAAAATCTCAGGAGTTTTAGGAGAAAATACAAAATAATATTTTTCTTACCCTGAAGTAATATATTCAAACCCAGAAGCTATAAAGTAAAATATTAACAATATGACTATATTAAACATTTAAGACTATACAGTAATACACATATAAAAAAAGGTAAAGGACAAGTAATAGAATAGGAAAGTATTTGCAACACATCTACAAAAGGGTTAATAGTGTTTTATTTTCTGTTTTTCTAGGGAAAAAATTCTACAAACATTTACTTAATAAATGGATAAAGAATACCAAAATGTCATCATTTAAAGCTTTTTAAAAATAATACAAATAGGCAGGTAATATACAAAAACAGGTTTAGTTTCAACAAATAATACAGTAACAAAATAACACATCATTGTCACAATCAGATTAATAAGTATTAAAAATACTGGTAATATCAAGTATTGATAACTGTGAAAGGAACTGGGTATTCACAGACTCTTTTTTTTCATCTTCTTAAAGAAGTCCCTTTAGCATCTCTTGCAATGCTGGTTTGATGGAGGTGTGTTCTTTTAGCCATTTTTTTTTTTGTCTGGGAAACTCCTTATTTCACCTTTCATTTTAATTGAGAGCCTTGCTGGGTAGAGCAGTCACGATTGCAGGCCTTTGCTTTTCATTACTTAGAATATTTGTTGTCATTCCCCTCTGACTTGTAGTGTTTCTGTGGAGAAATCAGCTGCTAGCCATACCGGGGTCCCTTTATATGTTACTACCTGTTTCTCCCTTGCTGCTTTTAGGATTCTCTGTTTGTTCTTGATATTTGCCATTTTAATGATGATGTGTCTTGGAGTGAGCCTCATTGGGTTCCTCTTGAATGGAACCCTCTGTGCTTCCCAGACTTGTGTGACTTTTTCATTTCACAAATGAGGGAAGTTTTCCATCATTACTTTTTCAAAAAGGTTTTCTGTCCCTTGCTCCTTTCCTTCTCTTTCTGCTATCCCTATTATACAGATATTATTACGTGTCAGTTTGTCCTGCATTTCCCTAAATGCCTCTTCATTCTTTTTGAGTCTTTTTTCATTCTCTTGATCTTTCTGGGAGCTTTTTTCTACTTTGTCCTCCAGCTTGCCAATTCTTTCCTTTGCTTCATCTAGCTTGCTTTTGATTCCTTCTACTGTGTTCTTCAACTCAGAAATTGTATTCTTCATTTCCTCTTGTCTCTTATTGATAGTTTCTAAGTCCTTTTTCATGCGTATATAGTTTGCATAAGTTCCTCATAGTTTCCCTGTAGTTTTTTGTACTTTTCTCTGAGCCCACTGATCCCACTTAGCTTATTGAGCTTCCTTAGAACCATTGTTTTGAACTCAATATCTCATAGTTTACTTGCCTCTATTTCATTTATTTTTCTTTCTGTGGATTCCTTCCCTCCCTTTGACTGGGGGGTGTTTCTCTGTCTTCCCACTATTTGTGAGACTCTTCTTTTTTTGCTTCTGCTTCTTAAATTGATATGTCTTGATTTCTTGACTTTCTGGTATGAACTTCTATGGCAGGAGACCGTTGCTTTTTTCTTTTTGGATCTGCCTGTGATGCTGTCGGATGTTTACCCCATCTGACCTTCAAGACTTTCAGGAATCTACTGTCTGTGGCTGTCTTCTTCAGTTGTTAATCTAGTCACCTTGCACTCAGCAGTCAGGCTTTAGAATCACCAGACCAGGGCAGAGTCCCTCTTGGGGACAGGGTTATTTTGTCCTCTTAAGTTGTTTTTGCTCAGGGGAATGGTTTGCCTGAGCAAGATGGCTGCTGCCCCATGGGGGACGAGTCAGCATGGGGACCCCACTGGCTACTCTCTCAGTTCTCTCCCCAAAGCCTCCTTCCTCAGTCTCTCCATAGGTGTTTCTAGCCCACTCTGCTCTCACCTTTGCCGGAGAGAAGGGTGAGCGGCTGCAAATAAAATTTATGTGTTGGCCCTTCAACAGGCTCTTTGCATCTCCAGCTGCCTGTCTCTTGTGAGAGCAACCCTGCTGTTTTGTGCAGCTTGTTGTTATCTGTGTAGGTTTTGGGCTCTGGTGCCATAAGCTGGATATCTCTGCTTATGGCTTAGATCCTGCTTTTCTCAGGGGGGATTCAAACTGGGCATTTCGATATCCTTCTGGTGCGGCTGCCTGACCTAGCCCATCTTTTGAGCCTCTATCACATTCTTTACCAGTTAGGAGTGCTAATGCTGATTCTTCTGTCTGTCCAAGTCTTTAGTTGTTAGTTCCAGGTGATTTCTCCACAATTTAGTTGTAATTCCAGATTGGTCCTGGGAAGTCAGTGTGACTTCCACTCACTCCTCTGCCATCTTGATTTTTCTGAGAAATTTCTTTAATAAATCATTTGTGCAGGATACTCATGTCAGTATTAGCTTTCGGCGAATTCAAACTAAGTCACAATACTCTACCATCACAGATCCATCTCTTTCATTTATTTATAACTTTGAGCTTAACCCCATCAAGCTCTTTACTAGAAAATTATAGACAACCCTTGAGATTTAGTTTTTCTCATTTAATTTTTGGATTTGCTTAAATCAATTTATATAACAGTTGATTATTGTCAAAAATATTTATTACTTTTGTCATTGTGTTTTATTTGCAGTTGTATTTTTTAAATTTGAGGAGTCTTTTTAAAGATTAATTTTCAGTAAGCATTGACAAAACTTTGGGTATGTAGCTAGATCTACATCTCAGCTACTTAGATAAAAGATGCCATTAATAATTGTGTCCAAATTCAAATGCAATGTGTTGGACGCACAGCTGCCAGATTGGGGTCAAGCAGAGGTTTGGGGCCAGCTAAGAAAAAAAGTGAAAATTGTACAAATTAAAAATTAAAAGTACAAATTGGAAGTTACAGGATAGTCACATGGATGTAAAGTACAGCATAGGGATTATAGTTAATAATACTGTGATAAATATGTATGGTGTCAGGTGGGTACTTGAACCATCACAGGGAACACTTTGTAAATTATATGAGTGCCTAACTCATATAAGTTTCATGCTGCTCATTTGAAACTAATATAAAATATTGAATTTCAAAAAATAAATTTAATCATTTTTTTAGAAAGTAGAAAAAATAAATGCAATATGTTGCATGCATAACATGGAATATTTATAGCAGTTAGGAACAAAGATTGGAAGAACATGAAAATAAGGGCAGATGTTAAAAACCTTGTTTTAACTATAATAAAATATAAAAAACAATCTATATAGCACATAATATTTGCATAAAATGTGTGTAAAGCAGCCTGTACCTATTTTGCAAGAAAGTGTATAGAAAGACATCCATTTAAACATTAGAATAATTCATAATCAAAAGTGGAGGTGGGGAGAGGGATATAAGAGGCTTCAGTGAAAACCAACCTTACTGGAACCTGATTTTGACTTTCATGCTTCAGAACTGTAAGGAGATAAATTTTTTGCTGTCCCAATCACCCCATCACTAATACACCAATTAATTTCAATTTAATGTTACCTCTTTTTCTAAACTCTCAAACTTTCAAGAATAAAATAGAGTCACTACATTCTGAATTGGCTAGTTGACTTTTTTCTTTTGGATTTCCCCATATAACATATCCTTCCTTGTCAGCAAGGACATCTATTTCTCCACGGCTTGATAAGAGAATATAGGTGGTAGATGTGAAACTGGGAATGTGATTACTTGTGATATAACTGGAATGATAAGATAATTAGTCAATATTTAGCTTCTGTTTGGCAAAAAGAGGATATTAGTACAGAAAGAATAATTTCTTTCAAAGTGAAAACATTGACAGGAAAGGATTTTCTAAGTTACTGTAATTTTAATTTAGCCCATCCCAAGCTAAGTCTTCCTAATTAGATACAACATTTATTAATATAAAAATTAGGATATTACATAGAAGGAATAACCTCCCACATCCAGTTCTGAGGAAGAGTGGAAAAAAGATGGAATCAAGAGCAAGGTAATGAGCCAGGGAGACACCTATCTCTGCATAACCAGAGAGGATATTCCTGAGTAACAAATGAGAAGGGCAACTTTATTAAAGGCTAAACTTTGTCCTCTTTAATTTGGACCAGCTGTATCTAGGTACAATATTCTGTGTGTGTGTGTGTGTGTGTGTGTGTGTGTGTGGAGAAAGAGAGAGAGAAAGAGAGAGAGGTTACACAGAAGAGAGTAGACCTTAGAGATTTGGAGTTTCATTTTCCTCATTTACTATATGAAATAAAAGACACTCAAATGTCCTCCATGCTCAGAGAAATCATTCTGAGAAAGCTTCAGTAGAACAAGTTGCCTTGGTGGTAGCTAAATGACCCTGAAGCCTGCATTTCTTGAGTTGACCACTGAAGCCTCAGACCAAATAAAAGTTATAATGTCTAATATGTTAAGGTAAGACCGGAAGAAGGTCCAATATGCCCGAGAGGGTCACAGAATTGCTAAGACAAAGACAAAACAAATATCAGAATATTGTACTTACAGAATTTAGTATCAGACACTAGAAGAATATCATTTTACATAATTTGGTATCAAAACAGAAAAAAGCCTATGGATGACATACAAGCAAATCACTTGAGAGCCACCAACCAAATAAGCTGAACACTAAGTTTTATGAATCCATTGAATAGTCCCCTCCATTTCGCCACTACACACTCTGTTTTTTAAGTATAAACTATTGAGTTACCCAAGAGACTCCTTATTATTACGCACAGAGGAGTTTGCGGAGATAGACTAAAATTGTGTTTTGTTTTTCTTCAGTAACTACATGGGACAGGACCTCTGTAAAAAGATCACATCAGTTATTACAAATAAGAAACTACATTTGCGTCACTTAATTGGGTAGAGTATATGTAATTTTCTAACTGCATTATAAGAATTATCTTATTTCTCTAATGGAAAACTGAAAAAAAACTTATCAAATAGGAAGGGAGCTATGAGTTATGCCGAGAAAACATTTAATTGCTTAGGCTTGTTTAATTATTATGATTGTCATCACATTATTATAATAATTATTTAGTTCTGTGGCTGAATGTGAATGTTCAGGTCTCTAGCAAAGTTTCTGCTAAGTATGTAAATACTAAACAAAAATACTTCATTAAAATATTTCAAAAGTGTTATTACTAGTGAGGGAGACTTTTATGGAGTATAATTTGGGTGCTAAGAAATGTAGGTATAGCCTCAGTTTTTCAGAGCTAAACATGTTTTTAAAAATCTATTTAGTCCAAAATAACAAAAAATTATTTTAAAAATGATATAAAAAATTGCGGAATTTCAACTCTTAAGAATAACTTCCAAATTATTTTCCAATTATCCATCAAATAAAGGAAAACAGATGTTTACTTGTTCATTTATTATTTTGTGGCTATTTTTAAACATACCTTATTTAAAAGAGGAAGTACATAATGTATTATAAATGATGTCACTTACGTGGAGTATTCCCTGGGGAAGGTAGAGAGCATGATTATTCTAACAAGCAATTAATCACGCCAGAATCAAGTTTTATTTCATTTTAAAATATACATATGACAGTTTATTGTTTATTGGAAAATTGGAGGAACTTTTAAGGATACATTAACATTTGTAAGTATTTCTCAATATAAATGATAATGAGTCATAGGATTTTGAATCCTAAAGGAAGATAGAGGACATTCAGTCTAAACACCACACCTTTGAGAATTCCTTGTTCAGCATTCTCTATGAATAATTCCAATTGAGTGGAATTACATTGTCATTTGTTTAATTTTCTCTCTTCTCTCTGCCCTCTTTCCCTCTCCTCTTCCCTTCCCTTACTTCTGTTCATTTTTCTTCCTTCCTCCTCCCTTTACTTTTTTTATTTCCCAATTTAAAACAACAGAAAGGGAATGACTATGTATTCTTTTAAAAAAATATTTAATTTAGTTTAAGAAGTCTGTTTATAGTTTTGGTAAAAATTTACCTCTGAAAACTCTTGCCTCTCATTTTTTTCTCATGGGATAATGAGTATGTGTACACTTTAAAATGACACTATTTAAAATATTTGAAGGCTTTATTATACCTCATCTATATTAATTTGCCAGTTTGCTAGGGCGATTATAAGAAAAAAAAAATAACAACAGAAAGTTATTTTCTCATAGTTCCTGAGGCTGGAAATCCAAGATCAGGAATCGGCAGAGTTACTTTCCTCTGAGGCCTTTCTTCTTGGTTTACAAATGACCTCCCTCAAGCTGCTTTATCTTCACATGATCTTCCCTCTGTGCATGGACTTCCCTGGTGTCTCTTTGTATGTCCAAATGTCTCCTCTTCTAAGGACACCAGTAATATTGAATTACAGCCCCAGTCTAAGGACAACATTTTAACTTAGTTACCTGTTTGAAGATCTGTCTTCCAATATAGTTAGTTATATTCTGAGGAACTGCGGATTAGGATTTCAACAAATGAACACTCAAAGAGCACAATTAAGGCAAAAACAGCCCTGCTCAATTTCCTCTCTTGTAGATTATTAGCTTCTCAGTTTTTTCAACCATGTATGTTAGAATATTAAGAGTGTTAAGGATTTTTTATCCACAGCAAATCTACTTCTAGACGTATTTTTGCTAGTGTCCCTTATATAGGTGTAATTAGACACAGAAATCTAAATAACATTGGTGATTGATAAGGAAACAAAAAGACTGTACCTTTCGTACCACAAACATGGTTTGTAGAGGTGAGCATACAGGTATGATTTCAGTCTGATTTGATCTTTAACACTTACTAAGCAATGAAAGACATAAAAGAACAACAGCAAGTTATTTGGCTTCCTCTGGAAAACTAAAAAGTATACCAACATCATGCGGAGTGTGTAATGATTTCATAACACCTGCTTTTGTGCTTGGCACATCATCAATATGCAAGAGCTAGTTACTTCTCCTTTTCTTTCTCCTCCCCTAGGGTTGCTGCAGATGTACCATGTCTTCTCTAAAAATAGTGACAAAGTCCTCTCATCTCCCACTTTATTTGCATAATTGTAGTCAAGTCAAACTTTCACAACATTAAACATATAGTTTTCTTTTTTTAAACTTAAAGGCAAAATTTTCCTTCTTTTTACTTACATACTTTTTTTTTTTACTGGAATTTAATCCTCTGATTTATTTCATGTCTCTTTACTGCCATATTGAGATTTATACATACACTAATCCATATAATCTTTATTATATATGACTAAATATGAGACCACAGTCTAGATTGTGTGTGTGTGTGGTTTTTTTTGTTTGTTTCTTTGTTTTTGTTTTTTTTTTGCAGGCTTAGCTAGTTCTCTTTTACTTCCAGTTTGCTATGAGTTTACAGGACAAATAAGTGTTGTATTTAGTGAAATATTTTTTATATGTTGAACCAGCCTTACATACCTGGAGGAACACCCACTTTTCCTGAAATATAATTAATCTTATACATTGTTATCTAAGATTTGCTAATAGCATATTAACAAATTTAAGAAGATTACAATTATTTCAGGTATCTTCTATAACCACATTGGAACACAATTAAAAATAACAAATTGAAAATGGGAAAACTCAAAAATAGACAGAAATTAATAAGAAACTCTTGAACAATCATTGGATCAAAGAAGAAATCCAAAGGAAAATTAAAAAAAAAAATCTCAGGACAAAAAATTAAAATACAACATATCAAATTTTACAAGATACAGCAAAATCATTACTAAGAGGACTATTTATAGAAATAAATGCCTACATTAAAATAAGAATCTTAAATAAACAACCTCACTTTACATTTCAAGAAACTAGAAAAAGGAACTACTAGACAAAGAACATGTATGAATGACCCAAGGACATAGACAACAGTGTAGGAATTGACTGTGGGTGTGGTTGGGGGTGGGTGGGTAGAGGAGGGCAAAGGGAGAAAAAGTAGAACTGTAATAGAATAACAATAAAAAATCTTAAAAAATAAAAACATGGAAAAGCAGTTAAATAATATGTTTATTTTCTGCCATGATCACATAAAAATAACAACTAGATTATAGAATAATCACCCTTGAGACCACCTGAAGGCTAGATGAACAGGACTCCTATAAAGAAGAAATCATGAGATTGATAGAAGGGTCAGAGACAAAAAACTGTCCATGTGTGGTGGGTAAGAATCAAAATGGATATCTCAGCTATAGAGATTCCCACTGAGGAGCGATTGGTGTCAGTCTCACAATGGGCTCCCCAGCCTGGAGTTCCTGTATTGGGAAGAGGAATCCCCACAACATTCCTCTGTGAAAAATGAGCACAGGCAAAAGTAAAAAAAGGGGTTATTTTTTTTAAAAAAAAAAAAAAAAAAAAAAATTAAAATATGGGGTGGGGGGATTAAAAAAAAACATAAAAAAAAAAAAAAAAAAAAAAACATAAAAAAAAAACAAAAAAAAAAAAAAAAAATAAAAAAAAAAAAAAAAAAATTTTTTTTAAAAAAAAAAAAAAAAATATCTAAAAAAAAAATAAAAATATATTTATTTTAATAAAAAAAAAAAAAAAAAAAAAAAAAAAAAAAAAAAAACCTTCCCATAAAAAGGTTTTTAAAAAAAAAAAAAAAGGGGGTGGGGGGGGTATTTTTTGTGTGTATATTGGATCTTGGGTGTTCCTCAAAGATTAAAATAAAACTGTATAATACAACAATCCCACTTCTGGACATATAAACAAAAGAATTGAAATCAGGATCTCAGGGAGAAATCTTCACCATATTCACAATAGGAAAGATATGGAAACAACCTCAGGGTCCATCAGCAAATAAATGGCTGAAGAAAATGTTGTGTGTATGTGTGTGTGTATGAATACAATTCAGTTATTAAAAAAGAGGAAATTCTTTCATTGTTGCAGCATAGATGAACCGGTAAGACATTGTGCTAAGTATAATAAAATAAGCCAGACAAATATAACATGCTACCTCTTATGAAAGAAAGGAATGTAAAATAATCACACTCATAAGAACAGAAGCAGAATGGTGGTCATCAGGGGTTTCAGGGAGGTATAATTGAGGCAGTATTAATTCAAGAGTAAGAAGTGTCAATTATGCAAGATTAGTAAATTCTAAAGATCTACTCTATTTTCCCTATAGTTAACAATACTATAGAATTAAATATTTTCTAGCATGGTACATTTTTATATTGTACTTTTTATTATAAATAATAATAATAATAGTAACTATAAATAAAAGAATAGGAAACTTTTGGAAGTGATGGATATGTTTATAGCATAGATTACGGTGATGGTTTCACAGATGTATACTTATCTTCAAAGTAATTAAGTTGTGTACATTAAATATGGGCAGCTTTATCTATCTCAATCATACCTAAATAAAGATGTTTAAAAAAATTAAAATCTGAAACACTGTCACAGACAAGAAGTACTGAAGGATACATGATGACCAAGTGTAACATGATAACTTGTATGAGACCCTGGAACACAAAAAGTACATTAGAGAAAAACTGCATTAGTCATAATAAAGTATAAGCTTTAGATAATGGTCATGTTATCAATATTAATTCATTAATTATAACAAATGTATGATATTAAAGTAAGGTATTAATGATAGCAGAAACTAGTCATAGGTATATGGGAACATTACTGTCTTCACAAATTTTTGAAAATCTAAAATTCAAATGTATGAGTATTACATATACATTTATATTCATACATTATATATACACTGTATGTAGACTACAAATTGCTGGCATCATTGTGGAACTTTGTGTAACACCCGGCCTTTAATGGTATGCATAAATTCTTTTTCAAACAGTTATAAGAGCCAGACATATTCTAATCCAAGAAGACAAAGACAAAGTTTACAGAAATGTGATTTTTGAGGCATTTTGGAATTTAATCTCTGTGCCAGAGTTAGGAATAAGGTCAACTAATTTTGAAAATTCAGTACAATCAAATGTTGAATGTGTCTACCATGTACCTCTGCCCCCCCCCCCCGATAAAAGAAATACATGTATCACTTGCAAAAGCTCATATAGCAATAGCCATGAGGTTGACAAGGAGGAATGGGCATAATTTCAACATGGTCTGAATAGCTCACTCCAGCCTGATCACTAGGAGGCTGTGCCATTTCAGGTTGTATATCACTGATTTACAGACAGACAAATGAG
This sequence comes from Pteronotus mesoamericanus, assembly GCF_021234165.1. Lineage (NCBI taxonomy): Eukaryota > Metazoa > Chordata > Mammalia > Chiroptera > Mormoopidae > Pteronotus > Pteronotus mesoamericanus. Next base: position 29,556,745 of record NW_026555085.1, on the reverse strand, counting down.
ATTTTAGTTGACTCTCCCCCAGCCCAGGTGCTGGTAAAAGCTGGCTTTGGTGCAGAGCTTGGTCCTTTATTATGCACCCAGGCACAGCAGAGGGAGCCATAAGCTGTGGATCTCTGATAGCACCAAACAGGTTGCATTGAGCAGCCACAGGCAGCATCTGAGATAGGTCTGCACCAGAGGTTTTGCAGATCTACCTAATACATAGAAACAAACACAAAGAGACAGCCAAAATGAGAAGACAAAGGAAAAGCCTCCAAATGAGAGAATAAGAGAATTCTCTAGAAGAACTATGTGAAATGGAGGTAAGCAACTTATCAGATATAGAATTCAAAGTAATGATTATAAGTATGTTCAACTGCATTAAAAAAAAAAAAGATTTAGAAGCCATAAAAAAAGGACTAGTCAAAAATAAAGAAGGGAATACCTGCAATAAATAATACACTGGAAGGAATAAATACTAGGTTACATGAAACAGAGGACTGAATCAGTGATTTGGAAGACAAGATAAAAACAAACAAAAAACAGCAGCAAAACTAAAAATTAAAAAATTATTAAAATGATAATTTAAGGGATGTTTAGGACAACATGATGCATAACAATATCTGCATCATAGGGGTTCCAGAAGTAGAAGAGAGTGAGCAAGGGATTGAGAACCTATTTAAAGAAATAATGACCAAAAATGTCCTTAATGTAGTAAAAGAAAAAGACAAGTCCAGGAAGCATGGAGTTCCAAACAGATGGACCCAAAGAGGCTCACAATAAGGTGCATCATAATTAAAAGGGCAAATCATAAAGACAAGGAGAAAATCTTAAAAGCTATAAGAGAAAGTCAGTTAATTACCTACAAGGGAGCTTCCATAAGGCTGTCATCTGATTTCTCAATAGACACATTGCAGGAATTGGCAAGAAATATCAAAGTGATGACAAACAAGGACCTACAACCAAGCTTACTTTACAACAAAGCTATCATTTGAAATTGAAGGAGAGCTAAAGAACTTTTCAGGAAAGATGAAAGTAAACAAACAATCAAACAAAAAACACTAAAAGAGATTATTACCACCAAACTAGTATTGCTACAAATGACAAAGGGCTTGCTTTAAGAAGAAGAAAAAGAGGGGAAAACAAAACAAAACAAAACAGAGGAAAACAGTTGAAAAAATGAAATGACAATAAATATGTATCTGTCATAATCACTTTAAATGTAAATGACTTAAATGCTCCAAACAAAACACATAATTTAGCTAACTGGATAAAAAAAATAAATAAAAAGACCCCAAAATATGTTGTCTTTAAGATCCCCACCTCAGAACAAAAATACATACAGACTAAAGTGAAGGGATGAAAAAAGATATTTCATATAAATGGGGGGAAAAAAAGCTTGGGTAGCAATATTCATATCTGACAAAACTGATTTTAAAACTAAGCCTATAGTAAGAGACAAAGAAGGATACCACATAATAATAAAAGGAACAATCCCACAAGAGTATATAACCCAAGTAAACATTCATGCACCAATATAGGAGCAATTAAATATGTAAAGCAAATCTTGATGGACATAAAGGGAGAGATCAACAGAAATATAATCTTAGTCTGGAATTTTAACACCTCTTTGACCTCAGTGAATAGATCTTCCAGACAGAAAATCAACAAGGAGATGATGGCCTTATTAACACACTAGATCAAATGGATTTAATTGATATCTTCAGAGCATTTCACCACCAGCAGCAGATATACATTCTTTTCAAGTGCACATGGAATGTTTTCTAGTATAGATCACTTGTTAAGACAAAAAACAAGTCTCTATACATTTAAGAAGATTGAAATTGTATCAAGTATCTTTTCTGACAATAATGCTATGAAGCTAGAAATCATTCACAAGAAGAAAACTGAAAAACATACAAAGATGTAGAAGCTAAAAAACATGTTATTAAACAATGAATGAGTTAATAATGATATCAAGGGAGAAATTAAAAGATACCTTGAACCAAATGAAGATGAGAACATGACAACCCAAAGTCTGAGGGACACTGGGAAAGCAGTCCTAAGGGGAAATTTCATAACATTACAGGCCTATCTTCAAAAAAAAAAGAAAGAAAGAAAGAAAAAACTCAAATTAACAAACATTACACTTAAAGAACTTGAAAAAGAACAGCAAACAAAGCCCAAAGTGAAGAAATTAGAAAATAAGAAAGATCAGAGAAGAAATAAACAAAATAGTGTCAAAAAAATACAAAAATCAATTAATCCAAGAGCTGGTTCTTTGAAATGATAAACATTATAAACAACCTTTAACAAGACTCATCAAGAAAAAAAGAGAGAGGATTCAAATTAATAAAATCAGAAATAAGTGAGGAGAAGTAACAACTGATACTGTAGAAATATAATATCAGTAAAGGATTGTAAGAAAATATTATGAACAACCAAATGCCAATAAATTGGACAAACTGTATGAAACTGATAAATTCCTAGAAACATACAATCTTTCCAAACTAAATTAGGAAGAATTGGAAAATCTGAATAGACAGATTACAACTAGTGATATTGAAGCAGTAATCAAAAAGCTCCCAACACACAAAAGCCCTGGACCAGATAGTTTCACAGCTGAATTTTACCAACACAAACACAGATAATGTTTACCAACAATACCAACATCTCCTTCTCAAATTATTTCATAAAATTCAAGAGGAGGGAAGTCTCCTACACTTGTTTTATGAGGTCAACATTATCCTAATACCAAAACCAGATAAAGGTACCACAAAGAAAGAAAATTATAAGCCAGTATCCCTGATAAACATATACGCTAAAATCCTCAACAAAATATTAGTAAATCAGATCCAGAAATATATTAAAAGGTTATACAACATGACCAAGTGAGATTTATTTCAGGGATGCAAGGTTGGTACAATATTCACAAATCAATAAGTTTATTTACCACATAAACAAAATGAAGGATCAAAGCCACATGACCATATCAATAGATGAAGGAAAAGCATTTGATAAAATCCAGCACCCATTTATGATAGAAATGCTCAGCAAAGTGGGAATAGAGGGAACATACCTAAACATAACAAAGACCATATATGACAAACTCACTGCCAACATCATACTCAATGGAAGTAATGAAAATTGTTCCATTTAACATCATGGGCCAGACAGGGACATCCACTTTCACCTCTCGTGTTCAACATAGTACTGAAAGTCCTAGCCACAGCAGTCAGACAAGAAGAAGTAAAAGGCATCCAAATTAGAAAGGAAGAAAGTAAAACTGTTGTCATTTGCAGATGTTATGATACTGTACATAGAGTACCCTAAAGATTCCTCCAAGAAACTCCTAGGATTGATAAATGAATTCATCAAAATAGCAGGGTGCAAAATTAATATCCAGAAATCAGTTGCATTTTCATATGCCAATAATGAACTAACAGAGAAATTAAGAAAGCAATCCTCTTCACAATCGCTTCAAAAAGAATAAAATACCTAGGAATAAATTTAACCAAGAATGTAAAAGACTTGTACTCAAAAAAAAATTTAATACTCAGAAGAAAGAAATTGAAGAAGATACAAATAAGTGGAAAAATATACCATGTTCATGGATAGGAAAAATTAAGATCACTAAAATGTCCATGCTACCCAAAGCAATCTATAGACTGAATGCAAGTCCTATCAAGATACCAATGATGTATTTCACAGAACCAGAAAAAAAATCCCAAAAATTTATATGGAACTGCAAAAGATTCCAAAGAGCAACAGCAAGTCTGTTAAAGAAAAACAAAGTTGAAGGAATCACATTACCTAATGTTAAACTGTGCTGTAAGACCATAGTAATTAAAATGACATAGTACTGGTATAAAAATTGACACATAGATCAATGGAACAGAATAGTGAGCCCAGAAATAAACCCACACCTTTATAATCAATCAAGTATTAACAAAAGAGAAAAAAATAAAATATGAGCTAAAGAGTGTTCACTCAATAAAAGGTGGTGGGAAAATGGATGTATACATGCAGAAAAATGAAACAGACCATCTTTTTATGCCACACACACACAAAAAGATCAAAATGGATTACATACTTAAATGTTAGACTTGAAACCATAAGAATGCTAGAAGAAAACATAGGCTTTAAAATCTCAGAGATTCATAGCAATATTTTTTTTTTCTGATATATCTCCTCGGGTAAGAGAAACAAAATAAAAAATGAACAAATGAGACTGTATCAAACTAAAAACTTTCTGCACAGCAAAGGAAACCATCAACAAAATGAAAAGTCAACCAATTGAATGGGAGAACATATTTGCTGATACATCTGATAAGGGGCTAATGTCCAAATTTATAAAGAACTTGTAAAACTAAACACCAAAAAAAAAATTACAATTTTAAAAATGGGCAAAGGACCTGAATAGACACTTCTCCAAAGAGGTAATAGAGAGGGCCCTGAGACATATGAAAAGATGTTCACTGTTACTAATTATCAGAGAAATGCAAATTAAAACCACAATGAAATATCATCTCTCATTTGTCAGAATGGCTATTATCAACAAATCGACAAACAACAAGTGCTGGCAAGGAAGTGGAGAAAAGGGAAAACAGCACTGTTGGTGAGAACACAGATTAGTGCAGTCACTATGGAAAGCAGCTTGGAGTTACCTTAAAAATTAAAAATTGAACTGCCTTATGACCAAGCTATTCCACTTCTGGGAATTTATTTGAAGAGACCTGAAATACTAATTCAAAAGAATAAATGAACCCCTATGTTCATTGCATCTTTATTTATAATAGCCAAGATTTGGTTCAGTTCTAGTGACCATAAGTAGATGAGTGGGTAAAATAACTATGGGACATTTACAAAATGGAATATTATTTGGCCATCAAAAAGAAGAAACTTTTACCCTTTGGAACAGCATGGATGGACTTGGAGAACATTATTCTAAGTGAAATAATCCATTTAGAGAAAGACAAACACCATATGATTTTGTGACATCTAAAGCACAAACTGAACTAACAAGCAAAATAAAGAAAATATCATAGAAAACAGGCTGACAACTCCAGTGGATTGAGGGTTGGGCTGGAAGGATAGAGCAAAAAAGTATAAAATAAAAAGAACTCATAGACATGGACAACAGTGTGGTGATGGCAGTGGGGAGGTGGTTGGGTAGAGGTGGAAGAGAGTAGAATGGGGATAAATGGTAATGGAAATAAAATAGAACAGAAATATTAAAAAATAAATATTGCCTTAAAAATAAAAGGCTTAGAATTTTATATAGTGTAATTTTTGTAGCATTTATTACTGGTGTGCCTATGAAATAATACTATACTGAATGAAGAAAGAGACATTTTGTTTAATGACAGTAATAAGTAAAAATTGTTTCAGAATCCACTTTTTTATTTATTGCTATCTAGAGAGAAAGAGGAAGGAAGAAAAGAGAGAGTAGAGAGACAAACAGAAACTTTGATTTTTTTGTTTCGCTTATTTATGCATTCATTGCTTGCTTCTTGTATGTGTCCTGATTGGACATTGAGCCCATGACCTTGGCATATCAGACAGTTCTCTAACCAACTGAGCTACCTGTCCAAGGCCAGAATAATTTTCATGATGGCCCACATAGAAAGCTTTCAGAAGCCTGATCACTCTCCCAATAAAGATATCAGAAAATAAAGATTCTACCATGCTCATTCTTTTTTTTTTAATTGAATTTATTGGGTGACATTACTTAATAAAACCATACAGGTTTTAAGTGCACAACTCTATAACACACTATCTGCAATAGTATATTCTGTGCTGACCATCCAAAATAAAGTCTTTTTCTGCCACCATTTATACTTCCTTTGCCCTCTCCCTCTGCCCTCTTCCCCCCATCTCCTCTTTCCCTCTGTCAATCACTGTACTGTTGTCTGTGTCTATGTGTTTTTTTTTCTAAATCCTTTTACCTGTTTCACCCGACCCCCAAACCGCCCTCCCCTCTGACAGTTATCAGTCTGTTCTATGTATCTATGTGGGATCCAGTGAACAAAATAATCCAACAAACAAAACAGAAACATATCATAGATACATTTTTGCTTTTATATCCACCAATACCTAGCTCAATGTCTGATATGTTGTGAACATCTATGAATAATTGCTTATTTTTGAATAATTAGTAAATATATATAAGTGTGTGCATATATGAGTTCTATATGAAAGAAGTACATCCACCATTAATATTACAAGAACGGTTTGTATGACATCAGTGTAATCTGGCAGCTAAAGGGAGTGGTCTGGAATGCACATGCATGACCAATGATGACTTCGCTGTACTAGTCAGTGGGGGCAGTATACACCATTGAGAGAACATGTGTCCTGTGTGGTTGTCGTATTCAAAATGACTGAGGAGGTAGAACAATTAATCTACTTCAAACACTTTTTTGTGGAAATTATTCAGATGATTCAGAAGGTTGCAGCTATGGGCAACTGATGATTGGCAACTTCACCATGACAACACACCTGCTCATGCATCATATCTTGTGCAGTGTTTTTATGAAACATCAAATCACTCAGGTGACTCAGCCCCCCTACAACCCAGATTTGGTGCCCTGGGACTTCTGGCTTTTCCCAAAACTAAAATCACCTTTGAAAAGAAAGAGATTTCAGACCCCCCATGAGATTCAGGAAAATATAATGGGCAGCTGATGGTGACTGGGAGAACTATGTGAGGCCCCAAGGTGCCTACTTTGAAGGGAGCTGAAACATCATTGTCCTATGTACAATGTTTCTTGTATCTTGTATTTTCTTCAATAAATATCTCTATTTTTCATATCACTTGGATGGATACTTTCTGGACAGACTTCATATACGTATTTATGTACACGCATTACTTATATGTGTGGAATTATGTGTGAATTATATGTATGTGTGTATGTATAACTTTAGTATGAATATAAGAATAAAATATATTTAAAATATGGAAAGACAAAAATGTGTAACAGTGTGATAGAATGAAAATAGAACTCTATAGATTAAAACTCATGCTTTCGTATGGCTATAATATGTCTATATCAATCAAGCAGTAAATCCTTGGATATTTTAGATTCACTGAACTCTTTCATATAAATATGTTTCCTTGTCTGTACAATGTGTTCAGCACAGATTGTCTTTGAGCCCTCTGAAAAACGGTCATCTGTTTCCCTTAAGCAAATTCTAACACATTTTATCAAATCAATATGTTTATTAGTTTTATAAATTATTTTCTTGAACTCGGTGATAACTTTGTCTCTATCATTGCTAAATACAACTTTTAGAGCTTTGGTTAAAAAATGTTAACGTGATTTAAAGTTTTCATGTAAAGACAATGCATCCAGTTGAAATTTCCAATTCATTTGGATAATTACTATCTTAGCATGAAGAAAAAAATGCTTATGATTTAAATAAAATCACCCACCATCACTATGTATTTTCTCTTTACTGTGACCCACACATCCCCATCCTCCTAGCAGGGTTCTCTACCCAATATTAGGTTGAAAAAAGCCTTTTAAAACAATCTTCACATAATGAACTCATTTTTATATCATTCTATTAAAACAAAAAACAAAACCAACTTCAGCAATTGTCTCTAGTGTGCATAATACAATATCAACTTGACTGAATATATCATAATAACCTATTATAAAACCTGAAGCACAAGTGAAGATAGTTCTGCCCTCAAACTATTTGGAAGATAAGTTACCCAAATTGGAACACACTGCTCTACTCAATATGTCCAGCATTTTAGATTGCTGACTTCCACATGGAAATATACAGAACTTTTGCCAAATATATGGATCTAAAAATCTATCTTTGTATATTTAAAAATTATAATTATTATTTTAAAATATGTAATCAAGATTCATACAGATGATTTTTTTTCTTGCTTGTCAGTGTTAACAGTAAATGCATCAGATGTATAGTACACCATGATGCATCTTTTGAGAATATTTAGCCTCAGATAAAATGATTTTGTTTCACTTTCACATAGCTGATATTAAACAAAGGGAGATTATCTTCAGTGCGCAAATCTTAAGCTCTTTCAGGGAATCTTCATCAATTTTATCCTTAAAATATTAGGGAACGTTCTATGCATTGTGACTTTTAAAAAAGCCAGCAGCAAAGAGTGGGACAGCTCAGTCGTGGTATCAAGGAGATGAACTAAGACAGCATATTTTCATGCCATGTGGTGCCTGATGAAATGTAAAATGAATAATAAAGGCGCTTAATGTTCACACATTTTCTGTCTTCACTGCATCTCTTATATCAATGCTTAATAATTTAATTATGGTCTTCACCCCCATCCCTATTCAAAATTTTAGTGGTTGCTAAATTTTAGTTTGGCATTCACTGGATTCCATACCTGAGGTGGGGATAATCTTTAATCATAGCAACTGCCACAGCATGAGCTGACTTAAAACATCCCTTTCCCATAAGATCTATTTTTTTAAAAAATATATCCAGACTAAGGATCTATATGCTGATGTCTTTATGAAGAGTAGGTATTTGTCATATTACAAAGTCAGGGTAAGTGTCAATGTCTACCACATGCTCAATTTAACAGAACTGTTTGCAAATTATCAAAATTTCTTTTGGTGCCAGCTGAACATTTTGAGTAAAAAAATTTCTCAAGTATATTGTAGAAAACCTATATTATACTGCCTATACAACACATTCAGAAGGAACTTAGTTTTTAATTTTTAATAGTGAAAAATTAAAATATGTGGCATAATTTATACATTCAGGTCAGTTAGTTGTTCCACCCCTTTTTCTACCTTGGTTCATAGTTGTAAATGAAAACAGATAGCTTAGGTTTGTAACACAGGATGCCTTCTTGCTTGAAAAGCTTATGAACACCACCCTATCTGCAGGAATATTAGAGGCTCTGTGGGGTCCCTTTTTGGGCACCAGATGAAGGGGGCTCAGTCCCTCAGAGTCCCCCCAGCCACTGTGGATGAAAAAATAAACTGTACCAGACATTATTTGCCTGTCAGGAGAGGTGGTGGCAATTCCCTCCAGTGGGGAATGCCCCAAGCCCTTCTCTTGAAGTGGCTTTTATTGAGAATGATATGTGCAGGGGTATACAGCTTGCATGCAAAGCTTATCAATCAATGCCCAAAGGCTATATTTTTAGAAAACAGATAAAGATCATGGAAGGACATAAAGAACAATTGAAGGAGCACAGAGATTTTGCCTCAGGTCAGGGTCTGGTAGAAAAGGTGGTTCCTATTCAGCCCTAAAACCTGGGAAAATAAACTCATCTTATGCTTGGACCCCAAACACCAGTACTCATTAACCTGAGGCATTCTAAGCAAAGTTGGTTTCACAGGATTTAATACATTCTTACCCAGGCCTAATTACCCCTGGGAATTGCCTGATCCAGATGTAGAAACAATACTGCCTCTAGTATTGTTTCAAGTTGGGGTCAGGCGGGTGGAGCAGAGAAGCCGAGATAAGGAGATTTCTTTCAGATAGAATGAGGGCTCTGGCATGGCAAAGCCGAGGGATGACGGTATTTTGTCTCTTGTCCATGTCCCCCAAGTCCTTCCCTGATGGGTTCTATGTGACTGTGCCTGTCTTAGGTTGCCCCTGCCATCGAGGGGTCTTACCCGTCATTGACTAACCAGCCATCCTCTGGGGCCAAGAAGGGTGATGTGAGGGGCTGTGCCCCTGCCAGGGGGACAGGTTTTGTCTCCTCAGTGGCCTATTTTCCCAAGGCCTCCTTGCTCAGTTCCAGCCCTAGTGCCCCCTCACCTGTCAGTGAGGCTACAGTCCCTGAAAGCAGACGGGAGAGTTTCCAGCAAGGCTCACTGTCCTGGTGGCTCCTATTCCCACTGAGGCAGTTAGTATCTTTTGTGCGCTAATAGTAGCCTCACAGCTGCCCCCAGATACTACCTGAGGAACTGCAGGTTCCACTGGAGGATTGGACTTGCCAGTCTCCCCATCTTGCCCAGAGTTTGCTAGCACCTCTTAACTGTTGAACTTTAAACCCTGATGCGGTACCACCCTGTGGATCTAATTAGGCAACTATATATATATATTTACATATTCAATTCAACTATAATCCCAGCTAATTGGCCTTAGCTATCTAAAAGATGCATGAAGCAAGTCATTTCCCAGAAGGGTTACCTCATTTCATTTAGCTCTCAAACTCCATGAAATCTCTTCTCTATATCATTCGTAGTTTTATGCTTTTGATGTGAGCAAAGGGTAAAAGTTAGACCTCTGAGGTATTAGTTAGAAGAGGCTCTCAAAAGCACTTAGATGAATAATGCAAATTACCTCTAATGAAGCAGCTATCCAGTATTTCCTGCCCTGGTGGCTCAAATGAGAGTGAACTACATTCGTTGACTAATGAAAGTTGTTAGTCTAACAAAGTTAAATCATGCATAAAAAGCAATATTTGAATTACCTCTGACGTAAGTCTACCAAAGAGATGTCTACAAAGGTAAATAGGCAATGCTTTCTCTCTTTTGAGCACAAAAGAGACTCATGGACTAAGATGTAATGTATTCACATACCTCACTTAACGTCATCAATAGGTTCTTGGAAAATGTGACTTTAGTGAAATAATGCATCACAAAATCAGTTTTACCATAGGTTAATTGATATAAATAAGAGTTTAGTTCTTAGGGCATATTTATGGTCACAAAAACATCACCGAACTTCTACTTAAAGACCCAAATACTTCTCACAATATTAAAATAAATGTGAGCTATACATAGATTTAAGATAGATTAATAAAAATAATGAGATAATTATTTTCCACTTCACTTATTCCAGTTCAGGGTCATGGGTAGCTAGACCCTACCATGGAAGCTTAGGGTGCCATGAGGGATCCACCCTGGACAAGACACCCTTCTATTACAAGGCTACTCACACCCACACTCACACCCACACTCACTCAGACTGGGACAGTGTGGACACACCAGTTCACTTCACGTGCACATCTTCGGGATGTGGGAGGAAGCCAGAGTCCCAGAGAAAACCCATGCAGACAAGGAGAACACGCAAACCCCTCACAGACAGTGGCCCTGGATGGGAATGGAATTTTTTTTTTTTTCTCATCAACATTATAACAAAATAATGTTGAATGAAACAACATTATTGGTGAACCTATTGTCTTCCAATTTCCAGAAGAGCCTGTTGAACAACATAATCGTGCATTAAACTATGATACAAGTAAAGATTAAGAACTTTGATAAAGAAATGCAATCATCATTTATGAATCTGTTAACTATTATGAATATTAAGCTGTTATTTAACGTCAGTCCTAATATCTACAATTTGTTTCCAGTAAAACTAAATGGCATATTTTATTATTTAGAAAATACATAGAGGATGTTGATATAATAAGATGACAGTTCTAATTATGTACTGATATATAACATAGCACTCTAAAACACGGTAGCTTAAAACAACAAGAATCATTTATCTGATCCACAAAGCTGCATTTTGGCCAGAGTTCATTGCGGATGGTTTGTCTCAATTCCAAGTTCTACTCTAATGTCCACAGTAGCAGCTTATTAGGAGCTGGAGGATCCATTTCCACAAGGACTTGTATACATATATGCCTGGCAAGGTGGTGCTGGCTTTTAGCTAGGAGTTCAGTTCATGTTGTTCATCTAGAAGCTTTAGCTCCTCTCCTCACAACACTATGGCTGGAATTTAAATGCTAGTGTTCCCAGATATAGAATGCATAAACTCCTAGTTCATCAAGGTCAATGTTTAAAATTGGCAGAGCCTCAGTTCTGCCATATTTAATTGCCTCAAACAGTTCCAATACCTGATGAAACACAGGCAAAAAGACCTAACTCCACCTGCAGATGGGAGGAGTGTCATACTTTTATCTACTTCATTCTTTAATCTATCTCAAACACTAGAATTTATGCTGTAGTTTATCTGGTCCAGCTTACTTTTCATATAGATATATACACTAAAGATCCAAGATAATACATGGTCCAAGGAGAGTCTTATAGTAGTTGGGTATGAAAGAAATACAAATAAATCACATTTATTGAGGGTTTAACCATTGAAAAGATACCATGAGATTATTTTGTATACATTAACTCAGTTAATCTTCACAGCAACTCTTGAAAATACATAATAAAACTGAAGCACACAGAGAAGAAATAATGTGCCCAAAGTCATACAGCCCTCCACAGAACTTTCCTGGAGAACTTTCACTAGCTCCAGCTTCTGCTAACATAACTATTCTTCTTTATGAGTCACTCATCTAATACCTTTAGCAAAAGATTTTCCAGCTACGGTCTTGGCCCTGTTTCCAGACAATGCTCAGTGGATAGGCTGATAATTTTTCAAGTCATCATGTGTTGGTTCCTTTTTGCTTAACAATTCATTCCTTAATTTATAATTCCTCCTGCATTTTACTCAAAGCTACAAAGGAAAATCATGTTGTATCTTCCACATCATGCTTGGGAATTTCCTCAGCCAAATATTCTGTTCTTGATGATATACATATTCTCTAAGACAATAAGAATTTTGTCTATTACTCTTCTTTATTCTTTCTGGGCTCTCACCAAAATTGTTTTAGAGTAACTATGTATTTACCAACAGTCTCTTAACAGGATGCTTTGTTGTTTTAACATTTGTTAGGTTCTGATATTAGTTTACATCACACAACACATGGATAGAGGAAAGACAGAACTCTTTATTACTTACAGCTCCACGCGAGAGAAGACTGCCACATAGGACTACACAGAGGGTTGTGCCCAGGAAAAATATCATGCAAGCTGGAACTATAGGTTACTAATGTATGCTAAGAGGGAATCCCAAGGAAGGAGGGCCAAGCTCGCAACATTTGGCATTAGGGACCCTGGCAGCTGAGTTGTGCATTGCAACTGAGGAGTGCTAGAGTCTGCTCAGGCAAACAGTTAAGGGGTGAATTGATCAAACTGACCATAAAGGAAATTGAGAAATTTTTGCCATGATCTCAAAATAGTAAAGAAAGTATTTATTAAAATTACAAAATAATCTAGACTTTTTCTATTCAGGGATTCAAAATTCTCCTAACCTCTTTTATTACTCAATTCTAAATATACTTTCACATTTTTGGGTATTTGTTACAACAGCACCCCATTTTCCAGTACCAAAATCTTTATTAGAGCCTGAAGGTTGTTGTAACAAAGTACCACAAACTGGGTAGCTTAAACTATTATTCAGTTAGAAATTAAATCAAATTGTCTGCAGAACCATGCTCTCTGAAGAAACAAAGGACAAATTCATTCCATGCCATTCCTATGGCTCCTGTGGTTTGATGGCAATCTTTCACTTGTAGCTATATTTTTCATTCTCTGCCTATATCTTCACATGGCATTTTATGTGTCTCTGTCTCTTTGTCTATTGTCATTTTATATCAACAGTCATTTAATTAGGGCCCACTGTAATGATCTCATCTTAACTTGATTATATTTATAAAGACTATTCTAAATAAGAACATATTCTGAAGTTTAGGAAAGGGCATGGATTTTGGGAGAAGAGTGAAATGAGTGACTTACCCTGCTGTGAATCCCAGGGCCAGCCAGATCTACCTGGCTGACTCCCTTGGCCTTAGGCAGCTCCCTGCAAACTCCCATAAACCCAGGCTCCCAGCTTATTCTGCTTGCTGCCAACTCCAGCAGCTCTAAGCAGCACCCAATGTTGGCTTTCTTGGCTCCAGGTTTCCAATGAGCTCCCAGGGATCAAACTGTAATAATCTGTCATAAAATCAGGTGCATAGCTAATAAAACAGAATTGAGAACCCAGAATAAAACCATGCATATAAAGTTGATTACTATTTAACAAAGTTTATAAGAATATTAAATGGGGAACAAATAGTCTCTTCAATAAATGGTAGTGAGAAAACTGGATAATCATGCAGAATAAAGTTTGACCCTTATTTTATACTACTCACAAAAAACACAACTAAAATATGTCTAAGTATTTATATATAAGAAGCAAAACTGTAAAATTACTTGAGAGAAACTTTAAAAATACTTGAAGACAACAGAAAAAAGTTTCTTGACATTGGTTTTGGCAAAGATTTTCTTTCAATTTGACACCAAAAGCTCAATCAAACAAAGCAAAAATAAACTCCATCAGTCCAAAAACTTATGCACAGCAAAAGAAACAATTGATTAAACAAAAAGGTGACCTACAGAATAGGTAAAATATTTTCAAACCATTTGCCGATAAAGGTTAAAATCCAAAATATATAAGAAAATAACAAAATAACAAAGGATTCTATTAAAAATGGGCAAAAAAAACTTGAATAAAAATTTTTCTAATGAGGACACACAAATGGCCAGCAAGTACATGAAATAATGCTTATCATCACTAATCATCAGAGAAATGCAAATAGGCTGTTATCAATGAGACAAGAGACAGCAAGTTTTGGCAAGGATGTGGAGACATTAGAACCTGGTACATTCTTGGTGGAACAGTAAATTGGAACCACCACTAGAGAAAACAATATGGCATTTCCTCAAAAGTTAAAAACAGATTTCCACATAATCCAGCAATCCCACTCTGAACATATATTCAAAGGGGAAGAAATTACTATAGGAAAAGATGTGTGAACCTCCATATTCACTGCAGCATTATTCACAATAGCCAAGATATAAAAACAACCTAAATGTCTGTGGATGAATAGAGATTTAAAAAAATGTGGTATAAACACACACATACACACAGATAAATATTATTCAGTTGTAAAAAGAAGGAAATACTACTGTTTGTGAAAACATGGATGAATCTTGAGAACATAATGCTAAGTGAAATGTCAGATAAATAAACACAAATACTGTATGTTCTCACTTACATGTGGAAAATCAAAAATAAAAAGCCAATTATAGAAATAAGAGATAAAATGGTGGTTTCCAGGTGCTTGGGGGGTTGAGGAGGGATAGCAGGTGTTGGTCAAATGTTACAAATCTCCAGCTAAATGAGATGAGTAAGTCCTCTGAATCTAACGTACTATATGGTCAATATTACTGATAGTATTGTATTATAAACTTGAAAGCTGTTAACAGAGTAGATCTTAAGTACTATCACCACACATAAAAAATAGTAATTATGTCAGGGGATTGTGGTGTTAACAAAACTTACTGTTATAATTATTTCTCAACATATACATGTATCAAATCATCATATACACCTTACACACACTCATATATTTCAATATCTTAATAAAGCTGAAAAAATAAATTCAATGATATATGAATTAATTATATAAATGTTATAGTTTAATAATAAGGTAAATATTAACTGCTTCTTACCTGGAAGTTTTTATATAAACTATATTATAGTGATTATAGACTTTTTATTTACTTGAGCTTTTCCAGGAAGACTCATGTTACGCAGTATGTGAACTGTCTTGCGGTAAAGCAATATGACAGCTTGAGTGTGCTGACATTTGCTTGGTAAAGTTAGCATACCCTTAATGAGTCTTATTGTTTCCTAAGAACTATTTACTGATTTTTTTCAATACTGTAAAAAGCATCATTGTTTCATTCTTTGTTTTCTTTTTCTTATTTTTTTGTGAGGAAAACATTGGTGCCCAAAAACAAAGATTCTTCAATAAAGACTTGGTGTTTTCAAGGTAGGACTAAAAAGAAAATGAAAAAAACCATCGAATAGAGTTTTGTTTAATATAATTACTTGTAGTTTGCATTTAATTTTAAAACATATTTCATATTTGAATACAAAATTATTTCATATACATAAATTGGAAAAGAGTGGAGAATATATGTATATTGGAGAAGGACATTATAAAGCCTTCCATTTACTATGCTGTCTATGAGAAATCTTTCGGACACAAATTTTTTTTTAATCATGTTTATTCTATTACAGTTGTCTCAACTTTTCCCCCTTTGTTCTCCTCCAGCCATCCCAGTCCCCCAATGCTCCCACAGACAATTCCCACTCTGTTGTCCATGTCCATGGGTCATTCATATACGTTCTTTGTCTAATCCCTTCCCCTTCTTTCCACCATTTTCCTCCATCCCCACCTCCTCTGGTCACTTTCAGTCTGCTCCATGTTTCCATGCCTGTGGTTTATTTTGTTTGTTAGCTTATTTTGTTGAATAGATTCTATTTATAGGTAAGATCATATGATATCTGTCTTTCATGGACAGGCTTATTTCACTTAACATATGATTCCTAAGTTCCATCCATGTTGTTCCATGTTGTTGCAAAAGGTAGGAGTTCCTTCTGTCTTTTTTCTTTTTTCTTTTCTTTTTTGCAGATTGATTTTATTTACTTTTTAAATATCAAAATATTATAAAATATATTTTCTTATATTTATATTATAATATTTATATAATATAGTTTAATATATTATATAATATTTAATATATATTTAATTTATATTTAATTTATATTTATTATATATTTAAAATATAATATTTAATATATAAATATTATTAAATATATTTATGTAATTTATATTTTATAATATTTATATTATAAAATCCATTATAAAATATTAAAAAATTTAGATCCACTATAAATTTTCAGCAATTAAAAAAACAAGATGTCTACACAGAAATAATCAAATAGATCAATGAAATAAAATGAGCATTCTAGAAACAAACATATATGTTCAACAATGTAATATAGGATTACATTGATATTTCAAATCAATGGGGAAAGTAAGGCTTATTCACCAAATAAAGTGCATGGGGTTGTAGGGAGAGCCGCGTGGGCCACTCCTGGATCTGAGGATTACTGTCCAGAGCCGGCTGAGGAGAGAGTGGGGCTGTGAACCTGCAGAGCCTGTCCTGAGGTTGTCACAGATGAAGGGAATAAACACAAGTCATTGCAAACACTTCTCTGCTTGCCAGGAGAGGGGGCATGGCTCTTTCCTCTAATGGAGAAGGCCCTGAGACCCAGTGTCCAAAGGCTTTTATTGAGAACCATATGCACAGGGGTATGGAAGCAAAGCTCATCAATTAATGTCAAAAGGCTATGTTTACAGAAAACAGATAGAAATCATAGATAATAATTGGAGGAACACATGAGATCTGCCTCAGGTCAGGGTCTATAAATAATGTAAATCTCCTTTCTAGTATGAGCCAGTTATCATAGCTTTTGAGGGAAGAACAAAACATGCTTAGAGGAATTTACTTTTAGGTCTGATTTTCCTCAGGAGCCGCCCAATCCAGTTTAGGGCTATATCTGCCTTTAGTATTGTTTCAAGCCTGAGCCAGGCAGAAGGGGCAGAGCCACCAAGAGATAAAGTCACTTCTTTCAGATAGAATGAGGTCTCTGGCCATGTCTAAGCCGAGCCAAGGGGTGCGGGCCTTTTTGCCCTTTCTCTGTGTCCCAAGCCCATACAGGCTGATGTCTGTCTTAGGTCATTTCTCCTCACGAGAGAACTCACCTGTCATCAACAACCAACCATCACAGGGCCAAGGAGGGTGATGTGAAACACAGCCCCTGCCAGGAGAACAAGTTTTGTCTCCTCAGTGGCCTATTTCCCCAAGGCCTTCTTGATCATTTCCCGCCTTGGGATCCTCTTGCCTTTCAGCAGGGCTACAGTCCCTGAAACCAGACAGGGAATTTCTCAATAGCATGGACCATTATTATTTGCAATAAAACTAATGTAGAGCCCTAGTTCACACATTATATAAAAAAATATTTAGGTGAGTTAAAAATCAATATGTAAAATCTCAGGAGTTTTAGGAGAAAAGACAAAATAATATTTCTCTTGCCCTGAAGTAAAATATTCAAACCCAGAAGCTATGAAGTAAAATATTGCCTATATGACTACATTAAATATTTAAGACTATATAGTAATAGACATATTAAAAAAAGTTAAAGGACAAGTAATAAAATAAGAAAGTATTTGCAACACATCTATAAATAGGTTAATAGTTTTTGTGTTTTTTTTAGGGCAAAACTTTTACAAACATTTAATCAAAAAATGGCTAAAAAAATACCAAAAGTCATTTAAAGCTGTTTAAAAATAATAGAAGTAGGCAAGCAATATACAAAAACAGATTTAGTCTCAACAAATAATACAGTAACAAAATAACACATCATTGTCACAATCAGATTAATAAGTATTAAAAATACTGGTAATATCAAGTATTGATAACTGTGAAAGGAACTGGGTATTCACAGACTCTTTTTCTTCATCTTAAAGCCGTCCCTTTAACATCTCTTGTGATGCTGATTTGGTGGAGGTGTATTCTTGTAGCCTTCTTTTGTCTCAGAAACTCCTTATTTCACTTTTCATTTTAATTGAGAGCCTTGCTGGGTAAAGCAGTCTGGTTGCAGGCATTTGCTTTTCATGACTTGGAATATTTTTTTGCTATTCCCTCCTGACTTGCAGTGTTTCTGTTGAGAAGTTAGCCGCTAGCCGTACTGGGGCTCCCTTTTATATTATTACCTTTTTCTCCCTTGCTGCCTTTAGGATTCTCTGTTTGTCTTTGATATTTGCCATTTTAATTATGATGTGTCTTGGAGTGGGCCTCATTGGGTCCCTCTGGAATGGGACCCTCTGTGCTTCCCAGACTTGTGTGACGTTTTCATTCCTCAAAGGAAGGAAGTTTTCCATCATTACCTTTTCAAACAGGTTCTCTATTCCTTCCTCCTCTTCTTCTCCTTCTGGTATCCCTATAATATGGATATTATTACATTTAAGGTTGTCCTGCATTTCCCTCAATGCCTCTTCATTCTTTTTGAGCCTTTTTTCATTTTCTTGCTCTTTCTGGGAGCTTTTTTCTACCGTATCCTCCAGCTCACTGATTTGATCTTCTGTTTCATTTCCTGTTTTTTTATTCCAAATTCTACTATGTTCTTCAATTCAGAAGTTGTACTCTTCCCTTCTTCTTGCCATTATTGATAGTTTTAAGCCCTTTTTCATGCTGATATAGTTTGCCTTATAGCTTCCCTTTAGGTTTTTTGTAATTCTCTCTGAGCTCACTGAGTTCACTGAGCTCATTGAGCTTCCTTAGAACCATTGTGCTGAACTCAGTATCTGATAGTTTATTTGCCTCTATTTCATTTAGTTCTCTTTCTGGGGATTCTTCATTTACATTCAGTTGGTGGGTGTTTCTTTGTCTTCCCATTTTTTGTGAGACTCCTCTTTTTTTGCTTCTGGTTCTTAAATTGATCTGTCTTGATTTCCTGATTTTGTGGTGTGAACTTCTGTGGTAGGAAGCCGCCATTTTTTCTTTCTGGATCTGGCTCTGATGATGTCAGCTATTGACCCCATCTGACCTTAGGCAGTCTATTCGAGACTTCCAGCAATCTACTGTCTGTGGCTGTCTGCTTCAGATAGCTGTTCTTGTAGTCACTCTTCTCTCAACCGTCAAGCTTAGACACTATAGGGCAGGAGAGAGTCCCTCCTGGTGGTGGGGTTATTTTGGACACAAATTTTTTAAAAATGCATTTTTAAAGAACTCACTGAGGGCAAATGTTGCTTGATAAAAACAAAGGCGAACTAAATAATATATATCATATATGAATATATGTGATGGTATATAACACAAAGGTTATTAGATTTATATTTTAGATAAGACAAATATAGGACAGTGTCTCCCAAAGATGATGGCATAGGTAAACACATCTCACCTACCAGCATAATGACATCAAAATTACAACTAAATTATGCTATGAACCTATTGACCCTGTGCCAAGTACTGTTAATAACCTAGAAGTCCAAGTCACAATCTTTGTTTTTGAGAAACAAAATTGTCAGAAAGTGTATGGTTTCTGATGTATCATTGGAAAATATGTTCTCCCACATAGTCAGTTCCCTTTTCATTTTGATGATGGTTTCTTTAGCCATGCAGAAGCTTTTAATTTGATGTAGTCCAATTTGTTTATTTTTTTTCCTTTACTTCCCTTGCTCAAGGAAACATATCCTCAAAAGTATTGCTACATGGTATATCTGAAGTTTTAATGCCTATGTTTTCTGCTAGGACTTTTATGGTAGCACAACTTATATTAAACCTTTTATCCATTTTGAGTTTATTCTTGGGTATGGTGAAATTTGTCTGTCTAGTTTAATTTTTTTTTTTTTCATGTACCAGTCTAGGTCTCCCAACAACATTTACTGAAGAGACTGTCTTTGCTCCATTGTATTCTCTTGCCTACTTTGTCAAATATTAATTGACCATAAATACATGGGTTTATTTCTGGGCTCTCTATTCTGTTCTGTTGATCTATGTGTCTGTTCTTATGCCAGTACCAGACTGTTTTGATTACAGTGGCCTTATAATATAGTTTAATATCAGGTATTGAAATCCTTCCAATTTTGTTCATCTTTCTCAGGATTGCTGAGGATATTTGGGTTAATTTTTGGTTCCAAATAATTTTCTGAAACATTTGTTCTAGATCTGTGAAATATGTCATTAGTATTTTAATAGGAATTACTTTGAATCTATAGATTGCTTTGGGTGGTATAGACATTTTAATGATGTTAATTCTTCCAATCCATGAAGACTGTATGTGCTTCCAATTATTTGTCTCTCCTTCAATCTCTTTCTTCAGTGTTCTATAGTTTTCCAAGTACAGATCTTTTACCCCCTTGGTTAAATTTATTCCCAGGTACTTTTTGTTGTTGTTGTTGTTGTTGCTATAGTAAATGATATTTTTCTTAGTTTCTCTTTCTGATAGTTCATTGTTTTTGTACAAAAATGCCATTGATTTCTGAATATTGACTTGTATCTCATTACCCAGACAAATTCACTTGTTAGGTTGAGTTATTTTTTGATGGAGACTATAGGGTTTTCTACATACACTGTCATGTTGTCTGCAAATAATGAGAGTTTTACTTCTTCCTTTCCAGTTTGGATGTCTTTTACTTCTTTTTCTTGTCCAACCAGTGGCTAGAAATTCCAGTACTATGTTGAGTAAGAGTGGTGAAAGCAGGAACCCATATCTTATTCCTGATCTTAAGGGAAATGCTTTTAGTTTTTGACAATTGAGTGTAATGTTGGCTGTAGGTTTCTCATACATGGGCTTCATTATGTTAAGATATGCTCCCTGTATTCTCACTTTGTTGAGTGTTTTTACCATAAATGGGTGCTGTATTTTATCAAAGGCTTTTTCAGCATATGTTGATATGATCATTTGACTTCTCTCCTTCATTTTGTTTGGGTGATTTATTATTGTTATTGATTTGTAAATATTGCACCATCCTTGCATCCCTGGGATAAACCCCACTTGACTGTGTTGTTTGATCTTTTTAGTATATTGCTGGATCTAGATTACCAATATTTTGTTGAGGATTTTAGCATCTATGTTCATCAGAAATATTGGTCTGTAATTTTCTTTTTATTTGTTGTGCCTTTACCTCATTTTAGAGTTAGTATAATACTGGCCTCCTAAAAAGAGTTTGGGAGTCTTCCCTCTTCTTGAATTTTTTAGAATAGTTTAAGAAGGATATGTGTTAGTTCTTTGAATGTTTGTTAAAATTCACCAGAGAAGCCATCAGGCCCAGGGCTTTTGTTCACCAGGAGTCTTTTGATTACTCTTTCAATTTTGCTACTTGTTATCAGTCTGTTCAGGTTTTCTGTTACTTCTTGAATCAGTGTTGGAAGATTGTATGTTTCTAGAAATTTATCCATTTTTCCCAGGATGTCCAATTTCTTGGCTTATAGTTATTCATGGTAATTTCTTATAATCCTTTCTATTTCTGTTATCAGTTATTACTTCTTTCATTTCTGATTTTATTTATTTCTATCTTCCCTTTTTTCTTTGATGTGTCTTGGTAAAGGTGTATCAATTTTGTTTATCTTTTCAAAGAACCAGCTCCTGGATTCATTAATCCTTTGAATTATTTTTCAGTCTCTATGACATTTAATTCTTCTCTGATCTTGTTTATTTCCTTTGTTGTGCTCAGTCTGGGCTTTGCTGTTGTTCCTCTAGTTCTTTTAGATGTAGGGTTATGTTGTTTATTTGAGAATTTTCTATCTTCTTTAGTTTGGCCTGTATTACTATGAACTTCTCTCTCAGGATTTCCTTTTCTGTGTCCCATAGGTTTTGGGTTGTTGTGTATTCATTTGTTTCCAGGTACTTTTTGATTTCTTTCTTGATTTTGTTGTTAACCCATGTATTATTTTATAACTTGTTTAATCTCCAAAGTATATAAAGAACTCACATATGACTCAGCACCAGAAAAACAAACAATTCAATTAAAAAATCGGCCAAGGATGTGAACGGACACTTCTCCAAGGAAGACATACACAGGCCCCAGAGACATATGAAAAAGTGCTCAAAATCACTAGCCATCAGAAAGATGCAAATTAAAACTGCAATGACATATCACCTCATAGCAGTCAGAATGGCCATCATAAAAAAAAATCAACAAATAACAAATGCTGGTGAGGATGTGGAGAAAAGGGAACCCTGCTGCACTGTTGGTGGGAATGCAGACTGGTGCAGCCACTGGGGAAAACAGTATGGAATTTCCTCAGAAAATTAAAAATGAAACTGCCTTATGACCCAGTCATTCAATTGCTGGGAATATACTCAAAAAGTCCTGAAACACCAATTCAGAAGAACTTGTGAACCCCTAGCTCATAGCAGCACCATTTACAATAGCTAATTGTTTAAAATAGCTTAAATGTCTATCAGTAGATTGTAGATTTAAAAAACTGTGATATGTTTATGCAATGGAATACTATGCAGCAGTAATAAAGAAGGAATTCCTGCCTTTTGCAATGGTATGGATGGAACTGGAGATGATTATGCTAAGTGAAATAAGCCAGTTGGTGAAAGACAAACACCATATGATATCACTTATAACTAGAATCTAATGAACAGAAGAAACTAATGAGAAAAATAGAACTGAAGACATGGAAACAGGAAACAGACTGACACCTGCCTGAGGGGAGGAATTATGGAGATAATGATGGAAAGAAGGTGAAGGGATTAATAAAAAAACTTGAATGAGTGACCCATGGACACAGACAACTGAGTGAGGATTGACTAAGGGAGGGTGGGTTAAGCTGAGTGGAGGAGGGCAAAGGGAAGAAATTGGAACTGTAATATAATAAATAATAAAAAGAAAGTGTATGGTGTTATTTTGCTATAAGTCTTATTAGGCCTCTTGAAATGAGTTTAAAAGTATACTAGTAACAAATAAAATATGTGATGATATACTTTGTTCCAAATAGTGTCAGTGTTTTGAGTATATAGTAAAGAGGCATAAAGAGAATGTGAGTGCATAAACAGGATCAATATTTCTTATTTTTCTTCTTTTGTTGCTAATGTATACACTTAATAATTCAGAGTTTATTCATTTGATCAACAGTGAATTTTTAAATTCTGATCAAGCACTGTGTTGATGTAGGCATATGAATGTTTGTTGAATGATTATTTGATGGACAAATTGCATCTCTAGACTTACTCTTTGAATTACCTTTCAAATCCACTGTCCAGTTTATAATACTAGAGAATAAATGTTAAATATATAAGTACATAATCAAATAGTGTTTTCCCCCTAAACTAAAAACTTTGCGTTTTTTGCAAGACTCTTTTCTACTATCCATATTCTTTTACATTAATCCTTCTGAGAATGATTTTGAAGCTAGAATAAAACTTACACTTTTGTAAGGTTTAAAAGAAGGATACTACATTTTTAAATCTTGCAATACATACTGAAACTTCAAGATGAAGAAGACAATAGCTTGTCTCCTGAGCATTTTGTTAAGCCCATGCTACGAAACAAGAGAGTTCCCTTCTTCTACTTCCATTGGTAAATGACTATGTCACCTGAGGTGACCAGGTGTTCTTCCAAAAAGTCCAACAGTGTTTATGGAAGACTGGGATTTTGTCGGGGTGGTGTCTTCAATTTCAGCCTCTGCTTACCACAGAAAAAGACATTCTAATGTTTTGCTTATGATATCTGTACTTAGTTTTGTTAACCTCCATTACCAAGAAAGAAAAATAGAGGGACTCAGGATGGTACTTGGTCCAGGATTAAATATATTTCTGCTGGTTAAATTTCTTTCTACATAAAATTTCTCCTCATTTCACAAAAGACAAAATAATTCTAGAGTGAGAAATCCTAATCATTATATAAAAACACTTTGAAATACCAATTGTTGAGGGAAAATATTAAATGAGAAATCTTTCAACTAGGTTAGGTTACATATCTATATTTTACATTAAAAGTTTTCTACTAACTTTGTTCTCTTATTACATTGTTTATACCTCTCATCCTGGAATCATCCTAAGTAAATAACCATTACATGGTGAGAAATAAGACTGAAAATATCTTATTTCTGTTTTATAGTGTTTACTAGCTCAATACTACTGTTGGAAACTTTCAGGGAAAATTTTATTTGTTTCTATGCAGTTTCAAACCCTGACACCTTGAGAGCTGGGAGATGTGTAGTATGTAACTATTTGTTTATATGTGTATATGTGTACAACTGAGAACAGTCCAGACCTGATCCAAAGTGAGTTGACAGTAGTTTTCTCATAAATGTGATCATAAAAAGAAAGATAAGCTTGGGACAAACATAGTAAGTATGGCTTGAATAACACACATTGCACATTCCAAAAAATATTTGCTTAAAATCAGATGCAAATTTGTTTATTGTTTGATATACTTTCTTAGTTGTTGATGGATAAGGAATGCTGCTGTTCTAGTGACTACAATTCTGCTGCTGTATTTCCAAATCAGTTATAAATAATTGAGCAATGCAACTTTATGATAGGGAAAAACATGTAGACATAAATGTCTTTATTTATAGATATACCTATATAATTATAAGTATGCATACTTGCTAAAGTACATATGCAGGCTTGTTTATTGCTTTGAATTAAACTATGAGGAGCAGATCTTCATAATGACATAAAACACAAATCATGATCAATTGTAGGATCTCTGTTTGATCTTATATAGAAGAGTGCTGACTTTTGCTTCTTTCTCCTGCCTTATGGAAAAAAGTGAAGTGATTATTTTTTGTGGGATACCCCCTTATATCTTCTAATCATAAGATTTATTATAAAACAGTTTCCTAGGACTTTGAAATTCAAACTCATTTCAATGTGCTATATCCTCTTCTTGCCTGCTATGTTAGACTTTTATAATTTCATAATTATCCAATTATCTTGAAAGTTCCCCTTATATTTGGTTTCAACTTTTGTAGTGATTTATACTTTATCATTTAATAACACCTCTCATGGAAACACTTGTTCCTTCGAATCTTTTAAAACTAATTAATTTTACGTACAACAATGTGGTAATTGCTGGGGGGAGGAGGGATTATAAGGGGAATAAATGGTAATGAAAAAATACAATAAAGATTAAATCAAAAAATAAAAATTAATTAATTTTAAAGACTTTTTAAGAGCAGTTTTAGGTCCACTGAAAAATTTAGAGAAAGTACAATTTACCGATTATATATTTCTTTCACGGATGGTGCTTTTTAAAAATAGGTTGTCCTTGTACTTTGTTCCTATTTTTGTCTTACACCTTTATTAGTCTGCCTTTGTGGTTTTAATTGAATATTTTATATTAATAAATTTTCTCTCCTGTCTTAGCATGTCGGTTATACTTCTTTTTTCACATTTTTTTTTGTGTTTGCCCTATAATTTGCAAAGGCTTTCACAATTAATCCAAGTCAACTTTCAAAACAACAATAACCATTTCATTGGTAGTGTGGGTACCATACTAAAATAATCCTAACTCATCCCTCCTGTCTCGTATCATCACTATCATTCATTTCAATTATATATAAGCATATATATGGGATGTGCATAAGCATACATGATCAACTGTGTTATTGCTATAACGATTTTAAGCAAACATATAAATAGTGAATAAGAAAAATAAAGGTTTTATTTTATCTTTACTGATTCCTTTTTTGATGCCCTTCCTTTATGTAGATCCAAGTTTCTGACCTATATTATTGTTTTGTCTCTAAAAATTATTTTAACATATTTTTCAAATTTGTCTGTGGGTAACAAATACTCTTAATTTTTCATTGTCAGAGAAAGCATTGCTTATGCATTTTGAAGGATAACTTCACAGGGTATAGAATTCTAGGTAGTTTTTTTTTTTTCTCTCAACACTGATTATTTCAGTCTCTTCTCTTTTTGCTTGCATGGTTTCTGAAGGGAATTCAGATTTAATTTTTACCATTGTTCCTGTATAGTGAATTGTTTTTTACTGCTGTTTTCTTTCAAGATATTGTCTTTTTAATTGATTTTCCTAGTTTGAAAGTTAAATGCCTGGGTATAATTTTCATTTATTTGTTTTCTTTTTGGGTTTTTTTTTTTTCCTTTCTTTCTGCTTGCTGTTTTCTGATATTACTTGATCTGTGATCTTTGGTTTTATGTCTGACATTAATTTCATAAAATTCTCAGTAATTTTTACTTCAAATACTTCTTCAAATATTCCTATTATGTGCATTTTATCAAAAGTTATAATATGCTCTTTGGATACTGTGTTCTGTTTTATTTTTGTCTTTCTTATTTTTGATTTTGGCATTCAATGATTTTTTTGAGAAATATTCTAGTTCTGTGATTCTTTTCTCAGCTCTCCACAGACTACTAATGTGCCCAACAAAGGCATTCCTCATTTCTATTACAGTGTTTTTGATTTCTAGCATTTCTTTTTGATTTTCATTGTTCTTGTTTAAGATTTTCATTTCTCTGCTTGCATTTCCCATGTGTTTTTGCATGTTTTCTACTTTATCAATTAAATCCTTTAGCATATTAATCATATTAGTTTAAATTTCCAGTCTGGTAATTCCAATATTCTGCCATATTTGGCTCTGATTCTTTCTCTCTCTCCTAAGTGTGTGTGTGTATGTGTGTGTTAGCGTTTTAATATGCCTTCTAAATTTTTCTTGATAGCAGGCATGATGTACCAGGTGAAAGGAACTGTTATAAATAGGCCTTTATTAATGTGGTGATAAGGTATGTGGAAAGGGAACGTATTCTGGATATCAGTATTTTAGTATCCTATGCCTCTGGATTGTGAACTTCACAAGCATTTCCCTGACCTCTAAGTCAGTTAGGTTCTGATAATACTGTAGTAGTTTAGGCTCTGGTTAACTTGTTTTCCCAGATAGGATCTTTAATGCCTGGGTCACCCTGGAGTTTTTAATACTTACAGTTGTCTACATCTAGTCACCATAATTAGTCAATTACAATTTAGTTTTTTCTACTCCAGCACTGGGGTATATGGAAATTTCTGCTCTAGTATTTCGTTTCCTTCTGCAGAAGCTTGACTTATAATGGGGTTATGTCTCAATAAACCCATCATACTGAAAATATTGTAAGACAAAATTATGTTTAATACACCTAACTACTGAACATCATAGCTTATCCTAGCTTATCTTAAACATGCTCAAAAAACTTAAGTTAGACCATAGTTGGGCAACCATTTTTAATTGTATATCAAGACTAATTGTCTTTGCTTTTCTCCTCACCAGAAGTAGGAAACAAAGATGGCATTTTGCAGAGCAGAAGTTAAAATAATTTTAATATTTCTTGTCACTAATGCTTAACTATCTGAATAAAAGTAATCAGAACCCTATAGAAAAGAATATATGTATATTCCAGTATTTCCTAATTAATAACTTGGCTATAAAACTTAGCAAATAGAATGGTGTATTAGTTTTCATTGTTTCTATAAAAAATTATGGCAAATTTAGAAGCTTAAAACATCCTATTATTATCTCACATTCCTACAAGCAAAACCCAGGCACAGTATGGCTCAAGAGATATTCTACTCTGTCTTTCATGAGGCAAAAATCAGATCTCAGCAGGGATGTTTCCATCTGGAGGTTTTGGGGATGAATCAAGTTCCAGAGTCATTCAGGGTTTTGTCACTGCTAAGCTCTAATGCAACAGTAGGACTGGCATTTCTCTTCATTATTGCTTAATGGTTACTGGTTAGAGTCATTCCGTTTCAAGAAGCCACCTGGTTTTTATGACTCATGATCTCTTTACTCCAGCTTCAATGACAGGGATGACTATTTAACTCGTGCTTATGGTTTGAAAATTCCTGATCTCCTCTTCTACCTATGTCTCTTCTCCCTTGTTCTTTCTTTGCATCTCTCTAATGGTTTTGCATTCATATTTTGCTTTTAAGTGCTCTTGTGATTACATTGAGCACATCTGGGTAATCCATCATTAACCTCCTCCTTTTTTTTTAGGTTACCTAACTAATAAACATAATTCCATCAGCAAAGACATTACATAGCAAGACCTAGAATAGTGTTTGATCTAATAACCAGGAGTTAAAAATCTTGGGAAAGGAACTCTAAGAACACAAACAATCTTATTAAAAAATGGGCAAATGACCTGAACAGACACTTCTCCAAGGAAGACATGCACAAGGCCCAGAGACATATGAAAAGATGCTCAGCTTCACTAGCCATCAGAGATGCAAATTAAAACCACAATGAGATACTACTTCACACTGGTCAGAATGGCCATCATAAACAAATCAACAAACAACAAGTGCTGGCAAGGTTGTGGAGAAAAAGGAACCCTAGTACATTGTTGGTGGGAATGCAGACGGGTGCAACCACTGTGGAAAGCAGTGTGGAACTTCTTCAAAACACTAACCATAGAATTGCCTTTTGATCTCCTGGACCTTCCACAGCTGGAATTATACCCCAAGAATCCTGAAATACAAATTCAAAAGAACCTATGTACCCCAATGTTCATAGCAGCATTATTTACAATAGCCAAGTGCTGGAAGGAACCTAAGTACCCATTAGTAAATGAGCTGGTCAAAAAACTGGGGTACACTTACACATTGGCACACTATACAGATATGAGGAGGAAGGAGCTCCTACCCTTCCCCACAGCATGGATGGAACTGGAGAGTATTATTCTAAGTGAAAGAAGCCAGGTGGCAAAAGACAAATATAATATGTTCTCACCTATAAGTGGAAACTAATCAACAAAACAAACTAGTGAGCAAACTAGAACCAGAGATATTGAAATACAGAACAAACTGACAGTAACCAGAGAGGAGGGGGATCACATGGGAAAGAAGGGGAAAGGTCTTCAAAGAACATCTATAAAATACCCATGGACAAAGCCAAAAGGGGGTAGGATTGAGGGTGGGAGGTGGAGGTGAGTGGGGTGGGAGAGGGTGGTATGGGGAAAATGGAGACAATTGTATTTGAACAGCAATAATAATTAAATAAATAAATAATAAGTAAACAAACAAACAAATAAATAAATATCTTGGGAAAGGAGAAGGCAAATGACAAATCTTTTAATTTTATTACTTACATTAAAATATTAATGAATGATACAGTAAGCCATTTGAATGTTATACAAAAGAAATGATAGGTTGATCATGCCAAGTTGCAATAGCATTTCTGCAAATGAACTAAAAAATAGTAATGGCTGCAACTAAATGTATTTTGAATTTATAATTACAGAATGTGGCATTAATTAGCTCATTGCATTTCTACAGGGTTCAGCTTCGTTTACTTTCTTGAAGTAACTGAGATTTTATAATAGAAATCAAATTTGCATTTTCCATGTTATAAATATAATTACTCAGATTCTAACTATGCCTATATAGGAAAATATCATTATTTGGGGATTAATCTTACAAAATATGAAGCTAATTTTAAATGTGTTCTAAAGACCTCAAGACTTAATTAGTACTATCAACTCAGTATAAAATCTACCCTCCTTCCCAATTTTGAAAATAAATCTGGGTACCTGAAGAATTAATTGACTTCTCCAAGCTCGTACGCTGAGCCAGTGACAAAAGGGAGACGACATTTCTCACTCTGTTTTTTTTAACCCATATGGTAAACTACATTATTTTATTTAGGTCAGTTTAGGTTTTTACATTCTTTATATTGTTGTTGTAATATTGTTGTGAGAATATGTTTCTACTCATATTTTTCCTCATACTTTCTTTGCCTCCTGGTAACTTGGAAAATTCTTTAGCTCCAGGCATTAGGTCTACCTTTAAGTTAGGAAGAAGAAAAGATAATGTCATATATATATTTTTCTATCAGGAAAGCAAAACTCAAGCAGTTCTAATTATGTAATGGAAAATAACTTCCCTCTATGTAAGGAGATTAGGAAGGCGGCACATAGCTCCTCCCTCAAAATTAGTGTTATCAAGGAAAAAAAATGAAAACGACAGTATTTACCACAAAAATAAATTGGTTTAAATAAGTTTCTGTAATGTCTTTGTGAGACAAACAGATATTCATGCTTAATCATGCATTTCAGCACAAAACTATAGATATTAGATTATTCATTGTTTTTTTAAATTAGAATACATGAAAGATTGAAACAAAACAAATTATTAAGAACATTATTAATATACTCTACAAACATTCTCCAACGACTCTCACACTATTTAAAGATTACAAGCATAAATCACTAGACTGTACAATCTTATATTACTAGGTTTCTTTAATAACTGCAGATCAATAAAAGCACACAGGTATTAAGACTCCAATGGAAACAACAGCCTGTTTAAATTCGCCGTATCCTTTAGCTATTTTTCCTAATAGCCATCATGGACAGACCATTTAAACTAGTATCAAGCATCCGTTTTCTTTTTAAACAGCAAATTACCCTTCCAAAGAAACAATAGCTTTAAAAGTGATTGAATCAAATATTTCAATTGGATAACATAGATAACTTGTTCAGAAATACCCCTGAAAATCACATATCCTATCTTCTTCCTCAGCCTTTTTCTAATAGAGTATATACATGCCTATATATGATATAAATGTAGTATAAAAATTAAGCAGTAAGAGGCAGCTAAGTAAAATAAAGCTACTACCTCTCTCAGAGTACCCTATACATGGAAATAAATGGGTATTAAATCTTTATTTTTAAAATATATAATATTTTTACATAGTAGTCAGCATTTAAATGAATTTGGCCTGTTATATCATCTGGAATGTATAATGAACAGAGTAATTATGCCAACTCTTAGCTATCAAGTGTCTAGGGTGTTTGTTCTAGGTAGCTTAAGAAAAAATGTAAAACATAATTGGTTTAATAAAAATGATTTAAGAACCTTTTGTTAAAATTATATCATCATGTATTTATAAGTTATGATCATTTCTAAAACAGACACATTTATGTAAAGAAAAACAATATATACACCCAAAAACTTAATGCTGAATATTGGTGGTTCATTTTTACAACACACTTATTGTCAATGTTGAACATTTAGACCAAGTTTGTTTTAGATAAAATAACATCATTATCTGATCGTGCCATGATTTCTGAAAATATTTTATATGTTTTTCTTTCAGTAACTGCCAATGTAGCCTTTTTTTTTTACAAAATAATGTTGATATAAATGTATTGTTTAAATTTCATTAACTTATAAAGGAGGATTTCATTATGCTTTCTTTCTTAGATATAATATTCTGAATTATATATAGTTAACATTTATCTGTCAATAGGATATTGGTTTAAATTAGAATACCTAAAAAATTCTCTAAGAGGACATGCCTTTCCTGAATTAGGCATTTAATAATTTCTTTGTGATTGCAAAAAGAATCTTCCTGGGTCACCAATTTAATTCTGAAGGGTTATGTGAATTTTTAAATTGATATTTTAATGTTTCTTTGACATTATAAAGTCCAGAAAAGATAAAAACTGGATTTGTATTATCTACTATTTTAATAAAATATTATTTATAATTAATATAGGAATCTTTTAGGTATTATCAGGCATATGTGTATGTCTACATATAGATATACTGATGTTTTTAATATTTAAAATCATAAAGTATTTATATTTATGACAAGGAGTGTAAAGAAATCATAAAGTAGGATGAAAATGTAATGTTTTCCTACCTAGTCAAAAAAGAAAAATGAAATAAGTCAGGATTATATATTGTCTTTAAGTTCAAAGAACATATCTCCTTTGATATTTGACTTTTGTTATTTTCATTATTTTGAATACAAAAGAGTAAATAGTCCCTTGATTGTTTAATACCATTTGCTGAATGGTTTTATAGTATTTGGCAAAATATATAAATATAAAAATATTTCTACCCTAAGTTGTGGTCTCCTCATTTTATACCAAAATAAAATTTATAGCTGTTTTTAAAAATATTTGATTTCAACTGCTTCCACAAAAATATCCTTCCTGGAAATTATTCCTGAGGATCAATGATAATGGCAATTTTTACTAAAAAATATTGGTAAAAATCACATATATATATGCATGCATAGATATAAACCCTGACAAAATATTTCTCAGCTTGAAATGCTGGCTCCACTGTTAAGCTGTGTGACCCTAGACCAGTTGGCTGACCTTTTTGTGTCTGATTTCTTATCAATAAAATTGAGATATTAAATGGACATGCCTTATAGGATTATTGTAAAATTCAAATGAACTAATCTATGTTCAATATCTAGAACACTTCTTGGTACCTGTCATGTTAAAATAACTCAGTCGAAATTAGCTGTTATTATTCCTCTATGGCATAGACCATTAATACATTTTTTGACTGAATTATTGCTTCATATTTGGTGAATGATGTTAGTGCTTTTTTGCATGTTCTTTTATATTTTCATATTTCAATGCCATTTGCATTTGAACAAATTAAAAGACTTTTTTTGAGCAGTGTCCTTTGAGTTCATTCTGCTTTACTTGGCACAGCTATTATCATTTACATATTAAATCCACCTCAGCTCATTTCTTAGCAACTTAATTATGCCAGCTTTACTGCAATTACAAAAGCAAACAGTGGAATTGAAATCTTGTGACAGTAACATGCTAAAAATTTGCTATCCATGTTATCTATACCTATATTCTTTCAGACTGTCCCGAAATAAAACACAGCACTAAAACAGAATCCCAGAGAATATTTTCTCAGACTTATGAAAATATTTCAGAAATGTTTCTGGAGCAACTTCTGCTTTGAAATTTTTGTACAAGTTTCCTAACCCAGCCCTATTTTGTTTGTATTTTAAACTGTTTGGATTACATTGTGACCCAATGGCTTGTGAATTCTATACATCAGAAAAAAAAATTGTCAGCACACAACTAATATAACAGCTTTATAACTAATAACTCAAGCAGAATAACTAATCTTTTTGCTGCTAGGTATATTATTTTGAGTAATTAGATAATACACTAACCTTATATAAGAATTTCTATAATTTTCATAATACATACCAGTTACTTAAACATTTCACATATGTCTCATATATTGCCTAGGGTTTAAATATTTTAAAAATTATAACAAGAATGAAAGAGAAAACTATTCACAAGAAAATAAATAAGATAAAAATAAAAATAATCATAAACATTTCTTACAGAAATATATTCACTTAATGAGATGTACCTACACAGCTGTTTTATAGAAAGCTTTCTCTAAACCATAATATAAATGGTGGTCACTTCCCTAAGGACAGAAGAAAGGGCCATCTTTTCATACAATAAAGCTTTAAGAGCTAGGGGAGAGACGTAATCACTAATTTTATTCTTCATAATAAGGAAATACTACATAAATTTATAACTTTATCCTCTTGGCATAAAATATCAGAAGGTTGTATAGGTAATAAACTCTTGCATATTAAGGTGGAGTCCAGAGTGTATATTGTGCTTGCTATCTCATAATAGTTTCATTAGCCCTTTTCTGCCTTTTGAGTACTTTCAAAGTATCTGCCTTTTGTACAAATGATATGCATTATGTTTCTCTTTTAGAACTAATAATGAAAATCAATCTAAATATTTGTGTCATTTATCTATTCCTGATCTCTCACCACAAAAAAATCTATCATACATAGTAATCTTCAAAAATTTCCAGTTCAAAACCTTTAAATTAACATTATCTAGATCTTAAGAATCTTACCAATGCCATTCACAGCTTTCCAATTTTTTTTTTCCCTCAACTGTCTCAGAATCACTTATAACTCTTATAAAAGCACAAATGTCTGTGGCCCTTCCAAAAGTTCTGATTCAGTAGGTCTAAGGTGGGACCTAAGAGTTTACATTTCTAACATATTCCCAGATAGTATTAATGGTGTGGGGACCACCCTTTTGGAACCACTGCACTAAAAACCTTGAGTTACAATTACTTTCTCTTTCCAATTGCCATACTTAGCACTCTTTTGGTCCTAAGCTACTTTAACAAAATTTTAAAATTCATTTGTGTATGTAACTTATATCTCTACCTATATTTTTAGTGTTGTAATTCCAAAGTCAACATTATAAATATCTTTTATCATTAAAGCTACAACTGTAATAGAATTAACATGATTTATAAATAAAAAAAAGATAATAAAAATATCACAAAAAATTTTAAAAAGGCTATGGAGAGTACACAAATTTTATGAGTAGTAAATAACTGCTATTTCTATTAGTGGTGGTAATTATTGCATTATTTAAAAATATTTTGTAGGCAAATATAAATCCTCTAGCACTTTTAGCTTATTAATATCTTAAATTATTTTAAAATTACTATTAAAATATGTTCCAGAACATTTTATTCATTTCTAAAATCAATGAGATATTTGTGAGAAATTAATCAAGTTTTTTATTCTTTTCCGCTTTATATTGTAAAATTGACACTTTTAATAGCTTTTTGGTATATACAATGTACTAATGTCTATGAAATTCTGTGAGACCTTTAAAGCTCTTTTGACATCATAGTTTCCTCTTTTAAGTAAGGAATAATGAGAACATATAGAAAACTTTTTTAAGTTTACATTGTTTCTGCAGTCATTGGTTTACGGAAACACAAATTTTGAAAATTGACTCCTCTATTATAAAGCTCTTTGATAGGCTTAAAAAATATCATAATTTTATCAACATATGTAGAGAAAGCATTTGACAAAACCCAATACTTTAAGTAAACTATGAATAGAGGGGAACTTTCTCAACTTGGTAAAGACTGTCTTCAAAATTATACAGCTAACATAATATTAGTGGCAAAAAACTTAAAGCTTTTTCAGTAAGATCTGGCATGAGGCAAGAATGTCCCTTCTCAGTTTGGCCTATAGATTCTGTGCAATCTCAATAAGGATCCCAGCAAGTTATTTAATTTGTATTGACAAACTGATTCTACAGTTTATATACAGAAGCAAAAAGACCCAAAATAAACCAATACAATATTGAAGGAGGGGGACCAATGTGAAAGATTGACATTTTCTGAATTGAAGACCTACTATTAAAGTAAAGTAATCAAGACAGTGTGATATTGGCAAAAGAGCACACAAACAGATCTCCATAACTATAGCCAACAGATTTTTAAAACAAAGGAAAGGCAATACAATGGAGCAAAGATAGTCTCTTCAAAAAAAGTGTCTGGAACAACAACATTCACATGTGAAAAGAAAAATGAATCTAGACATAAACTTTATAGGCTTTACAAAAATTAATTCAGCCCTGGCTGGTGTGGCTCAGTGGATTGAGTGCTGGCCTGAGAACCAAAGAGTTTCCAGTTTGATTACCACTCAGGGCACGTGGCTGGGTTGCAGGCCAGATCCCCAGTTAGGGGCACATGAAAGGCAACCACACATTGATGTTTCTCTTCCTCCCTTTCTCCCTCCTTTCCCCCTCTCTAAAAATAAATAAAATATTTTTTAAAAGAGTAACTCAAAATGGACTATATATAAATGTAAAATGCAAACCTATAAGACTCCTAGAAGATAACATGAAAGAAATTATAGATGACAGTAGGTATGGTAATGATTTTTCAGATATACCACCAAAGATATATGCCATCAAAAATGATTAATAAACTGGGTTTCACTTATATTATAAACTATGCTCTGTAAAAAACAATATAAAGAAAATACAAATAAAAGCCACAAACCTATAGAAAATATTTACAAAGACACTTCTGACAAAGGATTGTTATTCAAAATACATCAAGAGCTTTTAAAATTCAGCATAAGAAAACAAACAACCTAATTAAAAATGGGTCAAAAAAGAGATTTCTCATCATTTTCTGATGAGTAGGTGACAAATAAGCATATAAAAACATATTCCAGCTATTACGTCGTCAAAGAAATGCAAATTTTTAAAAAAATGAGACTCACACTTATTTGGTCAAAATCCAAAACACTGACAAAACCAAATGCTAAAGAGGATGTGGAGCAACAGGAACTCACAACATCTCTGGTGGGAATCTAAAATTTTAGAGGACAGTTTGGCAAATTCTTACAAAACTAAACAAACTCTTACCATGTGATCCAGTAATAGTACTCCATGGTATTTACCCAAAGCTGTTGATAACATTTTCCAACAAAAATAGCAACTTTATTTAATTGCTTAAACTTGGAGAGAGCCAAGATGTCATTCAGGTGGTGAATGTATAAAAAAATTGTTATATATTCAGGCAATGGAATATTATTTGACATTAAAAGAAATGAGCTTTCCAGCCATGAAAAGATATGAAGAAATCTTAAATTCATATTATTATGTAAAAGAAGTACGTAAAAGAAGTTATACTGAGAAGGAAATGTATGATTCTAACTATATAATAATCTGGAAAAGTTAAAATTATGGAGAAAATTAAAAATGATTGATATTTGTCAGTACACATTTACCTAAACCAATAGAATGTATAATACCAAGAGTGAACCTTAAGATAGACTTAAGGTAATATGATAGGTCAATGCAGGTTCATCCTTTGCATATATATGTGTGTATATATATGTATATGTATATGCATGTATATATGCATGTATATGTATACATATATACACACACATATATAATCATATACATATGATTTCAGTCAGTGACATTGCTAATGGGGAGTCTATACATATGTGGGGGCAAGGACTATATGGATGATGTCTGTATCTTCCTCTCAATTTTGTTGCAGACTTAAAGCTCTCTAAAAAAATATTGTCTTTTTTTTTTTTTTCCCTTAGGGTATAGTCCCAACAGGGAAATCACTGGATCAAAAGGCAATTCCATTTTCAGCTTTTTGAGGAAATTCCACACTGCTTTCCACAATGGCTGCACCAGTCTGCATTCCCACCAACAGTGGACTAGGGTTCCCTTTTATCCACAGCCTCGCCAGCACCTGTTGTTTGTGGATCTGTTTATGATGGCCATTCTGACCGGTGTGAGGTGGTACCTCAGGGTGGTTTTGATCTGCATTTCTCTGATGGCTAGTGATGCCGAGCATCCTTTCAAATGCCTCTGGGCCCTCTGTATCTCTTCCTTGGAAAAGCATCTGCCCAGGTCCTTTGCCCATTTTTTGATTGGATCGTTTGTCTTCTTGGAGTAAAGTCGAGTGAGTTCTTTATATATCTTGGAGATCAAACCTCTATCTGACTGTATCATTAGCAAATATATTTTCCCATATGGTTGGCTCCCTTTTCATTTTGCTGATGTTTTCTTTCGCCGTGCAGAAGCTTCTTATTTTGATGAGGTCCCACTTGTTTATTCTTTCCTTTATGTCCCTTGCTTTAGGAGACATATCAGTGAAAAAATTGCTGTGTGAGATATCTGAGAGTTTCCTGCCAATGTACTCCTCTAGTACTTTTATGGTGTTGCGACTTATATTTAAGTCTCTTATCCATCTTGAGTTTATTTTTGTGTATGGTGTCAGCTGATGATCCAATTTAAATATTTTGCATGTAGCCATCCAGCTCTCCCAACAGCATTTGTTGAAGAGGCTATTATTGCTCCACTTTATGCTTCTTCCCCCTTTGTCAAATATTAGTTGCCCATATAGACCTGGGCTTATTTCTGGGCTTTCTATTCTGTTCCACTGGTCTATGGGTCTTGTCTTGTGCCAGTACCAGACTGTTTTTAGTATAGTGGCTTTGTAATATAGTTTGATGTCCGTTATGGTGATCTCTCCTACTTTGTTGTTTTTTTTCCTCTCAAAATTGCTGTGGCTATTCGGGGTCATTTATGGTTCCATAAAAATTTTTAAAATGTCTGTTCTATTTCTGTGAAATACGTCATTGGTATCTTAATAGGGATTGCATTGAATCTACAAATTGCTTTGGGTAGTATGGACATTTTGATGATATTAATTCTTCCAATCCATAAGCATGGTATATGCGTCCATTTATGTGTATCTTCCTTAATTTCTTCAATGTTGTATAGTTTTCTGTGTACAGGTCTTTTACCTCTTTGGTTAAATTTATTCCTAGGCACTTTATTTTTCTTCTTGCTATATCAAGTGGGTTTTTTTCTGATTTCTTCTTCTATTGAATTGCTGGTGTACAAGAATGTCTTTGATTTCTGAATATTGATTTTGTATCCTGCTGTTCTGCCAAATTCACTTATTAGGTTGAGTAATTTTTTGGTGGAGTCTACAGGGTTTTCTATGTACACTATCATCTCATCTGCAAACAATGATAGTTTACTTCCTCCTTTCCTATTTGGATGCCTTTTATTTCTTTTTCTTGTCTGACCTCTGTGGCTAAGACTTCTAATACTATGTTGAAGAGAAGTGGTGAAAACGGACATCTTGTTGTGTTGCCAATCTTAGTGGGAAAGCTTTTAGTTTTTGCCCGTTGAGTAAGATGTTGGCTGTAGGTTTTTCATATGTGGCCTTTATTACGTTGAGGAATGCCCCATTTATTCCCATTTTGCTGAGTGTTTTGATCATAAATGGGTGCTGTACCTTATCAAATGCTTTTTCTGCATCTATTGAGATGTTCATGTGGTGTTTGTCTTTCCTTTTGTTTATGTGATGTATTATGTTTATTGACTTGCGTATATTGAACCAAAGCTGCATCCCTGGGATGAATCTCACTTGATCATGGTGGATAATCTTTTTAATGTGTTGCTGGATGTGGTTTGCCAATGTTTTGTTGAGGATTTTAGCATCTATGTTCATCAGTGAAATTGGCCTGTAGTTTTCTTTCTTTGTAGGGTCTATATCTGGTTTTGGGATTAGGGTGATGCAGGCCTCATAAAGAGAGTCTAGGAGTCTTCCTTCCTCTTGCATTTTTTGGAATAGTCTGAGAAGGACGGAGGTTAGCTCTTCCTTAAATGTTTTGTAAAATTCTCCTGTGAAACCATCTGGCCCAAGGCTTTTGTGTGCCGGGAGTTTCTTGATGACTGCTCCAATTTCCCCAGCTGTTATCGGTCTGTTCAAGCTTTCTGTTTCTTCCTCCTTCAGTGTTGGAAGATTATACTTTTCTAGAAATTTGTCCATTTCATCCAGGTTTTCAAATTTCTGGGCATATAATTGTTCATAGTAGTTTTTGATGATCCTTTGTATTTCTGTGGTATCAGTTGTTATTTCTCCTCTTTCATTTCTGACATTATTAATTTGGGTCCTCTCCCTTTTTGTCTTGATGAGTCTGCTTAAAGGCTTGTCAATTTTATTTATCTTTTCAAATAACCAGCTTCTGGACTGGTTGATCCTTTGAATTGTTCTTTTCGTCTCTAGGTTATTCAGTTCTGCTCTAATCTTGATTATTTCCTTCCTTCTCCTTGCTCTGGGATTTATTTGTTGTTGTTTCTCCAGTTCTTGAAACTGTAGGGTTAGGTCACTTATTTGAAATGTTTCTATCTTTAGTTAGGCCTGTATTGCTATGAACTTCCCTCTCAGGACTGCCTTTGCTGTGTCCCATAGGTTTTTGACTGTTTTATATTCATTTTCATTTGTTTCCAGAAACTTTTTGATTTCTTCTTTGATCTCATTATTGACCCATTCATTGTTTAATAGTGTACTGTTCAGTTTTCATGAGTTTTCAGATTTTTGTGGTTTCTCTTTGAGGTTGATTTCCAGTTTCAAGTCCTTGTGGTCCAAGAAAATGCTTGGTATTATTTCAATTTTCCTGAATTTGCTGAGGCTTGCTTTGTGTCCTATCATGTGATCTAATTTTGAAAAACTTCCATGAGCAGTTGAAAAGAATGTGTATTTTGCTTCTTTGAGATGTAATTTTCTATGTATGTCAGTTAAGCCCATTTAATTTAATGTGTCATTCAGCTCCACAATATCCTTGTTTATGTTTTGTTTGGAAGATCTGTCCGTTTTTGACAGTGGGTTGTTAAAATCCCCTCTTATCAGTGTGTTGCTGTCTATATCTTTTTTGAAGTTTTCCAAGGTTTTCCTTTTATATTTGGTTGCTCCTATGTTGGGAGAAAAGTTAAGTCTTAAAAAATTACCATTTGAAGGATTTCTAGGCACCAATTCAATATTCTGAAAACTGTTAAAAGAAAAATAATCAAGCATTTTCTCTGCCTTAGATGCAGAAACTAAAACCAATAAATAAATGGTTTGGTGGAATATCATAATAGATAATCTAGTCCTAGACACACATGAACCCACAGAAAAATCATAAAAACACAAAAAGGAATATGCCAATGTTATGTACCTCCTGATGTAATGGTAGGAAATACACAATGCCACTTTTATTCTCATTTAAAAGTCAGTATAATCTGAGCAAGGCTCAAAATATAACTGCCAATTTATACCAAATACAGTAGGCAAAGGGACCTGCTAAATTATGCCAGTGAGATTCCTTCAGTAAAATCCAGGTTGCGAAAAAGTCTGCAACACAGAATTCTCAGTTTGGTCAACAAAGCGATTTGTTGATTTAAGGAGACCTGAGAGATATACCCATTAATTTGGACCTTTTTTGGAACCTAATTCAAACAACTTACTCTAAATAACTGGATAAATAGAGAGATAGTTAATTAATAATTAATTAATTGTCCCTGAGACAATCTGAGAAATCTAAACAATGACTGGATATTTTATAATGTGGTTCATTTTTCATATGTTATTTTAGAAATTTTAAATAAATGGGAGTTTTTATTGCTTTTTTTCCTTTTAATTTTATTTTCTGGCATACTTATTGTGCAAACATGCAAATCCCATACCTCTCATACCATCTACTGATAAGGTGGCCAGTTCTGTTCAGGCATCAAATAGCTTTATATGAAGATAATCTGGCAGTGACCTGCCTCAGAATAATATAGCATACGATTTCTTTCTTTTATAGGGCCTTCTGACATCAGACCACATGAAAATACAAATTCCAGAAGTGGAGGGGTTGGTGGTGGGCTGTTAAGGCAAACAGAGTCACGCTTTACAATAGTCAAGGGAAACCAATGGATAAATATATATTTATATTTTGGCTCCCTGGGTAATCAGACTTTAAAATTATTTTACATGGCCTCTCAGAAGGTACCTTGAGATTGAGTAACAAGCAGTCTTTTATTAGCTTTTTCATATATTAATATTTCCTGTCACTGACTCCTATATATCAGGATACCTTCCCAAATAAAGGGCTTACCCATTAGACTTTATATCAGGATTCAATTTTTGAGGAAACAGTTACAATTATGACATTGTGATTATGTTGAGAAGGGGACTAAGTCCTATATTGTAGGATTCTCTTTTTTTAATTTTAAATTTTTCTTCCTTTTTTAAAATTTTTGTGCAATTACAGTTTCCCCTATTTTCCCTCCATGACTGTCCTCAACCCTACCCACTCCTGCCTCCCACATTCAATCCTCCCCCCTGTTGTCTTTGTTCATGGGTCCTTTATACATGTTGCTTGATGATCCTTTCCTTTTTTGCCCCATTATCACCCTATCCCCTCCCCTCTGGTCACTGTCAGTTTGTTCTGAATTTCAATGTCTCTGGTTCTAGTTTGCTCACTTGTTTGATTTGTTGATTAGGTTCCACTTATAGATGAGATAATATGGTGTTTGTCTTTCACCACCTGGCTTATTTCACGTAGCATAATACTCTCCAGTTCCATCCATGATGTGGGGAAGGGTAGGAGCTCCATCTTTCTTTTGACTGTGTAGTGTTCCAGTGTGTAAATGTACCACAGTTTTTTGACCCACTCATTTACTGATGGATACTTAGCTTCCTTCCAGCACTTGGCTATTGTAAATAATGCTGCTATGAACATTGGGGTACATAGGTTCTTTTGAT
This sequence comes from Pteronotus mesoamericanus, assembly GCF_021234165.1. Classification (NCBI taxonomy): domain Eukaryota; kingdom Metazoa; phylum Chordata; class Mammalia; order Chiroptera; family Mormoopidae; genus Pteronotus; species Pteronotus mesoamericanus. Next base: position 29,514,933 of record NW_026555085.1, on the reverse strand, counting down.
TTGATGTTTCAAGATTCTTGGGGTATAATCCCAGCGGTGGAATTGCTGGTTCAAAAGGCAGTTCCATTTTTAGCTTTTTGAGGAAATTCCAAACTGTTTTCCACAGTGGCTGCATCAGTCTGCATTTCCATCAACAGTGTACTAGGGTTCCCTTTTCTCCACAACCTCATCAGCACTTGTTGATTTGTTAGTGATGGCCACTCTGACCAGTGTGAAGTGGTATCTCATTGTGGTTTCAATTTGCATCTCTGTGATGACTAGTGATGGCTTTCATATGTCTCTGGGCCCTGTGTATGTCCTCCTTGGAGAAGCATCTGTTCAGGTCCTTTGCCCATTTTTTAATTGGATTGTTTGTCTTCCAGGTGTGGAATCTTATGAGTTCTTTATATATTTTGGAGATCAAACCCTTGCCTGAGGTATCATTGGCGAATATATTTTCCCATATGGCTGGTTCCCTTTTCATTTTGCTGATGTTTTCTTTAGCTATGCAAAAGCTTTTAAATGTGATGAAGTCCCATTTGTTTATTTTTTTCCTTTATGTCCCTTGCTCTAGGGGACACATTGGTAAAAATATTTCTGCATGGAATATTTTGTTGGGTTTTCTGAATTCTCTGTGACTGAAATGATATGGTGTTTGGAGTTTGCTTTTGCAATAATTCACAGAGGAAAACAAAGTATGCCAAGGGAAGAGTAGCTAAAACAAAATTACCTATGTTAATAATTTATCGAAACTGGGTAATAGATGCATGGGAGCTGATACTATCTTTCTACACTGTATGTTTGAATAGTTCTAATATTAAAAAGAAAGTTTTTTAAAAGTTATAATGTATTATATCTTTGTTGTTTATCTTTGTTCTGACCTTTTCCTTAGTATAGAACAGAGGTTCTCAATTGGAAGTGACTTCACCTCATATGGGGGACATTTGGTAATATATGGAGACATTTTTGATTGTCACAACATGAAGAATGTGTGCTACTAACATCATTGTGGTAAAAAATAATCATCTTAAAAGACACAGGACAATTCCAGCTTCAAATATCAATAGTACAAGATTGAAATATTCTGATAGTTTCATCATGCATGCTGATGGCTTGTGGTAGCTATAGCTCTCTTTATTTCTTCTCATTTTTAATCATTCCTACTAAATGCTCCAGTTTATTATTCAAATGAGTTATAGAATCCTTTTATGGTCATTAGTTCTTTGCATTGGGGAGAAAACAATAACAGTATACTTTAATGAAAATTTAAAAAGCAAAATATTTATTTTTATCAGTGTAAAGTATATGTCCTTATTTTTAAAAGCAATTTAATTTCTTTAATCAGAACAAACTGACAGTAACCAGAGGGGAGGGAGGAAGGGGTTAATGGGGCAAGAAGGGGAAGGGTCAAGTCAAGGAACATGTTATAAGGACACATGGACAAGGACAATGGGGGTGGGGGAGGATTGAATGTGGCAGGTCGGGGTGGGTAGGGCTGTGCAGAGTCATGTGGGGAAAATGGGGACAACTGTTAATGAACAACAATAAAAAAATTTAAAAAATAAAAGCAACTTAATTTTAATACATTTGAGGGTAACATGATTTTCTTTAAATCTATGTTTTATAATATTTAAAACATTTGTGAAAATAACAGGTATGATGAAAAACATAAAATACTGGAAGACTAAAAATAAAGTGTTCTAAGATTCCAATATTCCTAAAGATGTAGCAAAAATGTTTTATTAAAAATAATGAATCTACAAATATATGTTTTAATCTCTAAGGTAATGGATTAAAGAAAGATAAACAAATATACCATCATAAATTAATGAAGGGGAATTAGAAAAATCATAATAAATGAATCTTGAATTCTTAGAGAACATACTATTATTATTTATTTATCTCTAAGTGTATAGTTGTAGTGTTTGGTTGGGAGGGGTGTACATGTGTGTGCTTTTGTGTGCACACATGAATATGCTCCCAGTCTTAGGATCCAGATAATCAAAGTTTTATAAAATGACATCACCAGCATTCCATCATTTCCTTTGATATCTAGGCTACATAATAATGATCAGGAGATGTAAGAAATAAAAAATAAATTTCCTTAAACAGGTATCAAGCTGAGAGAAAATAATTCAAGGAAGGTTAAGCCTTCTCACATCTTGTAAGAGGCTTGGGATAGAAATATTTCCACAGAAACACAGTTGATTTAATTTGAATTTAAATTCTTGGCTACCTTATTCTGAAACAGATGAACTAAAGACTTAATGGATTTTTAAAAGTTTATTAGAATCTAGTTTAAACTCAACAACCTTGACAGAAAGAAACCTTTTATAGGTGTAACAGATGAATTAGTATTAAATATTTTATAACACAGTAAAAAGTCCTTACATATTGTGAATATGTATAATAGATTTTTTTTTTGTTCCTACTTCATTTGTCAAGCTGGGAGACTTAAATTACTTAAATTAATCAGTTTGGAATAAAGATGTCTTTAGCCAAACATCAATAGAGTATTAGAACATGAAGCCATATTATTTTCTATGCCTCTTGTCCAAAAGAAGCCATAAACCTTTTTTCTAGTTAAACTATTTATGTATTAGTTTTAAGCAAGAATATTTGACTTATTTATTAATGCCATACACAAATTAAAGTTTGTTAGAATTTCAATTATTCCTTTCTAATTTTTATTGAAATATAACAGACATACATTACTGTATAAGTCTGAGGTGTACAACATAATGATTTAACTTACATATATTATAAAAAGATTACAACAATATTTAGTTAGCATTCAACACATCATAAAGATATATTAAATAGGAAAAAATGAAAAAAATTCAGAAATAAATTCAACATCCTTTAACAAAGTGTTCTGTTCAATTTTGAACTGAAAACAATCCACATCAACAAGTTATCATTTATTTTTATGCCGTCACTTAAAGCTCATCTTCCCCTGACAAATGATGCTCATTTAAAAAAAAACACTCTTGAACAAAAATTGGAGAATACACTAAGATGTTGTAGGAGGCTGTTTGCATCAAAAGAAATTATTAAATCTCACTCCAAATCATACTTTCTGGTACATTTCCATTTGGAGTAACTTTTCTCGTTCTTCTTTCTCAAAGAATCCAACTTCCCTCTTTCAACTTAAAGGGTTTCTTTTTTACAACATTAGCCACAGGGGATATGTCCCAAGACCTATCTTGGATATCTGAAACCACAGTGAATATCAAGCCATATTTTTTGCTCATATTTTCCACTCACATATTAATATCTTTTCTGTGTTAACTAAGCATTTAATCACACACTGTGACCATAATTTTTGCAATATGAGGTACAAGATTTTTTTTTTTCATTCTTCACAGTTTCATAGATTTGCTCTTACTCTAGATCTTAGCAACCTCTGCATACTTTTTTTTTTTTTTTTACTTATTAAATAGAGAACTCTTGCCTTTTCACTGAAAGAAATTGCATTATGGTCTTTCTTTGGCATATCTGAATTTCTAGAATCACTATTCTTGTGTTTTGTGGCTATAATTAAATAAAATAATTTTACATAAACACAAGCACTGTTTTAACAGGACAGTAGTTGTGATAACTGAAAAGGCTACTATGTGATTAATATGCAGGTAGCATATAAAGTATGGATACGTTCAATAACAGGATAATTCCAGGCTGGACGGAGCAAGAAGGCGTGAGATTTCATCATGCTGCTCAGAACAGGGCACAACTTAAAACTCAAATTTTTATTTCTGAAATTTTTTATTTAAAATGTCAGATGTTGGCTGACTGCAGGACGCTGAAACTGCAGAAAACAAGAAGGATGAGGGGGAACTATTGTATTAAGATATAATTTAAATGCCATAAAATTTACCCACATAAAGTACATAATTAAATCTTTTTTAGTATATTCACAGACAAATACAAATATCACCTTAGCCAATTTTTCATTACTTTAGAAAAAAACCCATAACCATTAGTTACCATCCTCCTGTCTTCCCACCCTTCTCCACAGCCCTAAGCAACTACGGATATATTGTCTATATGTATTTATATTTATATTCTAGACACTTAATTTGAATAAAATCATGTAATATGTGGTCTTACATAACTAGCATAATATTTTCAAGGTTTATCCTTGTTGTAGCATATATTTGCATTTCATTTATCTTTTTGGTCAGAATATGCCATTATACTCATATGCTACATTTGGCTATCCATTCATTAATTAGTTCATGACCATTTGAGTAGTTTCCACTATTTGTCAATTATGAATAATGTTGCTATGACACAAAATAATGACTAATTGTGTACATATTTTTTGCATAGACATTCTTTTATTTCTCTTGGTTATATACTTAGGAGTGGGTTTTATGGACCATATGGAAACTCTGGTTTAGTAGCACGAGAATTACCTGTTTTCTAAACTGATTTCAGCACTATAAATCACTACCAGCAGTATACATTTTCATGTATTATCCAACATTAGTTATTATTTGACTTTTTGATTCTAAATATATGGGGTAAAAATTTATGACCTTGTATCTGGCAAAGGTTCTTAAACATGACACCAAAACTTGAAGGAAAAAAGAAACAAATTAGATTAAATATCAAAAGTAAAAATTTTTGTTCTTCAAAGAATACCATCAAGGAAGTAAAAAGACAATTCAAAGAATGGCAGAAAATATTCTCAGATGATATATCTGATAATGGCCCTGTATGTAGAATATATAAAGAAATCTCACAACTCAATAATACAGTAACAGCTCAATTATAAAAATGGGCAAAATATCTGAATAGATATTTCTCCAAGGAAGACACACAAATCACCAGTAAGCACATGAGAAGTTGCTTGACATTATCAGAAAAATGCAAATCAAATCCACATGAGATATCATTTTACATCATTAAGATGGCTAGAATCTAACAATCTGTATCTTTTTGTTGGGTTGCCATTTTTCTTGTTTTCTCTATGTTTCATGTGTTTTCTGTTCCTCTGCTGTTTTCTTTTGTATTCAGTGGATATTTTCGAATGTGACATTTAAATTTCTTTAAAGTTTTTTCACTATATTTTTAGGTTACATTATTATTGAATTTTAGGGTTCTTTGTGTTTATATGAGTGTGTGTATGTGTATGTGTAAGAAGCTTGGATGAAATCAATGGACATATTACAGAATTATTTTAAGTATCAGTTAATGAAAAACCAACTGGATTCCTAGATTTCAACACTAAATCATATTACCATTAACCATATTTTACTATCATTAAAATTTTGTTTAATTTTGAGAAACATTTATAAGGCAAAACTTGATTTAACGAGGCTTTATACTAGTTACAAAAAGCAAGCTAGCTAATCATTGAAAGAAGACAAAAATACAAATTGTTATTTGCTATCATTAGAATACTACAAAGTATTACTGTATATATCAATCTTTAAGAATTATAAAAAAATTGCAAGTTATTAACTTAAAATAAAGCATCTGATTTTTACAATAAAATTTACTCATTTGAATAAAATATAGAGAATCAAAGCATTTTTTTAGAGAAAAGATGAATGGTATCGTTTTTGCTGTCAGACAATGATTTAAATGATCTTAAAAATAAGTGCATGTTGCAGATCCAAAGTGACCTTTAAAGCAGATCTATCAGCAACTTTAATTCACTCTCATCCATCATAAAGCTAACTGATTTTTATGGCAGCATAGCTGGCATTGGCTCAAAAGTATTAGTCTCTCTGTTGGGACACAATGTTGACAACATTCTCCTGTTGCCTGTCCATTTGTTTACTTTGGCAAATCTCCAGATTAATTTTAAAAATACTAACAATGAAATTAAAATGTTATGATGATTCTCATAAAGTGATCTGAGGATAAATTATTACAAACCAGAAGAATGGCAGAATAAGCAGTTCAATATAAGTACTTAAGGATCATTATAACATGATTAATGAAGACCATTTTCAGATTATGGCATCTGGTGTATTTGGAAATTGTTCCTTTCAATATTTCCTTCCACAGACAAAGTCTTTTGACTAAAACTTACACAACTATTGAATTGGGAGATGCATAAGAAATACCAAATAATTTCTGTTATAAAACAACATTATACATCTCTCTTCTAGAAATCATGAGCCTATTTCAAATAATAATACTTCATGCTTATAGAGTATAACTTCCAAGAAGGCTCTAAATATAGAAAGATATATAAAGATAAATATAAAGATGATGCTGTGGAATTTCTATATCACAGCACACAAACACAGAGGTATTTAGAGCAAATATATTCCTTGTGACATATTTCATGTTATAATAGTTTAATTTACATATAATTTTTATCAGCTTTAACTATAAAGGTTATAGCTTTGTTAGACCAAAGATATTTAATTGCCTTGTTGAATGAACAATCTAATATATTTAATAATAATGATGTCAATAAAAACTTTACTTTTGGATCTGTTAGATCTGCATTTTTCTCCTTTGTAATAAATGGAAATAGAGATTATTAAACTTAAATACATTAGAAAAATTTACATGTGTAAGTAACTTGTATTTTCATTTTTGTTCCTTTGTCAGTTTTTATTACATGTAGATGTGTTTACCACTGTCTGAAGAATAGAAAGATGCAAGAGGATGTTTCTGAAATCACAGAAAAAGCAAAAATCTATGGAAAACTACGATACATCAAAGAGTCCCCCTTCTTCCTTCAGAGAAATATGCAGAATATTGAGATGAAGTGCATATTAAAACTAAAATGTATATTTAACATATTCCATATGGTCTCTATTTCTCATAAATATAATAAAAATAAATATTAAACACAATTACAGAAATAATTTTCCTTTCATAATCATACAGTGTGATGATTTTATGATCTTGAAAAACATTATACAGCCCAGTGTCTGTGGTCAATTGGATGATTCAATACTTCTGCAACTCAGTTTAACATGTATAGATTTTATATGGTAAGATTCAGTTGTTCTAATAAGCAAAGTAAGAAAGTGGTAGGGGGTTGGCAGAGACAAATGTATTTGAAAAAATAAATTAAAATAACATTTAAAAAAATTAGGTGATAAATAAGTAAAAAAAAAATGTCAAAGCTTAAGGATAAAGACAGAATCAAAAGCAGCAAGAGAAAAGAAGTTAGTTATCTACAGACGAGTTCCCATAAGACTGTCAACTGATTTCTCAAAAGAAACTTTGCAGGGTAGAAGGGATTGGCAAGAACTATTCAAAGTTATGAAAAGCAAAAAGCTACAACCTAGATTATTCTATCCAACAAAGCTATCATTTAGAATGCAAGAGCAGATAAAGTGCTTCCCAGGTAAGGTAATGCTAAAGGAGTTCATCATCACCAAACCACTATTATATGAAATGTTAAAGGGACTTAATTAAGAAAAAGATCAAAACTATGAACATTAAAAATGGCAATAAATACATAACTATCAACAATTGAACCTAAAAAATAAACTAAGCAAATAAACAGAACAGAAACACAATTATAGATATGTAGAACATTGGAGTGGTGGCCAGTAGGTAAAGGGGTCTGGGGAAATGGGAGGAAATCAGGAGATTAAGAAATACAAATTTGTAGTTAAAGAATAGGCAGGTGGATGTTATGAGGAAGTATAAGAAATGGAGTTGCCGAAGAACTTATATGCATGACCCATGGATATGAACAAAGGAGATGGAATTGCCAGAGGGAGTGGAGGTTGCTGGATGGAGGGGGGCAAAAGGGGAAATGTTAGGACAACTGTAATAGTAAAATCAATAAAAAATGTTTTAGAATTAGAAGAAGAAAAAAAAGAAAAAAAAAGAAAATGCCTTAACATTGAAACAAATAATAACAATAATAATGATATTAGACAAATAACGTTTAAATGCATTTTAAGTCAGTTGAGGAGACTAGGTATGTTCTATGATAGACTAAATTCTAATACATAGGAAAAAACATTCTAGTGTTTTAAGAGTTAAAAAGTGAAAATGAAATACGGATAATAAATGCAGCAAAAAAAACATAGTAATAGTGCCTAATTAAATAATAAAATGAGTGTTAGACATCTTAGATGATTGTATATATTATACACTCAATAACTAAAATAAATTATTGTTTATAATTAAAATAAGTCAAATATTTTGAAAAAGAAATCAAAAGAAATGAAGTACTATGTGTCCAACAAACATGTAAAATAAAGATGGAAAAATTGAAATGGCAAATGTATATTAAGCAAACCAGTTAAACAATATAAATGTAAAGTAAAAATTTTTAATTTATATTATAAGGTTTAAGTGTAAGGGGTAAGAGAGAATTATACAATTGTAAATTTTGCTTTGTGTTTTGCTTTTAATGTTATAGATTTTCTGGTGTAATTCAACTAGATGTTAAATAAACTACAATAAAAAAAATAACAAAGAAACCCCTAAAAGAACCCCCACCCCCAAAACTCACATTGTTTCAAAAATATTATTGGAGTTAGGAAAAAACAAGGGAAATATATATCCAAAGTCAAATAAAGCAAGAAAATCAAATGAAATCTGAGCAAGATAAAGTCAAATAAGCCATGTTAAAGGTAGATTACTGTATTTGTTCTGTTGCCATTTATCTATCATATACCCCATAAGCCCTCTGCCACTTCCTCCTGCAATCACCACACTGTCACCCATGTTCATGAGTCTTTTTCCTTTTGGCTCAATCCCTCCACACCCTAAACCCCATCACCATAGCTATCAACCTACTCTTTCTCTAGGAGGCTGTCTCTATTTTGCTTATTAGTTCAGTTTGTTCATTAGATTCCACATGAGTGAAATCACATGGTATTTGTTTTCTTTGACCGGTTCATTTCACTTAGCATAATGCTCTCCAAGTCCAGCCATGCATTTACAAATGTCAACATTTTCTTCTTTTTTATGGCTGAGTAGTTCTCCATTGTGTAAATGTCCATAGCTGTTTCATCCACTCATCTACTGATGGGCACTTGAGCTGCTTCTGTATCTCGGCTATTGTAAATAATCCTGCAATGAACATAGGGGTACTTATTTTCTTTCAAACTAGTGTTTTGGGTTTCTTCAGATATATTCCCAGATGTGGGATCACTGGGACATAGTGAGGCAATCCTGTTTTATTCATCTAGATAGCTGTTTGGGTAATTGGACTCTAAGTATCCAATCTATGTTTATTTAACTTTTCATTTCTTTCTTCACTCTCATTCCTATTCTCTCTCTGCACTCTCAGTCTCTCAATTTCCTATTTGTTTTCTATTTCCCATTTCTTTCACTTCTCCCCCTTCTCTCTCTCTCTGACGTTATTGACTAAACAGATTCTAGAATACAGAATTAAGTTATGGTTTAATTTTAAGATTTTAATGGAGTTTAAGGTGCTTGTTGATCATGTGTTTTCCTTCATTCAGAATCCTGGATGCTAAGACATATTGATATAATTGCCCAGATTATCTCAGCAAGTCCTAGAAACTGGAATCAGACTTGTTTCATTTCTTTATGCTTGTAATTATACATATCAATTATATTGCTTGTGAGTATGCATATTACAGAATTATTTAGTTGATATTGACACTGATGAGCATATTTTCCATTATGAAGATTTATGTTATGAATTATGAAAATGTTTTACATGTTTTCCCATGTTTTTAAAAAAGTTTTTAACTATTCTAATCAATTATAAATTTTAAATGTCTATGGCTGTGTTGTGTTTAAAGTAATAAAATATCTGAAGCATTTAGAAGTGAAATAGCTTCTCTTTTTCTTAGTATAATTACAAATAATTTCACTATATCTGAAAATGTATTTTATTTTATTGTAAATCGAGTTTACTGAAGTGACATTGGTTCACAAATGCATACAAGTATCAAGTGCACAATTCAATGAAACATCACCCGCAAACTGTATCATGCACCCATCGCCCCAAATAAAGTCTCTTTCCATCCTCATTCATCTTTCCCACTTTCACCTATCGCCCAATCGCTTTCCCTCTGGTTATTGCCACACTGTTATTTGTGTGTTATGTATGTATGTTTTCAGATAATCCCCTCACCTTGCAACAGCATGGGTGGTCCTACAGAGTATTATGCTCAGTGAAATAAGTCAGTCACAGAAAGACAGATACCCTGTGATCTTACTTATATGTGGAGTCTAATGAATGATAAACTGGCAAACAAAGTAGAAAGATAGGCATGGATATGACTGACTGACAGCTGTCAGAGAGAACAAGGGTGGTGGAACTGGATGAAAGAAGGTGAAGGTGGAAATTTATTTTAAATTTGATTATGTCCAGCTTTCAAAAATGATCATTAATGCATGACAGTAGATCTAGAAATAATTCTTAATGTTATTATTTCTAAAATTTTATATTTGTCTTTTGAATAAATCTGAGAATGTCTGTTTGACTATGAGAAAGCTAATACTTGGAAAATTCAATATCAAGGAAAGAACAATGGGGTCCAGCTATTTGCCTTAGCTGAAATTCAGTATTGTCCAGATTCCCTCATCTTAGCCTTAGCTTATATTTTTTGTTACTTCTCCATGTCATATTAACTACTCAATTTTGGATAGATAATGCAGCAATCTTCTCAAACTTTCTTTAAACTGAAGAGGAGAACAATTCCACATAAAATCTGCCTGAAAAGGGATACACACCATAAAGACATGGCATTTGGAAATTACTACAGAATGATTATCTCATAATTGTTGTCACAGTTATTCTGTAAAACCATGAATTTTAAGTAGTTCATAAACTTTATATATTTTACCTTTTCTAATAATATGTAATACACAAGTTATCCCAAGATGTTGCTTTCTTCCAAGAACAGTAATTATAAGAACATTGTTTGTCAGTGTGTGTAATACTCAGAGGGCCAGCTGCTCACACATTTATGTAGAGAATTTTCCATGGAATTGTATATGATTAAAATTTTTTTCTAAATAAATAAAGTATTATATTGCTCTGAGTAACTTCTTAACATACCTCAGTACAAATGATTGCTGAATTTGTTATCATATGATCATCTCCAGATTAATAACAATTATGGTAGTTTCATATTTTTATAATTTAAAGAAACTGCTCAATCTTTAAAATTTTTTTAAAAAGATAAAAATAAAATAATGATTAAATCTATATGAATATGGGTAAGTATGTGTGTGCATATAACTTCAGAATATTCCCTACTGGTTATGTTTTTATAACCCATAAAATGTGAATTACTGCCATAATATTTATGAAAGAAAATTACCACCATAATACTTCCTTAAAAAATCAAAGTTCCTACTCTCCACATTATAACATCAGTAATAACTCTATAAAAACAGGATATATTAAAATTCAAATGAAACACAAAGCAAATATATACTAGAGTTGTCAAACAATTTTTATAATCATGTTTATTTTGGAAAAGAAAATCTTTTATCACACACACACACACACACACACACACACCCTGGGAATTCTAAGGTCAAAGTATTTATGTTTCTGTAAATAATATTTGAATCTTCCTACTATCTAAATGCCAATGCTTTAATTATAAAGATAAATTTTATCTTTAGGCTAAAATTCTCCCAATAATATATATTAATAAAAAAACAAATTAGCACATCAACAAAAACAAGGCAACACTATCAAAAGACAAATAGTAATATCAGTTTGAAATTATCAGAAAAGAAAACCCCAAATACTTATAGAGTTGGAGAGAAGGTCTCAGAGTTACTAATTTAAAAATACAAACTGAAACAATAAAATAAGACTGAATGGGACATAGACAGGTTCATGCCCTTGGGGGCAGTGTTGCCTGATTATGACATTCTAGAGGACAATCTGGCAATAATTTCACTCTGGGTGTACTTTATTAAAAAGAAAATGTCCACATGTTCATAAGGATACCAGTGTGTGGATATTCAATGGAACAGTATTTGTAGTAGTTATTAATTGAAACCAATTACAGGAGGATTGTGTAAGTACAATGTGGTATATGAATAAAACCATCCTAGAATACTATAAGCAGCTGAAAGAAATATTTTAGCTGAATCATACATATGAGTAATAAAAAAATGACTAATAAAAAACAAAATAATAAATCTATATAATGTAATATCATTTATATAAATAAAGATGCCAGACACAGAAAGTATCTATAGAACATACAAAAAATATTATGCATGCTAATTTTTTATAGAGAGAAGAGTATAATTAGGAAATACACATAAAAAGAGATAGATAAGACAAGAGAAAACAAGACAGAGGCCTTACATAAACCAAAAAGAATAACAAATGTTGAACTAAGCTATATGATTATTTCAGTTCTCTGACCTTTGCTGGTGGTGGAGAATGTGAATAAATAAGTGAATAAATAAATGTGATTGAATGGGATTTTGCATAACTGATTAATGGCATGTATGTTTACATTCAGAAAGTACAACTTCTCTCAGGATAAATAAAAAGAAATTCACTTATAAATATGTGAGCCCTGGTCAGTGTGGCTCAACTGGTTGGAGCGTCTAACCTTTAGCTGTACATAAGAAGTATTTTGAGATTAAAAACTAGTTAAAAAGTGATATATAAAAAGCAAAACTAAATATTTTAGAAACAAATATATGGAAATATAGTTATGCCCCCTAAATATATGAATTTTAAATAAAACATAAGGGTATGTAACATATAGCAAGGACTCATAGACAAAGCCAAAGTGGGGAAGGATTGAGGGGGGGAGAGGCGGGAAGGGGGCAGGAGGAAGTGGTGGGGGGAAGGTGGAGACAAATGCATTTGAAAAAAAAACCACATAAGGATATGAATTGTTTCTGGTTCCAAGAATAGTAATGGGAGAAAAATGGGACAACTGTAATTGAACAACATTAAAAAAAGGTGCTTGGAAGTTGCCACTCTTTCCTAACAAGTTAAAGCAAAAATACAAAAAACTCAATAATCAGCTCTTATTAGATCCTTAAGAGAGCTGATGTTACAGGGTAAACCACTGACCTCCAAACTGGAGAGAATAATAGAGAATCACACATATTACCACGAATACCTCTGCTGGAAACAGTGCTAGGATAGGAAAACCTAAATTGTAATTGGTGAATTGTTGATAACTAGGTATGGACAAGATTGAGAGCAGAAGAGTTTAAAACTTATGTCTGTACAAAACTTGCACATAAACGTTTATAGTGGCTTTATAATTGCTAAAACTTGCAAGCAATCATGATGTCTTTCAGTAGGTGAATATATAAATGAACTGTGGTACATGTAGATAATGAAATATTTGGTGCTAAAAAGAAATGAGCTATCAAACCAAGAAAAGGCATGAAGAAAAATCAAATGCCTATTATTGAATGACAGAGGTCAATTTGAAAAGCTATATTTTGTTTGATTCCAACCATATGATATCCTGGAAAATGCAAAACTGTGGATAGAGTAAACCATTGCCAGGATTTAGGTGGAAGGAAGAAATGAATAAGGGCAGCACTTTGAATTTTTCAGGCAGTGAAAATATACCATAGGCTATAATAATGATGGATAGAAGTCACTTCACATTTTTCCAAACCTACAGAATGTACATTACTAAAGTGAACCTAATGTAAACTATGAAGTTTGGATGATAATGATGTGTTCCTTAGTAGGCTCATCAGTTGTAATAAATATACTGGGATGTCGATAATGGGAGAAATTATTCATGTGTAGGGCAGGGGGTTTGTGGGTTAACTCTTACTTTCCTTCCAATTTTATAGTAAACCTAAAATTGCTCTTAAAATAACATCCTAAAATACATAATAATGCAAGCATGGATGCATAAAAAATTGTACCTTTGAGCACATTAAAAGTAGATAATCTTGATCATATATTGTCTATTATTTAGATGAGGTACATAAAATTCTTCCGGATCTTTGCATGTATATATAAAGAGCCAAACTAAAATGAACAAACCAAATATCATCCATTGAAGAATAAAAACATTATGCTAAGCGAAATAAGCCAGGGGGCGAAAGACAAATACCATATGATCTCACCTATAAGCGGAACCTAACCAACAATACAACGATGCAAGGAAAATATGACCAGCAACACTGAAAGGAAAAGAAATCAACAGAGACAAGAGGGAAGTGGGGGGGCAGGGAAAGGGAAGGAAAGGGGAAAGTCAAGGAACATATAGGAAGGACTCATGGACAAAACCAAAGGGGAAGAGCTGAGGGAGGGAAGGAGGGAGGGGGTAAAGGTAAAGTGGTGGGGGGTAGGCAGAGACAAATGTATCTGAAAAAAGTAAAATAAAATTTAAAAAAATAAAAATAAAAATAAACAAAAAAAGAATAAAAACAAATGCTAATAAATAGTTTTAAAAGTATTCAACCCTTCAATCATCACAGAAAATTAAGATCATATCCATCAAATTGGTAAAAAAATGTATTACGTCTGTTGACACTCTCAGGGAAGAGGAGGAATAACGGGGACTCTTAAACACTACTGGCTGAGATGAATATCGATAAAATCACTTTGAGGAACAATTTGACACTAGGATGTGAAGTCAAAAATGCACATACCAATGCAACATAATGTTTTCTGTTCATAACATTTGAGTAACACCTGCAACAGGATATTCATGGAACATAGTCTAAATCGGCAGAAATATAGAAAAAGATCAAAAGTTCATTGATAATGGGATAATAATCTATTTGAGACAATCTAATCACTACCCAGCATTGAAACTTAATAAGTGTTACTAAATATATCATCTAGGTGAATCTCATAATATAAATAATATTTTAAAAAATAAAAAGAATGCAGAGAGCAGAATATATTCTCAACAAACTATATTTGTTAAAAAATACTCTTATTTTCAGCTATATAAATACTATAAAATATGTGCATGAATAATAATAACCTAAATGATATAAATACTAGTATTGGTTACATACTGTTTTTAATATTTCATATAGATTTCTAAGCCTTTTAAATAAAAAAAAATCATTTTATTTCAGTCACTTCCTCCATTTGATATCCATAGTACAAACCCTCTTACTCTCATGCTTCCGAAAAAGTAAGCATTCCCAATTTATTTTTTGCCAAACTGTTCTCTTTTATAGTCTGTGGAAACAATATCTGTTCCCAATGTGTCAGCTTTCAACTCTATGAAAATATCTTTCAAATCTGCATCTCCAGACTAAACCACTCCCTCAATAGTTTTGCATTTCCAATATCCAGTGTGTACTACCAGCTGGGTGTCCTTCTGACAACTTGAAGACGAGTACTGTATTATTGCATGAAAATCAAGGTTTGGTGAAAGCTCATTGAGCTTTATTACAATTAACAAACAATGAAACGTAAGTTTTTGTTAATGCATATTGATTTCTCCTAAGGCTGAACTAATTTATGACATATTAATATATATTTCATATATTTATTATTATATTTACCAGTTCTTTACAAAAAAAAACCATGAAGGAAAGTTCTCTTAAGGGGTAAAATTCTAATTTTAAATGAGATAAAACAAGATCATGTCCAAATGGCCTGAAACCGTATTAAAATTTGTTAACTATGTTAGCTTTTTTGAAAGAATACAAGCTATTCCTTTAAATCATGGTGTCCTGAATTAAATATCACCAACCAAGAAAAAGTTAAACATATGTACACATTCTTCTAAGTCTCCCTTGAGACTTTGTCCCATTTGATCTTCAGTCTTTCTGAGTTAACCCCAACAAAATAAATAACAAAAGCCAAACTTTTCATTCAATTTTATCTCTCCAATACTCTAATGCCCATCACTTCTCATTCTGTGCTTTTTTTCTTCACTTACAACTTCTTCCTCCTTTTCCCAGAGTCTCTCTGTAATAAGGCTGTGGCCTGAAAGCTGCGCCCATTCAAAAATATTGGAACATCAGTCTCCTTGGCATCTTCTGTGTGACAATATACCCTAAATGTGGAGAGCTTTCTCCTCCACATGATTAACTGTAACTCCACAGAGAAAGAGTGAAGATTCTACTTTGCTTTGTAACAATAGAAAGGCGGCACAGATTGGGTGCTATGATTGTGATGCTGCCATAACAGAACCTAAAACACGTGGCGTCAGCTTGTGGACCTGCAGTGGGCAGAAACCTGACGTGCATCCACAAGGGGAAGTTTTGAAGAAAAACTGGAAAAAAAAAAAGTTACTGGAAGCTGAGATTACAGCGACCTTTGGTATGCAGCGGCAGGAAGTGTGATAACACTGCCATTGATGGCAATGTGAAAAATAGAGAATGCGTCAATTAAACCCAGTGAGAGCTCTGAAGAGTTTCTGGTTTCTGCTCACTGCTCGTGATGAAATTTGGGAGGAGATAGATAATTTAAAAAATAAACTTTCAGTTTTAGTTACAAAATTGAATAAATATATAGGGGGTAGGACAGACTTTCCAGCTGGGGAACCACTTTTAAAGTAATAGATGGCCTTAGACAAATATTAAATAAATCCAAAGTACTGCTAGTAAAACATGGCCTCTGAGAATGCAGAGTATGGCTGGGAGACCTCAGAAAGATTAAAAGCAAGTCTCAGAAGACTTCTCAGTTCAACACAAAGGCAACTAAGAATCTATAAGTTATGCCTTGCTGAGCCACTTGGCTAGACAACAGTGCCTCTAAACTCTTAAAAGTGTTCCATTATTTTCTTACTAGATCTCAGGTAGAAAAGATTTATCTTTACTATATTTGTGGGTGTGAATTCTGTGTAAAGGAATAGAGTGTAAACTGATAATAATAAATACTTTAAGGAAATAATTACAGCTTTAATGAAGAAGGGTAGAGAGAACTTTAAGTGAAAAGAGGTTTTTAAATTTCTAAACTTCTGTGCAGAATGCAGCCTAAAAAATACCTAATTCCAACTAGGAGATACTTATAATGGAAACTGAATTAAGAATCATTGAGCAAAATCATGAATATAGAAGTCAGAATCTATTTTTTTAAATTTTTATTTATTTATTTTCCAAATACATTTGTCTCTGTCTTCCTCCCACCACTTTCCCTTGCCCCCTCCCTCCCTCCCTCTATCCTTCCCCTTTGATTTTGTCCATGACACCTTGCTATATGTTCCTTGACTTTCCCCTTCCCTTCCTTTTCCCTTGCCCCTCCCCTTCTTCCCTCTTGTCTCTGTTGGTTTCTTTTCCTTTCAGTGTTGCTAGTCTTATTTTCCTTGCATCTTTGCATTGTTGGTTAGGTTCCACTTATAGGTGAGATCATATGGTATTTGTCTTTCGCCCCCTGGCTTATTTCGTTTAGCATAATGCTCTCCAGTTCCATCCATGCTGTCGCGAAGTTTAGTAGTTCTTTTTTTCTTTCTGCTGCGTAGTATTCCATTGTGTAAATGTATCATAGTTTTTTGATCCAATCATCTACTGATGGGCATTTAGGTTGCTTCCAAGACTTGGCTATTGTAAATTGTGCTGCTATGAACATTGGGGTGCATAGGTTCTTTTGAATTGGCGTTTTGGGATTCTTAGGGTATAGTCCCAGCAGGGGAATCACTGGATCAAAAGGCAATTCCATTTTCAGCTTTTTGAGGAAATTCCACACTGCTTTCCACAATGGCTGCACCAGTCTGCATTCCCACCAACAGTGGACTAGTGTTCCCTTTTCTCCACAGCCTTGCCAGCACCTGTTGTTTGTGGATCTGTTTATGATGGCCATTCTGACCGGTGTGAGGTGGTACCTCAGGGTGGTTTTGATCTGCATTTCTCTGATGGCTAGTGATGCCGAGCATCTTTTCCAATGTCTCTGGGCCCTCTGTGTCTTCCTTGGAAAAGCGTCTGCCCAGGTCCTTTGCCCATTTTTTGATTGGATCATTTGTCTTCTTGGAGTGGAGCTGAGTGAGTTCTTTGTATATCTTGGAGATCAAACCTCTATCTGATTTATCATTAGCGAATATATTTTCACGTAGGGTTGGCTCCCTTTTCATTTTGCTGATGTTTTCTTTTGCAATGCAGAAGCTTCTTATTTTGATGAGGTCCCACTTCTTTATTCTTTCCTTTATGTCCCTTGCTTCAGGAGACATATCGGTGAAAAAATTGCTGCGTGGGATATGTGAGAGTTTCCTGCCAATGTTCTCCTCTAGGACTTTGATGGTGTTGAGACTTATACTTAAGTCTTTTATCCCTCTTGAGTTTATTTTGTGTATGGTGTCAGCTGATGATCCAATTTCAATTTTTTGCATGTAGCCGTCCAGCTCTCCCAACAGCATTTGTTGAAGAGGCTATTATTGCTCCACTTTATGTTTCTGCCCCCTTTGTCAAATAATAGTTGCCCATATAGACCTGGGCTTATTTATAGAAGTCAGAATTTAGAGCCATGAAGAATCACTGCCAAGGACAGGGCCCTAGCCAAGGTATTGGGAGCATGTGCCCAGCTACGTCTCAGAATTGCTACAGATGGAATGCCGATTTCCCTGTGCCCACCTTTCTTGGTAGGCGTTAGGGTATATATTACAATTATCCTACCCTGACCACATTGTATGTGGGGCAGATTATTTGCACCTTTTTTCATAGAAACATGAGTAGCCAAATCCAAGTATCTAAATAAAGAAGAACATCTCTATCATGCCCTCACTGAATTTTGTACCTCTGAATCCATGAACATAATCAAATAATTTCTTATATGCCACTAAGTTCTCAATATGCTTGTTATGAAGCAATTATTATAAAGCAGTCACATATCTTCTCTATTATTTTCAGATTTCCTCTGGGATCATGGAGAAAAAGGATAGGAGAAGGGAGAAGAAAGTAGATTTTAATAGGCAATGTGCATAAAAAGAATTTACAGCAGAATTCATTCAGCATTTGAAGACTGGTAAACCAACCAGACCATAAACAAAGAAAAACTAGTGCAGGAAAAGGAAATAATACTTTTTCTAGTACAGAAAGTGTTCACTTAAGTTGGTTGATAAGTTCTGCAACTCTAAGTGGAACAATATATAAGGAAGCCAAATTTACCATAGATTAATTGATACAAACAAGGGTTGAGTTCTTAAGACATCTTATCAACATTATAACAGAATGACACTGAAAGAAACAATGTCATTTGGAAACTTGCTGTACATCCCAAATGTAGATGCTTTGTATTTCTTGTTATTAATCAAGATAACAGTTCTAAGACATAGACATTAAGTTTCCCCGTTATATAACATAGTAGAAGTTTGTAAAGTGGCACAATCGGGTTTCTAGTTCAGGTGTGTTCCAGCATAAACTTTTGACTATTCCACTTAACCAAAATATTAACATTTGAGTGACAGCTTGCCTAAGACATCACTGAGTATAGGGGAATTCTGTGTCAGCAAAAAAAGCTGAACCTCCTAGGAAAAAAACTCTCTCCTACCTGTAAGCATGAAGAGGTAGTCTTAGGGAGAGGTGACTTAAGGTTGATAAACCTGGAACCTTCTGCAGTTTCAGAAATATGGTTCCCAGAAGTCTTCACACACAGAGGGTAGAAGCAAGCGATAATATAAAATTGTACATAGGCAAAACCTCTGATTTCATTTTTGAGGTAGTAAAGTTGTATTGTTTCTAGTTGTAGTTAACTGTTTATACCTCGCAATTTAACTCAGTGTTTATTAATGCCGTTATCTTAAGAGGCGATCATCAGGTTATATTTCACTAGAGCTCAGTTCTTGGGTACATTTTTTCATTATTTTTTTCAATTATAAAATAATGATTATATTACATTTTCTTATAATTACATTCCTTTTAATTATGAGAGGAAATACCTTCTTCCTTTTACTTTTATTGTTGATTCTAATACAGATGTTTCTATTTTTACCCCCTTAGCTTGTCTCCACCCAGTCCCCATCCCTCTTTTAAAAGAATATGTGCAGTGTTATGTATGCAGTACATGGTGTATGTATATACTGTTAAACACACTAATAAGAGTAATACTAATTGTCATGAGTCTGTCCATCCAATTTAATAATGAAACAAAATCTCCCTCCTTATTGATAAGTAGGGTTATATTCTTTTTTTTGAATGATTTTATTTTATTTATTTTTAGAGAAGGAAACGGAGGGAGAAAAAGAAGAGAAACATCAGTGAGTGGTTGCCTCTTGCGCACCCCCTCCTGGGGACCTGGCCTGCAACCCAGGCATGTGCCCTGACTGGGAATCGAACCGGTCAGCACTCGATCCACTGAGCCACTCCAGCTAGGGCAGGGTTATGTTCTTTTACAACAGAAAAAAGTTTTTTCTGGACCATGGAAAATTAAATAAAATTTTCTCCAAAATATTACACTATTAAACTTATAAAAAGAAACTGAAAAATGACTTCTTCATGTACACTCCAAAAAGACAAAAGTCCATATTAAAAAGTTATTTATCAAAATGTTTCTACCTATTCAAACTCTAAATCAGGTTATCTTGTGTGATCTTCATGACTATTACAGTTTAGGTTCACTGAGAAGTCTCTGTGAAAAGATTGGGGTATAAGATGCTTACCCGCAAGTAATTCAGGCATCACCATTGGTTTGGGGCATAGGGGAAGGAGATTGGGCCCAGAGAGCGGTCACGCTGCTGCGCAGGCCCCAGTGACAGCCTCAGCTAATGCTATGAAAAGCTCCAGCATTAAAATATCCCATCAGAAACGTTCCACTTGAAATGCAATTGAAAACATGAGGCCTTAATCCTCTCTGTGTCTGCGGATATGAACAGTCTCCAGGAAGGTGACTCTAAGAGGAGCAAGTCTTTGCACTGAGGCAATCCCTGAAGGCCAAGTGAGAGTTGTTTGCCCACTGCAAGCCCAGTAATCAGAGCAATGTGGTCTTCCTTGAAGGATGTGCTGCTCGCAGTATCTCTGAGTAGGAAAAGCTTCTTTTGCCACTGCTATAGATAAGCAACTAGGGGGAAAGATTTGAACAAAGTAACAGAGATATCTGGCAGTAAAATCTGAGATAAACAGCTCTTCTTCTGACCTTTCTCAATCTCTCCCACTGCCATGCACATTAATTTACTCATGAGAGACAGATCCAGGCCCAAAAGATTATTTGTAATATTGCAAAGTAGGTCTTGCTTTGCTTAGAAATATGCCATGGTCTTAGTTTCTGTGTTTTAAATTGAAAGTGTCTGTCATTTTCTTTCTCTTTTTTGGGGTTTCCAGATAGTCCAACTAAGTTTTATTAAAGACAATAAAGCTCTGTGATACTGGGCCTATTAAAGATTCTTAGACTTAAAAGAGATTTTTATCATGATGGGGTTATCCACATTGAAACAATCGTAGGAAAGTCAGCTGTATCATCTCACGTACAAGAGCCTTAAATTTAAAGTAGCCAGAACAAGAGAGACATTAATGCTGATTTAAGACTACCCAAGCTGCCAATGGAGATATAACCTTTCGGTTCAGAGTGAATGACAAATAGTAATTAACTCAAGTTGTAATTATATAATCACCCACACTAATCAAAGCCCTTGTTACATAGGATCTGAAATGACACATACGATAAAAATGTAATACCCTGCACAGTTTGAGTTCAACATTCACACCAGGGTATATAATATTTTTTAAATATATTGCTTCCTAATCATTAAATAATCTTTAAGTGAATAAAAACCCTTAACAATCAATATCATGAAGGTTACTTACTTTCTCATGAAATAGTTTTATTTCATAGGATGTTAGCTAATGCTAATAAAATTAATGCAGTCATATAAATTTGAAATAAAATAACATTTTATTTACTTTTTGTTCACAGTGAGATTCTATAAGATATTCTTAGTTAACAAGATGATATTCAGAGGCTACAATAGTAATGTAAATGTTGACATTTACAATATGGAGCACAAGGACAGAGCCTATTCATACATGGGTATATGTCTACATGCTTTGTGTGTTGTGGAGATTTGGGTGTGGTGCCTGTTAGCAATTGTTACCAAACAATCAAATTCTCTCCTTCTCAGTGCTTGGTTGCATTGAACTTCCTGACTAGTTCTACCAATGATATACAAGGTGGGGCAAAACTAGGCTTGCAGTTGTTCACATGGAAAATAATATAAATATTAATAAATAAAAAATCAGGAATAAACTCTATTTCATGTACTCACGACCATGTACTGTGTCACCTCCAGACAAACCATTTAATGGCCAATGTGACTCCCTTCAAGACCTCTTTTTTCTTGTGATGGTAACAGGAAGTATTGGAGTTGATGGCTACTCCATTAGCCTGTGTCCCTCAGTCACTACAATGAGCACTCTCTTGCCAGTGTGTAACTGGCATGTGGATTGATCAGGGAATAGATGGACCTTTACTACATTAAGCCATTGAGATTTGTAGCTTATAATTTACCATAGCATTGCCTAGTCTGTACTGGCTCAAACACTCAGAGAAAGGCTTTGGAAGACAGGTGAGGTTAAAAAGTTGAGGCAGTAATTTGCTAATATAAACAGGAACAGAAAATACTGGAATGCAATTATGTTTAAAAACTGAGAGGGATTTTGGAGTAGTTTGTGTCATAGACTGTGAATGAAGACACGAGTAAGTGGAATTTGACATTTGTATAAATTAGGTGCCCTTAGCCTCACTGGTTTGGTAGTGATACATTTTCTCAACTGCACTGTTTGGAAGCACGCCCACAGTCAAACAAGGACTGAGAAAGGGCCCCCACTCTCTCCAGGTGTTCTGTGCAGGTTAATCATCCCATGGAAGACAGACTCTAGAGGGCTGGGTCAGTAAGGGTGGGGAGGTTAGAGCGAGGTATATGGAAAGAGAGTTCACATAGGAGACATATACAGAACTCATAGGACTCACAGAATTTGTTGGAAAAATCCAGCAGAGCCATTCTTGTTTTCATGCATCGTAATACAAGCTACCAAAAGTGGGATAAAATTGTTATTGTGGTATCATCACATGCAATCACATGCATTTCAACTTTGCCAGTTATCTTTACTTTGCAGTTCTGGAGACAGTACTTTAAATTATCCTCAATCAGTTATATATAAATGCTCTGTTTAAGTCTTCTAAAGAAGTTACTGAAATGGTAAGATTTATTTAGTGTTTACATCTTTTTACATGTAGATATGGTATGAAGGTGGAACAATTACTGTCTTCTAGAAAAATATGCATGGCCATCACTCCTGATACACACCACCCAAAATCAAATCAGTGGATAAAAATCTCAGTTACTGCTTGAACACATTCCATGTAAATTTGAAGCTTGATTCCATATAAATTTGGAACTTGGATTTCACGTAAATTCAGAAGCACAATTCTATGGTAAATTCTGAATCTGGAGTTGGTTTAGAGTGTCCCTAATCTTAATCCTAAACCTAACTTTACCAAACTGAAGTGAGGGGCTATTGAAAAATAGATAAATTAGAGATTGTTATTATATCTATCAAGTTTATATAAAAAGTTTATGTAGAGGTCAAAACTATTATTTATAAGAATGTGGCTATATAAAGTATGGTACAAATATTATATTGAAAGTGCTCCCCTATTATGCATAATATGAAAAATTATAAACTTTGAAATTAATTTTATTTCTGAAATATTTAAAAACTGATAGTATACTACATATTTTTAGTAGTATATTTTTAAATGAAAAGTTTTAAACATGCACAGAATAGAGAACATAACATACTGATTTCTCAGGTACACGTTAGCAAGCCTCAGTTATTATTTTGATAACTTTGTCTCATCCATCTCACATATTTTCCTACTCTCTGTCTCTTTCTTTTCTTTCCCTCATTGTCTTTTGCCAATTTTGGATATATTGTTTTAAAGTAGATGCAACCCTAACTAAAAAATTTTATTTTTTTAATAAGCACTATGTAATTAAAGCAGCGAAATTAGCAATATTTCCTAAGTATGTTATTGTTTCCTAATTTCCTGATTATCTTAAAAATGTATATTTAGAATTATTTGGTAAGAATATTTCAATAATATCCACACACAGCATTGGTGTATATGTTTTGTATGTCTCTTTAACATATAGTCATTAACCCCTTCCCTTTCTGTTTGTTTAGATAACAAATAAGAAACCCAGTCATTTATCTTCTGGAATTTTATACATTTTGATTTGAGTTGATTGCATCCCTGTACTTTTTCATTGTTTCTCTGACTTATGCATTCTTTATAAACTGGTCAACAGATCCAGAGGCTCAGATTCAATTAGGTATTATTTTCTACTTCCCCAATCATCTCTAAAGGCACATAATGTCTACTTCCAACTGGTTTTCTGATCATATTGGTTGAATTCATCCATTATAAAATTGCATCAATTTCCCATGTCATAATTTTTGGACATAGTATTGATTGTTTCCTGATTCATTACTTATTTAAAAGATAAAGAATGGTAATATTTGAATATTATTTTTCTATGTATCTTAAACACAATTATTTTATAAAGCAAAACTTTTCCTCATCAGCGCTTTTGGACCCTAAAAGATATTACATACAGAAATTCAGGATGAATAATTAGTACTTTCTTCCTTTTTAAATCAATTTTCAGAGCAATGATCTGGTGCCCTACCTACATCCAATGATAAGGCATTTTAAAATATCCAATGATATTTTAAAATATTATTTTAAAATTGTGAACCTTAGCAGTAATTTCCACCCTTCCCTCATAAATTAGAAAACTCCAACACAGTTGTTCCTCTACCTCTGCCCTTTTTCCCCTGATTTCAATACACTTAGGTTTCCCATTGAATTTAAAATGAAACATAATGTTTCATCTGCTTTGAGAATTATGAGTGGTCAGATGCCATAGAGGAACTCAGGGATATTTATGACAAGGTGTCTTCTGATTTATCAAGAGGCACTCTGAATGACTAATGTACTAGAGACATTTCTCTTTGAAACCATAGCCCAGATTATGAAAAAGAGAGCACCTTTATCCACAAATACAGATGTTAGGAAAAATTTATCACCAGCTGAAATTTTGCTGAGGTGGTGAATATACTTGAAAGAGTATACATAGTCAGTGCTGAAGGAGGAAACCATAATATGAATGTTGGCAGACAACTCAAAATATGTAAACCTGTCATTTGACAACAGCTTGAACGGCATCATATAACACCATCTTGAATTAACTGATGTAGAATGAATTTAAGAACAGCTTAAATGTTCTTTAAATGCTTCTTGCTTCCTGAAATAAAAATTATATGTTGAAATGCTGAAAATTTGAATCAGCTTATTCTTCTATCATTTTAATTCTATATGCCTTATAATAAAAATACTGGAATAACTAGCATTTTAAATAACGAACATTCTTAACTACTTATGTCTAGCATCCTTTTACCTAGATTTTTCAAAATGACTTTCCTTATGTTCTGAGCACAGGGATTCTTACATAACTATATATAATAAATGTCAAACCACTGATGTACTTTTACTCAACATTTTAGTTTCCTTATCACATTTTTAGTTTCCTTATAATGCGCAGTGTTACACTTTTTTTTCTATCAACAGTACTCAGTACACTCTCCTGTGTTTCAGAAAAAAAATTCACCAGCACTTCTTGCTTCCTTAGAGACCAAGTGCAAGGAGAAAGAAGACATGGTTACTGACTGAAGGCTACTCAAAAAAATACATGTCTCATTTGGTATTTTTGCTGCATTTCATATTTTGGCAATGGGAGTTGTCTGGAAAAAAAGGGGTAAGATGTCAAAAGTATATCTGGCTAATTGAAAGGAAAGAGCTATATGATTATTAATTTGTAAAAAATTTTATGGCTCAAAGAAAACAAAGGGAGAAAGTTTAAAAGTAAGTAAAGTTCCTCTCTCCTACCATCAGGATATCTTTTAAAAAATATTAAGAAGTTTTCTCTTTGATATTAGACAATTTGATATTTGCCAATGTTAAAAAGATTGTTTCAAAAGTAAAGGATTTAAACATTCTATTCCAGCCTGGAAAAAAATATATAAACATTTTTGTGACACTAACTTCCTTGTTTTATGTATATTAGATTTAGTGTGTGTAAATCCTGCCCCTTTTCAACCTGAAATTCTATCTATTAGGAGACTTTTATTATTCAGTAAATCTATGCCAATATTTTTCTGACAAACTTGCTCAGGAGACATACATAAACATACAATGAAAGGCATTGCTTTCTTCAAATATACACAGGGTGGGGGAGCAGGGAGGAAGGAAGCATGGTTAATCATTTAACCTATTTAAAATTATTTATTACAGTATTTTTCTGTTAGTCAAGATAAAATAATGTACTCATGACATTTTGCCTTTTCTTTAACTTTTAAAATAAATGCAACGAGCAGAGAATGAGTTCTTGTGAAATGCAACAATTCATGCATTAAACTTCTAAGTATGGGAGTCTAAAGGGCAGCTAGCTGAATTTGGCCCACTATCAAGTTCGCCATTTACGGATATGCTTCCATTCTTGTGGTCATCTTAAAGGATCTTGATAGCATATAAGCCTTGGAAAATGGGACTTAGTAATACTTATAAAAATTATTTTAGTACATCATTTTGTATTAAGTCAAAGGCTTGCTCTGCCATTATAGAGCATTTTTTAAATCTTGTTGGAGCACCATAAAACATAATTTTTCTGTAGTTGTGTGATTAATGCCATACTATTTTTACAAATATAGGGACTCATGCATAGATACGATATAGAGGCATAACTAGCTGTCATTCTATGTTTAACAGATACACGCTAAATTGGCCTATTTTTGGTTTTGGTTCTCTATGAAATACACCTACCTCATTATATATTGACCCTTGGCTTTTGTTCATATCCAAACTTTTTCCCTTCTTTGAAGAATTTCAAAATCACCTCCTATGAGTTTCTTTAATGTTGTAACAAACATAGTTCCAAGAATGCTAATGATTTGCCCATCATTTTTCCATGATTGAAAAATGACAAATGATCATTTTTAGGGGTTGGGTATGTAATCTATAATCAATCTACCTCATTGTTACAAAATGATAAACAATAGACTTCTTTTTATTACCAAGTCTATTTCATTAACATATCTTGAAATTAATACCAAGTAATTTATTTATAATGTTGTTAAATGATAAGATTTATTATTTCTCATTTATGTGTGTAATTTAAGGTATTAAACTATATTTTATATATGTGTAAATTAATCAGCAATGTTTATATTCCTTGCTGATGTACCCATTAATTGAAAGTGAACTAATCATTTATATTATCTAAATTTTCAACTAAAAACATTCAGAAAAATTATTTTTTAAAGATTTTATTTATTTATTTTTAGAGAGTGGGGAGGGAAAATATAAAGAGAGGGAGAGAAACATTGATCAGTTGCCTCTTGTATGACCCCAACCAGGACCAAAGCGGCAACCCAGGCATATGCGTTGATCAGAATCGAACTGGCAACTTTTCACTTTGTGGGATGATGCTTAATCAACTGAGCCTCACAAGTCAGGGCCAGAAAAATTCTTATATAACTTGGAGGATTACTGGGAATTATAGAGTAAATTAAATAATTTGATCAGAATGTTTCTTTACTAAATCTTTAAAGAGAAAAAAATGTACCTACTATAGGAATGTTTAATTACAATCCAACTACAAAATGCTAATTTGAGGCATAGTTTGAAATATTTAAAACATTTACTAACAGAAGAGATGTATGAGAATGGGTTTTCTGATATTACAATGGTCCACAATCATCCAAACTTAAATAGAACACCTAAAAATTGATCAGTGATATTAGTTTTAATCAATGAGTAACAATGTTGAGTTTTTCCAAAAATAAAAAAAGGATATTTTAGTATAAGAATGAAGCAGCCATGAGGAAATAGTTTACTAAAAACAATTTAAATTACAATACAAATTAAAATTTTCTCAATCATAAGGAGAATACAGTCCTTCAAATATAATGATATTATATTTTGAAGAATATAATATCTTCAAAATACTTGAAAATAACTATTATCAAGCCATACTTTTTATTCAGCCTATTGTTTAACCATAACAACAATTTTAAATCTCTAATTAGACAAATAAAAACACAGTGTTTGAAAAAGTAATTTTGAAAAGAAAGTAATTTTCAAAGAAATATTGCCAGATACAAGTGGTAAGCTACAAGGTTAATCTACAAAAATAGTGATTGTTTAAATTTGTAACTAATTTGAATTTTACAAATAAGATTTAAAAATTAGGTCACAATTTGTATAAACTCATATAAAGTGACCAGATTTCAAGCTTTCTATTACTTTTTTGTTAAAGTACAGGATAGATAAATTTTTCCTTATTAAAATTTTTAAGTTAGTCTTTTCAACAAAAATTTAAGAGTATTCACAAAAAAAATTAAAAGAGAATAATTTCTGAATTAATAAGATGAAAAGGAAACAAACAAAAACAAAACAAAAAAACCCCATGATCCAAGTAAGGTAATAAAGTAGAACAAATGAAGCAATGAAGAATAGAAAAAACTAGGTAAATAAAAAGCACAAATTATAATGGTAGAAACTGATTAAAATACATGAGTAGTTAAAAAGAGTGCATATGACCTCTTTTCTCTAGTAAAATGGTAGAGATTGTAAAATCAGGTTGAAAATGTGGATATATAACTCTCCTGAGCTATGTGAGGGCATGGGAAGGTTAACTAAATAAATGTATGGGAAATATACTGGGAAAATAAGAAGAAGAAGAAAGCTTATGAAAGTACAAGAGAATATTCACTTTCCATATACTATTTAGTATATGAATTACTAGTTATAAGTAAAAACTAAAACAATCACAAGAAACTTAAATATCTACACAGCAGACAAAACAAAAATAATGTAAAACAAAACAAATAATATGAACCACATCAGTTATAACAATACACATTAGTGATTTATCCCCAATTAAAATGCAAAGAAAATTAATGTCAAAATGATTAATAACAATAATAAAGGAATGCAAACCATTTGCTGCATCCTAAAAATATTTCTAAAACAAATGGACAAAAAAAGCTTGAAGGTATGAGAATGGGCAAAGATGTAAAAAGGAAAACAAGCAAAATTAAATGTCACAATACAAATTTAAGGCGAGGTATAATTAAGGCAAAATGCATTCAATGGGACAAAGAATGTCATATTATATTGATACAAGATACTATCTACAATGAAAATATCATAGTCATAAAATTTTATGAACCAAATAACAGAGCATTAAAGTATATTAAGCAGAAAGAGTTAGAAATTCAGAGAAATATACAAAATATACAAATGTACTTGAACATTTTAACACACCATTATCTGCACATAAACGTAAAATAGTGAGAAAATAAAGCCATATAGGATTCTTACTACATATCTGAGTATTTTATGGCATTGTATGGGAGAAAAACTCAACAACTAGAATGTGAAATTTTCTCATCTTGCCTTTTCTGTTTCAAAGTGGACATATACATTGATTTTTGAAGTACAATTTTGGAGATACATGTATGGGATATTGAAAATGAAGAGAATGGCCCCTTAGTTACTAAAGATTCTTTTTTCATTGTGGATAAAACAGTCAAGGACAATCGAGAAGTCACTAATCTAAATTTAGATATTTCAGTTTGGTGGGCTAAATCAAAGTGAATTCGGTAAAGATTAGGTGCAACTTTATCAACACTATGTTTCCACAAATTTAGAAATCTTTTAACTTGTATAAAATATAAAGTTAGGCAACCAAGCTCTTAAAATTATTAATTGGAGATTTAAATATGTATATTTTTTCCTTGTAGCTCTCTTAACATGGGATAATACATAACAGGAAATTTGTCCTTTTCGTTTCTTAATCTGATTTTGAATAATATGTAGGGTGGTGCAAAAGTAACTTTACAGTTGTTCATATGGAAAATAACACAATAAATAATAATACAAAAATCAACTCTGTTTCTGTACTCACAACAGTAAACTTACCTTTGCCCCACCCTGTACCATGAAATATTGTTAGAAGTTTTAGTTGGTCAAGTAAACCTTGTTTGTTTGTTTATGTATTTGTTTTTATGTATTAGTGCTAAATTATAGAGAACTTATTAATGTACAAATAGAGACGCTTTTAAGAAGAGTGTCTTACCAGAGCTTCGAACTAATTTTGACTGTATTTTTGCCCTTTTTACTCTGTAGGGATATGTTCTTCTATATCTAACAACAAAAAAATGATAAAAAAATGACATTTTCATTCTTTCTATACATTAACAATAGGAAAAATTCAGGATAGAGTAGGGCTCCAGTAGGGTCATTAGGGATTCAGGACCTTTCTATTTTCTTATTCAGCTATCCTTTGTAAAGATGGTCGAAGAAGGTTGCTGACTTCGACCTTTTTCTATAACCTCTTTTTCATGCAGCTTTTTGTTTCTGAGCAAACACTGGAAAAACTTTCATTTATACCAGTGCTTACCTAAAGCCTGAGCTCCAGAAAGAAATACAGGAAAAACAAAACCAAAACCAAAACACCTTGCCTCTCTTAAATTACTATGTCCCAGATGTGACCAAAAATTAATTGATCTTGAACTAATGAGGCCAGGTGGCTGATGGACAATTCAGCATATTGAGAATGGATACATGATTAATACTGCTTAAGGGACTTGCACAGTAAAGGATCCAAAGCTCTTTCTCAACCAGAAGAAGCAATTCCAAAATTGTCTGAGATTGAATTATTCACCAGTTTGGTGAGCTAATTCAATTATACTGAATGTGTCTATCATGTACGTGTGTTATTGTGAACTGAATTGTGTTCTCTCAAAATTCATGTATTGAAGCCGTAAATGCTGATGTGACTACATTTGGAGATAGGGCCTTTTCAGAGGTAACTCTTGTTAATAAGGTCATAAAGGTGAGACTCTAACCCTATGTGACTGATGTCCTTACAAGAAGAAGAGACAGAGAACTTGAGCTCTCTCACTGCTCCACGCAGAGGCACGTCCATGTGAGGACACAGTGAGGAGTGGCTGTCAGTAGGCCAGAAAAAAGAGCCCTTAATAAAAACCAAATTTGTTGGCAGCTTGATCTTGAAGTCCTAGCCTCCAACGCCTCCTAAATGTGAGAAAATAAATGCCTGTTGCTTAAAGCACTTAGTCTGAAGTATTTTGTATGGTAGCTTGAGCAAACTGATATATATGCGTATGTGCATGTATAAAACAAAGCTATTCTGTAATATTTATTAAAAATATTCAAGAGAGTTGTCTAAAGAAATTACTATTATATTGGTATAAGAATTTTAATCTCATAGATGCTTTTTAAAAAAATTTTGATCTGTTATTAGATTTATGGAACAACTGTAAAAGTAGCTTAGGCAGTTCCCATAATCCTTCATTCAATCTTCTCCAATTGTTTATGACTTGTGTAACTATAGCTCAATTATCACAACCAGACATCTATAAAAATTTAGCATGAGCAACGCATATGCATTGAATGAATGAATGGTAACTTGGTCCTGTTTTACATTAATAACAGTTTGATATGAATAAATGCTACTCATTATTATAAAATGTTTGTGCTTACTAACTTAGTTTTTTCTGCTTATTCTGAGAAGTCCTTCATATAATCTTGCTTTTGACACTGTAGACACATCAATTGACACTGTGAGATTATTAAAAAAGGACTGTGACCTCTTAATGTGATCAAACAGCAGAAGGAAAATGCAAATATGACACATCTAACAATTAACATTTTAAAAAAGAACATAACAATTAAAAAACACATATTCTAATGTAGTTTCAGAATGCATGTATGAATTGTAAGGCTCAGTCAAAGTACTGTAAAATCTCAGATGGCTGTCCCTGGCTTGCTTTTCTAAGCACTATCAGAGAGGGCTATACCAGTAATGCTATAAACTGTGGTCCTGTAGTCACCCACAAAATTTGTAGTTTTATAGATAATTTTAGCTTTACAGTAATAGCACCCAGAGTTTCAGTAATGCTGTAACCGTATAATATCAATTCCATGAAAGAGCCTGATTGATCTACATTTCTCTACCATTTGTATCATCACACAGATGCAACACTGCTCAATCAAAGCATCCAATCCTACAAAAGTTTCAGAAGAGAAATTTTCAATTTTCCTATCTTCTCAATTAACTCATTTGAGGACAAAACAAATATTAAAAGAATAATGGCTAACACTGGGCACGACAAAGTTCAGGAGAGAACAAAATTTGAAATCTTTTTCATGTGGTAAAGTTCTTATAATTACATATTTTATCCCAATTGATATCATGTAAAGAACCAATCTGAAAAAAATTGAGCAAATGTATCCACTTGTTGGCTAATATTTTGTTATCCACATGTTGTTATGATATTTAGATAAAATTATAGCTTCACAAATATCTCAATTATCTGGACAATGAAATATCATTTTGAATAAAAATATTTTCTAATGTAAGTATAGTTCTTACTATTTTAGTTTTAAGTCTACTTATATGGAAAAAGAATTCTGGAATATTAGTATGAGATACTTTAGAAATTCTACTACTAGTTACTTAATGAATTTTTTTATTAATTTAAAAATTATTTTAAAATAACAACTTTATTCTTTTACTATTACTCCTAGGTTATTTTACTGAGTGTACATGCTGTATTTATTATTCATCAGTCAGAAATTAGACTTTCCTTGGTAAACAGAAATTAAATATGCCATTATGCAACTTTCAAAGGACAAGGGTACACAATTGAGCTACTAACAGCTTTAAACAGCTGAAACAAATTATCAGAGAATGTAAATCACTAAAGATGTAATATTTAGACTGAAACTGTTAGTCCACCAAGCAGTTGTATCACCTTATGGAAATTATATTTCCTTATAAAGTGAAGATTAATACATGTGTTTTGACATCAGAGTTTGACTGTTTATAAATATAAGACAATGAATTGTGAATAAAACAGAATATGAAATATCTGCTAATTTAGGCAAACATTTAAGTCTATGCTCAACATGGAAAACATGGTGCTCAAGTATATGTTTTGGGGCCTCTTTACAGGGAAGAACAATGCATAATGGAATTATGTTAGTTTTAAGCATAGGATGAAAGCTAAATAGCTACTGCTCTAGTCTGTTCTATTATATACTCAGTCTAAATTTTCCATAGTTCCATTCATGCACAGGATTCTAGCTATACTGCAATTGTCATGACTAAAGTTGAAGAATAAAAGCAAATTTACCAAATTTCATGGAATGCATATTGTATAACTTTATAAATCAACACAGATTTAAACCAAAAACCCACCTGAATTGTACAGCTCAGAGAGTGCTCCTAATTAATATGAATCATTAAAGCCATGTTGAGTCTTCAAATTTTAGCTAAATCACTGACTAGTATTGTTTTCCTGCAGTATATATTTTTAGTCACTTATAGAATCACAATTTTGGGCAATTATTAAAATTGCCAAATCTATAAAGCATTTGGAATAAAGTTTTCAAAGATGGGGTAATGAAAAATATAATGTACAATCAATACAAAACAGCAGGAGCGAAGTTATACAATGTTTCTCAATCATATATTGTAATGCAAATTGTAGTGCTTGCTGTGTAATGTCGTCCATAAATCTTTACATTTCAAAACTGTAAAAATGGTAGAATTTTTTCTTGAAAAAAATCAACTGATATTGTATTTACTAAATACTTAAAAAAGAAACAAAGAAAATACGCCTCTAGAATTTGGGTGATATACTATACCACTGGTATATAGTTAATTTTGTTTTTTTTTTCCATTAGCTGTACCTTCACCCTCCTCCATAAAAATCTTTACTTTTTTCTTGTTTGTACTGTTTTTGCTTGTTATTTTCTTAATTGCCAATGATTCTCCTATGTCCCCTGGATTATGCCTTATAGGTGTCACTGACGCCCAATGGAATGTTAAAACTAAGGAGACTGGAACTTCTCTCTTGTTCACGAGAACAGAATGAATGAGACTCTCCTGGAGAGTGTGAGGTCCTTTACTGCGCCTGTTTAAATCACTGGATCTCAGCCAGGGTGATTTTGCCTTCAGGGGGATATTTTGAAAAGTCTAGACTTGTTTATCACAACTGTAGGAGGAGATTGTTACTGACACCTAGTGGTAGAGACCAGAAATACCACTAAGCATCCTATAATGCACACGAAAAATGTACCTATCCCAATGTAACTGTTGCCAGGAGGTTTAGTGAGCCTGATTTACATGAATTTTGGTTTGCTTAACTTTTCCTAGTATGCAAATATAATTTCATGAAGTTTTGTAGATTTTCTATTCCATTTTAACTGTGCTGTTGCATATTTTCTCATTTTTCTGCTCTTTATTTTCTCTCTCTTTAGTCAGTATTCTTAGTTTCTTTCTTTCTTTGTTGTTATTAACTGTCATTTCCAGTCAGGATTCTTTTGGTTAGTATATGTATATTAACTAAATCCACTTATTATTCTGATAATACCATCTCCTATTCCAAAACCTAAGTAGAACCTCCAATGACATTCATTACTTTAAAATTATTTTTTTTAGGACGTCATGCACAGAATTTGTTATGAATATAGATATGTTAGATATAAGGAAATATAAAGCATCTCTCCTGCTACTTTGGACATTAAAAATTTGGAGAAAAGGACACATGAATTAAATAGGTAATATCCCTCTTGCTTTCAATGGAGAAAAATACCCTCAAATTCATTAATAATGGCATGTGTGTGTGTGTACATGCACACATTCATGTATTTACATAGGCACATAAATTTACAGATATACACACATGTACATTATCATGACTGCAATTCTTTAAATGTTCTGGATCACAGAATTCTTTGAAAATTATGTTGAACTCATTTATGAAAAAATGTAAGTTATTTTGATTTTGTATTGAAAATTATTTTATTGAGCTAAATTATTTTGTATTATAGTTTATAATGAGTATGCTTGTTAACTGGATTTTTTAAAACTTAATTTAATTCAATTTAACAAAATTGTATATATTTCAAGTACTAGATAATAAGTTGAAGGGATAGAAATGGTCAGAAATGGTTAGGATATATGAAACTGTGATTCAAAGGCAGAAAAGTTTGGTTTAATCATAAAGCCCACGCGATGGCCAAAGAAGAGGGTTGGAAAAATGGAAGATAATATATTGCAAAGAGGCAGTCAAGAAAGCAAGACAGCAGGATTTTGGATGAATCATTCACAGTTACAAGTTATTCAAAATCTAGGCTGTGAAGCAGTTGTCAAAGTTATTAGAGAATAAGGGGAGATTATTAGCATGTTGTCATATGAAGAAAATAAGTAGGATTCTACAGGAGAGGTAAACAAGTTGTATAAAGCTTAACAATCAAAGGCTTTATTGATTATTTTTAAACTAAGGCAAAGACAGTGGTTTCAAAAATACACTAGTTAGGAAGGTGAAGAGTAAAGTGATATTTCATATAAATTTGATGAAATTACCAAATTCCACTTGGGAGAGATTCAACTAATTTTTATTTAAGGCTAGGTGTTAGAGAAAACATTCAGGGAAGAGCTTGGGAATATTGAGGCAGGCCATTAATTACCTTCGACTTCAAGGAAGAGGGCAATTTTGAACATTAAAACAAATTAAATGTATTACTTTTTACATATTTCAATTAAAATGTTGGGTTTGATCATCCTGGAAAAGATATTTAAATTATGTAATGGTTTTTTTGTACAGCAAAATGCCATATTTGATGCCAATTTTTCACTTCTTATTATATGTCAATAAGTGCTGAAACCCTTAATCAAAAGAGCATATAGGAAAAGAATCAAAACATTCACAGCTCACTGTGACAAATGAGGATTAGTGGGTCTAGGAACAAAGAAATTCTCTGAGAAAAAGAAATTCTTTTGTTGAGTGAAATTCATGAAGCATCATTCCATTTGTCCTTAAGTCAATGAGGTCATTTTTGGCAAGTTCTGCATCATTGATTTGCTGTCTGTATCACCAAGGAAAGGATTACAGATCTATGTTTTAATTTTAAGGTTATCTGAGCAAAAGTAACCTTCAGCAATTTTCTTCAGGGTCTCAAGATTTCTAACTTCAGATAAATTAAATGGGATAATTTGCATTGTTGTTTTTCTAAAGTAACTTTCATACAGAGAACTAGCTTCCCCAAAGTAGTATTTATAAATAGTGACTTGCAGAGCCTTGAATTTTCAAGGCTTTAATTCTCTCGTGTCATCCATTGAACTCCACCAAATAAACCACAATATTGACTTCCTCTTTATTTTAAACTGTTCTGAAAATGGTCATTTCTCATTTTTAGAAGAATGAAGTTCCCACTGCGTTGGAATAATTTCTTTTATGACATGGTCAATTAAATGATTTGACAGACACATGAATACCAAGGTAGTTTGAAAACTTCGTATTTTTCTCCTTAATTTTTACAAGTCCACTTGAAAAAAAAATGATGATTCAAGGTTTACCTCATAGAGATACAATTTCATGGGAGTAAAAATATAAATTTCAGAATCACATAATAGTGTTGGACACCAATGCACACTATGCAAAAACAAATAAAACATCACAATGTGTGGTATTTTTCTCTTTACAAAATCCATAGAAATCCATCAGTTGTGAAGAATCAAAACAGGCTCATATGTGAGTAGAATACCAAGGATTTTCTTCCAGTTCAGCTTTTCTTTGACCAAAAAGTCAGCAACCATTTCAAAGTTATCAGCTTTTTCAGTTCCTTAAATAAGATTAAACAAGTCGTAGCTATCTTGATAGACATCAGTAATTTCATTTAGTTTCATGTTGAGAAGTTATGGCAAGGCCATTTCTTCAATAACCCCCATCCAAATGTTAGAAAACAGGATATTAGAAAACAAGATTTTAGTGTAGTTGGACTCTTTTGATAGACACATGCTTTTGTTTGTTTGAATTCCCTGCATTTCAAACTTACAGACCATACAGGTAAGACTCTGGCTTAACTAGATGCTCCATAATTGTATGATTTTCTTTTCAATATGATAAGCAAGTATTTTGTGCTCATGAAAATCCAGATTAAATAAATTTCCAGATTCTTTAGTCCAATCCTTAATTCAAACCAAATATTTTACAGTTCCCAATTTATTTTATTTCTTCTTTCACATTGCTGGATAAATTAAGGCATAATTTTATATGTTGTGTTTTGGCTGTTAGATCTTTTTTCATTCTATCATGATCCTTTTAAATAAAAGCAAAGAATATCCTGTTTTTTAGTTTATTTATATGCTTACATATTTATAAAGAGGACTATAAATCTACAGGAATAGAGATTATAGTAAATACATCAGCAACAAAATTTTGTCAGTTGGAAAGCAGATAAACAAAAGGTAATTAGAAGTAGCCCTGAGACAGCTAAAACCTAAACCAACAGTAGGCTAAAGATGAGAAAATACCTGATTTGCACTGAAGGACCCTAAACAGGATCAGATCTGCTATCAAGTGCCTTTGAAATTAGGGATAAACGGCTGGTGGCTAAAATAAGAAGGGTTAGTTGAAGGCTCTTCAGTTGAGGAAGCAGTTCAATCTCTAGATCACCTACACCAACCTGCTACAAAATTCTACTTTCCCCATTGCAGTTAAGTCTGAAGTTATATTAGTTGTGACCAAGGACAGTGAAAGTATTCATATCTAAAGGTATTGTTCCCCCAAGAATAAACATACAGGAATCATAAATATAAATAAAAATATTATGTTCACTTATCAGATTCACAACAGTGATAGAGTATGGCTAAGAGTGAATAAAGAGTCCAACATGAAATCAAACATCAACGGCTACAGCAAAGCTTGACAACTGCCTTTAAAACAATAACTTGACACATATCTCCTAATGTCTATAAATGCTTATGCAGATGAAAATGCAAAATTGTCAAAGTAAAAGAGATTATCATACATTTGCAATAAGCGTGCGTTTGCATATGTATAGATTCTTGGCAAGAATGTACAGGAAACATGTTTGCCTCTGGGAAAGGAGCTAGGTGGCGGGATTAAAAGGAAACCACGGGAAACAGCCTGCACTTTTAATCAGCTTGTGTTTTCCGGCTTTGCTTAACATCAATACATGTTAGGGCAGTAGGTTTACAGTTGTGAGTATGCAAAAGGGTTTATTTTTGTATTATTATTTATTAATTATTGTATTAATTTCCAAACAACTGTAAACCTATTTTTCCCCACCTTGTCCAACCCCTGGTCTGAAGACCGTATGTAGCTCAGGATGGCTATGAATATGGCCCAACACAAAATTTACTTAAAACATTATGAGATTTTTTTGTAATTACGTGTCACAATGTATTTAATGCATGGCCCAAGGCAACTCTTTTTTTCCCAGTATGGCTCAGAGATGCCAAAAGGCTGGACACCCCTGCTAATATCATCTGTTCAAAAATAACAAAAAATGTATTTCCCAATACCAACAAGTAAGTAGCAATATATACCAGCCTTAGGGGAGGTTGGATTTTAAAAAGCCACCAAATATAAAATGTTTCTTATAAATAAAATTTTTTAAATAACAGAGAGGAAATATTTGAAGAAAATATACTTATATTTGCAGTGAATTTCTTCAAGTTTATTCATTGAGTTTCCAAATTAATAATTGCAGAATTTAGAAAATGCAATAAAAAGAAACCCTAAAATTTGTACACTTCTTGTATTTCATAACAAATATAAATTTTATAACATATAAGAAAATATATTTATTTCATGCATCACTTTTTCCTTTTTAAATCTGAATTCAGAATGTAATAGAACATAAACAGCCAAAATAATGTAGTTTAAGAATAAGACAAATGCTAATTTACAAGATCTTAGATTGTTAAGAATATTTTTACTGCAAATTAGAGAATACCTGACAAGACCATCTTGGAAAAATCAGATTCTGTTTATTGACATAACAAGTCTAGAGATAGGCATTTACTGGTTCAACATGCATAATATCAGGCACAACACACCTGTGCTTCTTTCAGCTTTGTCCTCCGAGTTGTCAGATTGCTCAGAG
Source organism: Pteronotus mesoamericanus (assembly GCF_021234165.1). Classification (NCBI taxonomy): domain Eukaryota; kingdom Metazoa; phylum Chordata; class Mammalia; order Chiroptera; family Mormoopidae; genus Pteronotus; species Pteronotus mesoamericanus. Next base: position 29,476,115 of record NW_026555085.1, on the reverse strand, counting down.
AAATTGAGCATTCATATAAATGTTTAGCATAAAAAGAAGGAAAGAAGAGAATAAAATGCTTCCCAGGATATCTTGGTTATGATTCATTGATGATAATTGGACCAAATGGTCATGCATTCTGGGAGAGCTGATATTTAGCTTTTAAAGCCTCTGTCACAGCAGCAGACATGAGAAAAGGAGAGTTGTGTGTACAATCTGTCCGCCACATCATGAACAGAAGCTACTACACAGCTAGACCACACCATGCAGAATTTCTAAAGTTGTCTAATACCTAAAAAATTGAAGTGATATGTTCTATTTCTAGAAATGGCCACCACACAGTGCTCCATTATCTCATTTTATCTGCTACTGGAGATGGGACCTCCAGAGTTACTTGGATATCATATGATGAAGACGGTGGCATCTCCTGGGTTTTAAATCACTGTTTATAAATGTGCTTTCTATTTCCCATCAGAAAAATCTATTTTAAAAATAATACTAGAGGGAAACCAAGTTTTGTGTTGGAGTTACTGAAATTTTGAGACATCTCTTACAGCAACTAACTTTATTAATGTAGTGTCTTAATTTGTCTTTATTCCTACAGCATTTAACAATTTTTTTAATATCTAGGCGCAGACTGGATTTTCTCACACCAATAACAAAGTTTCATTAAGAAGATTTATTTTTTATTTACCCTATTCTTAGTGCAATGCTTACTAAGCTATTGAAGTATCTTAAATGAGTAGGGAGAATTATTTAGTGATTTAAAAAATTCACACTGGCTGTGGTATGGAGTATCTGAATCTAAGGCTGAAGATTAAGAGAATATTGTGGTAATAACTAAGGTGAAATGATGAGATTCTAAAATAAGATGCACATTTGGAAAAAAAAAGAAGTCCATAAATTAAAAAAAAAAATTAGAACATTAAGAGGCACATGACTGTAGTAAGGAAACTGTTGTTGAGGTCAATAATAGACAAATTAAATAGAAGGAGAGAGAAATTACAGCAGTGATACAGTAAACATACAGGAGATTAGTATGATCTGATAATTATTAATAATTGAAACACTCCACAAAAGAGAGCTGCAGGAAGGCAGTGTGCTAACAACCACCTGAAGACAAGGGACAGATCACATTCTTGAAGATAGCACCGATTTCTTAAAAGGTAATTTCTTTCTAAATATCAACCAATCCCACTGTGTCTTCAAAACTAAAAATATAGAACCAAAAATTTTATCTGGAAAACAATAACAAGGTCATAACTATGTGCCTTGCGCCAATAAATAGGTCACATTGGTTTGAAGTTTCTGCTTCAGGAACTTGATTGCCAAGGTAAACAAGAAGTTGGCCTTGGGGAACAGGACATTTCAGCTGGGGAGCTTTGACCAAAAAACATCCATTTCAATCTGAACTATTTCAATCAGACTATCATCAAATAGGATACTAGTTCAAGAACTCAGGTATGAAATACACAACCTTCCAGGCCTCAGCATGAAATCAACATGGACTGTTTCTGGTAAAATCTCAGGCACCGAAGAAAAACTAGGGGTCTGACTCTGTCTTCTATCAGATCAGACTTTAAATTAAAAGATACTAGTGGGTGAAGATATGGATAGCTATGAAAAAGAAAGTGTAAAGTGACGTAAACCATGAAATTTATATTAAAAATATTAAGTGTTATTGAACATTTCTTTAACATATATACTTACATTTCTGGCATAAATATATAGAAACTCTTTTATACTGTTTTTTAAACATTAATTTTCTCTTTTACTTATTCTTTTTGGTTGAGATATATTTTTGTGGTATGCAGAGTAGTGGCCTCCCAAGATGTCTAAATGCTAATCCCCAGAACCTCTGAATATATTATTTCATAAGGCAGAGGGGAATTAAGTTTGAATATGGAATTCAATTTGTTAGTCAGCTGCCTTTAACATAAGGAAATTACCATATTTTTCTGTGTATAATGTGCGCTTCTTTGCCCAAGTTTTTGAAAGAAAAATAAGGATACCCTTTATACTTATGTAGTACCTGAAATACCTTGTATCTGTTCTTGTGTTTTGTAATTATTTGTTACATAGAATTTCTTGTACCATAATATGTTAAAAAATAAATGCTAAAATTCCTTTAACATACAAAAATAAGTACCTAAATACAAATAAATGAAAGTGTGCATTACACATGGCAAAATATGGATTCAGGATATCCAGTTGGACCAATGTAATTACAAGGATTCTTAAATGTGGAACAGGGAGAAAGAAGAGTGTCAGAGTGATGAGAGATGATAAGGACACTGCCAGTTTTAAACAGAATGGAAAGCCTATTTATTTTCCTCCAGTGATGATGGATTTGTCTAATCCTCCTTATTGTTCTGTAAGGATTTCCTTCATCTCTTTTGATATTCTTTTATTATTGGCATACCATTGGGTGGTACTTGTTCCTGGTGATTTATCCTTTTTATCATTCTGAAATGTTCCTCTTTATATCACAATTCTCCTTGGCTGACGTCTACTTTGTCTGATATTGAAGTAAGCACAACAGCTTCTTTAAACTGTTTGGGTCTTGCTTTCTTATCCAGTCTACCATTATGACTTTTAATTAGAATGTTTACTCCTTTTGTTTATTTATTTATTTAGCTTCTGAAAGTTCTTTTTTTTTCCATTACCATTTAGTTTCTTTGTATTCCCCTCCCTCCCATAATTACTACACTGTTGTCCATGTCCATGAGTCCTTTTTCCTTTTTGCTCAATCCCTCCAACCCCTAACCTCCTCTCCATCCTCTTAACTGTCAACCTACTCTCCATGAGTCTGTCTCTATTTTGCTTTTTAGTTTAGTTTGTTCTTAGATTCCACATATGAGTGAAATCATATGATATTTGTCTTCCTCTGACGGGTTTATTCCACTTAGTATAAAGTTCTTTATATCCGACCATACTTTAACACAGGGTAAAATTTTCTTCTTCTTTTTTTTTTTTTTTTTTTTACAGCCAAGTATTATTCCGTTGTGTAATTGTCCCATAGTTGTTTTATCCAATCATCTACTGATGGACACGAGCTGCTTCCAAATCTTGGTGATTGTAAATAATGCCGCGATGAACATAAGAGTGCTTATGTTCTTTTAAATGAGTGTTTTGGGTTCCTTGGGATCACTGGGTCAAAAGACAGATTCATTTTTAATTGCTTGAAGTACCTCCATAGTGCCTTCCTTAGGGGTTGCACCAACCTGCATTCCTAATTCATTCATAAATTCGGAAGGAGAAAATGGGGTTACAAAGAAAAGCACAATAATTTGTTGCCTAGATTGTTTATTTCAAAATTTTATCTAAAAATAATTTTAATAGAAATATTTTTACTCTAATACCCTAGTCGAAACTGTGTTATCCTTCAGTAATGATTGTAATAAAAAATATTTATTGAGTGCCATTTAGAATTGAGCATAATTGAAATTATTAAGATCTATGTTTGAATTATAAAGCTTATACTAATTAGCTGTGTAATTCTGGGCAAGTTTCTTAACTTCACGTGGTATAGAGATCCTTATCTACAAGAGGAGAATAATGGTATGTACTATACTTATTTTCAATCATTTTTTCCCTGCCTATTTTGGAATAAAGTTTTCTTTTAAATTGATCAATTAATATAAGAATACATTTTTATTTTTTCTATATACATGCAACTATATGTTTTGCTTTTTCTCCCATAGCTTCTTTAGTAATTATAATATACATTAATGTATTAAAATCTAATTTGAATTAATATTACACCATTTTATCTTTCATATGTCTATCACCTTACTTATATGAGAAATTAAAACAGTATGCTTCTGTTAATATATATCACAATTATGTACTTTTAAATTTATTATAAACCTCAAAATATACTTTTACCATTTCATTAATTTTTCATTTAAAAATTTTAAGAAAAAATGTTTGCATATACCTGTTTACTATTTTTGCCATTGTTCAGATACTCCTATAGATCTGAAATTTTTATCTTAAATTATTCATTTTCTTTCAGTCTGAAGATCTTCCTTTAATACATTCTATCATACAGACCTGCTGTCAACTGATTGTTTTCTTGATACTTAATTGTAATGTATGTGAATAATTTGGCACATATTATTAAAAATATATAGTTATGGTTATTCCAAGAATATTATATTTAGTACAAATAATATTTTCTGCTTTTTTTAATCTTTAAAAGTAGACTATAGAAAATTGGACAGTATAGAACATAAACTCATCCTGAATACTCCAAGTTGTTCAGAAGATTATGCCAACTTGATTTATTTAGTATATACATATTTGTGAAATCAGTCATTTCTTTGTGGCTATAGGAATTAGCTTCCTATTGATTATGCCTAGTTACCTGTTATGTGCATGACAATATGAAAATGGGCACAAGCTGCTCCTATTGATTTACTGTCCAATAAATAATTACTGTTCATTGCTTATTGATTATACAGTTCCACAATCATTTAACTTCTCTCCTCTTTGTGGTATCGGTGTCAGTTTTAGAACCTGAAAAATTTATGCATAAAAATTAAAAGTGAGAAAAAAGAGTCCATTTTACAGATAATATGCACTGTCTAATAAAGTGTCCCCTCCTCACTTGCCAATTTGCATATGACAAAAAGATGCATTATTCTGATTACTATCATCAACTCTTCTAAATATATTAAGCATATCTCACTAAAGAAGCAGTACAGGTCATTTTGATTGATTGTAGAAGGTTTCAAAATGTCTAATGTCAGACACACTCCATTCTGTTTCAAGATTTAAGACAAGGTGTTTTAGAAGAAGAACACTGAGTCCAAATTTCCTGGTAGGAATGGGACCAGGGAGTACTTTAGACAATTATCCATAATTTTTCATTTACCTCGTTGTCCCTAATTGCAATGGGTAAAAATTTCTTCTGGCATTTGTTTAACTGAGGAGAAAACAAGACAATTGAAATAAAGGAAAAAAATAGATGATTACTCAAATGTTATCCCCACAAGGAGAGGGGCTGTGTCTCAGATGTTTTAGCATGGTTCTTAATACAGTATCAAGGATTTGGAGGACATAAATCATTTTCTCCCTGATGTGTTTCAGAATAAAGAAGTTTAAAAAAATATTTACTTGCATGTGAATAAAGTTTTTCATCTGAAGCATGGAATAATTCTGTGTGTTCTATCTATAGGGATCACCTGGCATCAAATCCTAAAGGAGGAGAAAGATAACCGTCCCAGAAAGGGTCTTATTGGTGATTTTGTTTTTATTTTTCAGCGTAACTAGGAAACATAAAAATGTTATAAATATATCATTTTTTCATAGGTGGAATTAGTAGTAAGATTTATTTTACCTGGATTTCTGTAGGAGCTGATAGCAGTTTATTCTCATTTCTGTTGCTGGCAGTGACTCTGAGATTAAAAAGGGCATGCCAAAGTAAGAAGGCCTGTGCAGTTTTATTTTTATTAGTTTTTAAGTAGTTGTAATAATTAAAACTAATGAGTATCGTGTTAACTACTAACAAAAGGAAAATAAAAATACATGGCATTTGACATGTGTTTACAAATTTATATTTGCTCTCCCAACATAAAATTACAGATACAATTGAAAACCAGCAAGCAAATTTTAAAATCATATTACACTTCTGTTTTTTACTATCATCACTGTAAAGATTTTTTTTTCATATTAGTTTAATAAATTTAAAAAGCCCTTCAATTAGATTAAATTAGAATAGACCTCATTATCAAAAACCATTCCTATCACAGCTCTGTCTAGAAATCAAGATGTCCCTTCTCCCATCGGACCGCATCATAATGAGACAGGAAAATACTTTGGCAAATGGAATGGGGAAACTGAGATAGTTAAAGGGCTGAGCAATTTATAGCCAGATGATAAGTCACAAGGTCTTATCTCCCCCTAACCGAGGACATTTAGGAGCAAATGGTTTACACTTTCCAGACCAGCTGGGGCAGATTCACCTCGGTTCCTGTGCTTTTCTGGTGACATTCTTTGAAGGTGAAACTAACTGCCCAGAATGATCCTGACCCCTCTATACACTCATTTTGATGAAACAGTGTATAAGAGGACACACCAGGAAAGATGATTGATATGCTATTAAGCTCCTCCCCTGAGAACTCCCCTAAAATTTCTGCCTTTAGAAAAGTGTTAAAAACCTTTAAGACATGACTCAGGCTCACTCTCCCTGGAGCATGCCTGTGCCCGTGACTCCTTCTTTCCTCAGGTGTGTATCTTTGTTTTCTTTCTCCCAAGCTATATGGGCACCCATGAGACTTGCAGCCAGGAGAGTAGCAGGCAGTGCCAAGGCAAACGCCCCGAACCTGTCTCCTAGGGCCCTCGTTTTGCCTCTCTAAGCTGTTTCCTGAGTCCTCACAGCCCAGGGGGCTCACTTCTCACTCTGACTTTCTACTGGGTCAAGACAGCCACATCTCAATGCAATTTTTCCTCACATTTCCAATGGGCCAAGGCAACCCAGCTCATCTAGCTCACTCCTGCTGCTAGGATCTTTCCTCTTTTATTTTAAGCCCACCCTTTATTTCACTTTCCTCAGCTTTAAAAAACATACCCTCAAAATCACCTAGACTCATATTGTGAAACTTTTACTGAACAAAGTCAGGAACCCACGCATTCCAGACAGTGCAGGGGCAGACCTGCCTTGGGCCTGGTCTCTTTCTGCTGACAATAAAAATTAATTTATTTGATAAATATGTATAAAGTATATTGTACCCTTTACTAAAATTATCTACTTATACGTTTGATGCCTCGAGCTGCCTAGACTTCTGGTTTACTACCTGAGATTAATTTTAAAATATTCTTTTTATTTTAAATATTTCTCCTGCTCTAATCTCTCTCATCTCTTTTTTGCATTTCAATTACATGTCTGCAGCACCTTTTGAGGTTGTCCCACAGTTTATAAATGTTCTGTTTTATTCATTTTCTCTCTCTATTCCAGTTTGGGAAGATTTGATTGGCATTTTCGAGTATATTTATTGATTCTTTCCTCAGTCCCCTCTAGTTTAATGATGAGCCTATCAAAGACATTCTTCATTTCTGTTACAGTGTTTTAAAATTCTAACACTTTCTTCTAACATTTTTTTTAGAAATTTCTGTCTCTTCATTTACATTGCCCATTCATTCTTATATATTGCCTACTATTTCCATTAGCACCATTAATTATAGTTATTTTAAAAATCTTGTGAAGTAATTCTAAAATCTGTGTCATATCTGAGTGTGGTTCTGATGCTTAATTTGTCTCTTTGGATTGTGTTTTTTCTTTCTTTTTAGCTTGCTATGCATTTTTTTTTTTTTTGTTTGTTTAAAGCCAAACATGATGAATGAGATTTTATACTAATATGGCTAGTAATTGCTCTGTGTTCAGTATCTGCTATAGCCATAGGTGCCAGAAGCTTCAAATTCCTTTACTGCTCTTATCTTCCATCTATTCCTGGGGTTTCCCAAAGAATTCCTCCTCCCATAGAGTCTGCATGCAGGTTTAAACTCTTTCAACTGCAATCCACTGTAATTATAAGGATCCCTGTTGGCACGGTGGTAAAATGTGAGGGCCAGCATTCTAGAAACTTATGATTAAATCTCAGCTTTTTAGTGGGTTTGTATCCCTGGGCTTTGACTGCCACCAACATTTATCCTACCTTAGGTGAGAGGAGGCTAGCCAGGCCTGAAGTTAAAAAACAAAAACAAACAAATGAAGAAACACAACCTCTTCTCACAGGTAAAATAAGCTCTGATAAAGTCTTTTATGCTAGAGAGCAGACTTTGTCATAGAGAGTATTCTGCATGTTTATAAAAATGGTCACTGCTCCACCCCCTGTACCCCGACCAGAGCCAAGAGGGGATGGCCTTGGCTCTTCACCAGTGTACCTCGTGGGATTCCTAAAGGTCATTAACCACCAAAGTTTAAGGTCCCCTTTAAACTTTGGCCTCAACAGTTTTTACTCTCACGCTAGTCCACACTTAGCCTTCAGAAATTCATCAAAATTGCCGTTTAAAAGTCCCTGCCAGTTCATGCATCACCAGCCTCTGGTGCGGGAGAGCAGAGCTCAGCTGTCGCTCTCTCGGTTTGTCTGTTTAAACTGCAAGACGGTAGTTTGTTCTGTACCTCAGTTCTCTGAGGAGTCCAAGAAAAGTTATTGATTGTCAGTTTGCGCGCTTTTATCTGGATGTTAGTACGGAATGATGACTTCCAAGCACTTAACATGTCAGAACTAAAATGGGGAGTCCCCCTAAGTATTTATTCAATAAAATAAAAAAAGTTTTAATAAAACATTTATACATATGAAAATATATAGTGAGTAAAAAGGAAATACAGAGAAACAGACAAAAAGACGGAAAATAAAATTATATTTTTAAATTATAGTATAGACAGAGCAACAAAATTTGGTAGTGAAATATATGGATGGCTAAACAATGATAGCATAGGAGGGTAACAAATATATAGTGAATAGCAAAATATGCAGGCATTGTGCTTTAAAATATCACATATTTAAGAAAATCTCATATTGAAGCTATTATCTAACAGATATCGTAAGGAGAAATTAATGTCCTGCAGGATCCAAACAGAATGTACAATATTTACAGAGGTTCAAAAAGAAAGAAAAAATATTGTAGAGAAATATGTAACATAACGCAAATGCAAAGAGGTAAAATGGAAAAAGGTCCTGAGCTTGAAACTACATAGCTGAATCCAACTCCACCGCTTAACTAGCTATATGAACTTTCACATTTCTGAGTCATAATTTCTGCATGTATAAAATCAGAGTAATGCCTTGCCTCTCATTCTGTGGTCATACAGGTAAAAAAAAAAAAAAAAAAAAAAGGTTAAATAGTTTAATTAAATGAAAATTCTGGTACATTCTGTGATAAATTTGCTTCCCTTGTTTTTTTATTTTTTTATGAGGATATTCTCATTTATTTTTCAAATATTGCTCATTGCATCCAGTACTAGTAGATTAATGTCTGTTGCTTAGGAACTTAGGAATCGATGTCTTTCATATAGGAACTAATCGAAGATGGAAGTTTGAAATAGGATACATTAAATAAAATTTAACCTTCTTTTAGCAAATCAAAATAAAGATTATTAGTACCATTTATTAAACTGTGTCATGATGGGGTTTAATATTAATGCCTTCAATAATTAGTATAATGCGCAATGTGCTGGGCACTCATTACAAAGAATATGATTTTGAACACAAGAAATAGAGTCCTATACTTTGGCTGTAAAGACTACAATGGCAAATCTAAGTGGCTACACAATTTTATAATGTTCCAAAATATGTATTTTTCTAGAGTTTTGTTTTTCTCAGCAGTCTGTACATCTCACTGAGATGGTAAATATGAAGTATTAAAAGAATAATTACGTGGGATATAATAAGTTGTCAACCACATTCATTCTTTCTCTTTTCTTCCATTAGAAAATTTCTGATTTATTTAACCAACTGCTGAAAGGCAATGGCTCTAAAAAGTTTGTTTTCTTATTGTGAAAAATCTTGTGGAAGTTTTTTGGTTTTGTTTTTTTTTGATACTTTTGTGTCCTGTGGGCAATTTCACTCATTTTTAGATCTGCACCTAAATTGAACTTTTAAAAATCTTCCCCCTACTTAGTAGTTTAATATTTCATCTGAAAAATGTACTCTTATCTGCACTTACAAATGAGCGACTATGATAAGCAAGAGATTATACTAAGTGTTGACAATATTAGTAGCATGCATTTTTATCACATTTTTTGAATTCATTTTAAAGATAAAAAGTTTGTTGGTTTAGAAAATTAAAGAAATTAATTTCTAACCTTTAATGCTAATATTACATTCTCAGGTACAGAACATTATTTTTGTTGATACTTTCCCACAAAACTTATACATAACATGCAGCTTTTTTGTATATTACAAAGTAAGTACAGTTAAATTTTAAAATATGATTTATATTTAAATAAGCCTTCATTGTGAATTTAGATCAGAACCCATGAGAAAAAAGTGTATATGGAATTGCTAATTTTCATTTAACACATAAGGAATTGAATGAAATAATAATGACAAAGGCTTATACCTAATACAGTGATAAGTAAAGGAAATGAAAGTTGATGAAAACATGTTTTAAAGTCTCTACACCTATATTCTACTGAGCTTTGCAAATTTGTTCCTAGGGAAAAGTAGTTGCATGTGGTGGTGGTGGGGTGGGGAGGAGGCAGGAAGATGAGTAGCTTTTGCTATTCTTTTGGTGTTTAAATGTATCCATTTGGTTCAACTGAATATTTGTTTATTATTTCCCTTAATGGAAAAGAAATTTCAGTCAGGAAATCACTAAGAATTTGTTTCAGACCTGAATGGCTGTACTTTTAAGTAAGTATTTTAACTGAATGAAATAGAAACTAAAAGAATGAGCATGAACACTACATTAATGGGAAACATCAAAAGGAAAGATAAGGAAGCCCATATTTGCACTAGGTAATGGATGATACAAATTTTCCAAATTTCTTTTGCAAAGGATTGCCACATTGTCATCAAAGGCAGCTCAAAAATTACAGTTCATTAGCACCATTATTATCTCTACTATCACTGTAACCAAAGACATGCACAACTTCACAGGGGCATGAGGAACAAGGTAGGTAACACTACTTTTAGGAATGTATACTGGGGAATTGAAAGTTTCATGTTTAGTATTCTCTGGCCCTTGAGGTGTTAAGGTGTGTCCTTGAAATGACGTTAGGTCTCTTGTGAGATATCACATTATAATTCTGAAACTGGAGGTCAATCAGCTGGGTCCAGGACCAGTGCTGTTGGTCGCCACTCAGTCAAAAAGCAGAGACGGGGATTGGGTTTTATGTGCAGGTTTAATAATATCAGACGACGGAAAACTGAAGAGGCAGGGGATAAGAACCTTAACATCCATCTTCCCCCAGGCTTGTCAGGGGCAAGTTTATATAGGGGAAACAGGGGAAGGGGTTGTGGAAAGGAGCACAAAGGGGGTCCTAGTGATGTGCAGTCTTCGGGATTTGAGTCCTTGTATGGGTTTTGATCTTGACGAAGATCTTCATTACTGATTTCTGGAACAGAATGGTCAGAATTCTGATAAAGATCTCAAAGCCAGTCAAGCAGTGGTCGGGTGTGCGTCATCCCAGTGTTTCTGCTGTGCAACTGCCAGGCTCTGCGTTCTTGGTGACTGGACATGTAAATTCAGCACTGGATTAAAAGTCTCCTTTTTCCCTGGTCAACTGTTAACTTCAACACAACCTCAGCCAGGATATAATGTTAAACTTATGCATTTAATTAATTGTTTATACATTTTACTAATTAAGATTTAGAGATATTTACTGCATACCAACTCTAAGAAAAGGCAAGCCCCATATCAATCTAGTGAGCCCCCTGCATACCATCTGGATCCCAGCATTTCCTTGAACAAAGAAATGGAAGGTTAATTTTTAGAGTTCTAGTTGTTTATAATAAACTCAAAGTAATTGTCATGATGAGATGGACAATAGTCCAAAATAAAAACACTTGGGCACATAGGGTACAAAGCAATGTTTAAGATAAACACCTAGGGTTTTGATGGACATGTAGATGGGGGAGAAGCAAAACTTTACCTCTACTCGTTTAGGTTTTCAACTGGGACTCTTTGACAAAAGGGCAGATTAACAAGACAATACCAGTTTATTCATGTGTGCAGTGCACATGATCTTGGAGAAACTTAAATAGGAAAAAAAAGTAATTCTAAGTGGCTGCTCAGAACTGCAGCTTACATAGCATTTTCAACAAAGAATAATACACTTGCAGACAAATGACAGATGAAGGAAAGTTGTTCTGGGCTTCCAAGGGCAGCAAACTGTGGGGAAGTAAACGTGTGTCAGAGAAGTAATAGAGTACGACCTGTCTGCCAGTTCCTCTGGTGCCACCTCTGGCCTGATCAGAGCAGTAAAAGGAGAGTTTACATCCTGTCTAGGCAGAACAAGGGGAGTTTTTTTCTGAGTTTGCTGCTTCTTAATTGCCTTCAAGTTCAAAATAATTTATATGTCAAAGAGACATATTTTGAGGTGACATTCTGGTTTCCTTCATACAATACAAAACAATGTCTGGGAAAAGTGCTGGGCATGTCGGCTAAGTTATTTGGGAAAGCCTTTATAACAGGCACACATGCATAGTCTATTCTTTTCACTTAAAAACCTAGGAATTAAAAATGGGAGTCTCTTTGCAGATTATTAAATTTGCTTGTGATAAAGGACGATGTGCCTTGTATATAAATTCCCTGAAAAAGAGTTTAAAATAATAATACACATTCACCAATAGTATATTGTATATATATTATTGTATATATATTGTATGTATATATATTAAATAGTATATTTAATAGTATATTAAAATTATTTCAGGAAAACAAGAAAGCTTAAGTCTTAAATTTGACTCTTACAGATATATTGATTTCATAGAAGGTTTTAGATTTTTAATTTTAGGATTATAGCTTATTTATAAAGTGTTTATAAAGAAGAAAACTGACATGTTAGTCACACATGCAGTTAATGAGAGAGCTACACAGACACGAGATCAACAATACATTAAGGATCAAAGAGATAACATAAGAGTAGAAATAAAACTTGAATCCAGGTGATGCATAATTACAAATATTTTCAATTAATTAAATATAAATTACATAATGTACTTCATAAAGCAAAATATAAATATATAACATAATATCATAAGCTGGTAAAATACTTTGATAACTATTTTAGAACTGTTTCCTCTAAAGATTATTTTGGATTTTTTTTTGCATATAATCTAATATTGTTAAGGTAAAGTAAGGTAAGGTAACAATATTGTTGAATATTGTTAATATTCAAACTGGATTTCAAACTAGTTTTATACTAATTACATAAAGACCCTCAAGGTTATTCCCGATTCTGTGTTGTGTGTATGCTTTAAATTATATAATTAAAATGTTATTCCTTATTTTATGTGATAGATTTCTAAATACCAGTAAGAAGAGTCAGTAAAACCTTTAACACAGACTGTGTAAGCAAACATTTTGGTTAAAATATACATATTTTTAATTAAAAATTGGAAAATTTTATGTAGATTTTTTTCTACATAAAATTATCATGTCTTCCTCTTGACAGAGTAGGAACTTCAAAGGTTATTTGTAATCCAAACTTGCACATTACTTTGGATTTTGATATCTCTTATCAGTTGCAGAAATTTTTTAAGACTTAATAGCTTTAATGTCAGTAAAGTCTACCTATAATTTTGATAGGTTTTCTTGAAGGAACCAATTTAAAACACAAACATATACAATATTCTAATGTAGGGATTTCTTATATGAAATACTTATACTTCTGTACACTTAATTAACTAAAATATTGGGTGGGCAGAGGGTGGAGGAAATGAATAAAAAGAAAAAAGGACTCATGGACAACAATGTGGTGATTGTGGGGGGAGGGGGTATAAGGGGACTAAATGGTAATGGAAAAAATACAATAAAAATAAATAAATAATAAAATAAAATATTGGTGTAGAATGAAGCATTACTACTTTCAAAGTAATATTTTAACAGGACTTGAATTACTGTAAGACACCTATTTTAATATTGAGACTGAGTTATATAGTATTCTACATATTATTTCACATTGCCTTAAAAAATAGAGTATTAATAAGAAAAAGGAAAGTAACTACTACTATTGACCTCATACTTTTGGATTAGAAGAAAAGTTTAATGTTCACACAGCCTTAAAAAGTAGTTTTTAATAGCAATAAAGATTATGTTTGATTTTTAAAAGTTTCCTGTTTGAAAATTGTAGCCATAAAACAACATTTTTCAATGGGAAATAAAGTATAAATATAATAGAAAAAAGAACACGTCAAGTATTATGTTTATAAAATAAATGCATTTAGAAAAAACATAACATTTCCATATTACATTAGTATTGTGTGTATGTGTGTGTGTGTTTTATAACTGGGATGTATATAATTCAATGCAAACTTGTATTCAAAGTGAATTAGCTATTCAATTATTTAACAATGTTGCCCCTGGCTACTGTTCATGGAGAAACATTAACATCGTTATAAAGAAAAAAATCACAGGGCTACACTATAGGGAACTATTTTCAGCTTAGACTTAAAACAGGAAACAAATTTTTCCTCAAGAAATAAATTATGGTATCCATGTCTCCTTAGATTGCAAAACAAGCAAACAAAAGTGCTGATCAATAAAAAAAAAAAATGCTGACTAAACCAGAGCGAATACATTCTGGGAAAATCATGCAGTACTAGGCCTGTGTCCTGGCTTAATCTCTGGTTAGAACGTGGAGGGGAGGCTGTGAGCAACATTTCCCCTGGGGCATCCCCAAAACCACATGTTGTGAGCCACCAATGGACTTGAGAGTCACTGTAGTACAGGACAAAGTGTTGCAGCATCACCCAGTTAATATTTTGTAAAGTATTAGAGGGAAATATAATGTTTCAGAACAAGCAACTGCTGAACATGAAGTATTTAAAAACCCTCATTTAAATGAGTGCATTTCCAAACAACTGGCTAAAGAACAAAAGCTCAAAAGCCAAAAGCAGATCTCACAGGATACCTGGGATAGAAACAATTTGAGCACAAAAACATAAGCATTTTGTCCTAGAATTAATTCATTATCCAGTTATGATCCAGAATCATAATAATAGAAGAGTACCAGTCTTTTAGGAGCTAGGTTTACATTATACTTGAAATAATATTAAAACTTTTCAATATCCCAATCCATAAAATGTGACTGTTAAAAAAATATTATGGGGCAGTGTTGTTTCACAAATTGGGCACCATACATGGAGAGCAAGGAGAAGGAGAACATATAAGACCACTCGAGACTGGTAGGTGGCAGGTTTAATAACATTTACATGGGAACTTTGTCGCAGGCAGCTGCAAGATGAATAGATCTCCTCAACTGCACACTGGAAACTTAAAAGTTCAAAGAGTGGCCTGGTTCAGTCACATTCTCAGTCAACAACACCTCACTTTTTCAGGGCTATGTCCTTGTAATGGTTCCTAGTGCAGGCACAGCGAGTGGCACATGAATTTTGGGTCCAGCTCTTGAGTCAACTGGCAGTCATATCCCCTCAATGACTCCTCAATGGAAGTGCGAAATTCCCTCATCTGCCCTTAACATATTTGCAACTTAAGATGATACTATATATATAAATAGAGGTCCACATACTATGTGTAATGCTCAAAACTTATAAACCAAGCAATGGAATATCTTTTTGCTTTGTAAATTGACATCTGTGCCTTTATAATGACCTAGAAGATTCAAATCTTCTAGGTCATTAGGTAACATTTTTATACTCCCCTGAGTTCTGAACAAGAATGTGGTAGTCAGGGAAGAACCAGCTCCTGGCTGTGGACTGATTCTCTTCTCTAAGAATGTCATGCTGGATCTCATACCATGAGGAAACTTTTTGTACATGGTTATGGAGACATAACCACACTGTCTGATGAGAATCATCCCTGGGCCACCTTCTTCCCCAGTCCTCACCCAATTTAAAGTTGAACACATCGGTAGTATAGTCTACCCAATACAGTCCACAATGAGAAAGAGGCTCTGGACCATTTAGATTAGGATTTCAGTTTTTCAGTATCAGGAGAGTGATTGGGAAGGAGGCACAAGATATATCCGGGTGCTTACATTGCTTTAGTCTTAAGTAATTTTCTCCCTGTGGGAAAGGTCATGTACAGAATAGGATATGCATGGAGCCCTCTCAAGCCCAAAGCTAAGAACAATGGCTACTTCTACCTGGGTCTAAGGATGGCCCTCCCAAAGTCAACTCTCTTGGTGCCACCAATCCCAAAAGCTATACTTGTATAAGGTTAACATGGAATTTCAATCAGGATAAACTAGAACTCAGATTCCCTGGCAATAATTTCTAATATAACTATACAGCTTATTAGAGGTATTTATACAAAAAATACAAATATTTTCCATTATTCAGTAAGTTTCATCCATTCTCTACAAATTTATAATATATTTATGGAGTTTTACAAATAAATGTTATTTGGCAATTTGACAATTAGAGTGATAATTGTAAAACAAGGAGCCAGTTTCTAAATATAGCTTAAGAAGAATTATCCTTGCTATATATTGCAGGGATCCAAATTTAGACAGCTTAGCTTACCTATGTGCAATTAAAAGAAATTTGATTGTATAAAAATACACTCTTAGTTACCTCGTTTAGTATGAGGTTGTTTTAGTTGGGAAGCATGTGGTTTCAGATAAGCCCTGATTACAAAAGTAGCTTTTTGAGAATACATAAAGCACTCTCCAGGTACCTGATTTTAAGCAGCACAGTTATATCTCACAAAAATTCAAAATCTTTAGATAACTGATTTTGTCCTAACATCTAGGGCTGCATAGTCTCTATTTTCTATTCCTCATTGTAGAAATATTTCATTCTGTCCTAAGTATATCAATTCTGTTCAGTGTTTTGTTTCTGCTAACCCAAATTTAGCTGGCTCAGGGTTGGCACACAATCCATCATGCCAACCCTACCCTGTTTCCACATAACGTTACTATTCCAGTGTCTGACTTGAAATTTGATAACTCATTTTCCTATTTTTATTTCAAATTACTTATGAAATAGTTGAATAGGATCAACCTGGGTCAAGGGTCAACATGTATTCCTTTCTAATGGTTCTTTGTTTTTGGCAAAAGTTTCATTAGTTTATAAAAAGAAAGAAACATTACATTTATATTCTATTACTGCACAAATTTCACTACATCTATTGAAAACTTTGAAAGGGAAATATATCTATTTCTTAAGTTAATCATCAAACCATGAAATGTGTGTTCTTTGAATACTATTTGTAGAAGAGTTCCCATTGACAGGCTTCCACAACACTTGCTAAATGAAGTGACTTTAGAAACTGATGAAATTGTTCCATTTTAAAAATGAGGACAATCTGTGGTTATCTCATAATTGTTGTGAAGATTTCATCTAACACTAAGCAAGCCCTCTTTCCATGTGTGTAATAAAGATAATGTGATGGCAAAAATGATGGAGAGGAAATTTTCAGTACTACATATTGTGGGGTATAGAAAAAACTGGAAATGTGACATGAACATAACAAGTTAAAATATCACTAAAAAGGGAGAAAATGAAAAGATAAGAAAAAAGAAATAATTTTGAAACCTACTAAATCATAATGTTAATATTTACATATTAGAGTCTATTTACCATTCTATAAATATCTTACTTATAAATAGGGTAAAAATAAATACTGACATCAATATTTAAAGAAAAGAACCAATATGAAAAATCACTCAAAAGGAGCAAGGTTACCCTTGGGACAAGCTTTAACATGATGCTACTTTATCTAGATTTTTGTTGAAATATATGGTTCTAAAATGAATTTGGAATTCGATAAAAACATAGAAAAAGAATAATTAATGAATGAATTATTTTATTAAAAATGTATTGTGTGTCAGTAATTGTAGGTATCAAGCAACAGTCTTCTAACAAAAAGGAAGTGCTAGGTGTTCAGATAGATTACAGTAGGAACCTTTACCTGTCTTTGATTATAGCTTTACAGAGGAATAATAATCAAAGTTCACATTAAAAGATGAATGGGAGTTAACCCAAAAACTAAATAGAAAGAGAAGTCTTCTACTAAGAGTACTGTGTTCAAAGGCCAGAAGCAGGAAAGATATAGAAACTTTCAAGGAACTACAAAAAATTCTTTTATGGCTGCAGAGAGTGATGGAACATGAGCCTGAATAATTTTTTAAATGACTATATTATTCAAGACATTGCAGACCATGATAAGAATTATTTTATTCTATGCAGAATAAAGTTCAAAGACTTTATAGATGTAAATAAAGTTTGAGATAATATATATATCAATGTTTACTAATATATCATTGAGATAAAATAATAATTGAGGTCAAGAAAATCTATATATTTATATATGAAAGGAATACTAAACAAACAGTGAAATAGACTTGTCTAAGGAAGAAGAAAAGAACTAAATATGTGTGTTACCCATCTAATTTATGTCCCAGAGAGATAGATTCTAGTCAACCAATACTAGAAATTTCCATGTCCCCCAAACAAGATCTTTGTTTTGTGTGTGACATCCAAGAATTACAAAAGAGTGTTTTTCTTCCCACTGGCTAAATTAAATTTCTTGATGTTTTTCTTAAAAAATTATCTTGAACTTTATATTGTGAGTCTATCTTTTACATATCTGCAGTATCAGAAAAAGATTTTGGGGAGCTTTACTTTGCATTTCTTGCATTACAAAAATTCCATTGTTATTAGTGTATATTTCAATTTTATATGTTTATTATATATATACACACACACCCCCATATATTTAATATAATGTAGTTTCTCTCCAAAATATTTCTATTTTGAAATATAGAAATGAGGACTTGAAGAGAACTGTGCTACTATGCTTTGGAAACATCCAGTAATATTATTACTATAGGACATTAGCCTGAAGTGGGTGAATATTTAAATTAGTAAATTTCCCTCACTCTCATTTCATACTCAGCAAACAACATTGGCTGTGATTTGGTTGTATGTTTACTTTGATTACAGGCAGAAAAATTGATTTGTTATTGACACACATGAATGTTTAGGCCTGTGTTGCAGTTATCATTAGCTTCCCCAAGACTGTGCACTTGTTATGCTGCAATGGAAGGGTTCTAATACAGATAGCTACACGTCTTTGGCATCCACGAATAGAGGATCATACAGAACCTAGTCAAATGCCAGCTAAGAGTTACCAACTCTATGGCCTTGGATAAGTTTCTAAACTTATAACTAAAATGGAGAAAGTACTGCAAACCCCATAAGGTATGGCAAGGATTAACCTGGGCATGTTTAGCGCTCTGCTTGCCATAGCATAGACTGAATAAACTTTCTATTTACTTCGATTTTTGGATACGTGTGTTTACTTTAGTCACCTGCATAGTTTCTGTTCATTCCTGGGCCCTGATAAAGATAAACCTCCGGGCCTGTACAAAATCCCTGGATCATGGAGCTTATCATCTCATTTGGCTTCTCTGCAGTGAATCTTCCACAGCCTCAGTGCATGTTTGCTTTAGAACACTTTCTTCCCATGACTTGCGTCCACAGACCTGTAAGGAAGAAGAACACAAGTATGCAGTAAATATCCTATATGTTGAAGAGATTCTCAATATTTAGTGAGTATTTATGACATGAAATTATTGTCATATAGACAATAATTTAATGGGTACAATATAGAGATATAGCATATCTGTAATTATGGTGAGCAAATAACTCAGGTTACCCTTAACTGCATATTTTTTTTTCAAGTTCATGAGTGGTGATTCACTATAATTATTGAATTTTGAGAATTCTATGAACAAAAGTTCTTGCATAAATAAAATACATGGGACTTTTTATATATATTTCATATTATTGTTTTGTGAGGGTTAAGAGACACTGTCCATAGAGTTAAACACACTCTCAAAAATGTTAAGTCAATCTAAACCAGTATTATTCAGCTGGGTTAGGGAGAGGTCATGTTAGATATCTTGTGAGTTCTCAAAATACACATGACCATCAACTGCCTCTCCAGCTTCACTCTCCAAAAACCGCCTCAATGCAGAAGGTCTCTGGAAGTCCTAAATATAGAAAAGGGCAAGGAGAATGTGCATTCTGAGAAACATTCAATACGACATTCATAGAGGTGGTTTCTTCTTTTGTTTTTTTTTTTAGTTTGTTTGTTTTTTCCCCAGCCTGGCAACATACTGATTTAAGTAGTATAATTATCAAAGCACTTAGCTACTTACTTTCTAGACATGCATTTACTTAAAATGAGTTAACTGAAAAGCAAATTCTATTGCTCTTCTGTATTATAGGTATTATGCATGAGAGAAACTTAAAAACAAAAATTCTCAAGTTCCAAAAATATTCTTGTGATCACTTCTATTCTAGCTACTTGTTTTACAAATGATATATCAGATGTACAGAAAGCTTCAAAATTTTTTCCAAAAATGTGCATCTAATTTGTGGAAAAACTTAGGTTATTTACCTTTTTTAAAATTTTTGCATTTGAGTGTTTTCCTAAAGTTTGTGTGTGTGTGAGTGTGTATAACTTTAATTTAATTCACTTTAATTAATGTATACATATATTTAACAAATCCCAGATTTCTCCCATTCTTTTACAGAAAATAAATGATAAGTTTGAATTGTTTTAAAAGAGGAATTCAGCAATGAATATGCTAATTTTTATACATTAAATATTGTTTTCTTCGCAAATAAATTACTTTTTATTTAGAAGTAACATTTACTTCTCAAGTTTCACAAGTTTTAATCTTTTTTTTCCTAGTTATATCTTGGCTAATGATATCTTTAATTAATTAGGTGCATTTTAGACAGACACATAAAGTTGATACTTTCAACTTGTAAGATAGAGCAGTCTGGAAGTCAGATAAAAGGAATTTTTAGTCTGGCTCCTGACACTTTTCCTTCTTTCTCTATTTCACTATGCATTTTAAAAGAACATTTTTAGTAATATATTTACATGATTGCTCATAAAAATGTAATTATATTCTTTGTCTTCTAGCTCCACATTTTCTTGTCCCATTAAAGTAAGTCATGGGCTTTATGCTTTCTTCTTCTAAAACTACCATAGTGCCATAAGCCAACTATGATAAGTGGGAAATTTATCTGACAAATACATGGTGAAATTTCTGCCCACCAAATGCTTTTCAAATCACAAAATAAAAAGGAGCCTTGGGAAATGAATCTACAGATTTTGGAATAGCTCTTTAAAAATTGCCAGAATAATCATCTGCATGGCCCAAAGCAAGATGTAAATTAAGGAGCAATACACTATGAGTGCAATGGAGCATGTACTTATAAATTCATGGTTCCATTCATCTCATGTAAACAGCTCACACATCATACCTCCCAGGAATAATTACACAGCACTAAAGGGTTTGAAATTATAAATATTAAGACAAAAAATTTCTGTGTATTTCTTTTGAAATAAATCTGGCCAGATTAAGAAAGAATTGTCATATTGCCTTCTAATTGGAACTGTGTAGACTGAATATCAAAAGAATTGAAAAGCTTTGGGCAAAATCAGCAGGAGAGATGTCCCTGCTGTCAGTGGAAAATAGATGTTTGCTAGCCTGTTGGCATGGCAGCAATGTGTTGCATGACCAGGCAGGCCTTAGCGTTCAAGAAAGAACACAACATGAGGCTTTTAGTGTTCCGAGTGCTAGAAGCTGGAGTCATTAAATAGGTAACAATTGACCTCTCAAGAAAGAATACTATTAGCAGGAACCTGACTGAACCAAAAGTGTCTTGTACAAGAGGATTCTTTAAATTTCCCCAATATGTGCTATAAAATGCAAGTTTTAAAAATTCAAATCAGGTTAGCAGTGCTTGTATGTGCATACATTCATGTGGTATAATTTGGAAATTTTTAAAAAAAGAGAGAGAGGGAAAGAAAGAAAAATAATTGAGTAAGTACTGAGTAGAAGCCTAGAGATACTTTAACCTGAAAAATGGAATAAGGATTTAAAGTTTCATTTTCAGAATTTTAAGGGATACATATGACATAAATAATAGAGAACTATTAGTTATATATAAAGAGATAAATAATTTTCTCTGTTGGTTATATATTTTAAGAAAAAATATTTCATGAGAAGAGTTAATTCGGAGATCAAAAACAGACATTTTGATGTCACCACTAAAATTCTGAAATATTAGAAGTTGCAGGTACCAGTGATAAATGCCAAAAGATTAAAGATGGCAGATATTTTTAATGCAATATTAATTTTGGAAAGTGTAGGCTGATAAGCATAGTAATAATATTAAAGGGAAAAAAACTCTAGCACATTAAATTACTGATATGGGTAAATGTAGAAAAGGAAAAAAAATGGGTTGCCATTCTATTTAAAGTCTTTACTTCAAGATATATCAAAACCTCACTAACAGGCATGAAAAAGAGAGAAAACAACAAAGGGGAGAAACTGGAGATGTAATCTGCCTGCTTCCTTTCATGATGCCAAAATGTTAGAAATGTTAGAAAATAGCAACCAGTCTCACATTTTAAAAATTAAAGTATACTACTAACTTCCAACATATCAGAGATATGGTGATTTGGTGATGGTTGCCTCACAATTCCACATTTACTGTCCAGTTTGTAAGAAAACTACCGTTAGCAAACCTTCAGGATATGGCGCTCAGTCCTGGGCCAAATTGTCTGATGATATGTTAGCAGGAGGCAAAACCTTAGCCAAACTGGTTCAGGGAAGATTCACATTTTCTGAGAATGTGAAGGAAATTAAATACTTGAAAAAACAGGGAGATATGAGGAAGGAATTTTAAAACACTGATAATGTATTAAAATTATTTTTATCTTAATGGATTCAACTTATTAAGGTTTTGACGAGTATTTTTCTCCAAAGAGAAATGTCTTTAGTTATGGTATTAGGATAATAATGACCTCACCTCATAAAATGAACTAAATAAAAGTATTCCCTCTGTTTTTATTTTCTGAAAGAGATTTGAGAGAAATGTTTTCATTTCTTCCTTAAATATTTGGTAGAATACACAAGTAAAACCATCTGGACCTGGTGCTTTCTTTTTTGGAAGGTTTTATTCATTAGTGATTCAATATATTTAACAGACATCACTCATATAATTTATCTATTTCTCTTCTGTGAGTTTTGCAGTATGTGCCTTTCAAGAAATTTTTCTATTACACATAAGATATTATTATTTATAGGAATAAAGTTGTTCAGTTTCCTTGACTATCATTTTAATGCCTTGGGGATCAATATTAATGACCCCTCTTTCATTTCTGGTAATATGTGCCCTTTTTTTAAAATCTTAGTTAGCCTGAGGAGAGGTTAATCAATTGCATTGATATTTTAAAGAACTAGCCCTTGGTTTTATTTTCTCTTTTGTTTTCCTGCTTTCAATTTCCTGAATTTTTGATGCAATTTTGTTGTATATTTTCTTTAGCTTGCTTTATGCTTAAACTTTTTTTCTAAGTTGTCTACATAGAAGCTTAGATTACTGATTTCAGATGGGAAAAATTATCTAAAAATCAATGTCTATATTTATGGTATAAATTTAACTCAAGGCACTACTTTTATAGATTCCTAACCATTTTGATAAATTATATTTTATTTTTCATTTAGTTCATATATTTTAAAATTTCCATTGAGATTTTTTTTTCTTATACCTTTGTGTATTTAGAAGTGTAATGTATAATCACTACTTGGGGGGGGGTTCCAGCTATATTCTACTGTATAATTTAGAGGACTGAATATGTGTATTAGAAATCCTCAACAGAACATCATCAAGTCAAATATTAAAAATAAAATTATAGCAATGACAAGCAGAACTAGAAGTCTGGAAGTCTGGTCCAACAACTCAAAACACAGTTAATATAAACTACCACATTAACAGGCATGCAGAGAAACTGGATTACTAATAGCTGGTGGGAAAGCAAAATGGTACAACCACTTTAGAAGACACTTTAGAAGTTTAATTCAAAATTATGAATACACTCTAGTAATCATGTAAAAAAGTATTTATATAATTGATTTGAAAAAGCTAAAATATCGAAGCAACCAATATGCCCTTCGGTTGGTGAATAGATTTAAAAAAATAAAAAAACACTATGGTATATTCATATGAAAGATGCTATTCAGTGATAAAATAAATGAACTATCAAATCATGAAAAGACACAGATGAATCTTAAATGGATATTTCTAAGTAAAAGAAACAAATCTTAAAAGACTACATTTTGCATAATTCACATTAAATAATACTCTGTATTTGCAAATTATACAGACAGTAAATATATCAGTGGTTTCCAGGGGTCCAAGGTTGAAGAGAGGAAGTTTGGGTAGTGAAGTACATGGGATCTTTCTAAGGCTGTGAAATTATTATGATACTATATAGATGGAGACATGCCAGTATCCATTTGTCTAAACACACAGAACTTTACAGCATAAAAAGTATTCTTAATGCATGCAAGTATTAGAAAATCATTAGGTGGTCTAGAAATTCCAGGACAGAATATAAAATGTGACAAAAATAATCTAACTTCACTAACAGTGATGGATAGAAATATTACTGACTTAAATTATTTTGGAAATGAGTAGAAATTGTAGGATTAAAGAACAAAATCTATAGAACTAAAATAAATTACATGCAAACAGTACAGTCTAGTTAATAGGCATCTTTCTCTGGGGATATGGGCTAATAAGTCTGAAATCACAACATTTCTATATTGAAAATGAACAGTTAATTAAATGGATGACAGGTGGTGGGAGCCAGTTTCTTACTGTTGAGAGAAAGGTGCCAGATAAGCCAGAGAAAGCATGTAGAATGATCCATTTACTGAGGGATTAGAGTTGGAGATACCACATAAACTCAAGTTTAGTTTAATATAGATACAGAATATACATACAGAAATATGTGAACATATGTGTATATACATAGGTCAGTATACACATATTTCCTTGTTTCCTTCACTGAGAGGACCTAGATCCAATGACACTCCAGCAGTAATGGTCATACCTACTGACTATAAATTGATTTTTGACAAAATTCTCCAGTTAAAGGAACCAGAGTTTCTTGGAAAAATGGTTGATTCTAGGACCAGAGCTGGGAATATACAAATTAGCCTAGATCATATTATGATAACATAGCTCTATTAAAGTGACATAGGAGTAAACTGAAAGAGTTACCAATAGTCAAAGCTGGAACAATTTGAGAAATAAGCAGATGCAGTATATTATTATATATAGTATATTATTAATATTTCATTAAATATATACATTATCTATATTAAATAACTATGAATTCATGCTGATATAAAGGTACTGATTAATTAATGGTGAGAAAAGACAGATATTATGTGCAGAATAAACTGAGGAACATTGTATGAAGTACTTGACCAGTCCTTGTCGAAGAGTAAAATTAATAAAAAAAATATGGAAAGTCTGAAAAGTTGCCATAGCCAAGTGGAGCCTAAAGAGACATAATGTCCAAATGTAATGGGGGATCCTGGGGCAGCAAATGGAGAGTCAATAAAAGGTAAGGAAATTTGAATAATTGGTAAAATTTAGTTAACAATAATAATAATGTTGTAAGTATCATTAGTGGTTCCTTAATTATACAAATGAATCATTTTAATGTAAGATATCAATAATAGGGGAAGCTGACCACAGCTTATACAGGGTGGAGCAAAAGTAGGTTTACAGTTGTGAGTATGTGAAACACAGTTTATACTTATATTATTATTTATTAATTATTGTACTATATTCCATACAAACAACTGTTAACTTACTTTTGCCAGACCCTGTACAAGTACTTTGTAATACTCTCACAATTTACTTGCAAACATAAGCTGTTCAAATTTAAAGTTTATACAATAAATGTACATTATATTCTAAGAAAAACTATGATAAACTAGGTATGTTTCAAATAAAAAATTTAAAAAAATATAGAGTATATACTTTAAATGGTCACCTATCATCTTTTCTTTTGAAAAAAAAAATGCCTATCACTTAAATGCTTCTACACAGCAAAGAAAACCATTGACAAAATGAAAAAGCAACCTATGAAATGAGAAAAAGTATTTATTTCAAATCATTTAACTGATAAGGGGTAATATATATATAAATACATAAAGTAGTCATATGGCTCAAAATCAAATATACAAACAATCCAATTTAAAATTGGGAAGAAGAACTGTAATAGGTATTTTTCCAGAGATGACATCCAAATGGCCAATAAGTACATGAAAAGATGCCCATTATAATTAATAATGAGTGAAATACAAATTAAAACCACAGGGAAGCTATTCACCTGTTAGAATGGCTATATCAAAAAAGACAGGAGATGAGTATTACTGAGGGTGTGGAGAAAAAGAAACCTTTGTGTACTGTTCGAAATGTAAACTCCACTTCTGGGTATTTATCTAAAGGAAATAAAAATTAGATCTTAAAGAGATACCTGTATTCCCATGTGCACTGCAGCATTATTGACAATACCCAAGATAGGGAACAACCTAAGGGGGTTCATCAATGAATGATTAAAGATATGGAATTTATATGTAAAGGCATATTATTCAGCCACAAGAGAGAAGAAAGCCCTGCCATTTGTGACAGCATAAGTGGACCTTTAGTTCATTATGCTAAATGAGGTAAGTCAGACAGAGAAACACAAATACTGTATGACATCACTTATATGTGGAATCTAAAAAAGTGAAACACAGAGAAACAGAAACTAAAATGGTGGTTACCATGAGATGCAGGAAAAGAGGAGGTGTTGATCAAAGACTTTAAACTTCTAGCTATAATGTTAATAATTCTGGGGAGTCTTATGTATAGCATAGTATCATAGTTAATATACTTGAAAACTGCTAAGAGAGTAGATCTTAAATGTTCTCATACAGAAAATAAATGGTTATTATGTAAGGTGGTACAGTGGTAAAAGTGTTAGGTATTAAATTTATGATGGCAATAATGTTTTTAACTGTATCAAATCAAACCTACACATTATTATATGACAGTTATATCTTAATAAAGCTGGGGAGGAAGCAAAAAAAAAAAAAGACTACCAATCATCCTTTCTTTAAAAAAATATGCTACTTAAATCTGTGTTTCAGTTATTCTGTATTTTCTCAGAGCATATTGCCTGCTTTCCTTACATTACTACCACATATTTGAGATTATTTAAGTTCATTCTGGAGAAACTTGAACCATCATAATAACTGAGAGTAAAGCAGTCCATATTATACAAACCACCTCTGGCCATAATATCTGTGAACTTGAACAGAAATAACTAACATGATGACATGCTTAAAATCCTCTCTTGATCTTCCCTTGCTCCAAAAAGGAAGGAATGATAATTTTGCAACTAGATCCATAAATATGTTTACATCTTTTTTAACTCCTTTTTTTAAAAATATTCCCATCATTATTTTTATTTAAATACTGTTTAATTTTTCAGTTAGAGTTGATGTACAATATTATGTTATCTTTATTTCTAATAAGCATTACCTTTCTAAAAATATAATGCAAAATGTCTATTATTCATAGTTTGTAAAATGCAGAAAAAGAAAATATGAAGTTTTAAATTGCTGATAATTCCAACACCAAAAATTAATTTCCTCATTTCATTTTAAAGTCTTACTTTACGAATATGTATTACCACATGGATTTTGTTTCAAAGAGCATGTCTTAAATTACTTGACCATAAAAATTCAAAGATTTTTAGGAATAAAATATATGACTATGTATATGTGTATGACATGCTGAAAATGCACATCCAGGCAGATTAATGGTTCCTCCAGAGTCTGCAATTAACTAAGTAAGACAAGGCAATTATCACATTTACCTCGACTGCTCTGAATTCATATCACAATTTACATACAAATTTTTATTTTCATTTAGTGATACTTGATGCAACTTCAAATTGTGCCCATCATATTTGCTTTTTGCATTAATGAAATTTCCACTGAAGCCCTCCAACTCAGAGTAATATAAAGAGGTGTATTCTCTTGCAAACTAGTTCACTTTTCTTACCTTATTCATTCAATTCCCTAGGCTGCAATTCTTGTTATAATAAAGCATCACTATGCAAAATGCCGAAAAGGCAGATATGCATATCTTACCTTGGATATTCAGCCTTAAAAGGGCACAATTTTCACCATTTTAAAAATACTAGCCGCTGTTTTATCTAACTGGTATAATCATGGAGATTCTGAAGCTCATATCAATGTGCAATCAGAGAAAATTTCCTTTGAGAAGGATCTCTTCTCATAGCCAGAGAGCTGTAGTTTCTCTTTATTGAAAGAAAGCAAAGTAACTTCACACCTACAAATAATTTTTTTTCTTATTTGTGCATTCAAACTAGACACAAAATACTAAAAACAGAGTTATCTGAATGAGAAAAATTCTCTTGTCATTTTTAATGTGTGTGTGCATTTCAAGCTGTTTTCATAAATTTTATTTTTATAAATAACCTACTGTCAAGTATAAGCTATGAAAAGTAAAATTAAATTTATAGGAAATTATAGTTTTAGCTTAAAATATTAATTATGAGCAATACATGTATGTTTATATAGATGTGTTTATATTAATGCGTATTAGTATACTATATGCATGTACTGCTTTATAATTTTAATATTTTACTTATTACTCCATTACATACCTTTTATTTTTATAATAGTTCATAACATAGCTATATAATCTCTCTGCCTTTTTTAATCAATTCTTTGTCTTGGACATTGAGATTGTTTTCATTTGTCTTTACCATGAATAGAATTGCACTCAACAGCCTTGGAAATAAATCTATGTATGGGTATCATATTAGTTTGTAAAGATACATTACTTGAAGGATATTAATGAGACCAAAGAATTCACCATATTTAAGGGACATTTTTGTGAGACCATTTATAATAATTTATATTTATACTCATATATATGTTTGTGCATATATATATACACATTCATATATGTGCGTGCACATATATACATATTCATGTATATGAATATATATATACTTAGGTCCACATATATATTTTCTAGTAATGTGAATTTAAATAACATGCATGT
This sequence comes from Pteronotus mesoamericanus, assembly GCF_021234165.1. Classification (NCBI taxonomy): domain Eukaryota; kingdom Metazoa; phylum Chordata; class Mammalia; order Chiroptera; family Mormoopidae; genus Pteronotus; species Pteronotus mesoamericanus. Next base: position 29,447,529 of record NW_026555085.1, on the reverse strand, counting down.
ATTAGGTTTACGTATGCACAGATATTTGTGTGCATATATAGGTATATATACATACACATTTATATAAACATATGTATATGCGTATTTTGTCTACTTGTACATGACAAATATACATATTAATACAAATTAAATTCATTTTAGAAGTGTAAGAGTGCCCATTTATTTATACATCAACAATCCTGGTTATTTTTATTTTTATTTTTATTAGTAACAGTATTATAAATGACATTTTATTTTTATATGTTTTTCTTTATTGGGGGTTTATAATACTCAACATTTTCCAAATTTATCTTGATAAGTCATATTTTGAAAGGTAATATCTATTCATGTTTGATGCTATGTTCTCTTTTGAGATGCTTTTATTCCATTGCCTCTAAAAATTTGTTTTTATAGAAGAGAAAAAATCTGTTCTTAAAATTAGAAAATAACTCAATTCTAAGAAAATAAAATGTAATTTTGACCAGCACAGTTTTAGTTTGTCCTCTGTTTAAAAGAGGTTACCCAAACTATTAACTTAGAAAATAAACACTCTATGGGAAACAAAGAATAGATCCAAGAAAGAATGCCTTTTTACCATGAAAACTTTAAAAATTGAAAGAAACTCTGAGGGCACAAATACTTCGTTAATTATACCAAAACTAAAGCTGCAGAACCAGGAAAAAAACAACTGTTTTGATGGGTATGCAATAGTATATTCAAATAATGCATAATGAAATCAATAAAGTGAAGAAATTTATATACTAGAGGCCTTTGAAAGTCACCTTGAAAGAACATTTAACAGGATAATTTGCCAAATCCCAATGAAAACAATGGAAGGCATTTAAAAAGTGTTCAATGAAGAGTAACTGAGAAGTAAACACAATGCTGCAAAGTCAGTCAGATAATTACCTGGTATGGAAAGAAAACATTGGCAACGGAGAAAAGTTTGTAAATAAGAGCATATTATGTTAGCTTTACAGAGAGAAGACATTTTTATCAACCCATTTTTGAGGGTTTGGATTTATTTGAGATGATTTTTTAATGTGATAAAAATATTATCATGTTGAACATATTTTGTTAAATCATGGTTTTCTCATGCTAAATTAAATTAACAATTTTGAACCCTTGCATGTATCAGGCTTTCAGACATATTTTTACACATATATTTTTAAGACCTATACAGCATAATAAGATGTCCCCAAAGCCTCCCTAACATATAACAAAATCGTAAAACCAAAGCCGAGAGACTAATACACATAAACTAAAAACAAATAAACACACACACACACACACACACACACAAAAGGGGTTACTTTATAGCAACTGAACCAAACTTTTTTCTAAGGTAGTAAGGGACAAGGGATATTATACTCTACGAGGAGGCTTGAAATAATTTTTAATAAGTAACCCACTTACCTTTCTGAATTTTTATTCAGGAGACACAACGGCCCACTCCACCTCCTTTTTTCCTGCAATTCAAAATGAAACCCTGCCTCAATACCTTCCCCTATACATAACCAACAGGAAATTTGAGAAGATAAGGCTCGCACTGAGGAAGGACAGCATTCCAGGTGTTTTCATTCCCTGGCAATCACCAATGCAGTCAAGGGGCAGATTTCGTACAAGAAAGATGAAGTAAAGCATTTTTTCTGGGAAGTAAGACCAGCTTCAGGAACCTCCCTTGTAAGGTTATGTTTTGAAAGATGTAAATAAGGTTGTGGAGTGTACCTGAATTGCCCATCTTCGCCTAGGTAATACTAATACTAATGGTATTTAATGAAGAGCCAAAGTACTTCTACCTGTATGAGGAGTAACACTGCGAAAGGACTGTGAAATTTCACAGGCAGACTGGTGAATGAAGCCAAATTTTGAAGAACAACAAATAAGAATGGTGGCAATGAGTTCCTGGTTTGTGTTTGGCTAAAGCAAGAAAATGCCTGGCACGTGTTGAGGAGCCCACGTCTCTTTCCATCTTTCTGATTAGAGGAAATGTGTATTTTAAAAGGCTCTGTCAGTCTTAGCGTTTGGGGAGTGAAGAATATTTCCCTACTTTTTTCTCCTTTTGCTTTCCTGGCCTTATCCTGAGTCAAACCGCAGTTATGAAACTATACTAACGCTGTGCAGTGCAGGGGGTGGGGTGGGGGGAGAGACACACAAATACCTGAAACTTTCAAAGCAACCTCTGAATGGAGGAAATGGGAGAAGTTTCCCTATTGTTAAAGTTAAATACAAAATGAAGACTGGACTTGAGAATGTCCTGAGCAGACAAAACAAGTTAAGCCATGTAAGCCAACTAAATGTAGTTTATTTTATGAGCATAAGCAAAAATTCAATTTAGGTTATTTCTTGTCAATGCCTCTGATCGTTGCAAAAAAAATTTAAGTCATATTCCTAAAAATGGTATGGTATAATCACTTTTAACAAATCCCTTGCCATCTAAAATCCCCATTGTAATAACCAATCGTTGTAACGGGTAAGAGCTTCCTTATTTTGGCTTTAAAAGCCATCCTGTAACTTCATGCCCCTGAACTTCATATCAGCCTTTGCTTCTGAAAGCTCCCACTTTGTAAATTGTTCTTGTATGCACAAAGGGACTCTTACTAAATATTATTTATTGATTTGGTGGTTCTAATTTTGCTATATATGCATGTTTGACAGTTCATTCTAGCATCAGAAATGGGTTCCAATGAAGATCCTAAGGACCCTGAGACCACTGAGCAACCAGGAGCTGGTACCCCTGCAGCCGGTGGAGGTCACTGCTTTCTCAGTAACTCTGGAGTTTGAGGATAAATCTCTCTTTGTGTTTTGAGCTCTCTGACTTTCGTGTACATACCTGCATTTTGCTTGTTGAAGCTTCTTACTAAATCACCCTATTCTGTACAATACATGTTTGATTCCCTCTATTTTGGATCAATTGTTATAAAACAGGACCCCTCATACTTAAGATATCTTAGGAAATTTAAAAGCAAAAATGTGCACCACCTGGCCCAAACCTTTTCTCCACCTTCCTCAAAAACTCTTGCTTCCTATATGTATACCCACTATTAACCATGGTCTTATGCCTTCTTGTAAAATGAGTGAATTTTTGGATACTTTGGAATTGTGGTCATACTGGGGAACTTTTAACTTAGATAAGTCCACCTAAAGTAACAACCTCAAAAAGAGGGCATTCCACCTCTCAGAGACAATGGAATGCATTTTTTGATTGGTATGCAGAAGTTGCTAAAATGCATGACGCCAGAAATAGCTCTGAAAAGATCCTTTCTTATTCCATCTGCCAGAACCACAATTTTGATAAAATATTCTTTTAACTTTTGTATTATTGTACATGAGACATGGCTACAATTTTAAATGAGAACTATAAGATCTCTGTGTCTATCTATATGTTTATGTATATATGTATGTATATATAAGGAATATTTTTAAAAGAGGTTTATTTAATTGGATTAAGAAAAATAAGTACTTATATAAAGTATTCTTAAAACCAGCAAAAATATAAAAACTAACCCAAATGTCTCCTCAAGTTTACATAATCTTGGATAATTTTTGATAAATAAAAGCTTTACAGTCATGTCTTCAGAGATGTCAACATTAAATCTAATTCAAGCATACAACATTTTCTACCTGGATTCACTAGCCAAGTAAGATCATTCTGTATTTATGCTGCATAATTTGTCAACAAGAAAAATAATTTAGATGATAGTTTTTTGACGTATTATCTAAGAATAATTGTTAAAAATAAGTAATTTAAATAAATGCATATAAAATAAAACTTTATACTTAGTTAAATAAACAATGGATATTCATTGACTATCTAGATTATTTCCAAATAAGATAATATATAGAGACATTGATTGCTAACACAGTTTAAAATTATCTACTTTTTGCTTCTTAATTTTTACAGAGACAAATTTGGGTCTATTAATAAATGTTTTTTACCACATTAAAAATTATACTATGAAAAACAGGTGTCTAATAAATAAGATTTTTTAATTATATATTTATAAATTCACTAGCCTACAAGATTCTAATATACAATAGACTGTTTACAATTGGCTGTTTCCCAGTTTTCACTGGAAGGTAAAGGGTACTAATAGTTTATATTTATAATCAATATGTAAAACTAAAACTATGAGAAACATAAGAGCAAAGGGTAAGGTAACAACTTTGCATACAAAGTATGAGAAGAAAATGATATGTGTTTTTATATGAATAATATGGAAGGAATATAGGATGTGTGTTAAGTAAGGAAAAGGAGAGTAATTTTGTCCTAAAATATCCTGGACTAATTGTTCCAGAACAGGAAATAAAAAAGAATAAGACAAATTCTAAATAAATAGAGAAAGTTGCAGAAGGTTTACGAAAAGAAATTTTACATTGTGAGGTAAAACTGGCTAAAATTGAATGGATGTATTTATAGTGATTTTTTAAATGAGCTCAACATTGAACAAATACAAAACTAAAGTTTAGTTTTCTCTCTGTTAAAATAACAAAATGTATTGGATTACTGGCCTGCTCTTAGTAAAAGATTATTAAAGGTTTTTCTTTACCTTTATTGTTATCTACCTGTGAAAGAAAGCTGTGTGTCTTATGAAATATTTCTGTGCTTTATGTTGTCTTTATCAGGTCTCTGATTACTTAAAAAAACTGAATCTTTTTCATATTAAAAATAACTAAGTTTATTTATTTTTTTACAACTTTCAGTATTTGCTTTTAAACTCTTTTGTCAATTTGGTAAGTAGATAACTATGCATTATTTCAGTGTCCTGTGATTATTTGATTTAGGGTTTTAAATATTTTGATATTTAAGTCAAAATCTGAATGAAGTCTATGCAATCTTGAACTAACTTTGGGATTGTCCCGAGGGCCTCTGGAAGATATCAAAAAAAAGTTGTTCTCTCTCCTTATAAAAATAGAAATATTAATTTACTTAGATTTATTTGATCTGTTAAATTGCATGGAAGATATTATCAAATAAAAATTAATGCTTATACTTGACATCACTAATGGTCAGAGAAATGCAAATTAAAACCGCCATGAGATATCACCTCATCCCTGTCAGAAGGGTTACTGTCAATAAACCAACAAAAAACAAGTGCTGGGAGGATATGGAGAAAGGGGAACCTTTTTGCCGTGTTGGTGGGAGTGCATAGTGGTGCAGCCACTATGGAAAACAGTATGGAGTTTCCTCAAAAAACTAAAAATGGTACTGTCTTATGATTCAGCAATTCTACTTCTGAGAATATATCCAAAGAAGCCCAAAATGCTGATTCAAAAGAATATATGCAGCACTATTTACAATAGCCAAGATTTGGAAAAAGACCAAGTGCCCATCAGTAGATAAATGGATAAAATATCTGTGGTATATTTATACAATGGAATACTATTTGGCCAAAAAAAAAAGATCTTACCTTTTGCATGGATGTACCTAGAGAGTATTATGTTAAGTGAAATAAGCCAGTCAGAGAAAAACAAGTACCATACTATTTCACTTATATGTAGAATCTTATGAACAAAATAAACTAATAAACAAAATAGAAACAGATTCATAGATACAGAGAACAGACTGACAGTTGTCAGAGGAGAGGGGTGTTGGGGGACTGGGTGAAAAGGTGAAGAGATTAAGCAAACAAACAGGCAAACAAAAATAAACCTAATAGATAACAGTATGGTAACTATCAGAGGGAAAGGGGATTTGGGGGAAGTAGGAAATGGTAAAAGGAGGATAAAAAGAGATTTGACATTAAGTGGTCAGCACACAATATGATATACAAATAATGTATTACAGAATTGTGCACTTCAAAACTATATAACTTTATCAACCAATTATCATCCCAATAAATTCAATAAAAATTAAAAAAAATAATGCTTAACCTTCTTGGATTGAATTTACATTGCTATGTGTTATTGATATTCCTATAATTCTGACATATCCTAGTATAATAGCAGTTATAATTCTAGTTATTATTTTTCTAATATAGTGTATCAAAAAAATTACAGTATGCTTCCCAATTGCGTCATGTTCTGGGTTAGCTCTCAGTATATCTTTAACCATGGTTATTTTTAAGGTTTTTTTTTTTTTTTATTTTTGTCACTTAAAAACAGTTGATAGCTAGTGGTGGGGGTTAGGGGATGGAGGGGTTGAGCAAAACAGAAGAAGGACTCATGGGCATGGACAACAGTGTGGGGACTGCAAGGGGTGTGTGGTGTAAGGAGACTAAATAGTAATGGAAAAAATACAATAAAGATTATACTTTTAAAAAAAGACAGTTATTATTTTACTCTTGATCCTTCCTCAAAAGCATTTACAGTAAATCACAAGTAAAAACCCTTCATCATCAAAGAGAATCATGGAAAATAACCAAACAAGTACTCTAGAATACAGGTTTCTGAGAGCTTTAGAATCATAACACTGAACTGGATAAGAATTTCTTAAACTCTAATGAAAACCTGATTGATTCAGAAAGCTGTTAATCTGGATGAAGCAAAACAAGAACTAATTACAGGAGACTAAAAAATCTGGTTTTGAAGATTATACTTTTTATGACTCTTTCTGTTGTTAATTTTTGATGGCTTCTACCCCTTCTATTTCATTCTATTTATTTATTTCAATTTCATCTTCATTAACATTTTTTATACATTTTCTTGATTTTATTTAATATACAATTAAGATATTTCAAAACCATTTGATTATTCCAAGTGTTTTATGTTTTGTTAGGTTAGGTCAGGGCAGATTTTATTCTGCCTCACTGCTAAAACAACACCGTTTGGAGTTCTCTCCCATTTACTCCATTGAAATGTTAACTTTTCCATTCTGGCTGGTAGAAGTCTGAATAGTTCTTGATCTTCTTAGATACTTGGGTATTATATCCAGTGATTCATCTCTCTCTTATATTTGTTCATTGATTGTCAAATAAAAATTTGAGGGAAACCTGATTACCTCTAGGGTTCTCTCTCTCTCTCTCTCTGATATTCTGCCCTATGAAATTAAGACAGTTTGATCTCTCTTGGTTCCCATCTTTATCTTTTCAAAACAAGACGTCCAGGAGCCTCTGACTGGGTTCACCCTACCTGCTCTGTGCCTTGAGTTCTCAAGACAGTGAACTGGGGAAATGTTAGGGCTCACCTCCTTTGTTTTCCTTCTCTCAAGAATCATTGTTGTCTGTTGTATAATTACCTGACACCATTGTATCTATACAGCTTGTCTGTTTTTGTGGCTGCTATTGTTGTTTTCTCAAAAGTGAGTGTAAACCTGATTCCTGTACTCTATCTTGGCTGGGAACTTTTATTTTTTCTTGTTGACACTATTACAGATGCCTTTATTTCCCCCCCTTTGCTCACCTCCACCCAGCCCCACCCCTGTGGAATTCACCACACTCTTGTCTATGTTCATGGGCTATGCATATATGTTTGGCTAATCTTTTCCTGTTCTTTGATCCAGTCCCCCACCCCCCACCGCTCCCCTCTGAGATCTGTCAGTCTGCTCCATGTATCCATGCCTCTGGTTCTATTTTGTTTGTCTATTTTGTTTGTTTTGTTTGTTTATCTTATTCATTAGATTCCACATATAAGTGAGATCATATGGTATTTGTCTTTCTCTAACTGGCTTATTTCATTTAGCATAATAATGTCTGGGTCCATTTATGTCACCTCAATAGATGAGTTGTTTTTTTTTTTTTTTTACAGCCATATACTATTCTATTGTGTAAATGTACCACAGCTTTTTTATCCACTCATCTGCTGATATGTACTCGGGCTGTTTCCAGATCTTGGTTATTGTATATATTGCTGCTATGAACATAGGGATGCATATATTCTTTCTTATTTTTGTTTTGGGATTTTTAGAATATACTCCCAGAAGTAGGATTGCTGGGTCAAAAGGCAGTTCCATTCTTTATTTTGAGGAAACTCCACACTGCTGATCATTTATTTTTGTATGTATCAAGAACCTGGTTATAAAGAAGATAATTAAAAATACTTAGGTATAAACATATCAGTAAGTATAATATCATATTTGGGAAGATATCCATTTACATTCACTTAAAAACTTGAAAGATATATTTATAAATATAATATTAGTTTTAGCCGAAGCTTGATAACAATTGACACTACATTTCCAGCTAAGCCCACTGTGCTGGAATTGCAAAAAGTTAATAACAGAAAACCTGTCAGTCAACCATTACACTTGAACTTTGCAGAAGCTGTCCTTCTGCAACCAACCACACTTTGAAAAACCTTGAGAAGTATAAGAAAAGAAGCCTGGAGAGATTCGTTGATTTTTGCTGAGCTGAGAGCTCTTCCACCATTTTAAAGAGGGTAGTGGTATGGTGTTCCTGCTCTTCTTCAGAATTAAAGTAATAATACTTGGGTGGAATCACTTCCTAACTTGAGATTTGTTCCTGGAAGTAGGCCTATGTCTATATTCACCTTTCAAATATAAAATCAAGAAAGCAACATGCCAAACTGGTAAGAGATGAACTAATTTTAGATGGCTGGATTTATCACCCTGCCCTCTCAGATTGTATTAAGGCAAACACCATGTATCTGCTGCCTATGAACTGGAGAGTCCCAAGTGGTGAAGAATCAGCACGGGACCATCTAGGATTCTTTCTAAGAGCAAAGGTGAATAGACCTGACCTGAGAGCACCTAGAGGTATTATTTGATACACAGGGACCAATACATTAGGTAGCAATGAGCCAGGGAGAAGCCAAGAAAAATGAAGGTGAGGGATTTCCATTTTGGTATATGATTTTCTGAGGAACACATGACAACAGTCACATAAGAGCATGAGGTTTACACAGTTTCCAAGTATGGTGCCTGATCACACTATTTGTTAATTAAGCACTTCACTGCCTACTTCCCTCTTCACTGTCCTTGTGTTCCAACTCCAGAAGGGTCAAAATCAAATTAGATGGAGGAGAAATAGGCAAGAAATTAAAGGAAGAGAAAGATATTACACCTCTTTCCTGCATGTGGACTTCATAGTTCACTTACATGTATGTGAGTTATGAATAGAGTAGTTTAGGGAAGGTAAATAAGAAACCATGACATGAAACCGTTCAAAGTGTTTACTAGTATGTTGGGCTAAGTATTTTAATTCCTGATTAAAGGAGCCTGAGTTATTTTAGAATTATCCATCATGTAAGGTACCTGACAATGTTCTCTTCCGAGTATAAGGGAGAAATAACTCACCCAGGTGAATTTAAAAACAAACAAACAAACAAAAACACTTTAGTATTACATGCCATCAGATATCCTTGTTCAGTGAAATATCTACACTCATACCTACATACATTAGCATATATACATATACAGAGAAAGGGAGACATAAGGAGACATAGTGTTCAGTTTTATAAATTTGGAACAATATTGTACATAATATTGTCTGCTTGACTCACTAAATATGACACTATTTATTAATAGTAATGCCAATTGATGGAGCATGATTTTCATATCTTTCCTATTGTTTTATAGCTAGGCTTATTTTTTATCTTTTCTCCTGAATACATTTTCCTGTTTAGGTTCCTTCCAATTACATCTGTGAGTGTGAGCAGTGTTTTCCCCAGTGGGAAAACAAGGAGAAACCAGTAGCAAGCAGTTACTATGACCTAGGCTATAGCAGTGTTTCAGGACTGTGCTTAATAAGAAGCCAAACTGCTACCAGGTACTATCTGGTCTATAGCAACTAGCAGCTAATTCAAGAGAGTTAATTATTCAACAATGTCAGTAGAGGCTATTTTGCAACAAGGTTTAATGTGGATAATTAATGACCCTTAGCATCCCAAAGCTGTAGGACTAAATATGTAGATCAGGGGAAGATCACACAAATGTCGCAGACACTTAATCAATTTCTGTGCCTTTTTCTTGACTGGTCCTGTGACTACATCTACTAATGAGTTCTAAATGCCACAGGCGCATTTCCAGCTTCCAATCAAATCATCAGAGGACAAATAGCATCTCAGAAAGGCTTGTGAAGCCTGCCATATAATTCCATTTTAGCTAACATGTCCCAATGATACTGAACCTCAACATTTCATCTGAGGCTCTGATACTCTGCCTAATTCTTGCCAGATTTATCCTGTAAACAACAATTCATTGAATGTTACAATGTTCTAGGGATTGTGTGAGTTACTGGAGATACAAAGCAAATATGGTAAAAAACAAAAAAAAACCAAACCCAAAACTAACCTTTAGTTATTTTGAAGGTCAATCCAAATCTTTAACCTTTGCTGTGCAAGCAGATAAACTCTTTCATGGTACTGACTAAGATGTTTACTTATAAAAGGATTAGAAACTGAATCTCAAAGAAGCCTTGCAAGTGATGATGTCATTGTCTCCAATTGGAAAGTTTAAAAATAGGGCAAAATTCGGGTTGGGTCAGTTGAATCAATTGCTTCAGATGCCATCAAATATTCAAGTTTTTCCTATCTCCCCAACTTTTAAGTTATAGAAATCCTAGTGAATTTCTACTGAAGTCACAGGCAGAAAAATTTTCTTAAAAAATTGCCCTTTATTTAGTCTCAAATTTTAGATAGTCAGCTTCAGAGGAAACTAGCCCCATTCATTTACAAACTTGCCAAAGGCCACAAGAAATTGTGAGTACAGACCAACATTCTATAATTTTCTAATCATTTGCAGAAATATTGTAGTCTTGATCAGCTCTTTGCCTGGAAATAATGTATAACATGCAGCACCTTCACCTACTCCACAACCAAGTTCTCAGACAGGAACTGTGAGGGCCTCATTGCCTATAGTTCTACTTTTTTCCCAAAAGTATTGTAATTCCATATTTTAGAATAATTTGCTTTCAGGGCATCCTAAATAACACCTTATTTTAAATCAGTTGAGATATAATCTGCTTCAAGTAAGTCCAGATCTTAAGCAACAGGAACTGAATTACTCACATGATAAGAGGTTCAGAAACAGGACACATTTTAGGGTTGCTTAAGTCAATGGTCCAATTATGTCTCTAGGGACCTATGTTTCTAACATCTCATTGGAGTTCTTTGTATACTCTTCATTTTACCCTGAGTTTGGTTATCATTATGGTCATAAAATAGTTGCTACCAGGAACTGGGACAATATGCTTCCTTACTTGCAGTTAGAGAATAAAACTTAACTTTTCCATAAGTTCCAAGCAAGCCTATTTCTTTGGGACAAAATAAATAATGGTGAATTAAAAATGATCAAGTCCACAATAATTGTGTATTTATGGTGAAACACAATTGATAAGGGAGTACAAGTGTTTATGCAATGAATTAGTGTTTCAATAATACCCACTCTTCTCCTCAAATACAAAATCATTTGAGATATAGATGCGTGATTCAAAATTACAATGTTCAAAATATCAAGTTTTTGCTACTAATACTGTAACAGAGAAATTTGTTTGGTCAAATGGAGTTTCTCTGCATTGCTAATAACTCAATTCCTACAATTTAGGTCTGGGACAATTCATATAAGGTTGAGTGTGTGTTTCAAGAAGATTCACCTGTAAGAAGGAATAGCTGCTTCTAACCCTCTTGGGCCCTCAAAAGTGTGTAACATTAGGAATTACCTACTGATTTGCCTCTAGTAAGCAGAAGATGGCAGGTGACTCTTGTGTGCATGCTTAATGGAGGACAGAAGGACTAAATGAATGTGCCAGTCACAGGGAAATATAGCTAAAAATGAGAAAGAAAATGAATGCACATTACAAATGGACCATTTTTAATTCTTTCACTTCTTGGAATAGAAATCTTAATTCTCATGGGCTGCTCTTCTCTACTTGCTTTTCTATAGTACAAAATTCCACAAGGCAATTAGAATACATACTGGAAGGATAAATATTCTGCCTGGCTATTACTACTCTTATTCTAACCCATGAGACCTTGGATGGCCAGATTCAAAAATGAATTAACTTAAGGATTTCTGTATTTGTTGACTAATTTGTAAGTCATCCACCTGTGAGCCAAAGGTGACAGACTAGTTAATATTAATGAGGATTTAAAACCCCACATAGCATTTACCTTTATTATAAAAACTGAACTAATATTGCAATGGACACTACAAAATAACGTGTTGCATTGTCGCAGCTGTTTTTAATCTACACGTGAAGATATTAAAACTGCACAGCAAAATGATCCCTGAGGTGCTCTTTATTTAACGTGAATTTTTTAAATAATAATGTTGCTGAGATATAATTAATATATTATGAAATTTGTTCTTTTAAAGTATACAATTCAGTGTTTTTCAATATGTTCATAGAATTGTGTGGCAATCACCACTATCCAATTTTTGTGAATTTTCATCACCTGGAAAAAAGTAATAGACATTAGAAGTCATTCCTCTCTTGGCTGGTGTGGCTCAGTGGATTGAGTTCAGGCCTGCGAACCAAAGTGTCACAAATTTAATTCCCAGTCAGGGCACAAGTCTGGGTTGCAGCTAGGTCCTCAGTAGGGGGTGTGTGAGAGACAACCACACTCTGATGTTTCTCTCCCTCTCTTTCTCCCTCCTTTCTCCTCTTTCTAAAGATAAATAAATGAAATATTTTTTTAAAAAAGAAATAATTCCTCATTTTCACCCAGACTGAGCACTTGAAAATCATTAATCTACTTTCTGTCTCTATGGTTGTGCCTATTCTGGAAAAACTACTTAAATGGATTTATAAAATATGTGGTCTTTGGTGGCTGGCTTCCTTTAGTTTGAATAGTGTTTTTAAGGTTTTTCTATGCTGTACCATGTGTCAACACCTCATTACATTTCACTGATAAATAATATTCCATTATATGGATAGCCCACATTTTGCATATTGATTCTTCAGTTTATAGATGCTTGTGTCTACTATTTTGAATGTCATGAATATTAATGCTTTGATCAATTATATACAGACTTTAGTATGGGCATATGTTTTTAATTCTCTTTGATATGTACCTAGGATTGAAATTGCTGAGTCATAGGTAAATCTGTGTTTAATATTTTGAAGAAGAGTGAACTATATCTCAAAGTGGCTGAATCATTTACTTCCACCATTACTGTATGAGCACTGAAATTTCCCTACATCTTCATCAGTACTTACTTTCATCTCTTTTTTAATTTAGCTACTTTACTAGGTTTAAAGAAGCATTTTATAGCACTTTTGATATGCATTTATCTATTGACTAAGAATGTTGAGCTTTTTCTGTGTGTGAAAATTCAGCATTTCTATACATTCTTAAAAGAAGTATCTCTTCAATCTATTGCTTACTTTTTAATTGGGTTGCCTTTCATCATTATTTTAAGAAAACTTAATATATTTTGGATATAAATCCCTTATGAAATATCTAATTTGCTAATATTTTCTTCCATTCTTTCAGTTGTTACTTCATTTTTTTCATGGTATCCTTTGAAGTAAAACATTATTTTTTAAAATTTTGATGTTTTAATTTGTTTTATTTTGGTCACATCTGCGTTTGATGCCATATTTAAGAAACCATTGATTAATGAAAGGGCACAAAGTTTACTGCGATATTTTTTTCTAAGAATTTAAAGTATCTCTCTTAAATGTACATTTACAATCCACTTCAGCTTAACTTTTATGTATGATGTTCAATAAAGGTTTAAATTCATTATTTTGCTGAAATAGAGGCAAGGGAACTATCAGATAGTGAGTTCAAAAAAATGGTTCTAAGGAAGCTCAATGAGCTCAGCCAGCTCAAAGATAACTATGAGAAACTGCAGAGAAACTACAAGGATCTTACAGCAAACTATATCAGCCTTGAAAAGGACATAAAAACTATCAAGAAGACACAAGAGGATATGAAGAATACCATTTCTGAATTGAAGAACACAGTAGAAGGACTCCAAAGTAGGCTGGATGAAGCCGAGGATCGAATCAGTGAGATGGAGGATAAAGTAGAAAAAAGCTCCCAGAAAGAACAAGAAATGGAAAAAAGGCTCAAAAAGAATGAAGAGGCATTGAGGGAAATGCAGGACAACCTGAAACGCAATAATATCCGTATAATAGGCATCCCAGAAGGAGAAGAAGAGGAGCAAGGGATAGAGAACGTCCTCAAAAAAGTAATAATGGAAGATGTCCCCAATTTGAGGAAAGAAAGGGTCTCATGGATCCAGGAGGCACAGAGGACCCCACTCAAGAGGGACTCAAGGCACTCCAAGACACATCATCATTAAAATGGCAACTATCAAAGACAAAGAGAGAATCCTCAAGGCAGCAAGGGAGGAGAAAGGGAGCCGATACACCTAGGAGCTGATTTCTCAACAGAAACACTACAAGCCAGAAGGGAATGGCAACAAATATTCCAAGTCATGAAAAGCAAGGGCCTACAGACAAGGCTACTCTACCCGGCAAGGCTCTCAATTAAAATAGAAGGGGAAATACGGAGTTTCCCAGACAAAAGAAAGCTAAAAGAATACATCTCTACCAAACCAGCACTCCAAGATATGCTAAGGGGACTGGTTTAGAGAAGATGAAGGAAAAGAATGAGAGAGAGAGGAACACAGGTACAAAGAGAAAAGATGAGTAAGTTTCTATCAGTAATATCTCTCAATGTGAATGGACTAAATGCCCCAATCAAAAGACACAGGGTAGCTGAATGGATAAGAAAAGATGACCCACACATATGCTGCCTACAAGAGACCCACCTCAGAGCAAGAGACCTACACAGATTGAAAGTAAAGGGATGGAAAAAAATATTCCAAGCAAATGGGCAAGAGAAAAAGGCCGGGGTTGCCATACTTGTATCAGACAAAGTAGATTTCAAAACAAAGGCTATAAAAAGAGACCCAGAGGGGCACTTTATCATACTTAAAGGAAGAATCTATCAAGAAGACATCAACATTGTAAACGTATATGCTCCCAATATAAGAGCCCCCAAGTTTATAAGGACATTGGTGGATGACTTCAAAAAAGATACAGACAGCAACACACTGATAGCAGGGGATTTCAACACCCCACTGTCAAAAATGGACAGATCTTCCAAACAAAACATTAATAAACATATTGTGGCGCTGAATGACACACTGAATCAAAGAGACTTAACTGACATATATAGAACCTTACATCCCAAAGAAGAAAAGTACACATTCTTTTCAAATGCTCATGGCAGTTTTTCAAAGATACACCACATGATAGGACACAAAGCAAACCTCAGCAAATTCAGGAAAATTGAAATAATACCAAACTTTTTCTTGGACCACAAGGGCTTGAAACTGGAAATCAACCTCAAAGAGAAACTTCAAAAACTTGCAAACTCATAGAGACTGAACAGTAGACTATTAAACAATGAATGGGTCAATAATGAGATAAGAGAAAAAATCAAAAAATTTCTGGAAATAACTGAAAATGAACAGACAACAGTCCAAATCCTATGGGACACAGCAAAGGCGGTCCTGAGAGGGAAGTTCATAGCAATACAGGCTTACCTAAAAAAGATAGAAACATTTCAAATAAAAGACCTAACACTACAACTTGAAGAACTGGAGAAACAACAAGAAATAAATCCCAGAGCAAGGAGAAGGAAGGAAATAGTCAAGATTAGAGGAGAACTGAATGACGTAGAGACAAAAAGAACAATTCAGAGGATCAACCAGTGCAGAAGCTGGTTCTTTGGAAAGATAAATAAAGTCGACAAGCCTTTAAGCAGACTCATCAAGAATAAAAGGGAGAGGATCCAAATAAATAATATCAGAAATGAAAGAGGAGATGACGACTGATACCAAAGACATACAAAGGGTTGTCAGAAACTACTATGAACAATTATAAGCCAAGAAATTTGAAAATCTTGATGAAATGGATAAATTTTTAGAAAAGTATAATCTTCCAACACTGAAGGAGGAAGAAACAGAAAGCTTGAACAGACCGATAACAGCTGGGGAAATTGAAGCAGTAGTCAAGAAACTCCCAGCACATAAAAGCCCAGGGCCGGAGGGCTTCACGGGAGAATTTTACAAAACATTTAAAGAAGAGCTAACCCTTGTCCTTCTCAGATTATTCCAAAAAATCCAAGATGGGGGAAGACTCCCAGACTCTTTCTATGAGGCCAGCATCACCCTGATCCCACAACCAGATAAAGACCCTACAAAGAAAGAAAACTACAGGCCAATTTCGCTGATTAACATAGATGCTAAAATCCTCAACAAAATATTGGCAAACCGCATCCAGCAATACATTCAAAAGATTATCCACCACAATCAAGTGGGATTCATCCCAGGCATGCAGGGATGGTTCAATATACGCAAATCAGTAAACGTGATACATCACATAAATAAAAGAAAAGACAAACACCACACGATCATCTCGATAGATGCAGAAAAAGCATTCAGTAAGGTACAGCACCCATTTATGATCAAAACACTCAGCAAAATGGGAATGAATGGGGCATTCCTCAACGTAATAAAGGCCATATATGAAAAACCTACAGCCAACATCTTACTCAACTGGCAAAAACTGAAAGCTTTCCCACTAAGGTCGGGAACACGACAAGGAATCCGCTCTCACCGCTTCTTTTCAACATCGTATTGGAAGTCCTAGCCACAGCGGTCAGACAAGTGAAAGAGATAAAAGGCACCAAATAGGAAAGGAGGAAGTAAAGCTATCATTGTTTGCAGATGACATGATAGTGTACACAGAAAACCCTGTAGACCCTACCAAAAAACTCCTCAACCTAATAAGGGAATTTGGCAAAACAGCAGGATACAAAGTCAACATTTAGAAATCAAAGGCATTTTTGTACACCAGCAATGAAATAGAAGAAGAAATCAGAGAAAAAAATACCATTCGATATAGCAAGAAGAAAAATAAAGTACCTAGGAATACATTTAACCAAAGAGGTAAAAGATCGGTATGCAGAAAACTATACAACATTGAAGAAAGAAATTAAGGAAGACACAAATAAATGGAAGCATATACCATGCTCATGGATTGGAAGAATTAATATCATCAAAATGTCCATACTACCCAAAGCAATTTATAGATTCAACGCAATCCCTATTAAGATACCAATGACATATTTCACAGAAATAGAACAGATATTTCAAAAATTTATATGGAACCATAAATGACCCCGAATAGCTGCAGCAATTTTGAGAAAGAAAAACAAAGGAGGAGGGATCACAATACCAGGCATCAAACTCTACTACAAAGCCACTATACTCAAAACAACCTGGTACTGGCACAAGAACAGATCCATAGACCAGTGGAAGAGAATAGAAAGCCCAGAAATAAGCCCAGGTCTATATGGGCAACTAATATTTGACAAAGGGGGCAGAAGCATAAAGTGGAGCAATAATAGCCTCTTCAACAAATGCTGTTGGGAGAGCTGGACAGCTACATGCAAAATATTGAAATTGGATCATCAGCTGACACCATATACAAAAATAAACTCAAGATGGATAAAAGTCTTAAATATAAGTCGCAACATCATAAAAGTCCTGGAGGAGAACATTGGCAGGAAACTCTCAGATATCCCATGCAGCAATTTTTTCACTGATATGTCTCCTAAACCAAGGGACATAAAGGAAAGAATAAAGAAGTGGGACCTCATCAAAATAAGAAGCTTCTGCATGGCGAAAGAAAACATCAGCAAAATGAAAAGGGAGCCCACCGTATGGGAAAATATATTTGCTAATGATACATCAGATAGAGGTTTGATCTCCAAGATATATAAAGAACTCACTCGACTCCACTCCAAGACGACAAATGATCCAATCAAAAACTGGGCAAAGGACCTGGTCAGACACTTTTCCCAGGAAGAGATACAGAGGGCCCAGAGGCATTTGAAAGGATGCTCAGCATCACTACCCATCAGAGAAATGCAGATCAAAACCACCATGAGGTACCACCTCACACAGGTCAGAATGGCTGTCATAAACAGATCCATAAACAACAGGTGCTGGCAAGGCTGTGGAGAAAAGGGAACCCTAGTACACTGTTGGTGGGAATGCAGACTGGTGCAGCCACTGTGGAAAGGAGTGTCGAATTGCCTCAAAAAGCTGAAAATGGAACTGTCTTTTGATCCAGCGATTCCCCTGCTGGGACTATACCCTAAGAATCCCAAAACGCCAATTCAAATGAACCTATGCACCCCAATGTTCATAGCAGCACAATTTACAATAGCCAAGTGTTGGAAGCAACCTAAATGCCCATCAGTAGATGATTGGATCAAAAAGTAATGGTACATATACACAATGGAATACTACGCAGCAGAAAGAAAAAGAGAACTACTAAACTTTGCGACAGCATGGATGGAAATCGAGAGCATTATGCTAAGCGAAATTAGGCAGGGGGGCAAAAGACAAATACCATATGATCTCACCTATAAGTGGAACCTAACCAACAATACAAAGATGCAAGGCAAATAAGACCAGCAACACTGAAAGGAAAAGAAATCGACAGAGACAAGGGGAAGGAGGGAGTTGGGGCGGTGGAAAAGAAGGGAAGGGGAAAGTCAAGGAACATACAGCAAGGACTCATGGACAAAACCAAAGGGGAAGAGCTGAGGGAGAGAAGGAGGGAGGGGGCAAGGGAAAGTGGTGGGGGGTAGGCAGAGAAAAATGTATTTGAAAAAATAAATAAAAATCACACAAAATGTAAAAATAAATAAATATATAAATAAAGCTGTAGAATTAAAATAAAATAAAATTTAATTTAAGCAAAAACAAACAAACAAACAAACTGGATACAGAAGAAGAACTTTGGAAGGAGGAGAGAAATTCAACGTACCAAGCAGCGTGTAGCAAGGAGTCCAGGTGATGATGGATACTTGGGAAAGCAAGACTGACTTTTGGAAGGACATCAAATAAACATGGATAAATCATGATGGAACAAGTTTTGAAGGTCCCTTAGAGGGTGATAATTTAGTTCTAGAGTTATGGACCTGAATGTTTAGCTCTTTACAGCTCATAAACACTTTGGCAGCAAAATGATTTGTGAAAACTATGAACAATTTCTCTGAAGGTCTCTAACATAAGCTTGAATAGGCTGATGATAAACTTTACCTAGTGGCAATATCTATTCTTCCAAAAGATTATTTTTTAACCTCATATCATATATCTAGGTTTGAAGTTGTCCAGGTATGCCTAAACCAGGTCAACATCATAACTTTAATACATGCACAAATGAAGATTGTCTTCAATTTATAGGAGAAATTAGTCTTGACTACTTTTATCCACCAGTATGCATTTAAGTTTGTTCAGGAGCAAAGCAGCAGCAGGTACCAAAGGCCCTTTTGCAATGCGATTATCACACTCAGATGTGATCCACAAACATAGTATGCCAGAGATATTTTCATATATTTGAGTCCTATTTTTCTCATTATTGTAAAGATTTACAACAGAAAAAAAAAATATATATATATATATAAAAATAGGTTAAAAATGAAAAATAAATAAATAAATAAATTCATTATTTTGCATGTAGCTATCCAGTTATCTCACACTATTTATTAAAATGACAGCTTCCCCTGTTTAATCACCTTCGCACTCTTATCAAGTACCAATTAGCCATAGACGTATGCACGGATTTTTCCTGAAGTCTCAAATATATTTCATTGTTTTGTATATCATTATACCAGAACCAAACTCTCATAAGAACTGTTTTGAAGAAATGTGAATCCTCCAACTTTATTTTTGTTCTGTAATATTGTTTTGATTATTCTGAGTACCTCTCATTTTTATAAAAAATTTAAGATTAGTTTGACAATTTCTGCAAAAGACCAGTTAGAATATCAGAGGGATTATGCTAAATCTTAGATCACCTTGGGAGGTATCACCATCTTAACAGTATTAAACCCTCTAATCTGTGGACATAGAACCTATTTTTTAAAAATTTGCTTCAATGATGTTTTGTAGTTCTAACTGTATGTTGGAAACCATTCCATCTAGTTTCAGAGACTATAGCCCTGCCGATAGGTGAGAGGGCCCCAAGGCTGGAGCTGAGCAAGGAGGCCTTGGAAAAATTGACCACTGAGGAGACAAAACCTGTCCCCCATCCCTGACATCACTCAGTTTGGCTCCAGAGGATGGCTGGTTAGTCAATGACAGATAAGATCCCTCGATTGCAGGGGCAGCCTAAGACAGACACAGTTGCATAGGGGCCATCAGGGAAGGACTTGGGAGACACGGAGAAGGGGCAAAAGACACTCACCCCTTGGCTTTGTCATGGTTATAATCCTCATTCTGTCTGAAAGAAGTCTCCTCATCTCTTGGCTGCTCTGTTCCTCCTGCCTAACTTAGGCTTGAAAAAAATGTTAGAGGCAGGTACAACCCTAAACAGGATCAGGCGTTTCCCAGGGGCAATTAGGCCTGGAAAAGGAATGCATTTAATCCTATGAAACCTGCTTTTCTAAGAATGCCCTCGAGTTAATGAGTACTGATGTTCGGTGTCCGAGCATAGCAGAGTTTATTTTCCCAGGTTTTAGAGTGTCACTCGGTATCCAGACCATGACTCAGCAAGACTCTTGTAATCCCTTTACTGTTATCCTTAAACCATATCTCCTTTTAATCATTACTGTTTAACATTGATTGATGAGCTTTATGTGCATGCTATGTATCCCTACACGAGCTAAACTCAATAAAAGCCCAAAGAGAAACGTGCTCAGGGCTCTTCTCCTCTGAGAGATAAGCCAGCCTTTCCTTCCCAAACAGATCTTATGTAGGGCATTTTCATTTCAACCGTGACACTGGGGGACACCACAGGATAGAGCTCCCTCTTCAAGTGTACAGCTCTTGCACTTTGTTTTGTTTTGTTTTGTTTTTTTAACAGGACAAGAGGTATATAGAGTCATCAATCTTTAATATTACATGTATGGAAGTCCATGAAAATCTGGAACATCAGCATGTCTTAAGAGAGCCTACATTCCTAAATAGCAGCAAACAGTGGGAGCAGAGAAGCCAGCATCTCACTCTTTCTTGAATTCAGGCTTCAGCTGCCATTCGGCATCATGCTCGCCCTGTGATTGGCCTGACTGTGGAGTAAGAAGAATGGGGAGCATTTGTTCGTCTCATAGCTTTCCCTGTACATACCTCCATATACTCACTTGATACCTGTCTGGTCCCTGTAGCGATGTGAGTATAATGATGCTGATCTAAGTCCACTGAGAGATAGAGCTAGATTGTCAAAAGGAGGCATGAAGGAGACACTGTGTTCTGAGTACAGGGGAAAGGACCACCTGAGCGATGGGAAATAGGAGAAGCTTCAGTTTCCAAGAGGAGAACTTTGGAAATGTGGGAAGGATGTTCTGCAGATGTTGCAGCTGGACTGCCCTGAGTGACAGTGCCAGAGGGCGGTGGGGGACCAGCTGTCCACAGGGCACCATGTGCGTCCAGGAGTGGTGGCCAAGGACATCCTGTCAGGACTGCAGAAGTTGCTCTAGATGTGACCCAATGTAAGGAACCTAGCTGGCAATGGATCCCACAGCGTGCACCAGAGTTAGGTCGGATCCTTCCGTCAGCGCAGCATCAGTCCACACACTGAGGCGACATTCCCTGATGTCCCCTCACAGCAACAGAATGCGGATTGTTCTTTAAGTGTTTCTGATGTGCTATCTCACGTTTGCACATTTACTGGCGATTTCTCCCAGCTGCTGGTCATTGACGATCCTAGATGCTATCACTCTGGCCCCTCAGTCAGACCTGACTCTCCAACCATGCAGTGCAGAGCCAGGCCCAGGGATGGTTCCGCCTTCAGTCTTCCTGGGGACAACAGTGACCGGGAATAAATTTACTATATTAAATTAAATTTAATAAAATTCATTTTTGTGTTTTTGTCATGCTATTAGTGAAGTTAATGTATTAATTTCATGTTTGTATTGATATTTATTAATGCATAAAAATATAATTTATTTTGTATATTAATTTTATATACTGTAACCATCCTAAAGTGTTTGATAAGTCCAAAAGCTTTTACTGGATTACTTAGAATTTTCTACATATGAATCATATATCATCTGGACCAAGAGTCTTACTTCTTCTTCCCCAATCAGGATATCTTTCATTTATTTTTCTTTAGTAGTTCCTCTTAATAGGACATCAAGAGCAATGTGGAATTAAAGTGATGAGAGAAGACATGGGAATATTCTTTCTAATATTAGGGGTAAAGTATTCAGCTTTTCACTATTAAGTAGAATGTTAATTGTGTGTTGTTCATGGATGTCCTTTATCAAGTTGAGAAAGTTCCATTGTAGCCCTATTTTTTAAAATATTTGTTTTGTTTTTATCTTGAAAAGTGGTTGATTTTATCAAATTCATCTCTGCATCCTCTGAAGTTATCATACAGTTTTGTTCTCTATTGTAATGATAGAGTAAAATGCATTGATTGATTTTTGAACCTACACTGAATATCGTATTTTTGGAAAAAATTCATATTGTTGTGGTATTCAGTGATTTTATATTTTGCTGATTTTAATTTTCTAATATTTTGTTGGGATTTTAAGTCTATACAGCAGTTGACAAAAGTAGGTTGCGAGTATTTGAAACACAGAGATCATTTTTGTATTATTTTTATTTATTATTTATTATTTATTTGTTTTATTTTTATTTATTATTACTATTAACCTACTTTAGCCCACTCCCATATTCATAATAATCTGTAGTCTCATTTTCTTAGGATGTCTTTGTACCAGGATAATACCAGCCTCATGGAATATTTTGGGAAATTTTCTCTCTTCTTCTAAAGAATTGGTATTATATTTCCTTTTAAACATTTGGAAGAATTCACCAGTAAATTTAACTGGGACTAGGTTTTAATTTTAGAAAGTTTTTATTAATTCATTATGTTATAGGTTGATTCAGACCATCTATTTCTTCTTTAGTTAATATTAGCAATTTGTGCCTTAAAAGTAATTTGTCTATTTGAGTGAGGTTACCTAATTTGTTGCATACAATTGTTCATATTTTCTCATTATTACTTTATTTCTTTGGGTGAGATGCAATATATACTGTTTTAATAGTGATTTTAGTGATTTCAGCCTACTCTTTAAAATTATGTTGGCTAATGTGAATTTTGTTTATCTTTTCAGTAAATGAATTTTTAATATATTTTTTCCTCGTATGTCCAATATTTGGACATCTCAAGAGCAAGTCTTACTTATTCCCCTGCATGCCAACCGTGCTTTCCTGTTTTTTGCACAGCTTGAATGCTTTTGTTGAAAAGTGGGCATTTACAGTAATACAGCAGCTCTTGAAATCATATTCCCCATTTCCTTCCCCAAGGTTTATTATTGTTGCTATGTGTTGTTTTCTTTGCTGCTTCTACCTGTTTATTTAGTGACTGTCTTACATTCCGTAAAGTCTGTATCCTTTGCCATGTGTGACTATTGAAGTTTCTGCTGAGCATGATTGCTGGCTAACGATTAGACAGAGGTTTCTTTAAATGTCTTAAACCAATGTCTTTTAGATTTTTTCTGAGGTGTTTTCAGTGTGTTTTGGAGACTATTTCTCAGATTCTATCAGGTAGATTTTGTTGCCAAACAAAAGTGTGGTTCAGCTGCCTGACCCCAAACACTGATATGAGACAAAGGTTGATGGGCAAGAAAAAAAATGTCTTCGTTAAAATTTTGAACAGTTTGAGGGATCAGGGGACTCTCCAGCTCCAGGCCAATCTCACACAGACAAAACCCAGCCACCACCAGAATCAGAAAGAGTGTCCAGAAATCCCCCTCCATCCCTGTTCCATCCTCACCTGTAGCCCAAGGCTGCTAAGCAAGCGGCTCTCCAGCTTCAGGCTCCGTTCCTGGGGTCTGCACGGGGCCAGCACAACCATAGCCACACTGCAGCTTCCCACCATAGGGGTCCAGGGCCGCTGCCAACTGCTGCAGCCAGTCATGCAGGGACTCAGTCTGCGGAGCCTGGCACCTCCAGGTCCCAGGAACGTTCCAGCCCACAAGTCCGTGAACGGATCCCAGAGAAAAAGAAGGGAGAATGAAGGGAGGAAGAAGGCTCATGTTGCTCCCTTACCTCAGTTTAAATCTCCCGGCCGCCAATTGTGTACACTGCAGGAGGGCTCAGCTTTCTCACCCAATCCCGTCCTTTTTTCCCAGGCTACACTGTCAGGTCAGCACCTCCCCCTGGTACCATGTTAACATTTAGGTACGCATGTCTCTGGTTTCCCCTTCAGTTAGGAACTAGAAGCTGTTAAAAGATTTTTTTCCTTTGTCTATCATGTTCTCGCCTTCCTCAGACTTTGTGCAAAGCTTCCTCCTGCCCTGTCTCTGCCTGAGGGAAGGACAACTGTTCTCACGTGCCAGCCAGGTTGATTGCTGGTGCAACACGATGCTGTCATTAATTTGTTTACCGTTTACCCAAGGAATGCAGCCACTCCTCCCCACACTTTGACGCCCCTACCTCACCAGGCTCCTCCTCTGCCCAGTGATTTGGCCATATCTCCCTGTATCATTTTCATCTCTAGTATTTATTTTGAGCTTGTCAAAGCCTTAAGGTCAGCCAGACATGACAGATCAGTGCCTTCTCAGGTTATTCCTGGGCATAAAAAAAGCCCTTCACTTGCAAAGGGCTGTCTAGATTCCCAAGGATATATCTCAGATATTCAAAGCCCTATATGGACATCTTATTCTCCAGCATTAAATTTTTGGGTAAGGCTCTTGTCTTTCCTGTTATTGCCTCCTCAGTTTTCTGTAATGTCAGGCCAATGATCATTTTCAAGACAGGCCTGGAGAAAAGATTATCCACAGTGAACAAAGTCTAACTCAGACCAATTAGGACAAGCCCCATGGATGGAATTTTGAAAGAACTTCCATATAAGTCAAATGCTGACAGTTCTCTGGGATTGGAGATTTTGGTGGAGCACCGTATGTGTTCTGTCTCCTCCAATGGTGCTTGGCTGCTTATTTAAATGCTATTGTGATTATAAATCTGTATTTTTTTTTCTGCTTTTTTTTTTTTCCTTTGGGCTGCTATGATGCTTAGAATGGAATGATGGGATAGGACAACCTAAAATGTGACAGTTGCTTTCTTTTTGAAGCTATTTTTCTTTAATAAAAGCTTCTTAGATTGTTACAAGCCTTTGACTAATTTCCAGAGTACTGAAAGTTGACTTTGACAATTTTTGCCACTATTATCATTGTTTTTAAAGAGGGTAAAACTTTGGAGGTCTTTTTGATGTCATTTTGAAAGTGCTTCTCAGGGACTTTTAAAACACTTAAAAAATAAAAATGTAATAGTGTGGTGATTGTAGGGGGTTGAGTGGTATATGTGATTTAAGTGGTAATGGAAAAAATACCAAAAAATTTAAAAAATAAAATACCAGAAGGGCACAAGTTTTTTGTTGGTGTTTTTTTTTTTTTTTTTTTGCTTTTTACTGATTTTCTTCAGCTAATAGTGAGTGCTATATACAAGGTCTGTTTAGAAAAAGTCCAGCCATGTTCATATGATGAGAATGTTTTGCTTAATATCAGTGTAACCTGGCAGCCAAGGAGAGTGCACTGGATGCACATGTGTGAACAATGTTGACTTCACTGCACTAGTCAGTGAGGGCAGTAGATGCCAATGAGTGAGCATGTGGACTGTGTGGTTGTTGCATTCAAAATGGCTGAGCAGGTAGAGCAACAAATTTGCATCAAATTTTGCATTAAGCTTAACACTGCTATGTGGAAACTATTCAGATGATTCAGAATGTCGCAGCTATGCGCAACTGGTGATTGGCAGCTTCATCACAACATGCCTGCTTGAGAATCACATCTCATGTAGAATTTTTTGTTGAAACATCAAATCACCAAGGTGACTCAGCCAACTGCAGCCCAGATTTAGCACCCTGCAACTTCTGGCTTTTCCCCAAACTAAAATCACCTTTGAAAGGGAAGAGATTTTAGTCTGTTGATGAGATTCAGGAAAATATAATGCAGCAGCTGATGGTGATTGGGAGAACTGTGTGAGGTCCCAAGGTGCCTAGTTTGAAGGAAACTGAAGCATCATTGTCCTACGTACAATGTTTCTTGTATCTTTTATCTTCTTCAGTAAGTGTCTCTATTTTTCATAGTACATGGCTGGGTAACTTCTGGACAGACCTTGTATGTGGGTATTTAATAAATATTTGTTGAATTAATTAATATGTTATTTTTATTGCCGATAACTTGGAAGTCAATATATTTTAAATATCGAAAAACAATAGATTGTGTACATAGTGTATTGAAAAGTGTCTCCAACATTCTTAGGCTGCGATTCTGTGCAGCAATATGATTATTGCTTGTTCCACACTACTTCATTTAACCTTCACAACAACCATTTGTAGTTTCACTGAAGTAGCAGATATACAGTAACTTTCCCAAGGAAATATAGTTAGTAAGTGGTTGAATGGAACTGAAACCAGGAAACTGAATCTGAAACCAAATTCTTAAACATAATATTGCGTCTTCTCCCAACTCCTTGGATTGAAGGACTTTACAATGTCACAGAAAATATCAGATAACAAATTTATTTTAAAAATATAGATAAATTCCAAAGGTAATATTTTTTCTCACCTAAATCCTATACATTTTGAATTTAGCAATAGCAATTTACTAAAACTATACCATATGTCAGAATAGACTAACTGCATTAGCCATTGAGCAGAGTCTCATAATATATCAGCCGTTTCCTGAAAGAAAGGCAAAATCATGTCCTGGGTAAGAGGGATCCTTTCCTCCTTCTGCCCGGCTTATTCCAGGGCTCTGGGGTCCATTTTTCTTTGCCTCAGAGGTGACTGTAAACGCTCTGCTCTAGCATATCTTTCTCTTTGTTTTATGATTTATGCTCCTAATACCCTCTGATATGGTATCATATGACAAAATATGATGAAATGATATAATCTTTATTTAATTAAAATGTTTTATTCTATTTGCTCCTTGTTTTAGACTCCAATGACTTCCAGTTGCCTGAATGACAAATTCCAAACAATTTTTCCCATGATGGGAGATTCCAATACACAATTCTAATAAGAACTAATTGTTTTATTCTATCCTCATCAAATGTACATATATTATATAAAACTACATATCATGGAACTTATTTCAGAAAATAAAGTTTCTGAATTCTCAGGTTTTATCTTTCAATCTCCTTACTCCCTCTTTGCAGGTGTGACCATTGCCTAGTAATGTCACTTTTATAGCCTCATTTTGTTCATCTGTATAATGGAAAAATATATACCACTTTGACAAGAGTGTTAATAAGACTTAATGAGGTAATTCACATAGTTAGCATATATGAGTGATATAAGTTCCTAGTATTTGGTAATTTATAATTAGTAAGTACTTTAATTACATTCTCTGACTTAAAAAAATTTTTTTTCAGCCCTGGCCAGTGTGCCTCTGTTGGTTGGAGCATCATTCCATATACCAAAATGTTGGGATTTAATTCTCAGTCAGGGCATATACCTTGTTTGCAGGTTCAATCACCAGTCAGGGCTTGTATGAGAGGCAACCAATTAATGTTTCTCTTTCACATAGATGTTTGTCTGTGTGTGTGTGTGACTCCCTCCCCTCTTCCCTCTCTCCCTCCTTCTCTCTAAAATTAATAAACAAATTTTAAAATAAAATTTAAATTTAAAAAATTTTAGTTACAGTTGACATTCCATATCATTTTATTGGGTTGGTTAAAAAGTCCATTATGTTTTTTCTGTACAATGGCTCTAGTAGTGCTTAGTTGTCTTTAACTTCATTAAGCAATTTTTATTAAGACTGTATTATGACAGCTGTCATATCAATGTGCATTTAAAAAACTGATTAAAATTGGTAAATTTTTGTGCAGCCATTTTACTATTGAAATGGAATAAAATATGAAACATATTTGGCATATCATGCTTTATTATTTCAAGAAAGGTAAAAATGCAACTGAAACACAAGAAAAACCTTTGTGCAGTATATGGAGAAGGTGCTGTGACTGATTGAACATGTCAAAAGTGGTTTGCAAAATTTGTTGGTACCATTGACATTTTGGCCAAATAGTTCTTTGCTGTGGGGCTGCCTTATGCATTGGAAGATGGTTAGCAGCACCCCTGGCCTCTACCCACTGGAAGCGAATAGCAGGAGTTATCCAACATACTCAAAATATCCAAATCAATAAAGTTATTGGGAAAAATAAAAAAAGTGTCTTATTTTATTTTAAAAAAACATAACAAACTTTTTGGCCAACTCAATAATTTCAGGAGTGCAACATTGTGTTTAAACATTTATATACCTTACAAAGAATTACACTACTAAGTCTAGTACCCACCTGATAATATATATAGTTACATATACAGTATACAATATACAATATACAATGTTATTTACTACATTATTTATGCTGTAACTATTTTTGTAACTAGAAAATTGTATTTATTATTCCTTCTCACCTTTTTGATCCCTCCCTCCACTCCCGCTCTCACCTGATGACTATCAGAGACAAATATCATATTATTTCACTTATATGTGAAATCTAAAAAACAAAATAAGCAAACAAAACAAAAACACTTTCAGACCTTTTCTATGGGTGTGCCAACTCTACTGCTCTTGTTTTGTCTTGTGGAAGAAGTCTTAGGATTGTGTGCTGTCTGTCCATCGCACAAGGTCAGGCCTGGTTCTGAGAGTCTCCCATTTATTTTCTCCGGATTAATGCGCTGAGGTGTTCAGGGTTGTGCATCTTCTCACACCCTTGCAATGTCGAGGTGCTATGTGTGTTCTCTGAAGGAGCTCACACATGCCAGCTATGGAGGTCTCAGTTATGCAACAGTGGCAGACCATGGCGTGCCTGCTACGGGGGTACATGCAGAGCGATGAGGATGTTTATTGGCTGGCTGTGGGGATTCTCAGTTGAATCCTATGCATTTTTTGCACAGGATTCTTGGTGGAGTCTGTGAGTCAGTTAATAAGATCTGAGATTGTTTGTTGAGATCTATGTGCTGTTTACTGTGACCCTTTTTTGGCTACTGGCCTTCATTCCATATGAAGTCTCCTTTTCTGAGGAGACCCAGATAATTTAGCTGTGCACATCCCCTTACTGTATGATGCAGTGAGACAGAAGTGGGCCTTTTGGGCAACATCTCTTAGGACTTGGAAAGCTGGGCAGTCACTTCTCTTCCCCCACCATACCCTGGGAGAAATCGCTAACCAAAAGAAGCTTCTTATTAAATTCAATATGTCTATTCTCAGAATTTTTTTTTTCTCCACTGAGGTTTCTTTTCCAAATACCTCTTCCATATAGGTACTTACATCCATAGGTTATTAAAATTGGTGTTGTATGGGGGTATGTGGGCTGGAACTTCCTATTTTACCATTTTGCTGATAACTGCAGTTCATTGTTCTCTTTACTTCCCGAAGCTAGGTATTTTATTTTATCTATTTAGCTTAACATATCTTCACCATGTATTTCCTATGGCTGTATCTTGTTTTCTTAGAGCTTACTGAAATCCTAAACAGTAA
This sequence comes from Pteronotus mesoamericanus, assembly GCF_021234165.1. Classification (NCBI taxonomy): domain Eukaryota; kingdom Metazoa; phylum Chordata; class Mammalia; order Chiroptera; family Mormoopidae; genus Pteronotus; species Pteronotus mesoamericanus. The sequence goes on along the minus strand of NW_026555085.1, from coordinate 29,418,186 downwards.
GTCCTACAAAGTCTGACATTTAGCCTGTCTTCCTCACCGTGTTCCACAATGTCAAGAACTTCTTAGTAATTCAATAAATTTTAGTTAAATAGTGAAGCAGATAGCAACAAATAAATATAATGTAATTACTTCTACTTTCTACAACTATTGCCAGACATTTGCTTTTGCCTTGGAGACTTTAGTCTTTTCTCAGGTTTTTGTGTTGCAGTTTTTTTAAGTGCTATTTTAGTTTGCTTCTTATTTATTTGTATTTGAATTAAGAGAATTAGGTTTAGATATTTTCTAAGGCACACCTTTACATATGTAGGTTTTCTGGTGGAATACTTTATTATGTCTAAAAATCTGTAAAAGCACTGATGCATAGTTTCTCACTAATATTTAGTGTGTGATGGGAGTTCATATAGTTTGCATTTTTCTGTAGAATGTCTGGACCTGCTTTTTCTTTCAGAGCTCAATTTTGTGAGACCATCTGAGATAACCCGTTGTTCTTTTCTGTACCTTGTTATTGTGTACTCAAAACTATTCTTGCATTTTGGGGCATGCTTCTTCACAGACTCTTTTTGTCACTGACACTATTTTAGTTTCCTAAATTCGTTTACCTGTTCCAGCATATAACACACAATCCTTAGCCTCCTTCTCTACCCTGAGCTGAGCTCTGACACTTTCTGAATGGATTTAGTAACAGAATACCTGACTAGGGGTGAGAAGTGAACACATATATAACCACCTGTTTTTCTAGTAGTTAGTGTAGGCCTTTAACAGATTATCTGCAGTAAGCTAGAACCTCTTTCTCAGTACTTCACAAGTGCTGTGCTATTCTGGTGAGTGGGCTACATATTTCTAGAGCATCTCTTTGCATGTCATTCCAAATCTATCAGTAGTTCCTTTAGTTGAGAGACTCTCAAACTATGATTATAATTTTATTTTATACCTTCAGGAGTCTTATAATGAGGAATATTAAAAGATTATACAAGGAATGAATAAACCTGGACTACTGCTATGATAGCTAATTTTATGTGTCAACTTGACTGGGTTAAGGGATGCCCAGATTATAGGTAAAACATTATTTCTGTGAGAGCGTTTCCAGGAGAGACTAGTATTTGAATCTGTAGACTGAGTAAAGACTGCCCTCGCCAATATGAGTGGACATTATCCAATCTGTGGAGAGCCTGAAACTAACAAACAGGCAGAGGGAGGACAAATATGCTCTTTGCTTGAGCCAGAACATCCATCCTCTCCTGCCCTCAGACATGGGTGCTCCTGGTTCTCAGGCTTTCAGACTCAGACTGGGACTCATACTATTGGCTTCCCTGGTTGTCCAGCCACAGAATTTTGATTGGAACTACACCACTGGCTTTTTGGGTCTTCCAGCTTGCAGACAGTGGACTGTGGGACTTAATCTCCATAGTCACATAAACTAATTCCTTATAATACATTTCTTTCTATATATTTACATTATTTGTGTAGCTCTGTATCATTGTGGATCACAATGTAAGATAAAATGTAAATAGATTAATGAAACCTTAACATTAATCCATGTTTTCATTTGAGGAGGTAGGACAGCACAATGTATGCTCTACAATTTTTTTTTTTTTTTTTTTGTAGCCTGCCTCCTTGCTTCTTTGCATGTTCTCTCACCCTGGCTACAGGGCAGGAGAGAATTGAGCTTGGGGCTGCCTTTATTTTTTTTTTTTTAATTTTATTTGTTTATTTTTAGAGAAAGAGAAGGAGAAAGAGAGGGAGATAAATATCAATGTGTGGTTGTCCCTTGCATGCCCCAAAATGGGGATATGGCTTGCAACCCAGGCATGTGCCCTGACTGGGAATCAAACTGGCAACCCTTTGGTTCACAAGCCAGTGCTCAATCCACTGAGCCACACTAGCCAGGTGCTCTACAATTTTAAAAATGTTTTCTTGAGGGACACTTCCAAGCTCCTTGTCCTCCTCATACTCTTTTGTACCATTGAAGGAAACATATTGGCCAAACAGACATGAAATTTACACCCATTTCTCACCGCTTAAATTATTAGGGATTAATTTAATCTAACTTGAAAACAGAAGCATCTCTGAGTAGCACTTACTATCCTGAAAATATAAGGCCAAAGTGAGAGGTAACTGTGTTTATTTGAGATTTAAAAGAAGAGCTATTCGTATAGTACTGATTCAGGCAGAAATCCAAACAGTGTTCCAGTTAGGAGGTGATGTCAAGGGGTATTTATGAGAAATGGAAGGGGAACAATTGCATCAATAGAAGGAAGGAATATCTATAGGTGCAGTAGATAAGCTACATAGTAATGCTAAGTGTAAAGAATATCTATAATTTTCAGTCCAGGAAGTAGTCATCATGTTTGTTTTCTTATCTTCAAAAATGGCTGTTTGAGATGTAATGCAGAAGGTCATTTTGCCCCATTTGAACATTCCAAAGTTTGGGGGGGTGAGGCCTGCAGAGCAGTACCTCTGGGATAGAAGCTCCAACTCCATTACAAAGTGACTTGTTTATATAATTTTTCACACACTAATGGAAATCCAGTGGATGTAAAAGTTTAATAAATTAATAAAGACATTTATAACTTTCAAATCAATGTAGAGAAATAAGGAAAACTCATATTTCACAATAGGTTTTAGGTTATAACTATATAGACAATGTGAAGTAAAAAATGAACTACTTACCCTAGGATGAAGGGGACTAAGAGATTTAAGCAGTCAAACATGATATTTAGAAGCTCAGCAAACATTTTTAAAATAAATACCATTTTGACTCCTCAATTATCTACATAATTACATTAATTTTATTTTCCTATGTTGACATACCTTCGAAAATGTGTGTGTTAAAGTGAGGGAAACAAAAACAATAGAGAGGTTTGGAGTCAAATATATAATTGTGACACATTTGTGTGAAACTCACTGTCCCAAAATATGCAGTATATGGGAGAAATGTAAATTTGGGAAGAACCAAAACAACAGTTTATCACTGCTAATCATGTAAAAGCATCTAGCAGGATGGGAGACAACCTATTAAATCATTAGCACTGAAAAACTTCTACAGAACACCTGGTATATGCAGAGAGAGGAACGAGGACATAATATATGTAGGGGAAAACCAGTTACAAGAACAAGTAATTGATTTTCATTTACTATTTAATCTTGTTATTTTGTATAATGGACAAAACAACCTTTGATGATTTGATTGTACTTGATTTCTGCTTCTACATTATAGAATTTTGGAGAAGAGAATAATTAATTTAACATACCTCGTGCATATTTCACTAAATTTGTTCCTACAGTTTTTTGTAGGGTAGCATGCTTTTCAAACTTATTAACATAAAAAGCAGAGCTTTGAAGTTGCTGTCTTGATTTAGATGCAGTAACATCCATAGGCAAATCTGACATAAAAAATATTACTTCTTAGATCTCACCCTCCCTCACCTATTAAAAACATCATTTCCCACAATTGTCCCAAGTGTTCTCAAAGACAAAATAGGTCTTCAAGAGATAGGTGGTTACAACTTATGACAATTAACAACCTCAGTCATAAGGGGTTAGCCAAGTATAGTGAGAAAGAGAAACAAAACACAAAATCTAGTCTGGTGGGAGGTAAGTTAAAAAATCAATAGTTAATTCAAATACTTTTAAAATGTACCAATACCCTTCCTGCCTCTCTCTTTATCTCCCTCCCTCCAGCCTGCCCTTGCTTCCTCCCTTTCTCTTTCTTAGTGCAGTCTTTTAATTGTTACCATTTATCTCATATTATTCCTTTAGGTAAAAGTCCCTATTTTGATGTATAAAAACTAATATTTGCAGTTTTTCTTTTTAAATGAAAATGTGTTCAGAACACTATCTTGTAACAGAAAAGAATTACATCGACCATATATCACCAGTGCTTCCAAAGTGTTTAAGAATATATAGAGAGAAAGACAGACAGAAAGACAGAGAAAATCTAAAAATGTTCTATTATTTTTAATCTAATAGTGCAAGCTATTTTTAAGCATTCATGGATAAAATAGTATAATGCACAGTTTCTAATACTGCTATTTAGATAGTTGTACTCTTCTTAATGATTATTGAAAATAATTTCCTTCATTCTTCCTCAGTAAAGTAATTGAACACAAGAAATACCTTCACAATAATGTTAAATATGCACACATCTTGGAACCTACTGTGTAATCCTTTTTAGATGCTCCTATTGGTATACCTTGTCACTTAAAACTGGATATTTGATCAAACTTTTGCCCCTCAGCTCTGATGCTCATTTCTATATGACCTTGTAAATTTTCCTCACCATCCTTCAAAGACCCTTCATTGTTTTTAGGATAAAGTCTAACAATCAGCATGATCTGCAAGATGCTTTATAATCAAGTCTTTGCTGACCTCAGTACATACACACACACGCACACACTCACACATGGTTCCTCAGGTAATCTTCTCAAACTCATCACCACTCTATAATTTTTCTTTATGAGAGTCATTAATATTTATATATGCCAAACTGTTACAGAAAAAAGACTGAGGTGCAGCTTCCTGTTGCCACAAAAAGCCAGACTGGTGCTGATGCAAAAACAAAGAGGTTTATTCAGGTGCTGCACAACCTGGGAGAATGAGGGACTCCCACATCCAAGAACCTCTCAATCCTCCTGCTCAAGCCTACAGTTCTTATAGGGATAGGAGGGGAGGGCTTTTTTCCTAATTCAATTATCTTTCTAGTTTTTGGTGTGCTCAGGGACTATCCATTTATCTTTTTAGTTTTCTCCATGCTTGGGCCTAGTCCATTCACATCTCTGATTTCAGTGCGCTCAGGGTAAGAACCTCCCCCTGCCACTGTCTTGCCTAATGGCTAGAGACTCCCCTGGCACCCTAACTGACTGTTTCACTGTTACAAAACTATAAGCTCTATGGGAACTGCAGCCACATTTATTTTGCTTACTGACATGTATCTAGCCCTTTGCAGAATATAGCAGGTACCAAAATAAGTATTTTTAAGTTAATGACTGGCTCGGTATATATTTTAATTTTCTTTCCAAAAGAGGTTATATTTTTTGTACTTTCACTTTTAACCTTTTACTATCCCCAGTATGGGTTATGTCTTTATACTTAGATAATAACCTTTAACACATAAATTTAAATGGTTAAATTGAATCCTGGCATTTTCAGGATTGAGCATATCTTTCAGATTTCTACACTTTTACTATTCAGGCTCTTGCAGTTAAATCTAATTATCTTGCCCATGTGGTTTTACTAGGGAGAGCAGTTCACTATTTTCCTCGGATTGGTTTTGCATTGATGTTGCCAAGATTTAGCTTTACTTTACTCCTGTTGCTCATGCTTCTTTCTTCGGCTCAAAAGGCTTCACTTTCTAAAGTGATTTGTCTGCCTGTGACCTGAACTTTCACTTTAGTACATTAAAACAGTTTTCTCATTGTACTGTTTGGAACCTGCGGGTGGTTTGGTGATTCCGTGTCAACTCAGGTATTTGATCTTTACAGTTGCTCAGTTTATAATATGAGTCTTGCTTTATTTGGGTTCTAATACTCATAACAATGTTGGCTTTACCTTACCTGATTTTGCTTCAGTCTCTGGTATTTTGTGTCTTTCTAAATTATATTATGCATCCCGTTCTTAATAATATAGTTTTGGTTTTCTGGTAAATAGGAACCTCCAATACTCTTAAATATGTTGTTTTTAACATTTGGTACCTCAAATCACTTTTGGATGGTAATATAGAAACAAAAATAATGAAATATGCTTCCTGACCATTAATGAAGCATTAAATATATAACCAAATATAATTCATTGCTATGCAGTCTGACTCCTATATAGCGAACAGAAATACAGTACAACCAGGTAAGTATGTTCCAATAATATATTTATATATTTACTCATACTAAAATATTATTCATTGTTTATCTGAAATTTACATTTAACTAGGAAGCCTGTATTTTATATAGCCACTCTACCACTATATACCGTGTGATGTTAAAAAAATGTATGTTTATTTTTATAAGTAAACCAGAATGAGCAAGAATCAGAAAGAGATATGAGTTCCTATAAGGAAGTCTTGCTCAGCATAATTAACTACTGAATGCTACTGTTTCTGAAGTAATCACTTTATAAAGTTATTTTCAAAATTACACATTTTTCTTTGCCTTGCTTTACTTAAAACTCCTATATTTAAATGAGCTCTTGAAATAATTAGATATTTTCCCCTTTTAACTACTTTTTACTATCATAATATTTGTTCTTGTCTGTTTTGGTATTACCTTTGCCATTTTAACCACTTTTTACTTTCTTGTCATAGGTGTTTTCTATTTCTTATTTAGCTTTAAGAGATTTTTTTCTTAATTCATTTTGAATTTTCAATTACTTGCTTCTTGTTATCTATTCTTCCTAAAAAAGACCCATAAATCAATGATACATGAATTAGATTAACACTCTATTCATTGATGACTATAAGGAATATTTTAATAACATCTACATAATGTACGAACTTGAATCACTGACTGCATAGGACAGGTAAAAATTTCACTGTAAAAATCCTCTGGCAGATACTTTAGAGGTATTTAGTTTCTTAGATCAAATTACAAATATGTATGAAGAGAGATATATTTGTTTGTTTTCAAAAGGGAGAGAATAGCTTAAGAAAAATTCATCATATTTAAATTGTCTTTTGGAGAAATATTTAATGAATAAAATTCCAAAAAAAAAGAAATATAATAAAATCTGTTCCTGTGAAACATTTGGAAAAAACAGGCCTATTTATTCATAAACAGTTCAGTTTTCAAAAATTTAAACATTTAAGGCACACTTGTGATGGGGGTACTTCATTCTCCACAGAGCCCCCTGGGCTGCTGCAGTTGTAGAAATAAAATAAGTCGTTTCAGACACTCTTGGTCAGCCACGAAAAGGGGGTAGCGATTCCCTCTAGTGGAGAATGACCCAAGCCCTTCTCTTGAAGTGGTTTTTTAAAATATTTTTATTTTTAAATCATGTTTATTCAATTGTAGTTGTCTCAATTTTTATCCCTTTACCCCCCTCCACCCATCCCACCCCCATGCCCCACTCCCACAGTCAATTCCCACCCTGTTGTCCATGTCCGTGGGTCATTCATACATGTTCTTTGTTTAGTCCCTTCTCCTTTCCACTATTGTCCTCTTTCCCCAACCCCTCTGGTCACCTTCAGCCTGCTCCATGTTTCCATGTCTGTGGTTTATTTTGTTCATTAGTTTATTTTGGTGAATAGATTCCACTTATAGGTGAGATCATATGGTATTTGTCTTTCACCCACAGTCTTATGTCACTTAACAAAATATTCTCCAGTTCCATCCATGTTGTTCCAAAAGGTAGGAGTTTTTCTTTCTTCTTTCTTTCTCTCTCTCTTCCTTCCTTCTTTCTTCTCTTTCTTTCTTTCTTTCTTTTTTTCTCTTTCTTTCTTTCATCTTTCTTTCTTAAATGCAGATCAATTTTATTTATTTCTTTTTTTAAATGTGAAAATCCATTATAAAATATTTTAAAAATTAAATCCATTATAAAATCTCAGGAATTAAAACATGTCACTAGCACAGAAATAATCAAGTAGATCAGTTAAATAAAATGAGCATTCTAGAAACAAACATATATATCTGTCTAACGATGTAATATATGATTAAATTGATATTTCAAACCAATGGGAAAAATAAGACTTACTCAACAAATAAAGTGCATGGACCACTATTACTTGAAATAAAATAAATATAAAGCCATATTTCACACATTATACAAAAAATATTCAGGTTAATTAAAAATCAATATGTAAAATCTCAGGAGTTTTAGGAAAAAATACAAAATAATATTTTTTCTTCCCCTGAAGTAAAATATTCAAACCCAGAAGCTATAAAGTAAAATATTTACAATATTAAACATTTAAGACTATACAGTAATATACATATAAAAAATGTTAAAGGACAAGTAATAAAATAGGAAGGTGCAACACATCTAAAAAAGGGTTAATAGTTTTGTTTTGTTTTTTAGGGAAAACATTCTACAAATAATTAATCAAAAAATGGATAAAGAATACCAAAAAGTCATTTAAAGCTTTTTAAAAATAATACGAATAGACAAGAAATATACAAAAACAAGTTTAGTTTCAACAAATAATAAAGTAACAATGAGGGCCCCCTGTACTGTTAGCAGCTGACTTCTCAACAGAAACACTACAAGCCAGAAGGGAATGGCAACAAATATTCCAAGTCATGAAAAGCAAAAGCCTGCAACCAAGACTTCTCTTCCCAGCAAGGCTCTCATTTAAAATGGAAGGTGAAATAAGGAGTTTCCCAGACAAAAGAAGGCTAAAAAAATATAATTCCACCAAACCAGCATTGCAAAATATGCTACAGGGATTGCTTTAAGAAGATGAAGAAGAGTCTATGAATACCCAGTTCCTTTCACAATTACCAATACTCGATATTACCAATATCTTTAATACTTATTAATCTAATTGAAGTAGCTTTTATTGAGAACGATATGTGCAGGGGTATACAGCATGCATGCAAAACTCATTGACCAATGTCAAAAGGCTATGATTGAAGAAACACAGAGATTTGCTTAAGGTCGGGGTCTGGTAGACAGAGTGGCACCAATTCAGCCTTGAAACCTGGGAAACTGATCACATTCTATGCTCCACCCCAAACACCAGTACTCATTAATTCCAGGACATTCTTAGCAAAGTTTTATAGGATTTAATGTATTCCTTTTCCAGGCCTAATTTTCCCCAAAACCACCTGATGCAGCTTAGGGCTGTACCTCCCTTTAGTATTGTTTCACTGACCCAGTCAGGCTGCTGGGCAGAGCAGCCAAGAGATAAGGGGACTTCTTTCAGATAGAATGAAGACTCTGGCCATGACAAAGCTAAAGGTGAGGATATTTTGCCCCTTCTCCATGTCCCCCAAGTCCTTCCCTGATGGCCTCCACGTGCCTGTGCCTGTGCCTGTCTTAGGTTGCCCCTGACATCGAGGGGTCTTATCCATCTTTGACTAATCAGCCATCCTCCAGGGCCAAGCAGGGTGATGTGAGGGAGGCAGGGGCTGCACCCCTGCCAGGGGGACAGATTTTGTCTCCTCAGTGGTCTGTTTCCCCAAGGCCTCCTTCTCAGTTCCAGCCCTAGTGCCCCCTTACCTGTCAGCAAGGCTATAGTCCCTGAAACCAGGTGGGATGGTTCCCAACACACTTGGGTAAAATTACAATAAGTCACTGATGTAGCAAAGCTAGTATAATTATAACAATTATATCAGTATTTATTTGGTGAGTGCTTAGTTAATCTGGACCAGGAATTGCACTTAGCATTTTACCTACCTCCATGTTTTATGTTTATTATCATTTTATGAGATAAGCACTATCCTCTCCTGCTTTTCAGAATAAGAAATACTTACATTTATTTCTTAAGTTATTTTTTCAATTTATGAAAACAGCTAAAATGTATATTAAACAAAACTATATTTAAACATGTTTTTGAAAAATCAATGTTTCCTGTAATATTACTTACCACTATTACTCTGTGTCTTTTCCTGGAATACCAACTCTCATTTCTTCTTTGAAGGAAAATAGAATACTGTATTGAAGAGTACTGTCTGCTAACACAGTAGTTGGATGTAGGTTTCATCCCTAGTCTGTTAAACACTAACAGTAATATTGTACAAATTACTACAGGCTTTATTTCCTCACGTAAATATAAATAAATAATGTCTGCATCATAGCACTGTTGTAGAGACTAAATTATATAAAATAAGAATCAGTGTCTGGCATATATTAAATATTCAAAACTGGTAGTAATTATAATTATTTATTTAACATACTGTGGGCCAACCTTTTTCAGGTCAGGTCATGTTTTTTCTCCCTTGCCACCACCTTTTTCTTTAGTTTATATTGAGTTGACCTTGTCTCTTGGTAGTTTTCCTCAATGTTTATCTCAACCTCAGTTGTAAGGGGTCCATTTTGCCTTCTTACATTCTTAGTTTGTCTGTTTTTCAAGCTTCTAATCAACTAAACAAATAGACCATTCTATTACCAAGGGATTTCTTTAATCCAACACTCATTTTTCTTTGTCACATTGCAGAAGCATAAAAACAAAATGACCAGCTAGGAAGAATGTGTTTGACAAGTGTAAAATACCCTGTGAGATTATATTTTTCTAACATGTAAAAGAAAATTCTCACTACTTATACCTTTGGGAGGGTGGATATAATACAGAGTGGGACAGACAAATAAATCAATTAAAAGCAAACGATTATTTATAAAAATAATTTTTAAAGGGATTTAAATGGTTTGAAAACAGGGGGAAAAAAGCAGTAAGCATGAAGACAATTCAATATTAAGTCTGAAATAAATGTAACTGACACTATTAGTTTTTCATTTATACTTTTATTTTTTCAAAGCTATTACTGGAGAATAGATGGTAAGAGATCCAACATATTACAGGTTGCAGAGAGCTTTTTAAGAGTTAAGATTTTATTTATTTGTTTGTTTATTTGTTGGTTTCTTTTCCCAGTTTCCATTTTCTTCAGCCTAGAGTCCTTATCTCTCCAATAGCAGGAAATCTTACAAGAACCAATTATATTATTTTTTAATTTTTGATTGTTAAAAAGCTGTTAATAAAAAAATGAGGAAGCATCAAGAAGTGTGATTAAATAAGTACAAGACATAATAAAAATCTTAGTCAAAAAAATGTTTTGGAACATTTAAAACACAGTCTAGTCTCAAGCTGTTGTGCTGGCCTCTGATGCTGACATTTGCAACTGGTAAATTGCTCTTTATTATTTATCTCAGGCAAAATACTAGAATGCAATGATCAGCAGTCCTTTGAAAATTTGGTTCTACTCCAAGTTTAGGCCCTGGGTCGGCCCCATCCTCCATTCAGCTTCTTACCTAGTGGCCCACCTCTGTGGACAGCAGGACCAATACAATGGCATTGATCCTGTCAAGATAGCATAAACTATATAGAAGAAAATGGAATCAGTCATGTCAACCAAGATGGCTACCAGTCATTCATGATACTTTGGTTCGAGGGAAACCACCTAAGTCATGATAGACACTTCTGGCAAGGAGACACACCTAAGATTTCTGCACATGTGATCAGAACAGCAATGTCTGCAGAGCAGAGTGACCCATAAATAGACTTCTGGGGAAATTCCCCACTTATCATCCGGGGTGCCAAGACACTTATCAAAAGACCCAGAAGGGTGGAAAGCACAACTTTTAAGGTATAACTGAGGCAGGTTCCAGACCACTGCTGAGGTAGCTGAGCTCCACACCAAGATGCTGTTCCATGCCGTGCTAGTCTCTCTTGGCATCGGCCTCTGGAGGTTCTTCCCTGCTGGACTGAGGACTTCATCTGCCCTGCTACCCACCTAGCTCCAGAGATTCTTCCTTGCAAAATGCTGATGGCTCCCTTACTCATCGTGTTATCTCCTGGACCCGCAGACTGAGACTCTGGAACTTGGGTTCATTATCCCCCAGTTCTCTCATGTGATGTTACTACTGATTGTTCATGAGGGATTAGAATTGTTATTAGGTTAATATGGATTTGGGTTAAATCTGCATTCACAAAAGCTGAATCAACCTGCATTAATAAAAGTCCAAGTGAATAGCCTAGTCACCTTTATTAGCTCTGGCTTGGCACTTCTGGTTCTTAAGGCATGAATCAGAGGAGCCAAGCAGGAACCAAAGCTGGCTTATAGGGAAGACTACATCACAAACATAAGCTCGCAACAACCCCTCATCTCTGCTCTGTGGTTAACAAGTCCCATAATGGTTGTGTGTGGCAGATTGGCTGGCTCTCAACTCAATGTGGCCACCCACCCTAAAACAGGGAATAGTCACTAGTCTGTCTGTCTGTCCCTCCCTACAAGCAACTTTGTCCCCATGATTAGGCTTTGACTGCCCTCCTTTGATAGAGTAGTCTATAAGTAATATTACTCATTAGGGTAGTATAGCACTGTGTTACTTTTATCGTACCTTATGCCTGCATCTTGATCTGAAACTCAGAGAGGAGAAATGAGAACACATCTAAATATCTGATTTGCCTTCTTTCTAGTATAAATTTCCTGGGGGAAGGGAAAATTTCCTCTCTTATTTTCATGATATATAACTTCATATTGATCCCACCAAGCTTAAGTAAAAAGACAGCCTCATTTCAGCAGTTTTTACCAAGAAGTTAAGCTTGTGATTTTTGTAGTAAAATTTTGATTGTCGTCAGCTAAATATTATTGTACAACTTTACATTTTTGATGCTTAATATTAATCTTTCACCAGGAAGAAGGATAAATTGGTTGAACCAGGGTAAAAGTCATATATTCAAAAACTGAGTAAAAAAAATTCATGTTAAGGTTTTAATCATTACCCTTTATACATTTTATTATAGACATGCTGAGAGAACCTATTCAATGGCCATATGCTACCCCTCAAAGGGTGCTGTATCATAATTTATTTAAAAGTTGCCATAATTTTTCATATTTATTTTCAGGGTTTTCTATATTATTGTTTAAACAACAATTGTTATTAACTTATGTGTTGTCTCTTTCCAGAAGTTAATGCTCTAATGCCATTTCTCAGAAGTATTTATTTTAGAGTTGATATCAATAATGATCTTAGTTCTTAGAATTGGTGTTTCCATATTTGAAGAAATTTGATTATATAAGTAATAAGTACTCTTTATGAAAAAAATGCTCTATGACATATCAATTTCACTGTGCACTTCAATTTACATATTTTCCCCCAAACAACTGTTTTTTTGTAACTCTTTTTCTGTATAAGAAGTTATCTTCAACATTCTTAATACCTTATCTCACTCATATCATATAATTATATTTAATTCATATGACAATGTAGCATAGTCTCTCCTTTTTAGAAACATAATGTGTGGATTTTCCATGTAAAAGCAAATGCTACATCATTGAACATGAATAAACATACCAGTGCTCTATGTTCTTTTTATATAAATTCACTCTGAAAATGAATTATTTTCTGAAATTTGTCATAGCTGCTAAATATTTCAAGGTCTTTAGTTTCCAATGTAAAAAAAAAAAATCTTAATTAGCACAATCATTTTCCCTTAAGTAAAATCTCATTTAAAATGGGGCTTAGGGAATCAGTTGTTTCTATGGTAACTAAGAATTCAAGTAGAATTATAAACTGCTGAAACAGGATCCATCTGATCAATCACATGAAAGAAATGTAGGGATATACTATCTAAAAAGCAGTAAAAAGCATCAGTTTCCTTTAAGTGAATTCCTGGGAAAAAAAATAGATCACTTCTTTGTAATCATTGTATTGTGTTCACTTCAGTGTTTCAGCCAAATCCCAATGTAATATTTAGTTTAATTATAGTAATAAGACTTAGGAGTTCTTTACTGATAAAGGGAAGTACATAAAAACAATACATTCATGGCCAGGGTGGAGGTTTGGAGCTCATATTTTACCATTACCCTCGCCTCCTTCAGGGCTCCAAACTCTTACAGCTGTGCACAAGAGCACCAATCACAGAATCAGGAACCAAGTAAAATTTTAACAGTTAAACATGTATACAATCTACTCAAATGCATAGCATTCTAAATGGATAGAAAACAAAACTTAGGTAACAAGCTTAAGTGAGGCCTTCTCTTCCTTTCTGAATACAGATGGTTGATCTTCCCAAGTAGTCCCACGTCACTTTACCTTCAAAATTAGTGTTTGATGAGTTAACAGACTTTCAAGTAGAGGAAAATGCCTTACCGAATTCTGCCATAGGAAGAAAAGGAAAATAGGGAAATCCAATGTGCCCTGACTTTTACACAATGGGTCCTTGGTCCTGAGTGTCCTATATGATGAACAATTGGAATAGCAATTTTTTTTATTTAAATGGAGGTGAATATAGAGTAAATAGAGATAAAAAAATATGGAAGTAACACTGATAATTCTCTCTCCAAGTTATTTAAATCTTATTCATATACCTTCAAATATAAATTAGGGAACAGACTCCGACATTTTTATGAGAACAAAAATCATTTATCACATCAAGTAGTTCTTACAGATCATATTAGTTTTTTATTATGAATTGTTTCTTCAGTCTATTTTTTTATTTTAGAAATTTATTTTAATATTGGATAAAAGTTAGATTTTAAAAAATTACTGCTCAACAGTTCATTTTCTTCTTCCATATAGAAAAGGTCTACATCTAGTTTATTAACTATTAAAGTATACATAACACTATTACCAGTCTCAGAATGATATTGTGAAAATTAGATAATATTTACAAGAAGGTTTTACAAACCACAAAAGGCAAAAATAAATTAAATAAATAAATAAATCAACGTTATTATTCTTGGCAATGTGATGGAATCTGTTTGTTTTGGACAAGTTGAAGTAAAAATCATATATATCATAGTTTGATTTTATCCATAAATACACCAATTATAAATCTTAATTACATTTCCCAGATTCAGGTAGTCAAGATCTAAAGAACTTTATTTTTAATAGCACATACTCTAAGGTTATCTTCCATTGAGTTGGCAGGTAAACTTGGCCCTTCAGTTACAACCCCATCTGTACAGAGAGGATTGTGCCACAGTTCCATTCGTCACAGGAGGCCAGAGGACTGAAGGAAATGGGGCCGATACTTAGGCAAATTATGTTACTGCAAACCCACATCCCATCACTGTCTTGAAGATACCATGAGTTTACAGTGTTTGCACAGCTTCCTAGGATATATTTTTCCTAATAGCTTAACATCTCATCCACCTAGAAATACTATGCAACCAGCCTCCCTCAGCTTACTACTTCCCTCTCAGTGGTCAATGTAGTGAATACTTTGTCTCAGTCTTCTAGATGAGCATTTTTCTTATCTTGAGGAAAAGCTACACTCATACAGATGCTTCTTTAAAGACAGTGCTTTTATATTGTACTTTTATAATATACTCCAAATTTCCTCCTTCACTTTTACCTTTTCAACTAATCCTATGTTTTCTAATAGATTCAGCATTTAGAATACAAAAAACAGATTGGCTTGAGCCTACTTCTTATTTTCTCCCTACCAAATACTTTACATACAACACTAAAGAATATAACCTAACTACATAAAGTAAGGAAAGGTAAATATACTAAGAGAAACAATATATGTTATTAATTTATATTATCACCCATGCAGGTGATATATAAACACTATGAGCAAATTTGCTTTGTGTTTTTTGCAATTAGAATAGAGTACCCTGAGGTGAAAAAATACTACCATAAGCTTTGTGACTTCAAAGTATTGTTGTATTGTTGGGTGTTTTTATTCACTTTGTATTGTTGGGTGTTTTTATTCACTTTATTGAAGGTTATCTAGGATGTCTTTTCTATATCATTGCTTGCCCCACTTTGGGGCCTGGGCTGCTGAAGTAGCTGCTACTTAGAAAGTGCTGGTCATTGTAACAGAGGGAAAATAAAAGGTCTTGAATTTTTAGTGACATATTCTGTCCTAGAAATAAAACACAAACCCAGAATGATGGGCCAGTATAAGTCAAGCAAGAGCAGTTTCATCCAAATCAAAGAACTTGCCTAGAAGGAAAATAAATATTTGAAATTAGCCCAAAATGTTGCCACAGTTTTGCCCATTACTATTAAATGCATTTTTATGTTTGTCCTTTTAAAAAACATAATCATTTAATGAAAGTATTTAAAAATAAAGGGACCAGTCCGGGCACATAGAAAAATCAACCAATGAATCCATAAATAAATGAAACAACAAATCTCTCTCCCCCACAACCCTTCTAAAAATTAACAAATACAAATTTTAAAATGCAAATAAAAAGAGTGAATGATTTTGGTATCCTCTAATTCCCCTACAATTTTAGATGAACTAAAATAATAAATCAAACAATTTAAAAAGTGAGAACTGCTTTTTCTTCTTGATATCACTCAATAAATTATTCTAAAATATTGTGTTTATTTGGAAACTACCACACAATTTGCCTGAGATACACCATGAGAAAAAAAAGTCTGTCATTGTCATCAAGGAATTCAAAATTTAATGAGTGGAAAATGTACATAGATAAATTTTACTCTACAATTCTAATAAAACCACCCTTGTTAAGGTCATAAAACCTACCTAATGTTCTGTTTAGTAATCAACTCCTAGTTCTCATTGTAATAGATCTCTTTTTACTAGGTAGCATAGCATCGTGATCCCTTCCTTCTTTAACAACCTCCCTCCACTTCGTCATCTTTTCCTCCTCTTCTAATACATCTCTTTGTCAGAGGTACAGAAGTTGAGAAGGTACAGTAAGTTTTCAGCTGTACTCTTTCTTTGACTTCAGACTTTTATACCTCCATATTCAGCCACCTCATAAACACTTGTGTATTTAAACGAAAACTCAAAGATATCATACCCAAAAATTTACTGTGCGAATTTTCTCCCCAAAATGTGTCCTTTTCTTGCATTGCTCATTTCATTAAGAAACACCATGATTTCTGTTGCTACAACAACTTTCTTAAAGTTATCTCTGTCTAGTTTATAGATAATATGCACTTCAAACTCCTCGTCCATCAGCAAATCTTATCAGCCATAAACTCAACAGAATTCAAATAGTTTTTATTACCTTTATCATAGAAAACAATAATGGTTCACATGCTATCATTTCTTATGTCAATTTGTACAATAGCTGATTGGCTTGCATTTTGCAATTTTGTACTAACTTCATAATTGATGGCTTTCCATAAAAATTATTGAATAGTCATTCTATACATATCAAGCTTGTAAGTTTAGAGTTAACAATTTAACTTTTTATTAGTCCTTAATGGATTGCTTGCTATATGAAAGGAAGTGGGCTAAGAATGGAGGTGACAAATCCATACCCTTAAAAATTGAATATATTTTGTTCAATTGTTTGGCTCAATTGTGGGCTCAATTGTTTTTATTGTAAGAATACTTTCTTAAAGCTCTTATTTTTTTAAAAAATGTGTTTTTATTCCATTTCATATATTCTCATAGTTTTTCTAATTGTATAATATTTCCAATAAAAATTTGCAAAAATCTTTCTAAGAATCTGGCTTCAAGCTCATTTCTTATCTGACCCTCTCACTAATTTTATAGATGGAAAACTAGCATTGTGTTTTATAAAATAAAGCCATCAATAAACCTTTCTAAATTTAAATTCAAACATGTGTTAAGTCAATATATTTTTAAAAAATCTTGTGATAGAATCAATTCCACCTGCAATTGACACTTTTAAAAAATAGATTAAAAACAATAATGAGATCCCAATGCTCTTCTGAGATAAGACTTAAAAAATAAATTAAAGATCCATCATTTTGAAAATTGTTTTTTTAGATCTAATAAATACCCAGATATACGATATTTTTTGTAGTCTCAAGTGTCAAGGCACACTTGATATTTTATGGGATGTTTCACCGCAAGGAACTCTTATGTCAACACTAACTTGTATAAACTATTCAAAACTTTATCTATGCTTCACTCCCAGTTACCAGTCCAAGTATTGATGCTATGTTCAAAGGTTCATTTGAGTTTCTTGGGCATTTTCCAATTGATTTCTTTGGAGAGAAATATGCACTCCAGATACGAGCTTTGTGATAACTTCCATGAGGTTTAGGGCTGACAGTCCTCTTTTGACACACAGTTTGTCTGTTCTTGAGCTCTGGAAAGCTAAGGTGTTGTCATGGCAGCTCTATAAATTTATATTTCTTTATAATATTAGGAAAAAGCCTATGGCTCAATTCCAGTATTCATGATTCAAGAACGGTCTTCTTTTTCTATCTGTGTCAATGTGAGTTGTAACAATCTCAGAAAGTAGCACATGTAGAGATACTGTAATTTTCTGATAATTTTTTAGCACTTTAATGCAGTTTAAATACATAAACAATAGGAGGGGAATAGAGACAGCAAAATAAGTGTATTTATTATATAACTTAATTAAATATAATTATATATATATTTTTTCATTTGTCAGGTGCCTGAAATGAAGCAAAAAAGAAAAAGTAAAACCTTTAGTATCTAAATTCTCACAATGATTCACTGAGAATTTTTTCCAGATACTTTTTGAAATGTATTGTCTTACCTGATTAAAAAGAAGGATGCCTTTGTTAACTGAAGGACAAATGAATATTTCAAAAGTGAGAAGTAAATATTAATACTTCATTGTTATAGTTCACAATGGAAGAGTTTTGCATTGTTTTTAACAAAATTCACAACCTGGACTAGCAGTTCCAGGTTTGGTATATTTGGTATTTTCACTTCATTTTTTTTGTTTAATAATTTCAGGAATGCTTTTAGTTTATTTTTAAATTCTATATTTGGTATTTTCACTTCATTTTTTGTTTAATAATTTCAGGAATGCTTTTAGTTTATTTTTAAATTCTAATAAAACATATTGGCAAATATTTTAAAGAAATATGACCTTTCTTGATCAAGTAAAACCTTTCTGGAAAGTTAGAGGCTTATTCTTTCAATGTGATTTAAAATTCTGTGTGCCAATTTCTACAATTACAAAGAATGATACCAGATAGATTAAACCCATGAGTTTTCCATTTACCAAAAAAACTCTGCCAAAAAAAAAAATTCTGTTCATGGCTGAGAAATATGTCTTATGGGAGGAAAATACAGTGTAGTTTGTTTCTATTTCTTTTTTTTATTAAAGATTTTATTTATTTATTTTTAGAGAGAGGGGAGTGAGGGAGAAGGAGGGAGTCAAACATTGATGTGTGAGAAATATATCAATCAGTTACCTCTCACACACCCCTAACTCGGGACCTGGCCTGCAACTCAGGCCTGTGCCCTGATTGGAAATCAAACTGCTGACCTTTAGGTTCCCTGGCTGACACTCAATCCACTGAACCACACCAGTCATGGCTGTTTCTATATCTAAAACATGTATTTCTAATATGCTGCTGAAAGGTAAATGATATCTCTAACTGAAATGTAACATGATTCTCTTTACCCTTTTTTATGCTTCCAATCTAGTGTTGTGCAGATTTTTAAAATGTATTATTTAAGTCACCTGTAATTTGAGTAAATTAGGCATGTG
Source organism: Pteronotus mesoamericanus (assembly GCF_021234165.1). Lineage (NCBI taxonomy): Eukaryota > Metazoa > Chordata > Mammalia > Chiroptera > Mormoopidae > Pteronotus > Pteronotus mesoamericanus. The sequence goes on along the minus strand of NW_026555085.1, from coordinate 29,399,167 downwards.
CTAAAACACATCAGAGCATGAATAAATATAATATACAGGAGAATCTCCCTAAGCATGTAGGAAATAAACATAAAAACAATGATAGTAATATTATGGGAAACTACCAAAAATTGTGTTTCATTTTTTAAAAAAGAATATCAATGTCAAAATATTGTTATTACAACTTTGCAACCTATTTTGTTTAAAAGGAAGACACATCTCTAACAGATATAGTCCATTAATAAAAAAAATTAAGTATAAAGGAGGTATTAAAAAGTATACAGTGACTTCTGGTTTCAGATCCAACATGAAAAGAGTTTAGATGTAGTCGCTTCCATCATTATGACTAGAAAAATTTGAACAAACTAAAAATCAAAATCAATTCCTTTTCTTGGTCTCATCAGGGCATTGTGATTGCTGCTACTAAAATATAGAGACAGACTGACCTAAAGTCAAAGACAAGATCTGCTTACCTGGAGCAGAAGGTTCTGGAGCCAAACTGAGAAACTAGTCTTCACTTGGAAAGGAAAAATAAAGACTTCCTCATGTCCTGAAAGAAATATAAAAACAAAATGTTTAGTGAGAATAAAAATTATGTTGTTAGACATACAGGCCTACATAGAAAAGAAAGAGCATCAAAGAAGCAATAAATGAAGGTAAAAAAATAATTTATTTTTCTTATTCTTCATCTGAACGATAACTGTTTAGACTAATAATGGTAAAAAGATGTATTGGATGATTACAGTACTCACTAAATGAAATGAATGACAGCGATATCTTAAGTGAATGGAGGGAGATTGGAGAATTGTTATGAGGTAACTCTACTACATGTGAGACAAAGAAGTTGGATTTAAATTAATTATTAATGCATATTGGGAAATTAAAAATATTTAAAAGTATAATTTATATGCTAAGGGAAGAGATAAAATGATATACAAATACTCTCAATTAAAACTAAAAAGGGCAGAAAATGAAGGGACATTAAGAAAGGTAACAATAAGGGCTATTAATATGGTGGTTATTCATCCAATTATATCAACAATCAGTTTTCCTGTGAAATTTCTAAATATATCAGCTAAAAGGCCAATAATGTCAGAGTAGGTTAAAATATATATACAAGGTCTGTCCAGAAAAAAAGTCCAGACATTGTTATATAACAAGAATGGTTTGCATGACTCGATGTAACCCGAAAGCCAAGGGGAATAGACTGGAATGTCTGTGCATGAACAATGATGACTTCACTGTACTAGTCAGCAGGGGAAGAAGACATGGTTGAGTGAGCATTTGTAATTTGTGCCCATCGCATTCAAAATGACTAAGCGAGTAGAGCAACGATTCTGCATTAAATTTTGCGTTAAGCTTGAACTTTTCTCCTTGGAAACATACAGATGATTCAGAAAACTGCATCTGTGGGCAAATGGTGACAGGCAGCTTCATCATGACAAAGTGCTCACTTGTGCATCACATCTTGTGCAGAATATTTTGGCCAAACATCAAATCACCCAGGTAACTCAGCCCCACTACAGCCCAGGTTTGGTGTCCTGTGAATTCTGTTTTTTTCTCAAAACTAAAATTACTTTTAAAAGGGAAGAGAAGAGATTTCAGACCATTGATGAGATTCAGGAAAACATCATGGGTAGCTGATGGTGACTGGGAGGACTGTGTGAGGTCCCAAGTTGTCTACTTTGAAAGGAACTGAGGTTTTATTGTCCTATGTACAATTTTATTTGTATCTTCTTCCATAAATGCCTCTATTTTTCATATTACATAGCTGGATACCACTTGGATAGACCTTGTGTGTTAAGAAATGTTATTGACCTTCCCTTTCAAATTATTTGTAAAAGAATTAGTATTAATTGTAAGAATATAATAAAAGCCTACCAATTCAATCTAAACTGTATCCAACTATATTAATAGATTACTTATAGGACACAGTAATTAAGCCTTATTAGAATGTGGTAAGTTAATTTTTTCTTGTTTTACTGTAGAAAAGCTATAAATTAGAAACAGAGGAAATAAAGTCTTTCTTGTTTATTTCAATACCTCACCATGTTTAGAAAGAAAATGTTAATACCAAAATGGAATTCCTTAGTTCTGTCATTATGAAACTAATATTTATATTGAATTTTGAGAGCAGAACAAATTTTCAGGCTGTCTCCTTTATAATGGACTTTTTATTATGTTTGTGGTTGAAGGTTGAAGCTTGTCTCATACTAATGGCCTTAAAAAAATGAAATGTACCACTTATATGCAATTTTGATGGCTTAGAAACAAGGTGGTAATTTAGTCATTACTTATATCCCTAAGTTTACTAACATGGTACTACCCATAATAAACAGAAACATCTTCCTTTTGTAGTTGCATTCAGAGGGGGAAATCATGTTACTGGAGAAATATTTTCAAATGTAACTAAAAATAATGGAATGTAATCCATTATTTTCTTTCAGAAGACTGCAAAATAGTTTTCTATTTTGACTCATATATTCTTACCTATCCTAAAGAAAAATTTTTTTAATCTCTCCCCAATAATACATATTTATAGAAAATATGAAAATTTACCTTCTCAAATTCTTAAACATTCCCTTAAAGAATGACATAAACTGTTTGAATCCCAATAGACTTTTTATATGGCAAATTGTAGTAATTGAAGTTATTGGATCAAAAATCAATAATACTAGGTTTTCTAAAGATTAAATTCACTCACATGATTTTAATAAACTATGTCACATGTTTAACAATCTTAAAAAGTGAGTAGATGAGATCATATGGTATTTGTCTTTCGCCCCCTGGCTTATTTCGCTTAGCATGATGCTCTCTAGTTCCATCCATGCTGTCGCGAAGTTTAGTAGTTCTTTTTTTCTTTCTGCTGCGTAGTATTCCATTGTGCATATGTACCATCACTTTTTGATCCAATCATCTACTGATGGGCATTTAGGTTGCTTCCAACACTTGGCTATTGTAAATTGTGCTGCTATGAACATTGGGATGCATAGGTTCTTTTGTATTGGCGTTTTGGTGTTCTTAGGGTATAGTCCCAGCAGGGGAATCCCTGGATCAAAAGGCAGTTCCATTTTCAGCTTTCTGAGGAAATTCCACACTGCTTTCCATAGTGGCTGCACCAGTCTGCATTCCCACCAACAGTGTACTAGGGTTCCCTTTTCTCCACAGCCTTGCCAGCACCTGTTGTTTGTGGATCTGTTTATGATGGCCATTCTGACCTGTGTGAGGTGGTACCTCAGGGTGGTTTTGATCTGCATTTCTCTGATGGGTAGTGATGCTGAGCATCCTTTCAAATGCCTCTGGGCCCTCTGTATCTCTTCCTGGGAAAAGTGTCTGCCCAGGTCCTTTGCCCATTTTTTGATTGGATCATTTGTCTTCTTGGAGTGGAGTCGAGTGAGTTCTTTATATATCTTGGAGATCAAACCTCTATCTGATGTATCATTAGCAAATATATTTTCCCATAAGGTTGGCTCCCTTTTCATTTTGTGGACAAAACCAAAGGGGAAGAGCTGAGGGAGGGAAGGAGGGAGGGGGCAAGGGAAAGTGGTGGTGGGGAGGCAGAGACAAATGTATTTAAAAAGTAAATAAATTAAAAAAAAGTGAGTAGATTGAACAATGTAAGTTGAAATATGAATAGTATTAAATATAAAAATATAAGAAATTGCCAATATGTAACAAATGTTCTAGATATTAACATATTGGCTGTAAACTATCACTGATTTTGAAAAAAACACACTAGATTTGAGAATCAGATGGGGTAAAGTGCTTAGATATCTTCCCTAACTCAGTGATTTTGTGTTTTTTCTAAAATAAAAATATCTCAAAGCTGTATTTTTATAATTAAAAGCTAATTGCACTTGCCTTTCTCCCTCTCCCTCTCTCTCTCTCTTTTTAATATTAGCACTCTCCCATACAGGATTTCAGGCAGCAGGAGGGTTGGATATGAGACATAAAAATAAATAAACATTAGCTCTTCTAAATGACATTAACCGTCTAATCTAATTGTGATATATAAGAAGAAAATATGGATAAAAACTTGTATCATCCCAATTATAACAATAGGAATTCTAATTCCTTATTTTTTCCCTCACACAAATTTGTTTCTGGCTCAAGAAATGAATAACAGTTTGGAATACATGTTGTACACACACTTTTTATTTTGAGAAATAATCTTAAAGAATTTGATAGATTACTAACAAATAAAATCACACAATATGAAAAAAAATTTTGGAGATTCTCATTTTTATTACATATTATAGATTATATTGAGGACATAAGCAGACTGGGTTATATGTATCACAATATTTTTACTGATGGATATTTTCAGGTATGGGAGGAAAACTTGACTGTTTTCCTACTATACCTGAAATACTACTACTATATTTATTATAAATAGTTACTATTTATTTATTTATTTATAAGTGGCTGGAAATCAAAACTGTTTTTTTAGACTACAGTGCAATAACCGATACAGGGTTTCGTCTTATCTTTTTCTTTGTAAAACATGTTTACCAAACTATGTTAGTCACAATTTAGTCAATGGTAGTTTTGGCATCAGCAGTGTTGTATTAAGCAAATATTAATTTAATGGTAATTTACCATTTAAAGGGCTCCATTAAAAAGAGAAAAAAATTGATTGTTTGATTAACTGATTGATTGATTTAGGAGTAGAAAGTAAAACAAGAGAAAAACTAGGAGAATATGGCCTCCTGGATGCCAAGTGAATAAAATATTTTCAGGTAGAAACAATAGTTTTTCTTGGTAAAGTTAATCAGTCAAGAAAGGTAAAGTAACATGAGCACTTGATATTTGAATATTGGACATTGTAAGTCATATCCTGAGAACTTTCTTCAGAGTAGTGGAGGAAAAAAGCCTGACTGGAGAATATTTAAGAGATAATAGTACTGAGGAATAGGAGATAAAAGTATATTCCACCCAATTAACTGAGAAGTGTTGCTGGGAAAAGAGAAGAGAAATGGGCCAGTATCCAAAGTAGAGGTCAATGATTGTGAAAACAAAACAATACCACATTTCCAATTAAGAAGAATGATCTAGAAGAGAAGGTAAATTTGATGATGTAGGTACATAGCTTCAAATTTACCCTCTCTTCCAGATCACTAAAATTGCTGTAGTGATAGCCTTTAAGAGGATTAACAAAAATGAGATTTAGTTAGCTTAATTAAAGAAAGAGAAGAGAGGGCCAAAATTCTGTTTAGAGAGGCTGGTGGTGGGCATTAGATAAGGTGGTAGAAATTTGTAGAAGGTTTCTCCTACTTGCTTCACTTCCTTAGTAAGTATACCCTTGGAGTGAATGTTGGAGTGGAAATATTGGACATTTGAGGAGAGAGGAGAAGGTACTGAAGTTATGCTTTATCAGAATTATAGAATGATTGACCAGGGAAAAGCAGTATGATTGCCAGGATGCATTAACTTTTGTGGTTATCACTTAATTTAACCACTTTATGTGACCTTTACTAGGTTTTAATGATATTAACAGGAGCATATATATGCTATATCTCATGTGTAAATTACAGCTGAGCTAGCACAGTGGCAAAAAAATAGAAAACAATATAGTTTTTGTAAATCATTGTTTTAATAACATTGTATGCTTCATTTTAAGAAAACAAGCTTATCTGAATTTAGTTTTAAGTAATAGATGTGGGATTGCCGATACTTTATTAGAAGGAAGTAAGGTCTCATTGGAATTTTATAGTTATGTCTGCATGGATCCAATCCAGAAAATTCAAGCAGTAGAACTTATTTATATAGTCGAGCTGGTTTATAAACAATGCTTTTAAAATGTCTGCATAAACTTCATAGATAATTTGAGGATGTTTTACTGCAGAAATTTTTTTTCTGACAAACTTAATAGGAGTGCATACAAATGGGTTCTTATAAAAGGAAAGCCATAAATTTTATATATGTCCTACCTGTTGCACAGATTAATTACGTCACACTAGAAACAGTGTGTTGCATTTACATTCCCCTTACTATATCCTGGAAGGCTCTTCATATTTTGCATAATGACAGCGCTGACCACAAACAGGGGGAATATTCTTTTCCCAATTACTTTACTTTTTTAATAGTATATTTTATTAAGCTCATGGGGAGAAGATTAATTTGAATATATCTCTTATAGCATGTATGTGTATTGAAATATTTGAGTGGTTTATTTTCTTCTCTTTAATGTTACCTATTTACATTTTGGCTATTTTGTGATGTTCAATTGCTTTTGGTAATAAGGATTCACAGCAGTATTTTTTTGATAATGGAAAGTCAAGTTGAAATTATAGGCAGCCATGAATTGGAACTGAGAAAGTTAGAAGCCCTCCTATTGAGATGAATATTAAAGTTAATTTTGTATTTCAAGATGTAATCATGCAATCTACCCTAAATTCATTATTTTCTGAAAAATGGAACCATAAAATTTTATACTGCAGAGATGTAAACAATTTATCTATTTATCCTTATTTAGCAATGATATATCTATTTTCAAAACTTATTTTTAGAAGAATCAATTCACATGTTTTTAAAATCACATCTTATATACTAGACTCCTGCCTTCACTATGAATCAAAGCAAAGGGATGTACCCTGGCTAAGTGAACTAATCAACACAGATATTCAGAGGAGATATTGTAAACACCAGCAACTTGCTTGATGAACCTTCTTGGCTGACATAGTTTTCTTGTTCCACAGTCATCCACAGACACAACCTCACAAGGAAAATCAGAAAATAGTTTGCTAAATACCATTGGTGAAGAAATCAAAGAACAATGCAATATACTGCTGTCTTTGACTTGGTGCCTGAGCTGTATTGTTTGTTTTAACATCATGCACACACTATTTTAAGCAATCTTCTGGTATGTCCAGAATGTTCCTGGCAATGTGGTTCTGGGTTAGAATCTGATGATGAGACTGCTCCTGAGGCATTTGGAGATAGCGGTCTCTGGAGACAGCTGCAGGCAGACATGTGAATGAATATGCAGTTTACTACAGCTTCAGGGAGAGTGTTTCAGAACCACTGACTATTCTTGCATGTTGAGATGACTTATACAGTTATTGAAAGAAACAGGGAGGAGAAAGATGGAGAAACTACCACCAGTGTTTTCACTTGCAGAAACAAAATAGTCTTTGCATGAATTTGAAGAACCTCTGTAGATTTTCCACAAAAGTCTTTGCTTACATAGCACATGCAGACCTCCCTGAACTAGAATTGCATGCACAGACCAAAAGATGGTAAAATGACAGTTTGCTCCATCCCATTGATTGATTCCCCCTTGGGGTGTGGAGTTGCAAACCCCAGAAGGGTATCTAGCATATCCCTTACTTGGCATATGATGCAGCCAGAGTTATTGCCCTGCCTTGATCAGTGACAACTCCATCCTTGCAAAAATTGAAAAACAGAGACTCCCCAGACAACTCAGCTAGAGATGAAAGTGGACTGTCAGCAACCCTTTGTCTTCTTACATTTGATTTTCATACTAATAATCTCTTTTAGAATAGCTGTCTCTAACCTTGAATATGCTTTGACTGAAGAAAACATACAATAACTTTTGTTTAATTATATCTTAATCATTCTAAATTTCAATTTGACTTGTTTTATAATTAACACATTTTACTTCTAATATTATGCAACTTGTAGAATATAATATAAATATGCATCTATTCTAAATATCAACCAATAAAGTGTTGCTGCTATTAGTCACAATCAACAGTGTTTGGGACAACTGCTTAGACAATTTACATATTACCAACTAGTAAAAAAGAAAAAATATTAGTATTAAATTGTTTTTCCCCTAATTTTCACATTTTATCTTCAGTGATTTACAAATACTATGAGGTGCATAAGATTAAATAAGGTCATTAAGGTGGGGCCTTCATCAGATAGGCCAGGTATTCCTATGAGAGGAGATACTAGAGATGTCTCTTGGTCTCCACAAGCACAGAAAAGACCATGCAAGGAACAAACAAGTAGACCTTGCTGGACCACAGGGCAGAAGCTGCTTGGGTAAACAAGCTAACTTGGTGAGGGACAATATATTTCTCCACCCCCAAGCAGAGTTGCGGCAGATGAAGGTCTTGATAGGAGCATGCTAAGAGGCTAGTGAAGTGTTTGGATAGGAAAAAGGCCTCCTACCCACCTTCGCAGCAGGCCCTTCGTGTACCGTGATGGTCAAATGGTAGCCAGGGAGGTGCTGCCCTGTCAGTCTAGTCTGGGAAAAGGACGGGATTGGCTGGGGCAGGGGAGGGGAGGATGCTGGACCCTCCCAAGCTCGCAGAAGTTTGGACCATGAGATTTAAATGGAGGAAAGGGAGAAATGCACTTTTTTTTTCTGGGATCCATCAGTCTGGACATATAGGCTGGTGTATTTCATGACCTGCGGGCCCTGGAAGCCACCTGGCCAGGTGCAGGGTGCTGAGCTCCCCGCCACAGGGCTGGCAGAACAGAGCCCACATAGGGCTGGCTGTGGAGGTTGGCGGCAGCCCCTGGCCACCATGCAGGAAGTGGCAGCTGACGGCAGTGCCAGCCCTCTACTCAGGCTCCAGGGAGGAGCCTCAGGCCCGGCAGTGGTGGGAAAAGAAGCTGAGATGTTTGGATGATCGTGTAGCAGCTGCCCGCAATTCCAGAAGGGTGGTATTTTGTATGGGAGAAGGAACTCTGGGTTCAGCCTTAGACTGGTCTGGCATGAGGTGTCTGAGTTTTCCTCTTGGTATTCTGGAGGAGATGAGCTATGAAGCAGAAGCCTGACATTTTGCCAGACTCTGCAGTTTTTGAATAAAAGACCTCTACTTTTTCACCAAAACTCTGCTTCAAAAATTTGCCTATGGGTGGCTATAGGCAGCAAAATCCCACTCTCTGTGGTAACAAGGACACATTAAGAAAGCGCTGTCTTTTGGAGAGCTTTGTGCTAAGTGAAATAAATAGATAAATATTGTATGATCTCACCTATAAGTGGAACTTAATCAACAAAACAAACAAGCAAGCAAAATATAACCAGAGACATTGAAATAAAGAACTGACAGTAACCAGAGACGAGGTGGGAGGTGGGTAATAGGGGGAAGAAAGGGCAGGGTCATCAAGGAACAAGTATAAAGGACCCATGGACAAAGCTAAAGGGAGAAAGGAATGATTGAGGGTGGGAGTTGGGGGTGTGTGGAGGGGGAAGTGGTGGCAGGAAAGTGGAGACAACTGTACTTGAATAATAGTTTAAAAAATTCAAAAAAAGAAAATGAAAATGCGGTCTTCAAACTGAGGAGAGAGGTTTCAATAGAAACCAGCCCTGAAAGCAACCTGATCTGGGACTTCAGGTCTCCAGAACTATGAGAAGTAAATTTGTTTTTTAAGTCAAACGGTTTGTGGTACTTTGACATGACAGACCAATCAGACTGATACAGGTTTTGGTACCAATAATAAAGTGCTATGCTAACAAATAGAGTGGTCTCTCAATACTCATCATTAATTTGTTCCAGAACTCATGAAGAGTACAAAAACTGACAAGTACCAAACTGTTCATGAGCTATTGTGAGACTGATGCATTTGCCTGTTTTAGTGTGAGAGAGGGGAGCCAAGTGGCAAGGAAGCGCCAAGTGCTGAAACATTTTTTTTCTCCAAAATATGATGAGTACAGGGTTTGATGTGTTTTGAAGCCAATGAGTACTGAGGTATGACTGTATCTAAAAATATGTAGGTGGCTTTGGGACTAGCCAATGGGTAGAGGCGGTAACATTCACGCTATGACAGACTCAGGTTACCTTGAAGGGCATGCTGCTAGAAATATGGACCTTAAAGGTGATTCTTGTAGGAGCTTAGAAAGAAAGGAAAATAGGTAAAAGGAAAGCTTCTGTCATTGTGAACATCATGAAATATGACACTGGTAGAAATATAAACATTAAGGTGATTCTGGTGAGGTCTCAGATGGAAATGAGGAATATATACTGTTGTAAACTGGAATAAAATCAACCCTTGTTATAGAGTGGTAGATAACTTGGCTGATTGTGTTCTAGTGTTTTGAGATAAACAGAATGCTTGTGATAAACTAGAATACTTAGCCAAGCAGATTTCTAAGCAAAATCTTAAAGATGCAGCCTGGGTTTTTGCTGCCTACAGTAAAATATAAGAGAGAGGAACTGAAGAAGGAATTGTTAAACGCAAATGGAAAAGAACTGAAAGACTTGCAAAACTCTCAGCTAATCCACATTGCAAAATAACACATGTTCTGGACAGGACACCAAGGTTAGCGTTGCACAATCTCTCCATAAAAAAGATGCTAATTAGCAATCTCAAAAGAAGCCAGGAACAGAGGTGGGACTATACCAGCAAAGATACTGCTCTTTTGGACCAAAGGGAATGGAGAAAAGATGAAATAAAGAAAGACTTTAGGCCTTTTGGGACTTCTACAATACAGGGCAATAGAGCTATCCAGCTGCAAACATACATTTTCCTTCAGGAAAAGGGAGGAAGGACCCTCAGAGTGATTCAGATATCATTAGGTTGATACTCCTACCACAGATCAGAGCATACAAGCCTGGGAAGACAAGGCTATTTACTCCTTGTTTTTCAGTGTGTGAGGCCACATGCTTGGTTTCAGTGGGCCAGGCTGCCTCTGCCCTGTGCCTCAGGGGGGCATCACCAGCTGAGGGGATAGGGCTTCTACCCAGAGCCAAAAGGGCAGATCTAACACTAAATCCTTGGGAGTGATGTTGTCATACCAGTGGGACCAAAGGGCAGATCATATAATCAACAAACCTTGATTATTTTCAAGTCTTAAAATCTAACAGCATTTGCCTTCCTTCCTATCTTTGAGATTTTCTTTGGACCCATCTTCATTCTGATTCCTCCTTTTTGGAATGAAAGAAAAGTTTATTCTATGCCTGTTCCACCATTATATTATATTTTGAAATCACATAAGTTGGCTAGTTTTACAGGATCACATCTGGAGAGGATTTTTGCCTCAGGATAAATTATACCTTGAGTTTTACCCGTACCTGAATGAAATGATATTTAGATTAGACTTTGGACTTGAAGTTAATGCTAATTGGGTTAAGACTTTTGAGGCTGCTGAAATAGAGAGAATGTACGAAATGGATTTAGGGGACCAGAGGGCTGAACGTCTATGGGCTAGTCTGTGTGTTCCCAAAGTTATGTCTAATTTCTAATTCCCAATATAACTATTTGGAGATGGGACCTTTAGAGGAGTAATTAGGTTAAATGAAGTCTTAATAGTGGGGCCTTAATAGAAGAAACATCAAAGCGCGCACTCTCTCTCTCATCACACAGGGAAAAGACTATGTGAAGACATAGCAAATAAGCACTATCTGCAAGCACAGGGGGAAGGACTCACCAGAAACTGACCCTAAAGACAACTTGATATTGGACTTTGAACCTCCAGAACTCTGAGAAAGGAAATTTCTGTTGTTGAACTCAGTCAGCTTGTGGTAATTTGTTATGGAAATGAAAGTAGACTAATAAAATGACTGATAGAAAAGAAAACAAAACAAGATTCTTTTGACTGTATACTAAAGACACTTTTACATTAAATGCCTGCAATAAATAAAATTGAGTCAAACTGGAAAAAAATTTCAGTGACATGCAAATGTCACTGAATGACCTGCAAATTATTATGCAGAGAAATTTTTAACCATCAATGCATATAAAAATAAAAAGGACAAACTCATGAATATAAATTTATAATTTCAAAGTATGTATTTTTGTATTTAAATTTATATTATTACACTTATTATAAGAAATATAAGTGGAATATAGTAAAATGTTTCATTTTTTCCAGTATTAAAGGATGTCATTTTAAATACTTTTATTATAACTTGGTAAGATTAGACTCTGTCACTGGTATATTTATTTTTTTCTCTTTCTATAATAACAAAGATTGACAGTCATGCAGTAAAAGGGATAATAATAGTAACTATGGTGGCAAAGTTACACTGAATTAAGCAAAGCTCTGGAATTATCATGTAAAAGTTTGCTTCTTGATCATGTTCAGTGCAGGACAATGAGGGACCACATTTTCCCAGCCAGAGAAATAATAGAAAGATGAAGGGGCAATCACAGGCAATTAAACACTATGGTCTGGAAGTAGTAAAGGTACCTTGTGTCATGAGGTATTAACTAGACTAGTCACATGGCCACGCTCAACTGCACAAAGGCAAGCAAGCATCAGGTGCCAGGATAACTGAATAGAGCTGAAGATTAGAAGCCTTCATCACAGGCCTCGGGTAATGAGCTGACCTAACAGTAAATTTCAACTATTCTGAAGCATATTTTAAAATATGCCTTAATAATTTTAATATGTTTGTTTCCTTTGAGCTAGTATCTATTTCTTTAACTGATTTTTAAAAAGTATAATAATAACATTTGTAATATTTATTATATCCTAGGTATTCTGTTACTTAATTTTTATTATAATCCTACTTAATCCTCACCAAAAAAAAACTGTAAACTGGTATTATTATCTTTATTAAAGTTGGTTAAAAAAAGAGGCATAAGGAGATTTAGTAATTAGTTTAATGCCACTCAGCTAATAATTCTCAGAGCTGTGGATTTAACCCAGGAGATATTAATCTAAAGCTAATGATCCTAATCCCTACATATTACCAAATGATACACATAAATTATTCCTAAGGATGTTTATCAACAGTTTTGCCACCATTGAATGACATTTGGAAAATAAAATAACGTCAGCATTAAGACAACGGTTAACTAACCTGGGATGTAGACATATGATGAAACAAAATAGCAACAAATTTTAAAAAATGTGTTTGAAGTGCATTTAATGATGTGGAAAATAGTTAAAAATAGAAAAAATGCAAATGCAGTACACAAAAACCAATATATTCTCTCTCATTGTAGTCATTCACTCCATTTGTTGGGCAAATATTAATTGTACAAATATTATTCTCTAGGTAATACTTTGCCTCAGTATTAAGGATAAAGCTGATAAAAGAAAGGGAAGGAAGAATTGGAAAGAAAGAGCGGGGAGAGAGAGAGAGAATATATGACTTTATTTTGTCAGGAGCTTAGCTGAGCTGTCAGGTGTCAGAGTAGCTGATTAAGACAACAAACCAAAATGAAAGTAACAGTCAAATCTTAGTCAATTACTATGATATAATAAACAAGAGGCTAAAAAGCAGAAAATGCTAACTCTCTGGTCCTTTCTCGAACCCCTACGCAGTGGACGGACAGATATATCAGCCCAGTTGTAGGGGACGGTGCCTCGCTGCTTAGGAGTCTCAAACAAAAGGCCCTTCTCTGGTTGGGAGCTGGAGAGATGAAAAAGGGGAAGAGCCAGAAGTAGAAAAGCACTGAGTACTTATACAGAGCAGAGAACAGTGTCTTCAAGGTTCTCCCCACTCCTCCCATTACAAAGGTTTAGAAGGAGGCACCTGGAGAAACCCTGAGCACAAATAAAGCCCTCAATAATGTGGCCTGCTAAAGGAGGTCTCTGAGCTGGGAATGCAGATAGGATATCCACACAAGAAATCAGCCTACATGTAGGCCTGAGTCCTTGACTGCAACCCTCCTTCACTGACTGCAATGCAGTCTCTGTTCAACAAGTCTGGTGTGGAGAGGGCCACTTCCCTGCCAGATAAAGCATTTGCAATTGCCTATGGTTTTCCCTGAAATACACAAGTTTTTACCCAGATTGATGTTCTTAGAATTTGTATATAAGAGAAATAGGTGTATATGTATATATTTACATATTTTGCAAGAGAAATAATTATAATTATACAACTTATTAATAAAGTGATTGTCTTTAATCAATGGGATTATGATTTTTAATTTTTTGTTGAATTTTTCATATTAAAATGAAACTGTGAACTTTTTATGCCTAAAAAAAATCCCCCCAAAAGTTGCATTGTGTGTATATAAAAATCCAGCCTGGAGGCACAAAGTGAAGCTAGTCAGAAATAAGATTTGAGTTTGGCCTCGGGTCATAAAAGGCAGTCCTGGGAGCTGGAGAAGGGAGGAATTTGTGAAGAAACAGAATAATAAGCTAAAGCTATGGTACTGAAAAGTTTGAGATATGTTTGAAAAAAATTAATAGTCTTATCCCTTACAGGACATTTGGTCCTGTGCAAAACATCTGTGGAGACATTTGGTCCACGCTCAAAAGTCCTTGACATTTGGTCCTGTCCAAAATGTCCATGGAGAAGTTGGGTCCGTAGTTAATATAAATTTTGCTCTTCTGCAAAATTTGAACCATGACTCACCTACTTAATCCCATCTGCCATTACCAGCCAGGCTACCCGTCAAGAAGGGTTATTATTGTGAGTACAGCCACAAGAAAATTATTGAACCAATAAAACATGATAGTATTTTTTAATGTATTAATCCTGTAAACCCAAAGTAAAAATAAACATTATGTGTTATTTGAACCAAGGGACATTTTCTAAGTGTAGGTGTTTTGAAAATAACAAAATATCAAGGACCATTTTTCATTGACCATTAATGATCCTGGATGTTTTGGACAAGACCAAATGTCTGCTAATTGCCTTACTTGATTTAAAAATGTGAAAGTATAGCATATTGCTAAAGAGTATAAATTGCAGCTCTCATTGTTTATATGCAATGTTATAACTATTGGAGAGCTATTGAGATTATTAAAAAGGAAATGACTTGATTAAACTTTTTTAAACTGGAAAAGTTTTATATCTACATGTGGGAGCAACTATAAACTCATTGCAATAAATTTAAAACTATGCAGTCAAAATTCCAGAAGTAAACAATAGTAAAGCACATTAACATGCCCTTCCTTATGTCTTCAACCAAGAGCATCTTCCTCATGAGCAATACACCTTTTTGATATTTGCTTTAACCTTCTCCTATTTTGTATGCAATTTCTGTATAATAATGCATATTTTTCTTATCCCTTTATGTTGTAAACAAATAAATGACTTATGTTCAAAGACGGGAGTTCAGATTCAAGTTACAGAGAGTTCAGAAGATAAAGACTGATAATGATCTTAGCCAAAAAACTGTGTGAGTTAGTATTGTATTAACTTCCCAATGTTTAGTTACTTTTATTTACAGATAATATCCACATTACGGATAATGTGTCATGTGATGTGAGCTTTTACTGTATTGCAAGGCTCTAAAGTTGTGAGAGTGTCATGACTGGTAGCTATGTAAGAGTGTCATGACTGGTAGTTTATATATATACAATCTTTCAGAAAAATCAAATTGGATGTGAAGTGGAGACATACATATCCAGTTTCTCAAAGTAGGGATAATAACTACTAAGGTTCAGCAAGCTGAACTGACCTTAATTCTCTAAATAGTATATCATCCCAACTACAAAAAAGCTATGTCAAATAAAAAGAGGCAATGGTATTATTGATAATCTGAAAAATATATTGGAATTTGTGAAAACCTGGAGCTGAGGCAGTAAGATAGGTTGGGAAAGAGTTAATGTAGATAAGCACTAGGAAAATAGAACTGAAAATCAAAGAGCAGGAAAGATGGAAAAGAGTTTACAAAATGAAAACCTGTAGAATTTAGGAGTTAATTGGTTGTGGAGAAGTGGGAGTGGTAAACAATTACTCTGAGGTTTCAACTCCAGTTGACTGAGCCAATTGTGGTGTTATCTCTCTTTATAAAGTGCTTAGCCATGTTTCTTTGAGGCTTAGCTGGTCACAGTCTTTATTGTATTTCCCCAGATTCAGCTGAGTTGGGTTTTCACTCAATCAATCCAACCAATAAATATACAGCAACCAGTGATGACATGGGAACAATATAAATCCAAAACTTGGGAAGATATATCTGAACACTACATATGTGTAACTGTATGTGTGTGTGTGTGTGTGCATGCGTGCATGTGTGTGTGAGAGAGAGAGAGAGAGTGAAAGAGAGAGAGGGAGAGATTAAAAGCACAAAGTAATAATTAGCATGTGTCCAACTGTTTATCTGTGCTAAACACTCTTCTTAATATGCATGAACTCACTCAAAAATTAAACAAAAAATGATGAATGTGTAATAATATTATTTCAATTTTTCCAGATGAGGAATCAAAGGTTTAGAAAGGTCAGGTGTTTTTCCTAGGGTCAGAAAGCCAGCATATGGAGGCACAAAGACTCATTTCAAGTCCATCTTATTCTAAGGTCTACAGTAATTCCATGTAATGCCCTTCACTATCCACAACCAGAATGGTTGGGAAGAATGGCTTTAAGAGCCATGGAACATGGGATCCTTTTAGCAACAAGGTCATTGTTGAGGTTAGAAGCAAGGAGAAGGCCACTTGGAGAAGTCCTGTCATCAGATTGTCTGAAGCATAGAATGAGAATTGTTGGTGCTGGGAGAGGGGGAGCAGGTTTAGTCAATAACCCAGGGCTAGGGCAGCTCACCACCACCCAATGAAAGCCTGGCTGCAGAAATGGATTTGAGGAGGTTAGCAGAGTTGATCACTAAAAGGACTGAGTTTCCTAAATCAAAGGGCAATGTAGGTTATAAAACCTGTGTTTGAAAATTATTCTAACATATGTCTCTCACCTTTAAATCCTCCTCAAAATTCATTCATAACACTTCATCTACACTCAAGAATATGTGAGAGAGGTTCGTACCTCCAGTTTTAATAATTAATCATGGGAATGTAATGTACAGCATAGTAACTAAAGTTAATATACTGTATAAATATTTGAAGGTTGCTAAGAGAGTAGATCTTAAAAGTTCTTATCACAAGAAAAAAATTAACTATGCAAAATGACAAAAGTTGACTAGACTTATTATGGCAATCATTTCAAAAATACATACAAATATTGAACCATTATGTTGTACATCTGAATTTAATACAATCTTATATGTCAATTATACTTCAAAAAAATTTTTAAAAAAATATATATGAGAAATTGCACCCAGACTAAGCAATCTAAACATAATGATTAACTGAATTGACTGCCCACTCTAAAGACTGAAAAGCTTGAAATCCTGACCACTATAGACCTGTAGAGAGCTCCAAAAAAATAGATGACTATGAATATTATTTGACTTCCTACCATCTGTTATCCTCCTTCTCAGGTATCTGTCTCCACATTCTGTTTAGGCAACCCATGTGATTCAAGGGAAACTGACCACATCCAAACACCAAAGTTAACCCCGATAAAGTACAGCAATGAATAACTCATTCCCACTCTCTGTAAGTGAGAAATTCAGTCCCAGTTGCTCTTGGCAACCATTTTATGGTCATGAGATGATCATCCATAGAAAGAGAGTAATATTCTGGATGGCAGTTTAGAGAGAAGAATAAGGACTTCTAAAATATTTTTCAGTGGCTGGATCCACTGATCCTGATGTTTGCCCCGAAGTGTTTAACTTTGGATACACACTGCTATGAATGAATAGTTCTCATTGTTTAAGCCAACATGAGACAAAGTTTTTGTTTCTTACCCGCTAATGCATCCTATTGATATGCTGACAGTCTGGTTAAATTGAGCAGTCCAGACATATGAATATGTCCAGTCATAATTAACTCTTTGATTTTATAGACTATTATAGACCTTGATCTCTAGAGGTAATAATACTCTGGATACACTGACTTATATATCTGGACCCAAAAATGCAGACACACTGACCATCTTAGTCACACAGACTAATCCTAATATTCACACAGGTCCAGAACAAAAATGTGTCTGTGAAACTGACCAGGCCATGTCTCAGGAACCTCTTAGTCATGTGCAAACAGGTCACTCTGCCTGGACCTTCTCCTGTTGTCCCATTTAGCTGGTGGGTGAGCTGGGGGCCTAGATGAACTGGGACATTTGGGCATTCTCTCTCTCTTACTATTCATTCATTCTAAACTTTTCATGTTGCTGTGACTACAGGGAAATAATCTAAGAGTGTTAGAATAGAAGCTCCAAATTTCTTAAGGTCTAATTTTCCAAGTCTGTCTTCATCGCTTCTCCCGCATTCTATTGGTCAAGCAAATCACAGGTCGGTCCAAAATCGAGGGAATAGAACTAAAGCTTGATTTTATTAATTTTCTTTGAAAATTAGAGTATAAATTATCTAGCAGGGGCTCTGACAATGTACTCTCATTTGAGTTACTACTACATGGAATAACAGGAATTCCTCATTTGAGTTAGTACATGGAGTTCTCGTATATCTGATAGATAAGTTTAAAGACACTATTTTGGAGCAACAGTTTACATATAGTATTTTAAATATTCTTTCTAAAGATTTTTTTTTTCAGAAGTCTCTTGATTTAAATATCCAAGAGGTAGATGGGGAAAAGCAGATGAAGCTTGGTCTCACTCAGCCCTCTGACTTCCTCTTTCAATTATAGCAGCGCAACTTTACTTGTTTTACATATTAAATATCTTGGCGACATTTTATTTAGAAAAAAGAATTTATTGTTAAAATTATTTTAAAGAACTTTATACATTTTTATTGTTTTAACTATTTTATCATATTTTAGTGACTTAGGATTCAAAATTTTAGATTAAAAAAAGCAAACTGTTTATACAAATCTTTCATGTTCTAGTTTAGCTCATCTATTCATAATGGCACTTTGTACAAGGTATGAGTGTGTATAAATCTACATATAAAAATTTAGGATTATGAAGTTGTGCGTAACAAAACCAGATTAATGTCCATTGCATAACTTGTGACACAATTTGAGATTGTTCCTGAGTTGAGTATGAGTAATAATATTTTTGATAAAATAAGTTTCACATGTATCTTGTTTCTGAATACTTACAGTTATCCCATCATTACCATATCATATGATTAAGATGCTACTCTTTTTGAAAAAAAAGCACATTTTTAATAAAGAGAAGAATTAATGTGTTAGTAGGACAGTGATTTTTTATTTAACCGTAGCTGTGAGACATAAAACAAAACAAAAGAAAACTAGACATGTTTAAAAGTTTCATGTTAAACAAGATTGAAGGGATTTTAGTCCCTTCACTGGATTCATCCTCTTCTTAACAGTTGGACTTGAGATAATGCACTTCTGTGTCCCATAAAAGGAATTTCCACTGAAATAGAAAAATAATAACCCCTGCCTTTCATTATGACCTTTCATATTACACTCTGCATTTTGAGTACACAGATGAGGTGAAATTTCTCCTTTTTTATCGCAATATGTCAACTTTAAGATCACCTATATTCTTAGAGAGAGGTTTGGTAATGTGCAGTGCTGAAACCTTTAATCATTCATTGCGCCTGTTACAAAAAAGATAGAACTTATTTCAAAAATAGCGATCTTGTCACTTGGACTGAAGAAAGAAATCCACAATATTAATAGATCACTGTGACAGTTTTTGTGGTCAAGAGTAGGACAAAGGCAAAAGAGAAAGTACTGTTTCCATTTATCTTTCTTAGTAGTATGGACAGACAAAGGGGGGAGAGAACCTGAACATTCAGATATTTCACTCTGGTTAAAAACCAGGAAAAAAAATGTTTTCAATTTTATCAAATAGTTTAAATTTTATGTTGACACATAATGGAACTATATTTTTTCATCAGCTCTAAAGAAGATTTATTCACCCATCTACTTATTTTATCATTTATTTATTCATTCAATATTTATGGAACACTTGTATTATTTCAAATACTGTGATAGTCAATATTGTTTTAAGAGTTAAAATGATGATATTAGTTATCAAAACAAAGTACCAAAACATGGGCAACAAAATCTTAAAGATAAAATACAAGAATTGTTAAAGTTAAAATACAAGAATGAATTTCAGCCATAAAAATCTAAATATGTAATCATTTCTCAAAAAATCCACGCATATATTATATTCTGCAAAACTAACAGAAATTTCTACATATTATATTCGAAAATTAGACTATTTAATATTTTTAGAGAGAAAATTATATAAAAACAAATTCATTAACACATAAAAAGATGAAGGGATTAATCAAAGAACATACGTGTACAACCCGTGAACATGGGCAATGAACAGAGTGGTGATCGGCTGTGCCAGTGGGGTGGTGGGCTGGGTGGAAGGTCGCAAAGAGGGAAAATTGGGACAACTGTAATAGCGTAAACAATAAAATATTCTTAAAAAGACATATAAAGGAAAAATACTTAAGCCAGGGTAGAATTTTATAAAGACTCTAAAGTGTAATGAAATAGTTCATAACCAATTGTTAGTGCTTTGATGTCTTACAAGAGATAAAATATACAGTATTATATTTTTAGAAACTTTAGTTAGGTCTTAATGAATTTCTCTAACATCATTAAATGTTGAAAATATTATTAAATCACAATTAATTTTCTCACTTATAAGATCTGCTGTCTTCAAGTGAACATATCAACTAAGGCTTATGATGAACTTTACATAAAATATACCAGCTCTTATTCAAATATGCCTTATTTTTCATACTAGAATCAGTTAGTATGAAAGGTGGTAGGAGCAGGATAACCCCAAATCCCATTTTAAATGCAATAAAATAATTAAAGCTTTTCCCCTTGGAATGAAAAAGAATTACCTTTTTAGGAATGGTGTTTCTAGAAGGAAACAATAATAAAGGTATATTGATTAATTCCTCAAAGTTATTTGAAGGTGAAAATAAAATTTAAAAAAAATCACTCCAGCATAACAGTGAACATTCACTGTATGACACACATTATGCTAAGAAAAGAACTTTTATATTCACTTTTAGAAAAAAACTGAATTTTTGAGGACTAAGTGCCCAACCTAGTTCTGCATCTTGACTCCAAAGCCATGCTTTTTGACCTAAACCATGTGTAGGTTTCAATGTCCTACTGACTCATTGGCAATGCATAGTGGTTAACATGGAGTCTTCAACATAGATTTCAATAATGCACACTGATGTAAATGGCAGAAGAAGGATTAAAGCCCAGGCCCTCCACCTTCAAGCTCAATGCACTTTGACTATAATGTAATGTTTTCCTTAACAGGAAAGGTACTGAAAACATTATACCAAATAATCATGTGGAAAGTTGTTAATATTCTTAAAAGTGCTATCTTGAAGAAAAACACATAATTCTAAATATTAAAATAAATATCATATTCTACATGTATTATTTTATCAGTTTGTCATAAGAAACTCTTGGACTTGAAGAACCTGAATCTGTTTATTGAGTTAGTTCTTAAATACCTCTACTCATTAGGAAAAGTTTCACATGTAGCTTTGGACAGTAAAACCATTAACCAGATTCTCACATAATCTATTTCAGTCTGAGTGATTCACGGACCATCTATTCTTCATCATATTTATTGACAGTTAAAATGGTGAATGGAGGGAGAAGAGTACAGAAGAAAGAAAACTGCTCCCCTACCATAAAACATTACAAAGATTAAACCACCAAGCTTTTTTCATTGACACTTTAGGACTTGAAAATAATTGCTTTACTTTTCATCAAAACGATGCATGAAATTCTCTTAAAAATTTGTACAGAGTACTTTGTAGAAATATTTCTATATATCTTATATCTGGGAAATATAAGGGATTTCAAGTAAAAAATATCAGGTGTATAAAATAACTTCTGTAAAAGCAAATCAAATATATATTCACATGCACTTTTTTTATTAAAATTATCTATAAATATTTAATGAAAGTCTAACTTATTTAACTTCCTAAAATTGATTTTCAGTTATTAAGGAACACAATTTTATTTTAAAATGATGATTACTGCTGAGAGTTTTCTAAAACACCAAGTCCTGCTTATAAAAAGATATTCCCAGTGGTAGAATGATTTATATGGGAAATTTCTATTAAATCAACCTCACCAATGCTGGTGCTTTCAAAGGACAACTTTTGTTGATTAATATGCAGAATGAAAATAAGCTATTAATTTTAATACCCATATGGATTCAGAAGACTTTCTGATACAAAATATATTTTCATTATACTAGTTTGTTTAATTCTTATTCTACATTTTGCTGAAAGATATATTTTCAAATAATATGTGGATTTTCATTAATATCTGTATGAAATATATGTATGGAACAGTGGCTTTTATGTCAAAAATTCCATAGACAAGCAAGTGTTAAAAAAAATCATCAAATGCTTTTAAAAAATCATAGTACTTATTGATTATCTTTCTGCCAGCTACAGGTAGTAACTATTAATCTTTTGTATATCCTAGAGTTACTTAAGAATCTGAAGAAAGATATACCCCCAAGACAACACCCCCCAAAAAATCCCTTTTGTGTGTTAAATTTTTCATTCAATGTCAGAGAATTTATAGACATGTAGAGTTCAATTTGGTATAGATCAATGTAACTTATAAAGGCCTAGGTATTAAAAAATAATATTCATAATAAATTCATTGATTATTCAATAAGCATTGAACAGAAATTGAACTATTAGGAGAAAAACAGAAATGATATTTTAAGCCTAAACTTTCATTCAAATAAAACTCCATGGATTAAAGAATGAAATCACGTTTAAAAAATAGAATGCATGTTATTTTTACAGGATTTTTAGCTTCTTAAGAGCTATTTTTTTTTTTTTACTTTTCAAAATTAACTTGATTGAGACATAATTAACATGCAGCAAAATGCAAACAGATGGTTAAGTTTTGTCAAAACTATATATCTGTGTAATCAGCACTATAACCAATATATAAAACATTTCTATCACCCTACAAATATCCCTCATGACATTTCTTCAATCTCCCCGCCCCTATTCCCAGATCCATATATTCAGTGATCTACCTCTGTCACTATGGATTGGCTTTGCCTTTTCTAGAATATCATATAAATAGATGCTTTGTACTCTTTTGTGGCTGTCTTCTTCAGGTAAGCACATGTTTTTGAGGTATGCCCATATTATTTACATATCAGTAATTCATACTCTTTTTAAACATAAAAGAAAATTTTTAAAGTAGAAGAAAGGCAATTTAACTAAATTAATAGAAAATGCATTCCTTTATTCCAGAAAAAAAGCAATATAAATTAAAAGGCATGAAAAACATGAATATTTAGATAAGACGAACTATTATATTTTTGGTATACATAAACATAAACAAATTAGGTAATATTTACAATTATTTTAACAAAATGGATAAAGAAAATTAATATAAAACTGTAAGAAAGTAATAAAAAAACACTGACATATAAAATACCCAAGCTCATTAATAATCAAAGCCATGTTAACAAAACTATTTGTTTACTATGAAGTCATTGATGGAAAACAATGAAATATGGTCATCGTAAATACCCTCGGGATACTGAGACATAGAGATCTTCACCCACTCCATATAGCAATCTCTACAATTTAAATTTGAAATTTAAAGACTCCCCTCGAAATTTCAAAGCCTAGATATTTTTACTGGAGAATTCCTCTAATATTTAATAAAGAGTTTTACACAAGCTTCTCTGGAAAACAGAAGAGGTGGTAACACTCCCAATTCATTTGTAAAAAAATAGTATTATCTGACACCAAAACCGGACAAAGTAAGTGTAAACAAAGAACAATGTCAGTATTCCTTGTAAATATAAATGCAGAAGTCTTTGACAAAATATAAACAAATAAAATTCAGAAATACATAAAATAGTTATGCGTTCATGACCAAGTTTACTTTTAGGAATCAAGTATGGTTTATATTTACAAATTAATAAATGCAATGTACGCTATTGACATATTCAAGAAGAAAAAATATATAATTATATCAATTAATATATTTAAAAATATTTTATAAAATTCAATACCCATGCAAAAATTAATTCAAAATTTTTAATGATTTGTTTTAAATGTAAAATTAGAAAACTTTTAGAAAAAGATACTGGAGTAAATCTTTAATATCTAAATCTAAGTAAATAGTTCTTAGCCTTGCCACCAATAGCAGAACCCAAAATTGATAAATTATACCTTGTTAAAAATTTTAATTGTTAATAAAAATTTTTTTGCTTTGTGAAGGTACTAATTAATAGGAAGAAAAGACCAGATATAGGCTAAGAAAAAGTATTTGCAAATCAACATTAGACAAAATTACTATATAAAGAACAGCAAACAACCAAAGAATGCAACTAGAAACTAGGCAAAACATGAACAGATATTTCAGCAAAAAGGACGGGCTGATGGCAAAGAGCACATAAAAAGACACTTAATACCATTAGTCAGTTAGAAAATTAAAATTAAAATCATATGAGAAATCATTATTTGTCTATTTGAATGGCTGAAGTAAAAAAAAAAAAGAAAACAAAAAAAAAACAGTGAAAGTAGCAAATATTAGAGTAAATGTAGAGAAACTGGGCCATGCGGACACTCCTGTGTGTATATATTGCCATTCTGGAAAATTTGTCAGTTTATCAAAACACTAAACATGCATGCAACCAACAGTTGCACACCTGTGAAAATATCACAAAGAATAAATACACACACACACACACACACACACACACCCCCGTAACTTAAATGTATATAGCAGCGTTATTTGTAACAGCCAAAATTGGTAAATACCCTAGATGTTCTTCAGTGAATGAACCTTCAGTGGGTGAATGGTTGAACAAACTGTGATATATCCATACCAGGAACTACTACTCAGCAACAAAAATAAGAGCACCATTGATATAGACAACAACCTTGATTAATTTCCATATATTTAGGTTAAGTGAAAAAAGATAATCACAAAAGTTTACATATGATGTGATTCTATTTTTATGTCATTCTTGGAATGACATAATTATAGAGCTGAAGAATGGATTAATTTCTGCCAGAGGGTAAGAACGAGGTGGGGCAGGAGGAACATCGTTGTGGCTACAAAAGTACAACATGAAGGATTTGTGGTGACAGAAATTTTGTTTCATTTTTCTGTATTAATGTCAATTTCCTGGCTGTGATATTATACAATACTGTGGCAAGATACCACCATTGGTGGAAAGTGGTTAAAGCATACTTGGGATCCCTCTGTATTGTTTCTTATAACAGCATGTAACTCAATAATCATCTCAATTGTAGGAAAGCTTCCGGACATATTCTGCATACACTATAAAGTATATAAAATATAACCCTCATAGAATATAATTTAGAGAGCTAATGGAAATGTCATAAACTTATATAGCTGGTAGAGATTACTAAAGGTCATCCAGCCCATATTCTCCTTCCTTTAGAAAAACTTATACCTAAATCTACCAGATGACTATAATTTTTAAAAACACACAGGTTCTGTGACCTCACTATAAATACATATGCAGATTTTCCCTCTCTGAGAAATGTCTTCTTCCTGTATATCTACTGGGTCATCTATATCACCACATGGCTATTTAAATTGATTAATTTCTCAACATGATCCAGAGTTAAATCATATGGCTATGTTGAAGAATAATGCTATGTTCTCATTTACATTTAAGTCACATATAGATAGAATGGTACTTGCAGTAAATCACTTTCATATTTTTGATACTGGGATGGTGGTAGGGGACATGTAGTAGCTATGATGAAGACTAGCTAGATGTTCACCAATCTGATTCCCCTTGCTTTGGTTACAATGCTAAGTCTCTTTTACAGTTGATTGGGACTATGTAACAAGATACTGGCTAATGATGTGTTTGCCAAAGTGATAAAATTCACTTTCAGGTGTAGCCTAAATCAATCAATCAATCAATCGATCAATCAGTCTACACTATCTTCCATGTGTCTTTCTCCCCTTTCCACTTGGCTGAAAACAAAGGATTTCAAAATGGTGAAGCAACACAATGGAAGAATGGAATCCAAATCCTTAAGTCACAGGTTGGAGAAATGTGACAGCGAGGAATGCCTGATTTTCATGAGTTTTTGATGTGTGCCAGACAAAAACCTTGTGCTAGACTGCTGAGATTATAGTGTTAAACAAATTTACCTTATACTAATAGTATAAATTTTTATTGTTAAAAACAATAGTTTATACATTTGAGAGTTTATTACAAAATATAGTTATTTATAGATTTCCAGATTCTGGCATCTGAAAAATTGATCGACTGAATAGTTTCATTCATTTATTTAGTCAAGCATATATTAATCAACGTAGGCCTCATTTATCCAAGGCATTTTTGTTGATTCTTTCTTTTATAAAAGTCTGTGTGTGGCAAAGCTCAGCTTCTGTTTTTGAGGGTAGATGATGGCTATTGAATCCTATCCTCAGAATTGCTTCTTTTCTCCATTTGTGCCAGTCACAAAGATTAACATATTTTAAACAATATTATTTGAACAGCTGAATACATGTGGTAACCAGAAAAATCTTTCAAAAATTCAAATAAAAATGTGGTTATTTATCACACTGTAAAGAAATCATCTACCAAAAGACACTTTATTGAATTGCTTTATTGAAGTTTCTCTTATTCCTATGCAACGATGCTGCCTAAATAACTCAGTGAATTCCAGAAACCTAAAGATACTACTAAATTTATTTAATAAGTGGACTACTAAGGTAGTAAAAATATTTTCCCCAAATGAATGGCTATTATATTTAATATCAAAACATGTTCTTACAGCAATGAGTCAAATAATCCTAAAATAAACCACAAAAAAATCAAACTAACATCTTCTACAACTGACAGATGAAGAAAAATTAAATGTATCTTTCCACATAGGTCTCCATGTTCAAGAAAACAGCTTCAAAACCAATTACACATGTGGGTATTTTTAGTCCATCTTTCCTCTTGATGGCTGTATTCCCCACAGTCCATGGGACCAGCGTTCACAGGAGGCCGCTGCTGTCGTGCTTAGTCCATCACTATGACAACTTCTCACCTAAGCTCCTTATGTCCTCGCATCTTTTTTCTTTCTGACCTAAGGGCTTGTGTTGGCAATATGGAAGTTTGTGTAACCAAGTCATGTTGGAAATCACTGGGCAGAAAGGGGGAGTATTCTCACACGTTGGGGAAGAGTCCCTAGGTAGACACCTCTCTGTCAGTCCTCCAGTGGGATCTTCTGAGGTGCATTTCAGAAAATTTCAAAGGGTCTCCCACAGGACTGAGGCCCAATTATTAACATATCACAACATTTACTGACCCTCTTCTCTGTCTCCATTTCTCTACATTTTCGTGTCTCCAAGGGTCACCTCTCAAATAATCTACTTGTGTTCAACTTTTTGTCTCTGAGTTTGTTTTGAAGAAAATCCAAAGATACCTGCTATATATAAACAATCTATAGACATTATTCTGAATCTAGCTCTTTCTTATACTAACAACATATTAAAGGTATGTTTTTAGTTATATATATGTATATATATAATCAGATATTATATTGAAATCTCAGTCTGCAACTTAAAGTGGGAATTAGATGTCTTATATGCATATTATTTCTCTGTAAACAAATGCTTATGCTATATAAATTATTTCTACAAAGTAAACTTTTCTTATATAGGCATGTATATGTGTATATAGTAATAGGTGTGCATACATATATGTATAATTAAATACTTTCTTATTTCAAGATTAACATTAAGTATTTTCAGAATTTCTCCAACAGTTACACTTTATCTTTTTCTTACATTAAGCTCATGTCTCATGTTACATTAAGGGTCCTAAGCATTAGAGGACATCTAATTTATCCCCAGCTATTAGTGTATAAAAGTTAGTACCTATTATCTATTATTCCTATTTCCGTGTCTTATTCTATCCTGTTTTGCTTTTAGACCATGTATGGCCACAGTAATTTATTTTGAGACTGTCCATTATTCCATTTAGATTAGACATATCATGTAGTTATTTTTATTTTCCAGAAATTTTGCCAACTGTCTAATAGAACTGTCCAGATGTATATCCAGGTCTGTCAACTTTGGGAACCATGAGACGGTTTATTTTAGTCTTTCCAGATGACTTTTTTTTTTTTTGCCTGAAAAAGGAGAATTATAATCTCAATACTCATAAAACAACACAGTATCATATACCCTTTTAATATTTAATTTTATATTATAATTTATCTTACCAGTCATCAAAATAATTAATAAACATTTAGATTGATTTGTTTTATTTTTGTGTTTATTTTGCTGCACAAATATTTTGCACATACATCAATTATTAATTGGTGTTTTCAGTGCTTTTAGTTAGTTTGATAGTTTCTCATAAACTAAATGCTCATGAAATATTTCAAAATTAGTTAATTTTAACCTGAAAATCTGATGTATATTTGAGGGCTAGATTATGATTATGAATTTTCATGGCTACTTTGTGGCATAGAATCTTGCTACTTCATTCTTTAGAAGAGAGGTATAGAATTTAGGGGATCCATTTCTCCACAAGGTTTGCTGGAGTTTCTTCCCCCCTTTCAAGAGCCCTTGCCTTTGCCTCTAGTATTCTCCCTGGTAATTAAAACATAGTCTCTGCCCTGAGGGCATGCTCCAGCTTTGGAGTTTGCTTTACCTTTCTGGATTTATGATTCAGATTTGTTTTTGACCCTTGAGAATTTTCCTTTCTCATACAAGACTATGCATAGGTTTAGAAAAATTATTTAACTATTTGTAGACCTTATAGCTGAAGGATTTTTAAGATATCAGAACTTCCTTATTAAAAGAATGGGAGTACTAAGTATTAGCTGTATATTATTAAATATGGATTTTAATTTGGTACCTTGGCAGAGTGCTTTGCTTCTTAAGAGCGTCAATCAATTTTAATCCCAGGGTCAATAGAAGAGAATATATCTAATATAGACAGTATACTATAGCACGGGAATTTAGGAGATAGTATCGTAGTTTGAAGTTGATACATTTTGACTACCTCTTCTTCAGGAGTTCAGTCCTTATAGGCAATTAGGTAGACTTCGTTAAATGATCTAAGGACTGGTCCCTAGAAAGTATTGTTCAAAATGTTGAAGAATGTTCCCCCCAAATTCATATATTAACTGAACATCAAAAAGTGACCTAACTAGGAAATGGGTCTGCAATGTAATTAAAGGATGAAGATGAGATCATACTGGATTAGAACAGGCCCTGAATCCAATGTGTGTATCTTAAATAGTGACCCTCCCCCCCAAAAAAGCTACCCACAGAGAAGACCATCTGGGAAAAGACCATCTGAAAATAAAGGCAGAGATTTCTACTATTCTGCCAAAAACTGAGGAACACTAAGTCACCAGATACTGGAAGAGAAAATGAAGGATCCTCCCTAGTGCCATTTTGGGAGCATGACCCTGCTGATACCTTGATTTTAGCTATCCAGCTTCCAGAACTGTAACAGAACACATTTTTGTTATTTCAATCTAGCATGGTTCCAGCACTTTGTTATAGTAGCCCTCATAAACTAATACAGAGGGTTTGAAGGAGGCTAAAATCTTGGTAAGATCATCTAACACCCTAGATACTAAAGCAAGGTTTTTACTCTTGCTTTTCTCTCTCTGTAGAAAGAGAGAAAAACGAACTAGTGTCAACTAAAAGCAGTAAAGTGTATCAGAGAGGAAGCAGGACTTTGCATTCAGTTTCCCTTATTATCATCCTGGCCTTGCTAATTGCTACTTGTGTGATCACACTTCTCTGAATCTCAGTGTCCTAATTTCTAAAATGAGAAAATGTCCCTATGTCACAGGTTGTTGTGAAGAGTAAGTAAAATAATACAATTAAAGCACCTGACATGACAATACATGGCACATTTTAAAGCCTGGATAAGCCTTATTTTATTATTTACTATTAATAACATGTTTTCTGCTAATACTATGACAACTATTCCTCTTCCTTCTCCTCCTCTTCCTCGTCATTCACTCATTCTGTGTTTATTAAATGTTTGCTATATGATTCACACTGTACTAAACCCTGAGGACAGAGAAGCAAAAAAAAAAAAGTCAATTATTTCCCCCCCTAGTTTGATCTGATTTGATTTTTTTGGGAGGGGAGAGGGGGTACCTGGGAGAGTGATGTAATAGTTATTAATAAAATTATTTAATCTATTAATGGGGAATAAAAATATGATGTATCTCTTCATTTTTGCTGAAATATTTCTCCTGCCTCACCCAAATCTTAAAATTCGTCCTTTTCTAAAGAAACCTTCCCCATTTTATCTTCATTTCAGTGTATCATCAGTTTTCTGTAGAATCCCTGACATACGTATGGGTATATAAAGCAAAAGAGCATTCTAGGCCAAAAGAACAGTGAGAACAAAGGATGAAAGGCAGCAGTGTATATTGTATGGAAAAAATGGCAAAATGGTCCATATGAAAGTGGATTGAATGAGAGGAGGGGCAGTGAGCTTTAAAGTCAGAAAAGAAAGAGGTGTTACATCCTAAAAGGTTTTGTGGGCCAATGAAAGTAAAGAATTTGGCTTTTATTCTTCATGGAAATGGAAGTTATTGAAATATTTTGAACACATGAGTGGCATAATATGATTTGCTAACAGGATCATTATGGCTTCTTCTTTGAGGATAAATTAAATGCATATAAGTTTAGACGGAGTAAAACCAGACTCCGCAGTGGTCACTGAGCAGATAGGACTCCTTTCTGCTCCTCTTGCTCCACTTGGGCTTGCTCCGCTTCCTCTGCGGCCATGTCTCATAAACCCCATATGGCTGAAATTGAGAATTCTGAGAAGTTGAAACTGAAGAAGACAGAAACAGGAGAGACATATTTGCTTTCAAAAGAAAGGACTAGCTCTGGCTGGTATGGCTCAGTGGATTGAGTGCCGGCCTGCAAACCAAAAGGTCATGGGTTCAATTCCCAGTCAGGACAGATGCCTGGGGTGTGGGCCCGGCCCCAAGTAGGGGGTACACAAGAGGCAACCACACATTGACATTTCTCTCCTTCTCTTTCTCCCTCCCTTCCGCTCTCTAGAAATAAATAAATAAAATCTTTAAAATAAAATAAAACAAAAGAAAGGATTAAATGGGAGAAACAAGCAGGCATATCACAGTGAAGCCCACACTGCAAATATGCATGGTACATTCCACAAGCATTGCCTTCTTTTTTCACTTCTTTTAGCTGTTTAACTTTGTAAGATGCAAAAATATTGGATCAGTGCAAATGGCTATGCTGCCCCTTCTCACATCGGAGAACTACTAAACAATGAAGGTTGCACCTGCCTTCTCCCATCTGCCTGTCTGATTGGCAGGGAAGGAAAAGAACTTCCATGTTTGTGAAGAAAGATGGGTGGGCCCACAGTGAAATCTAGAGTAAAAAACCAAGTTGATCCAAGGTGTCCAAAGGTTATAAAATGAAGTTTAATCAGAGTACTATTATTTTTGTTAAAATGATTTTAATTGGAATGCACAATTTTTTAAAATATGCAAATAAGAAGTTTTAAACCACCCCCCCCCCAAAAAAGAAAAAGAATAGTAAAACCAATTTGGGAGGCCACTAAAATAATTCAAAAGAGAAGTAATGGTGGTTGAAGCAGAAAGCTAACAGTCGAGCTAGTTAAGAAGTAGTTAGATTTAAGCTCTATTTTGAAGGTAGAGGCAACAGATACTTTTGAAATACTGAATATGTGGTATAAGAGAGATGTCAGAGATGATATAAGGCCATTTAATCCAAAGAAGTAAGCATTGTAATTTTTTTTCCTCTGTGATTAAATTGAGGGTCAGGTGGAAGAACAGGAGATTATTTTTCAAACAATGAGTTTGAGGTGCCTATTAGACATCCAAGTGTTTATATTGAGAAAGCAGTTGGCCATATAAATTTGGAGATATGTAAGTTTAAGCATACACTTGATATTTTATTGGTGAATAGACAAAATGAAAATCCATGACAATGATTAAATATAACAAGGGAAAAAGTGAGGAATAAAAAGAGACTATTACAAATATTAGCTCTGAGACAAACCATAATTTTAGAAAGTCAGAGTGTTCTTATTCAGAACATGTGTGCTATCTTTTAGATACGCCAAGGCAGTCAACAGATACCAAGTATTTTTCAAAGCATTTCATAAACTCATATCTTTAGGAAAATGCCCTTTTCCTCCATTTTTTGTAAACTCATTTTCAGACTATGTTTCTGTAATGAGACCGCATTACTCTGATGCTATTTCACACTCAGCATGTTAAGCTATGGTTAACTTCAAAGGCACTTCATGTCAAGGAAAAACTGTCTGCAGGATTTTCTTTAGTTTTCTATATAAACAAGTTTATGTAAACAGGATGATAATCTTTCAAAAGCAATCCACAGATATTCCTGTTTTCAGATTTTCTTCATGTTTGAAGCCTTTGAGAACCTCTGCTTAAGTATTGAAAAATTAAGACTTTTCCTCATTTTGAACAATTACCAGGTTATGATGTACCCCATCTGTTTTGGTGTATATTTTTTGTAAAAAATCTATTTATTACTCTTTTCATTTTTCTCAAAAGGTTCTATTCTTTTATACTTCTCTTTTATTGATGATTCTTTGTATTCAGAGTTGTTTTTGCAATACAGTTCTTGAAACTAGTGTTTAAGCTTTATCTAAAATGTAGTTAAAAAAACATATAAAACACTATGGGATGCTGATAAAAATACAGCATTATTAGAAAACCTAGGATATGCCCTGGGTGGTAGCTCAGATGGTTAAAGCATGATCTTGATACCCCAAGGTTGCAGGTTTGATCTCCGGACAGGGCACATACAAGAATCAACCAATGACTGCATAAATAAGTGGAAGAGCAAATCAATGACTCTCTTTCATTCACTCTCCAAAAATCAATTTTAAAAAAAAGCAACCCTAAGATCTAATACTAGCAACTTGCTTTGAAAATTTTAGAGTGTGGTTAAATTTATACAGCTAAACCCTCTGAACCTCAGTTTCCTCATTTGAGAAAAATTGAATGCAACGATACTGTCAAATTTGTTTTAATGAAAGTGAAATATCTAGTTAAATTGTTCCAATCCAAGTGTAAAAGAGGCTGAAAATTGTAACCAAATCAAGAGGAATCAGGATTGGTGAGCGTCTAGATAGTCCTCATTATAGCTACTGTACTTTCCCTAATACCATCCTAACATCAAGAATATGAAATGATTTATTGCACACAGATTTCTACCTATATGTGATGTTACCATAAATCAGGACATAGCATAGTTCTTCAACATAAACATGATTAATTTGGTTCCAGTTCATGTCAAGATCTTAATAAATTGAAATAATTTTATGGAGATTTAGATAAGAATGAGACATTTCTTGCAGATAAATGTATGTATGGGTATATATATATTTTTATACATGTGTGTATACACACACACACACACGCACACACACACACACACACATATATATATTTATACCGAGGTCACAGAACCCAAGGTGTTTCTAGAAATGAGGTATCTGGTAAGATTTGAGTATAAATTTTTTTCTAAAGGAAAAAAAAAATATGCACCACCTGACTTTAGCAAAGCCTACTAGCCATATAAGTCTGTGACATTTCCTTTAACCCTCTAAAATATATGTTACTGGAATAATATTATACATGTTTTATAGTGTAAATGAAAAATGTCCAGAAGCTTTCTTACCACTCCTGAGAATTTTTTTGTCATTTCATAAAAGCAATATAGTGCATAAGATAAAAAATAAATAGAGTCCTGGGAAACAACTAGGACCAGAGAATGGAAAATATAAAAATAGCCTACTAAGTTAACTAAGAATTGCCAGGGAAGAGAGAGGAAGAGAGGGCTGAGTCAGCTGCTGTACCAGTGTTGACATTGCTGTTGGAGTGACTAACCCTCAAGGATCCACAAAGGACCTCAGGTTCAAATTAGGCTGACCCACAACTCACCTCTATATAGCCTTCAGCAAACTCTCCAGGGAATACATCCAACCTTTTCTGTACTTTGCAAACCTCCTTCCATTATCCTTACAGTTTCACTACTACACACAAGCTCAAAACCACAATTTGCAATAGGCACCAAAGCCACTAATCTCATCAACTCTATTTAGATTGAAGGTCACCCTAGAAACAGCAGTTCTTCAAGGTAACTTTTTATCCTCTGAATCCCTACCCAAAAAGGACTCTAATAAATCTAACAGAAAGTAACCTCACTGGGTAATCTAATCATAAATTCCTAACTGGGCAGGTCATGGTGGTGCTCTTGCCCCAGGCCTATGAAAGGTTTAGTTTTGTTTTAAGCAAGCCTTGTACATTGTTCTTGGGCCTCTAGATTAACACATCTTTGAAATGCCCAAAGTAATCCTCTTTTCCAGAGTTCTTGGAGGCCTTCAAGGAAGCACAGAATTTCGTTAACTATCCTGTAATGCAATCATAGGGACTTCCCTGTGTTGTTTTGTCCCACCTTCAGGCAGTCAGTCTTCCTTACTTTCTCTCCTTCATTAAAAATATATAAGAGAAGTTGCAAAACTGTCCTTCTCTGGAGCATTTGAGATCTTGCTTCCCAGCATGTCCTCAGTTTGGCTCAAATAACCTCCTATAAATGTTCTCTATAGCTTTGAACATTTCTTACTGAAAACAAAACTTTTTGTTTCCTTTGAAAATCTTCTCAAGCCCCATATGATATTCAGCATATTATTGTAACTATACTCAGGTGTATCTCTAGCCTTTCTCCTCTGAACAACTTGACTCATAAAGTATTAGTAAGGTAACTCTTGGGACTTCACCACATAAGATTTCTTTCACACTAAAAACATGTAGACTGAGAGATAAAATCCAAATATTTTTCTCATTTTGCCTCTTCTGCTTATACTCACCTTCTGTATATATAACAGCCATAGTGATTATATTAATGTGTAATTTATATCATGCCATCTTGTGCTGAAATCCTCATTATGGCTTCCCATTTCACTCAAAGTAAAACCACAGACGTGTACCATCTCTTTCAATATTTGATTATTTTTCTCTTCCCTGTCCTGTCTTCTCTAATTTCATTCCCTGTTATTCATCTTCATCTCCTGTTTTAGCCACACTGGTGGGTGTCCTTGATTTCCTTAAATGCCCGGTAGACCCCTGCTTGAGACCTTTGTGGAATCCTAAACCCAAAGTCTACAAAATGCTTCCCTAAGAATCTGTAAATTCATTTGTGTTCATTCCGCAGGTTTTTGGTCCATTGCCACATCATCAAATAAATATACATTGATTATGTCATCTCAAATATCACCCTCATTTTGCTTGCTCTTCATATTGCTTTATTCTTCTTTATTTTAAACATTATGAAAGGGGCCAGAGTTGAGAGATTTAATGCCAGGAAATCAGAACAGGAGGTTGTTGAGTTCTTCTAGGTAAGACACAAGAAGGACCTGAACTGAGACAATGAGGGGACTTACAGGAGAGGAGTGAGGGTTTAGGTATCGGTAAAACTTAGATGTAGAATCACAAAGAAGTGACTACAGGAATAACATGAAGACTAAAGATGGAGGAAGCAAGCCAGGATAACTGTGGTGATTTAACGTGTTCGTGTTCGTGTTTTCCAAAACGCATCAAGTTGATTTCAGCAATGGCAAATAAGAATGTAAAAACAAAAGCAAGTTTGAAATGATGAGGGAATATAGAAGTTTGTGGTACAAATTGGAAACAGGGAAAACATTTTTTTCCTAAATCAGTTACACTATTTCATACCACTAAATTAAATTCTTTCCTTCCAGAGAACTTAGAATGTCCTGGGAAAAGAGGAAAAATAATCTCATATAAATTGAAATATCTTTTACTTCAATCATCTCTGTGTATTCTTATATAAAAACAGTTCAAAATAAATCAATAAAGATTACAAATGTATTATCTAAAAACAGATGAAATATTCTGTTACGTATGGTATAAAAAAATCATCTTTATCACTCACTAAGATGTTCTTTGAGATAAAACTGTTAATATTTTAAGTCTTATTTACTAAATATTTAAATTGGATGTCCTGAATAATAAATTATAATGAAATTGTCATCCATTTATTTTGAAGACATACACCTGTTTGTTTGTTCGTTTATTTTGTTATCCAGAAGCATTTTCAGATTTAGGTAAAATGAGCTGATGGCCTCAATAGAATTTTTCCCTTAAAAATATGTTCGTAAGTAATTTAAAAAAATCATGTCACAATATAGGTAGTAATGAAGAGAAATGTTTATATACTGAATAGTCTTATTTAGAATGTAAAGCACTGTAAAAAATATATTGACCTAAATAATTTAGTATGAAGATAAAAAATAAAGGAATAGGATATTCCAGTTATTTTCTCCTGTGACTATGCATTATTATTTTCCCCTATATTAATACCATTTTTTATTTCTATTTATTTAGCTATCTCTGTTATCTACTTATTTTTCCATCTATCCACCCATTGTTCTTTTCATCTGCTCCAGTATTATCTGAAGTCTGGAAAGTTTAAATAGTAAGTTCTTTTTCTCTCTCTCTCTTATTTCTTTAATTTGCACTGTGAATTAAAGTAATTTTACTTTTTAAATTAGTATTATTTATTTCATTACATGCTATTAATTATTAGAGAAAATAATCTTTTATTTTAAACTTTCTTTTAAATTAGAATTGACAGTACACACATATACATGCATATCCTGGTTTATACATATACATGAATATAGAGTTGAGATTTGACATTTATTTTTTATAGAAAGAAATTATGCATTATGTATGTTTACATCTAAAAAAAATCTTAAGGGGTTCTGGATCCACATAGAAAGAGCTTGAGAGTCTCTACTGCATCTTAAAAATAAATAAAATGTTGAACATAGTTAAAAAGTCAACAACAACTTTTGTATCCATAAGAGAGGGAGGACGCAGAGCAGACTATTGCCCCCAGAACTTGAGAGACAGACAGAACAGGTGAATACAGGCAGTTGGCAGTTCACAAGAACAGAGATTTATGAATAGAAACCTCCTGGGAACTTGTGCCAGGGCTAGAAGACCTAAACTATAATTGTTGAATTGCTAAAGGCTCAGTGAAGACATGTCTAAGAGTTAAAAATTCCAGAGAAATCCACTCATGGTGGGCTCCCCCTACAGTACTGTGAAATTTCCCTCCATGAGTCTGAGTAGTTTCCCACAGTAAATCCCCCCCCCCCAAAAAAAAACTCCTGGTGCCTGCATTTGAGAGAGAAAAATGAACCCATTTTTAAATACTTCAGGGCACTCTGTTCTCCTTAAAATAGCCTCTCTTATGGGAAAGTAGTTAACCAGAGCCTAACCTGCTGGGTATTATGAGAGTCAATTGATGTGGGAGAAGAGAAATACTCAACTCCAGCCCAGTATAAGCATTCCATTCAGCTTAAGGAAGAAGAAAATTATTAAGAACATCTGTGAAGTTCATAGTCCAGATACATAGGCTCGGTAAAGACTGAGATATGAACATAAGACTGTAGAATGCTTCCCTTCTCTACACACTTCAGCATCATATTATTGAAGACCCATTTATAATTCCTTTTATCCAGTATATCATGTTTAACTATCAAGAAAAAATTATGACAGAGCAAAATGCAAAATTAAAAAAATCACAATTTTAAAGACACAAAATAAGCATCAGAACCAGACAAAGCAGGAATGTTGAAATGATTAGATTTAAAAATAATTATGATTAATATGCTAAGAACTCAAATGGATAAAGCAAAGGGATTAGAAAAATATTTCATAGAAGCAAAAATTTAAGAAAAGCGGGGGTAGCAATACTTATATCTGACAGAATAGAATTTAAAACAAAGGCTCTAATAAGAGACCAAGAGTGACACTACGCTGTGATAAAGGTAGCAATCCAACAAGAGGACATAACCTTTGTAAAAGTTTATGCACTCAACATAGAAGCACCTACATATATAAAGGAATTTTTTATTAAATATTTTATTGTTTTTCTCTCACAGTTGTCCCTATTTTTCCCCATTTGCTCTCCTCTGCCCAGCCCACCCCCTACCCTGCTCCCACAGTCAATCCCCACCCTGTTGCCCATGTTCATGGGTCATTCATAGAAGTTCCTTAAGTAGTCCCTTCCCCTTCTTTTCACCTTTATCATCCTCCCACTCTTCCCCTCCCCTCTGTTCCTTGTTTCCATGCATTGTTTGTTTGTTTTGTTCCTTAGGTTCCTCTTATAGATGAGATCATATGGTATTTGTCTTTCACCTCCTGGGTTCTTTCACTTAGCATAATATTCTCCAGTTCCATCCATGCTGTTTTGAAAGACGGGAGTTTCTTCTTTCTTTCTGCTGCGTAATATTCCATTGTGCAAATGTACCTCAAATTTTTATTTCACTCATCTACTTATCTGCACTTAGGCCATTTCCAGCACTTGGCCATTGTAATTATGCTGCTATGAACATAGGGGTGCACAAGTTCTTTTGAGTTGGTGATTCAATATTTGGGTATAGTCCCAGTAGTGGGACTGCTGGATCAACAGGCAGTTCATTCTTTAGCTTTTTGAGGAAA
Source organism: Pteronotus mesoamericanus (assembly GCF_021234165.1). NCBI lineage: Eukaryota > Metazoa > Chordata > Mammalia > Chiroptera > Mormoopidae > Pteronotus > Pteronotus mesoamericanus. Next base: position 29,361,031 of record NW_026555085.1, on the reverse strand, counting down.
TTCCATACTGTTTTCCACAGTGGCTGCACCAGTCCACATTCTCACCAACAGTGCACTAGGGTTCCCTTTTCTCCACATCCTCGCCAGCACTTGTTGTTTGTTGATTTGTTAATGATGGCCATTCTGACTAGTGTGACATGGTATCTCATTGTGGTTTTAACTTGCATTTCTCTGATAGCTAGTGATGTTGAGCATCCTTTCATATGTCTGTGGGCCCTTTGTATGCCCTTGGAAAAGTGTCTGTTCAGTTCCTTTGCCCATTTTTTAATTGGATTATTTGTCTTCTTGGCATTGAGTCATGTGAGTTCTTTATGTATTTTGGAGATCAAATAAACCTATATATCTGGCTGTTCTGTATGAACATTGCTCCTTTTTTCCCTCTTGCTGACCACCTTTGTGGGATGGTAATTTTTCACAGTGGTATTCTCCAACTCTCTTCTGTTTATTTTCTGTGACTCTACTACAGGTTTCTACATTGAATTTACCATGAAGCTTATAGAAAACAGTCCATTGTAAGTTGATAGTAATTTCTAGCACATACAAAACTCTACCTTTTTACTCTTCCCCTTTTTATGTTTTAATGTCACAATTTACCTTTTCTCTATTGTGTATACTTTAAAAATTATAGTTATTTTTAATACTCTTTTCATGAATCGTTATACTATTGTTAAAAATTTACACACCATCATACTACTATGATGTATGTATGATGTATGTATGATGCCCAAACCTTTCCAGGTTGGGGTATTTTCAGACCTTTTTTCTTTAAATAAATTTTCTACCTTCTTCTCCCTCTTTCATCTTTTTGAGAATTAAATGATTCTGATATTGGTTCCTTTCATCATGTAGGACATGACGCTTTCCTCACTCTTTTTCATTCTTATTCCTTTGTTTTTTCTCTGATTTGTTTATTTCAAAATGCCTATCCTCTAACTGCCTGCTCTTTTTTTTTTTTTTTTGGCCTTTTGTTCTAGTGTTGATTCTCTCTATTGTATTCTTCATTTAGTTCATTGAATTTTTCAGCCACAGAGTTTCTATTTGTGTATAGGTATATGTATGTGTGATTTGTCTGTTAAATTTCTCATTTTTCCTGTATTATTTTCCTAATTTTGTTAAATTGCATTTCTGTGCTTTCTTATAGCTTATTGAGTTTCCTCAAAATATCTATTTTGAAATTTTTCCCTCAAATCACAGATCTCCATCTTATTGAGGTTGCTTATTGGAGATATAATGATCTTTGGTAACATCATGTTTCCTTGATTCTTCATATCCCTTAGAGTTTTGCATTGCTGCTTTTGCATTTGAAGCAGTAGCCACTTCTTCCAATCTGTATTAGCTGCCTTCAATTGAGAAATAGTTTCTCTGGTCCTACTTAATATTCTGATGCTTTCCCTGCCATTGCCTTACACCTCTCCCACAATACTTGCTCCTCCTTGTTGCAGAATTCTTAAGCTTGTATGTCTTCTTCCTATCTTGTAACATACCAGGCCAGCTTCTGGAAACCCCTCTTGTTTTCCCAGTGTTGGCAACATAACTCAAAATTTTAGTTTCTCCTTTGCCTGCAGACCCTGATCTGTTTTCTCTGCAGGTTCCTTCTGTCTACTGATCTTGCTCTCACTACTGCCCTTGGAATGCACATGAGGAGCTGGTCACAGAGTGAGGATAGGTGTAGGTGTGGAACTCAGGGTATTGGGAATGCCTGTGGGTCAGCTGGGGGGACTTTGGGTGAAGTTTTCCCAACGGTTGGTGGGCAGGCTTTTTGCTAGATTCCAAAACAGAGTCAGCGGATGCTGTGTACCTTTAATGATCTCTGGTATTATTTTTATCTTCCTCTTTCCCAACCTTCTCCTACCTCCCAGTTATGGAGGTCCCATTTGAATACTCTAGGTACTATGGGAGAGAAATGGGTTTCTTTAGCAATGTCCCGCACAGCTGGGAAAGAAAGGAATTCACTACTGCTCTCCCTTTTCTTCCATGGGAGCAACCCCCAGGCTCTTCTTTCTTTCAGCTACGTCACCTTATGGAGAGGGGTGATGCCTGCAAGGTTCTTCGTATCCACTCCAAAGCATCTATGCTAGAACTACTCTTCTGGAAACCTAGATTTCTACTAAAGCTCTCTCATCCATGGGTTTCTTCCCAAGTCAGAATTGTCTAGGTGCTTCCAGACTGTGGCCAAGTGTGACAAAATAGATGAAGACAGTGATAAATTTCTGGCAGTTCCACAGACTGTACCATGGTTTATCTGCCCATTACCTGATGCACAGGCAGGTGAGACTCATCCCAGATCCCTGGGCTGACAGTGCTAGATCCTGTGACTTCCATTGAGAAACTTCTGTTCCTGGATGGATGCCACATTTTAGTTGTTAAAGGAAAGAAGACAAGAGATGTCTTATGCTGCTGTGTTACTGACTTCACTCTGTAGTCTCATGTTTGTAAAAATTGATTTTGAGAGACACAGGGAGAGAAACATAGATTTGTTGTTTCATTTATTCATGCATTCACTGGTTGATTCTTGTATACACCATGACTGGTGATCAACCCTACAATCTTAGTGTATCAGCATGACACTCTAACAAACTGAGTTACCTGGCCAGGGCCTATACTTTCATTTTTTAAACTTGATTTAAACACACAATGTTTATATTGACATTATCCAAAAGGAAAAGAGAAGCCATCTTTCTCATATCAGAGAAACTCATTTTGACAGCCACATTTTTATTTAAATGTTTGATATTCAGATACTTTTTCATCTTGTAAGCTTAATTGGTATTTTTTAAAAAATTTTCTCTGCTTTTTCTTTGAAAATTCCGTTGTATCCAAACAAAAACATGTGACCCAACCCTACTCATCAAAACAGTCCATATATTCACAAATGTTTATTTATTACTGCTGTATATAAGCACTTTACCTTTTATTCATATAACAATGCATACATACATTATTAATTTTCAGTATGTTAGACTCTATTACAGGTTGTAAGACAAGCATACTGACAGCAAATTTAGTCATCTTAGGATGTGAGTTGAGTGAGGAAACTGAATAAAGTTTTGATGGCTATACATAAATGAAAAGGTAAGTCCTAAAGTAAGGAAAACATTTTAAAAGATATAGTCGCAGGCAAATATAAACTTTTTTTTTAAGGGTGAGGTACATGAACACACCAGTTTGGTTTTGGTCAGCTATATGTTTAAAAACCTAATGAGATAATAGCTGAAAATGTTTTTGTGTCAGAAAGTCATGATAAGGAGTGTGATAATGATTTAGTACATCTGAAGATCTTAGAGCAAGAGAGTAACATTTTATTACTTGAAATGTCCTGACTGTGCCCCAAGACTATTGAAAAGCTTCTTTCAATGAAATATCTTTGGATTTGCATTCACAAACAAAGGTACATTGAAGATAAGTGAAATGAAGTGAAAATAACACAATAGCTAACAAAGTAAATCCTGTTAAGTATAACTAAAGAACACAATACTCGATATTTTCTAACAGGGTTTCTAATTTCATAACTGAGACAATAAAGAAATGCCTCTGCTATTACTTTATTAAACAAAAACAGAATAAAAAATACAAGCTCAATTTTGGTCTCTGATGATATTGCTCAAAAGCCTAATTGGAGTGGAAAATTAGAACTTAAACAATACATTTAGGAAGAAACTGTAATAAGCATCAGTACATATTAGAATAAAAAAGACAATATTAATTTAGTTTAGATGAGAATAAAATAAGAACAAAAAAAGAGAAGCAATCAAAGTGATTCAAAGATATATGTAGTGAAAAAATTTAAACAATATTTTGGAAAAGATAATTTTGGCCTAAATTTTACAGATGCAAATATAGGAGGATAAATAATGAAATCTGGGTATTCATCAAATTCTCTCCACATAACAGATATACTATTAGATATTCACTTGTTCTATACAACAACAATCATTGATATCATAATCTCCACAATCAAGTTCATGAATTTAATTGCCCGGGATCTTATATTTAGATTGGATATACTAAAAATGGATGAGAACACCTGCTTTATCTTGCTCTAAAGTCAATTTCATTATATCCTGATAATGTGTTATATTACAGTTCTAACCTGATATAAACTGCTATCTTCATCAGATAATTATATGGCAATTTTATCTTTAGCACTTAGAATTTATAAAGTGTTTTTACAATCATATTTGTCCCTTACAACAATGAGGAAATGTTTAGGAAAGTGGGGTAATAGAAGGATAAATTACTTGACTATGCCTGGTCGGGTGGCTTAGCTGATTGGAGCGTCACCCATGCATCCAAAGGTTGTGGGTTCAATTTTGTTCTGGGCACATACCTAGGTTGTGGATTCAGTTTCCAGTTGGGGTACATACAGGAGGCAACCGATCAGTTTCTCTATCACACCAATGTCTTTTTCTCTCCCCCCTTCCTCTCTCTCTAATGTCAATAAACATATCATTGGATGAGGATTAAAAAACAAATTATAATAAAAATAACTTGAGCAAAGTCATATGTTTGAATGATATATATTAAAACAAATATATCATGTCCAAGTACTAATTAAACACTTTTGGAGGATGCTGATTCTCTCAGGTCAATTTAATGCATATAGATCAGTGATTTTCAAACTTTTTTTTAAAACCTCTTGGCACACAGAAACTAATTACTAAAATTCTGTGGTACACAAAACAATATATTATATTTTTTTCTGACCTGACAAAAAAATAAGTATAATTTTGATTCATTCACACCAGATGGTGACTGTTTTGTTAGCTGTTGTCATTGTTTTTTATTTGACAATCTAAGAAAAGAGAGGTCAGTGCCCTGACTAAATAGCCAAGTATTACATATTTTAAAAATTCTTATGACACATCAGTTGAAAATTGCTGGTATAGATCATAGCAAAACTATTTCTCCAAAGTCATAAAAAGTAAATATAGCTTTTTTATCTTCTAAAATAACTTCTGTTTAATTGTTTAAATGTGCTTTAAAACCAATGTATTATAGTAACTGACCTTGAAGATTTACCTTCCTAATTATATTATGAAGACTCATATTTCTAATTCTAGTATCTAATTAGGTGATAGAATTTAAAATGGGACATGGGGTTAGAGGGAGAGGAGGGGTTCTATTTCTGTTGCTTTATCTCCTTAGAAGATTGTCTTATTGTTATGTCGAAATCCCAAATAGGATATATTTATATAAATTTAACTCTTTGCTCCAGAATACATTGAGTGCCTTTGTTATATCATAGTTTAGATCTGTCTTGTGTTATGAAACATAAACTCATAATGTATAAGGCAGATAATTACTAAATAGATTCAAAAGAATCTGTAGGCATAATTTTAATAGAAAATTTATATTTAAATGAGATTAGAAATATTTAGATATGATTTTTAATATTATAGAATATTGTTTATTAATAAAAAATAGGTTAACAAGCATCCTTTCAGAAATAACCTAAAAAAACTTGTACTTTCAATGATATCTTTTAAATTTTTTTATTTAAATTTTTTTTAAGATTTTATTCATTTATCTTTATAGAAAGGGAATGGGATGGAGAAAGAGTGTGTGGTTGCCTCTCACGTGCCTCCAACCTGGGACCTGGCCTGCAACCCAGGCATGTACCCCGACTGGGAATCAAACCAGCAAACCTTTGGTTTGCAGACCAGCGCTCAATCCACTGAGCCACACCAGCCAGGTCATCAGATGCCTTTTTGAAATCAATCAAAGATTCAGTAGAATAAATTTTATACATTTCTGTTTATGTTAAGGACACTTTAAGTAAACATTCTAAGAAAATTACAGCTAACAAATAGTACTTACATCATTTGTTGATCATTTTAAGCATAACGAGCACAATGGGAAATTGGAGGAGGGATATTTTATTTTTTTTACATAAGATATAAAAAAATTCTAAATTTAGTTTTAAACACACTCATTTAGATCATCATCCTGTCTTAAAGTCAGGCAATAATAGAATGCATGAGCTGAAGAGAAGCCTATATATTTTTTATTTGGCAACATAAATGAAGAAAGAAATATATCCTGTCAGATAGGTAATAAATGTCACCTAGAGGCTGCAGACTTTTGTAAAGTAATCAAATTTTTAACTGATCACTGTCATTCAAATCTTTTATCAACTAATTAACCCAAGATATATTTTGAGAAATACTGGAAAAAATAAACACTTGTATTTTTACTATGGATCCAATGCTTATCTGTACAGAATTCAAAATATATTATAAATTTTTACTTTCATATAATCCATTTGAAAAGATTTCTGAGCAATAAGGTACCCTATAGCAATAAATCTTTTTTTAATATGGCTTTTCACAATAGTCAATGCAGTTTCAGTAATTTAAATATGATTCTGAATTACAATATTAACCTCAATCAAAAATATTGCATGAATGTACTGTGAGAAAATAAAGAATTCCATGGAATATAAAATATGGCAGATTATTAATATTTTTCACAATTAAGCATATGTTAGTTTGAATAAGACTAATAAGAACTTTGATAAGAACTTTTTTAACCTTGGTGGAATTTCCAATACCAAAAAGGACAATTAGTTTCATCTAATGAGTCAAAATGGAAACCAGTCACATAGAGAGAATAGTATTTATTGCAGAGATATGGTGGACATACTAATCATGCTTAAATATATGTAATGAAAATGCATTTCTGTATTACTTTATTTACTGATAAACATTATAGAAGGAATTGCAGTGCATTGAAGTATTATATGGAATTGTGGGAGCCTATTATTGTCATTTAACATGAACATAAATACTTGACAAGAAAAGTCTGTCAACAGTCTCTGATAACAATACACTGATCTTTGTAGCTAAACCTACTTTTCCAAGGTAAGTCTTTAGGTCTCATGGGCATTCTTTCAAACAGTAACTACACCAACAAGGACAGAATAATTTCCTACTTTTTCATAAGCATGCACTAGATAAAGATATCTAATAAATACATTTAAATTAGAAAGCATACAACTGTACGCATATTCATTAAAAGGAGTAGACAAGAGTAAAGTGATACCAAGATCATAGAGAACAAGAGTTCAGCTTAAGATGTTAATTAGCTGCAAAAGTCCTTATGCAGATATTTTCTTCTACCATAGATCTGTTTCCTTTGAAATGTAAGAACCCTTAATAATTTCCAATCAACAGCAGTAAATGAGAAAAATAAATAAATAAATATTTAGTGGAAAGGAATAAGTTATTGCTAATTGTTTTAATGAACCCGCACAAAATTTTAACCAGGTGCATTAACCTAGTATTTACACAGGTGGGTAGCAGGAGAAATAATATAAAAAAATTAATTTGTTTGGGTTGGGATCAAACAAGAAAGGGATTTCCAGATGAAAGTCATAGAAGGAAAGAAAAAGGAAGATGAGCTGAATTGTTTCCCCTCAAAATTTTATATGTTGAAATCTTATCCCCAATACCTCAGGATATGTTCTTTATCTGGAAATAGATGAACAAAGTTAAAATGAGGTCATCAGGATGCAGTGTCATCCAATATCTTCATAAAATAGAACAGTTTGGAGACATACAGACACAGGGAGAATGCCAAGTGAAGATGGAAGCAAAGATCAGGGTGATGCTTTTATAAACAAGAAATACCAAAGAGTGCTAGAAACTAGGGAAGAGGCATGGAATAGATTGTTCCTCACAGCTCTCAGAAGGAACCAAACTTACATAGATCGTCGATTAGCTAGCCTCCAGAACTGTGCGACAATACATTTCTGTTGTTTAAGTCACTCATTTTGTGGTACTATGTCCTCTCAGTGCTAGCGCAAGCTGCATGCAGTGCAGCAAAGTAGACGCAGTGTCAAAGTTAATTCATGAATAAGCCTTCAGAATAAGCCAGTTTTGAAAAATCTTTATCTGAAAGTAAGTAGGTATGATGTGATTTTAGAAAGGTAGGGTTGTTTTTCTCTTTTTCCTCAGAGTGTTAAACTATCCTAACTTCATTTTATTTAAATGTATACCTCTTTATAATTTTGCTTATCTAACTGAAATGTCTTCCTTTTTAGTGTTACTTTTGTTTCTACTATGACATTTGATGGTCAGTTTCAGTGTATGAAGTTCAGTCTACTTAGTAATTTAGGCACAGTTTAAATTTACATTTTTCTTTACTGTGCCAGAAAACATGCATAAAAGTGCAAAAAATGTGTAAGTGTATTTTAACAGTTAATTATAAAGCAGACCACCATGCAGCAACCCAAGATATGGCAAAAAAAAAAAAAAAATTGCTAGGACCTAGAGTCCGCTGTTGTGTCCTTACCTATTCATAACTTCCATTCTTACCTCTAGAAATGGACATTATCTCATTTTATGGTAATAACTTTTTCACTTTATTTGAATTTCATGAATATGTTTCTAATCAATATCATTAAGTGCATGTGCATTTGATTTTTATATAACTGTATACATTATTTCATATCTTGCTTTTTAAATTCTAGTTATAGCTGAAGTCCATTAATTCTTACAACCAACAATTATTTTTCATTATACTTTTGATGGCTGCTTGATGTTACCAGCTTAGGGCTATAAAAAGTTATGATGCTGTGGCCATTGATTGTACATCTCCTGGTATACATGTGCATGAGATTTTTCTAAGAATATACCCACAAATGGCGTTCCAGGTCAAACAGTATTCTTTTTTATATTTATGCACAAAACACTAGACACGCCCTTGCTTTATTTAATGAAGTGTCTCAGAATCATCCTGAGTTTTACTTGGACCAACAAAGAAAACACATACCCTGCCAAGGATCCTATTTAGGATATCAGAGTTTAAGAAAACAAAATCAGATAATGAAGGCTGTACGTTACTTTGTTCCACATGTTGACTAGAAACCAGCCAGATGATGAGAGCGATGTGGAGTTTCTAACCATTATAAGGACAAAGCAGAGAAATTGTCTTTTCCTAAAAATAAAGATCATAGGTTTATATTAACATTTCTAGTATATCTCTAATTTACTAAGTCTCATTTGTCTTGCTGTAATAGAATTTCTAGCCCCATATGTAAGAGCGTGAATTATAGGGCCCAGCTCCTTGGACTCAAATCTCAACTCCACTATGGGAATATAGAAGATTTTTTGTATAGATTTCTAAACATATTTGAAATGTCTTCATCAATATACAGTGCAAATAAATCTCAATTTTACTAATAACATTTTAATCAACAAAAATAATTTAAGTAAGGAGAAGTGCTATTGAATTCAATAGTTATTGATAATTCTCAGGCTCTCCTGCAACAAAGTCCCAGAAAGCAAGATTCTAAAATGAATAACAATCAATCCAAGACATAATCAAAGAAAAGTAGAGAGTCTATTTTTGTACTTAATTCATTTCTGAACTCTAAATCACACAGACTTCAATTATTAAGTACTGTATGGATTAACATTTTGAAACAAAAGATTTGCTTCTTAATGTGAACCTGCAGTTCATCATAAAGTGTGGCAAGTAATGTCCTCAGTTCAGTTACTCTCCAGAGAAACTAGTTCTCTATTTGTGCTGTTTGTTGGTACATATTAAACACAGATTTAGAAAATAATGTACTTCCTTTATGAAAACATGGTAGAATATCAAAGGGTTGAATTAAGTGCATCCTCTTATAAAGCACTGAATGTTCTACGGTACACATTTTGCTGGAAATTGAAATATTTTTTATGGAACATCTCAGGTTTATTAATTCTCACTATAAAACGTGATATAACCCTAGCTGGTGTGGCTTCGTGGATTGAGCACCGGCCTGCGAACCAAAGGGTCGTGGGTTAGATTCCCTGTATAAGGCACACGCCTGGGTTGCAGGCCAGGCCCCCAGTAGGGGGCACATGAGATGCAACTACACATTGATGTTTCTCTCCCTCTCTTTCTCACTCCCTTCCTCCCTCTAAAAAATAAATAAATAAAATCTTTTAAAAATATTTGATACATATTCTTAAAATAAAAGTGACCTAAACATAATTGAAGTAACCTTAATAACAATATAATATTCAAAAACATGATACATTAAAAAATAAAACATTAAATCTAAAAAATAAGAAACTTTAAAATTATCTATATGAGGCAGCAATATTTTATTTTATTTTTGTTTTTGCTTTCTTTATCACACTCTTTTCTATTACCATTTAGTCCCTTTTTACCCCCCTTCCCCTAGTAATCACCACACTGTTGTCCATGATCATGAGTCCTTTTTCATTTTTTCTCAATCCTTCCAGCCCCCTACCCTCGCCCACCCCACCAGCTGTCAGTCTGCTCTCCATCTATGAGTCTGTCCCCAATTTCCCTGTTAGTTCAATTTGTTCATTAGATTCCACATATGAGTGAAATCTTATGATATTTGTCTTTCTCTGACTGGCTTATTACACTTAGTACAATGCTCTCTAGGTTCATCTATACTGTCACAAAGGGTAAAATTTTCTTTTTTTTTATGCCAGAGTAGTATTCTATTGTGTAAATATCCCATATTTGTTTTATCCACTCATCTTCTGATGGGCATTTGGATTGCTTCCATATCTTGGTGATTGTAAATAACTTATGCAAAGAACATAGGATATGTGTTCTTTGGTTTTCTCAGAAGTAGGATTGTGGGGTCAAAATGCAGACCCTTATTTATTTTATTGAGGTGTCTCCATATGTCTTCTTTGGAGAAATGTCTTCAGATCCTTTGCCTATGTTTTAATTGGGATGTTTGTTTGTTTTAGTGTTTCGTTAAGTACTTTATACATTTTGGATATTAACCCCTTATCAGATGTATCAGAGAATATGTTCTCCCATTCTGTGGGTTATCTTTTTATTTTGTTCATGATTTCCTTTGCTGTGCAAAAACTTTTTAGTTTGATGATCTGTCATTTGTTTATTTTTTCTTTTGTTTCTCTTGCCTAGAGAGATATATCCAATAAAAGATTGCTTCAAGCAATATCTGAGATTTTGCTGCCTTTGTTTTCTTCTAGGATTTTTATGGTTTTGTGCATAACATTTAAGTCTTTGATCTATTTTGAATTTATTCTTCTGTGTAGTGTAAGAAGAATAAATTGGTGGTCTAGTTTCATTTTTCTGCACATATCTGCCCAATTTTCCCAACATCATTTATTGAATGAACTATCTTTAGTCCATTTTTATGTTTGTTTCCTCTGTTGAATATTAACTGACTATATAGGAGTGGGTTAATTTCTAGGTTCTGTATTCTGTTCCATTGAGCCCTGTGTCCGTTTTTATGTTAGTGCCATGCTGTTTTGATTACTATGGCCTTACAGTATAGCTTGATATTAGGCAGCATGATTCTTCTAATTTTGTTCTTTTGTCTCAGGATTGCTGTTGCTATGCAGAGCCTTTTGTGGTTCCACATAAATTTTTGAAAAATTTGTTTTAGTTCTTTGAAATACATCATTGGAATCTTGATAGGAATTACATTGAATCTTTAGATTGCTTTGCCTAGGATGGAAATTTTTAAATCATGTTAATTCTTCCTATCCATGAACATAGTATGTGCTTCCATTTATTTGTACCTTCTTCAATTTTGTTTTTCAGTGTCTTATAATTTTCTGAGTATAGGTCTTTTATATCCATAGTTAGATTTACTCCTAGGTATTTGATTCTTTTTGAAGCATTTGTGAATGAGATTGTTTTCTTAATTTCCCTTTCTGTTATTTAATTAATGGCACATAAAAATGCAACTGAATTCTGGATATTGATTTTGTAATTTGCTACCTTGCTGAGTTCATTTATCAGTTCTAGTAGTTTCTAGGTGGAATCTTTGGGGTTCTCTATGTACAGTATCATGTCATCTGCAAATCTTGATAGACGTAAAGGGAGAGCTTGACAGAATGTATTATTCTGTCATAGTCAGGGATTTTAACACCTCAATTACTCAATGGATAAATCTTCCAGGAAGAAAATCAATAAGAGGACAGCAGCCTTAAACAACACACTAGATCAAGTGGCTTTAATTGATATCTTCAGAGCGTTTCACCCCAAAACAGAAAAATATACATACTTTTCAAGTGCACAAGGAACATTTTCTAGGAATAGACAATATGTCAGGGCACAAAACAATAATTTTAAGAAGATGAAATCATATCAAGCATCTTCTCTGATCACAATGCTATGAAACTAGAAAACAATCACAGGAACACTGAAAAACACACAAAGGTATGGAAGCTAAATAACATGTTATTCAACAATGAATGTGTCAACAATGAGATCAGAAAAAAATCAAAGATACCAGAAACAAATGAAGTTGAGGAGACAACAATACAAAATCTGAGGGACTTAGGAAAGCAACCTTAAGAGGGAAATTCATAGCATTACAGGCTTATCTCAAAAAACAAGAAAAAGCTCAAATAAACAATCTACCTTGACACTTAAAAGAACTTGAAAAGAAAAACAAAGTCCAAAGTGAGTAGAAGGAAGGAAATAATAAAGATCCCAGCAGAAATAAACAAAATAGAGTAAAAAAATGATACAATGAATCCAAGAGCTGGCTCTTTGAAAAGATAAACATGGTTGGCAAACCTTTAACTAGACTCATCAAGAAAAAAAAGAGAAAAGGTCCAAATAAATAAAATCAGAAATGAAAGAAGAGAGAAAACAACTTGCACCAAGGAAATACAAAGGATTGTAAAAAAAATTTTATGAACAACTATATGCCAACAAACTGGACAACCTGGATGAAATGGATAAATTCCTAGAAACATAGAATCTTCCATAACTAAATCAGGAAGAATCAGAGAATCTGAATAGACAGATTATACCTAGTGAAATTGAAGCAGTAACCAAAAAAACTTCCAATAAACAAAAGCCCTGGATCAGATGGCTTCACCAGAGAATTTTACCAAACATTTCGAGAGGAACTAACACCTGCCCTTTTCAATCTGTCATAAAATTCAAGAGGCAAGCAGGCTCCCAAACTCATTTTATGAGATCAGCATTATTCTAATTCCAAAACCAGAGGACATTACAAATAAAGAAAATTACAGGCCAATATCCCTTATGAACATAGTTGATAAAATCCACTACAAAATAATAGCAAACTGAATAGAGCAATGCATCAAAAAGATAATACACCATTATCAAGTGGAATTTATTCTAGGAATGCAAGGTTGGTACAATAAATATGATTCACCACATAAACAAAATAAAGGATTAAAACCACATGATCATATCAATAGATGCAGAAAAACATTTGATAAAACCCAGCATCCATTTATAATAAAAATGCTCTGCAAAGTGGGAATAGAAATTACATACCTAAGCACAATACAGAGTGAACAAACCCACTGCCAGCATCACACTCAAGGACAAAAACTACAAACTTTCCCCTTAAGATCCCGAACAAGACAGGTATGTTGGCTCAACATAGTACTGAAAGTCTTAGCCACATCAATCAGACAAGAAGAAGAAATAAAAGTCAAACAAACTGAAAAGAAAGTACTAAAACTTCATTTTCAGGTAGTAACATTTTAATTGAAATCTGAAAAAAATCAAAGCAAAATATTTTCTTAACTTTAACTAAAATTGTTACATCTTTTAAACTATTAAGATGTATTACTATTACATTAAAAAGTAATATTTTGCATATATAATTTATGCTGTCTTGAAATAATTAATTAAAAATGCTTTATTCAATGAGATAAAAGAAAAAATTTATCAATTTTAATATTTGTAGATATCTTAACATTATTTCTTTCATTATTTATTTTTAATCTACATAGCCTTGATTTCCCCTTAATTCTACCCTCTTCTTGAGAGCCTGGTGATGATGGGAGGCCTGAAGGCCCCCTTACAAAGCTAGGACTTTGTGCCTAAGCTTAAAGTTGTAGAATGTTTAAGTTGACTTTTTGGCTCATCTAGTGCCTGGAAAACTTAAATCAGAGATAATAGAGTGGTTTAAGTGAGAAAAGAAGGCAGTCTGGCTAAAGATTTGATAAGAAATAATTAGATTAGTTAGATAAAAAGAGACCATCCCATTAGTTGACAGATACCAATAAGTATGGTGATAAAAAATAAAATGTCTCAATGGGAGCTACTGAGGTTCACAGAAATAACTGTCTCATTCAATGAGAAGGAAGGATATGATCAATTACTGTTTATAGGCTGTCAGTCCCAAGCATACTAAATAAAATTATGTTTAATATTATCTCCTCTATTAGAGGCATTTAACAGGGCAAGGAATATACATTGTCTCCCATGAAAGTAGTGTCAGTATTTGTATTAGTGAATGTAATTTCAAATACTTAACCTATGAAAGAGTTCAGAGTTATATTCTGGTAGAAGAATGGATTGGCTTTTATAAAAGGTACTGATGTTGAAGAAGGTTCCTTTTGAAGTCTAGGAAAAAAAGCAAAATGATCTTCAGGTGATAAAACAAAGAATTCCCTTAAATGAGACACATGTAAAAATTTGGGGACAGCCTGAAATTTTCAAATGAAAAGGAGCACATAACCAACAATTAAATTAGGGTTGTGAGTTAGTGCTATGAGTTGAGTGAAGGAATGGCACTGTTTCTGGGGTCATTGGAAGGAGAGAGGAATTATTAAAGGGGAAAGAGCTTTTGTAAGGGGAAGGAAGAAATAATACAACATAAAGCTCATTATGGTGAGGAAGACAAAAATACATTTGAAAAAGCAAAAGGTAAAGAAGAAGCATTAGGATAAGAATGTCTTAGCTTTAAAAGAAAAAAGAGTAATGCTGGAGGAAGATAAGTGGTCTTTAAATGATTAAATATCTGCAAATAAGGTATATTGAGGTTTGTGAAGAGGCTGCTTGAAATTTGATTGGGAGAACCATTTTTTTTTTTTTTTTTTTTTTTGGCTTCATCATGTGAAGTGAATAAAGCAGACTTTTTTTTCCCTAATTCTGGGTCCATGGGATTGAAGAGCTCTTCAAGGGTGGAAAATTTGGAAGGTTACAGGAGCTCAAAAGTGGCCATTGCAATTCTAAAATATCCTTGGTACAATTTCTGTCATTTTCATGATATAAAACAGAATTAGTGACATAATAGTGAAATGTGCACTCTGCTGGAGGGTAGAAGGAGGTTGCCCAGTAATTAAGAGGGACCTATGAGGGACCAAGATCAAATAGAGAAAAGAGCCAGGTAAGAAAAAGCAGTTTTGTCCTGGCTTGTGTTGCTCAGTGGATTGAGTGCTCACTTGCAAACCAAAGGATTGCTGGTTCGATTCCCAGTCAGGGCATATGAGAGGCAACCAGTAAGGGTCCCCTGTAAGGGGCATGTGAGAGGCAACCACACATTGATGTTTCTCTCCTTCTTTTTCTCCCTCCCTTCCTCTCTAAAAATAAATAAATACAATCTTTTTAAAATATAAGCAAGTTTTAAAAGAAAAAGCAGTTTCTTCTATAACCTCCATCTGGTCTCTTGTGTAACCCCCATTAAGAAGTGGAAAGACTTGAGCAGTCCCTGGAAAAGTAGTAAGAAAAACAGAAAAGCCTCACAAAAAGAGTTGAGTATTCCTCCTTTAGAGTCAGGGAGTAAATTCTCACTAGAAAAGAGTCAAGAACACCTCTCTTGACCAGAAAAAAGCAGGAAGGGTCCTTCTCCTGTTTAACAAAAAGAATCAGGGATTAAACCTCCCCTCAAAAGAAGCAAGAATAAATCCATCCAGGAAAATTCTCAGTCAATATAAAAGAACAAGGAAAAGTCCTGTGCAAACAGAAAAGAGCCAGAAAACTCCTGATCCAACAGAAGAGAACCAGGAAAAGCCTCATTTAGTAGAATTAAAGCAACTCCCCATCATGCTATACAGACAAATATCCACATCACTGGATTAGGAGTTGTGATTCAGCACCATGAATCTCCAATTTCCCTGCTAGGAAGGACAAAAAGGACCTAAGAAGCTGGCATGTATACATGGGTGAAGATAACAGCATCTAAGGGCATTCAGCATTCTACTCAAGTCATGCTACCAGAAACTGTCAAATTAAAATAAATCTGGATTTAGATTGGGTTAGATTAGGTTTATTCAGAAGAGCAATAGGGAAGATGCTCAAATTTCAGAAATCCACAAGCATCTCCAAATGAAACAAAGTTTGTTTGTTTTTTTTTGTGCCCTCCCTCCCCCTTTCCCTCCCTCCCCGTCTCCCTCCTTTACCTCCTTCCTTCTTTCCTTCCTTCCTCCCTCCCTTCCTTCCTTCCTTCCTTCCTTCCTTCCTTCCTTCCTTCCTTCCTTCCTTCCTTCCTTCCTTCCCTTCTTTCTTTTTCTTTTATTTCAATAGGGTAAAGGGAGAGCAAGCAGATATTAGCAGAATCTTCTCAGGGGCAACTGGACAAACAAGAGGGGAAGAGTG
This sequence comes from Pteronotus mesoamericanus, assembly GCF_021234165.1. Taxonomy (NCBI): domain Eukaryota; kingdom Metazoa; phylum Chordata; class Mammalia; order Chiroptera; family Mormoopidae; genus Pteronotus; species Pteronotus mesoamericanus. Next base: position 29,344,711 of record NW_026555085.1, on the reverse strand, counting down.
TGATAACCAAAGGGTCTCCTATGTTGAACTGATTAACTGATTCCCAGAACAAGCTAATAAAAAAGGCACAATATACTTTTTTTGTTTTTTAAGAGCTCCCTCAGGGTTGGGAGACAAGGGTTCCGGGGACAGCAGGAAGGACAGAATCTGTACTGAAGTTTAGTGAAACAAACAAAAGGTAAGAAAGGGTCAACTATGAACACTTAGCCTCAACTTTTGTTTTTTCTTTAAGTTTTTCAGCTCAGTCAAAAGGGCCACAACACCCACAATGTGTGTAATTGTCATGGCTACCACAGTGACTAATAGCTGCAGAGAGTTGATCTGCCTTCAGCTTGCCATACACTCGTCCTGCCCTCCAACACATTAAATCAAGTGTGATGAATGTATGAATTTTCAGTGTGCCACTTAAGTACGGAGTTCACTTATGGGTCATTAAATGTGGACAATCTAATTTCAAAATCCCATCTGCAGGGGTGTTTCTTGGAGCGCTACCTAGTCCCAGTGGCTTTCTCAGTCAGGTTACTGGCAAAAATCATGAAACACACAAATAGAATTTGTTTTTCTAATACAGGGCTATTTCTAGAGGTGTATGAAAATTTTGAGATAAAACACAGCAATGCATATGGTGATGTACAAGGTCTTGAAACACTTAAAAACTGTTATCATCTCTAGACATGAAGGCCCACAGAGAGTGAGAACACAAAGGTATAAAAATATACACCGCAAACTGAATGTTAACAGGAAATGCCAGTGGGGCCTATCCATCCATCTTACTATTTTTTGCATTTCAAAGTATGGTATATTGCAAATATCAGTACATTCCAACATTAAACAGCATGTTTAACACTAGACGATACTATTAACTTGAATTCAATATTTTTTAGGTAAAATTTACATGTACTGAAATACACTAATTTATTAAGTATATCATTCAATGAATTTACAAATATTTATACTGTATAACCCCAAATTATCAACAGCTAAGGATTATGTTAATTGTTAGACAAAAGAACTTGTATTTCACAGAAATAGTGATTAAGAATGGAAATATTATTGCATGGAAAACTAAACAAAGGCAAATTTGAAAAAATTTATAGCTTAAGCATCTTAAAACAATAATAGTAGCAAAAATAAAAAGTTGTATATGGTTTTCATTTATCAAAATTAAAAGAATTTCCAATATTTACCAAAATTCTCATTGATGTTATTGTAGCATGACAATTTTCAGGACACATGGGTATGGAGACAGGGAAAACACTAAAAAGCATTTAAGATCTCAGTGAATAAGCTTTTCTAGGACATGGTTGTTTATTTACATATAAAGATATAAGAGTCTGAAGAGAAATATGAAATAAAATTATAACTATTTAAAAAAAATTCATGACTTCCTTTGGATGGGAAAGCAGAGTATGTTTTATTTTTGTTTTTTCTCCTTTTCTCTCTTCTCTAAACTAGTAACTTTTCTAAATATGAGAAATGGGCAGGGTTGATTCTAGACTGATTAGCTTCATGTATTGTTAATATTTAAATAAACTTTGAATAAGCAATAATGGAATGTTAAAATCAAGAGGAATATCACCAAGATTTTTTAAAAATTATAATTAGAGACCAAAGATCTAAATTATTTTCTTTTTCTCTAAGAAAGTCAGGGGTCAAATTTTATGTTTTTTAATAGGATTGAAGAAATACCATGAAAACATCTTTTATTTTTGTTCTATACTCTTTAAAGGGTAAAATAGATCACTCATGTTGTAGATTAGGCAGTAGAGAAAACATGATTTTTGCTTAAATAAAAATAATTTGCACATCGATACCAAGATCTGTTCTTACTTTGCATCAGCATTTCTACTATTTGTTAGGGTTGCCATTATGCAATGACATACTACACAACAGAAAGAAGGAACTCTTACATTTTGCAATAGCATGGATGGAACTGGAGAGCATTCTGCTAAGTGAAATAAGCCAGGCAGTGAGGACAAATATCATATGATCTTACCTGCAAGTGGAACCTAATCAGCAAAACAAACAAATGAGCAAAAAAGAACCAGAGACATGGAAATAAAGAACAAATTGACAGTAACCAGAGGGCAGGGGGGGGAGGGGGATAACAGAGGATAGAAGGGGAACATGTACAAAAGACCTGTGGACAAGGACAATGGGGGCAATTGTCTTTGGGAGCAGGGTTTGGATGGGGTAGGGGAGAGGAATGGGGGTAAAAGTGGGGACGACTGTAACTGAACAATAATTTTAAACAAACTAAAAGAAGTACCACAGATTTGATGGTGTATTTTTTGTTTTGTTTCAGTTTGTTTTTCTGTTTTTGTTTTTTATTTTTTTGAGGAGGAAAGAGGGGAAGGGCGAAAGAAGAGAGAGGGAGAGAAACACTGATCTGTTGCCTCTTATATGTGCCTCCACCAAAGTCTGAACCCACAACCTGGGCATGTGCCCTGACCAGGAATCAAACCCATGGCATTTCAAATTAACAACAGATTTTATTTTTTCACAGTTTTAGAAGATAGAAGTCCAAGAACAAAGAGTAAGCAGGGTTAGTTTTTTCTGAAGCTTTTCTTTGATTTACAGATAGATGTCGGTCTTCAGCCTGTGTCCACACAGAGTCTTTTCTCTGTAACTATGTCTAAATTTCTTCTTCTTATAAGGACACTGGTTACTCTCAATGACTTATCCTAATGACCTCATTTTAACTTAATCACCTCTTTAAAAATCCTATATTCAAATATAGTCATATTCTGAAGCACTAGGGGTTAGGGCTTCTATAGATTGATTTTAGAGGAACAAAGTTCAATCCCAAAACAGCACTCATTTTCATATAAATCTTATACAAACTACATGCCAACAGTAAATTAGAAACTGTCTAATAATTAATATTGCTATAGTTACAAATTTTCTACTTCTCCTGAAACTGTTGCCCTATTCTTTCCAAAGCACTTGCATGTGTGCACATACACACAATAATATGTCCAGTCATTACCAAATTATCTTTAAAAAATTAAAATTTGTTTTCACTTGTACATTCATGAAATTGAGAAAAGAAATCACTCTGTTTTCTAGAAAGCTGTTTAATCATTTGCTGCAATTTGAATGTACAAACAGCTTACAATTTACACATGATCAATAATGTGGAAACAGCAAAATCTCTATCTTTTGAGGTATTAAATAGAAAACAAACATATATATCCTCTAGTTACTTCTTTGAGTTATGTGGCAAGAATAATTAGACTATGTTCAAGCTCTCCAAAGAATAAAACTATATGTTCTCAAGGGCATATGGTTAGAGCAATTTTATGTGGAATTTGGAAGCAATACACATTTCTAAAAGCATTGGACCAAGAAAATTGGAAATGGTTTAACAAGGAAAAAAGACCAAAAGGTATTATTTACAGAACTTTTTAATATATGAAATATTCAGGTATTTGGCAATGATGAAATATATTTTGCCTGATTAAAAGAGTATACTTTGTACAATATGGAGAATTACTCAATATTGTTAATAACTATATATGGTGCAAAATGGGTACTTGAAATAATCGGGGGTATCACTTTTTAAAATATATGATTATCTAGCCACTATGCTATACATCTGAAATTAATATAAAATAATATTGAGTGAAAACTGTAATTGAAAAATAAAATTTAAACAAATAAATAAAACAAAAAAGAGTAAACTATGTAGGTAAGTCTACTCTCAAAGGTTTATTTGTATAGAGATAAGCATTCACAGAGAATTTTAAAGACAATCCCAATTCTTTTGAAATAAATTTATAATATCACATAGAGTTATCAAGCTTTGAAAAGTAACAATGTTAAATTTTATTTTTTGTTCTACACTCCTAAATTGTGTTTCATAGAGATTTTCTTGAAATAATTATTTCTTCCTCAATACCACCCTGTATTTTTCTCAATTATAAAGCAAGACTCTATCTGCATACACAACTTCAGTTGTCTATATCTAACCACCTACATAGTATTTAAGTCTCAATTGTTGGGAACAAAAGAGCAAATAATTCCATTATTTTCTGTCACTTTTTGTGAGAAATATATCTTATTAAAATATACAATCACTGTTCTGAAATAAATGAAGATTACACTTTTCTAAATTCAATATTCACTATGTATCTTACATCAAATTTTTAGTGTAAAACCAATAAATGTCTTAAATCTTTAAATATCCCATTTCAAATACATTATATACACAATAGTGGATGCTTAAGTATACCTTTTAAGAAATCTGATGAAAATGTTTTATAATATCTTATAATTTAGTACACCTTTTAGTTAACATGATATAGATAATGCTGAAATAAATAAACTTGTAACTTTGAGTTTTAAACTATTAACTAGAATGTCAAAAATACATGAAGGTAAATTTAATACCAGTAAGGATTATAACAAAGTTTTATTTTCATTAGTTTGTTGTTATTGTTGAGGGTTACAATGGATAAGCTATGGCAATAATTCAAAAGAACAAGTTTCCGAAATGCTGATCTTTAATATATCTATCAATATATTTGCTAACTTGCACAAAGATGCTTTGAACATATGAAATGTTTTATCAACAGTTTAGGGGGAAATACAATTGAAAAAATAATTTTAAAAAGCATCCACCTGAGATCCACATTCAAACACAAGTTTCAAAATATGGTCTGTTCCCTTGATGCTATTCCTAAGACATGTTGCCGAAGCCAGAAAAAGTAGAACTTTCCTTCCATCACCTATTCATATGAAACATCGATTCCTCCTCAAAGTGATCAACAATGTTCATTTAAACTACATTCCTTTAAGAAGAGGGACGTGGACAAGGATAGTTAAGGCAAGAAACAGTATAATCACTCTTGGACACTGAAGTTGCCTAGAAGTGTCTGTAATACTAAGCCATTCTACATCTCAAGAGAAGCTTTGATGTTTGGTGGACTTATATTTAAACTAGAAATTCTACAAACAGATTGAAGAAGAAATTACCATGAAATGGATGTAAGGTTCCTGAAATACTTCTAAATCTATGCTGCAGAGTTACAGAGTAGGGAATCCTACAAGACACACATGAAAAGAAAAACCAGAGTGCTAAGACACAGTCAGCAAAATGAGCAAGCTCCCTTTTATTTAAAACCAGCCATTAGTTGATTCATAATGAATTGCTATTTATTTCTAAGATTGTTTCTATTTGCATCACTAAATGACCTAGAACAAACCAACAATATAGCAGTAAGATTCTTCTTTTATGTAATTTTTATTATACTTTTTCATTACCATCCAGTCCCCTTGTAATTCCCCGCAGCAATCACCTCACTGTTGTCCATGCTCATGAGTCCTTTTTCTTTTTCCTTCAATCTCTCTACCCCCTAAATCCATCTCCCCCAACTAGAGCTTAAGGAAGACTTGAGCTTTCATTTGTATAATTTGTCCTTTTTTAAAATTTAAGATTAGAATTATACATGAGACCAAACGTATAAATCAATGTGGAATCCAAATATTTTAAGTGACTTCTCAGCATATACGATGCTTTAGTGGCTTGATTCTGGGTAAACCTGTGTTATAGATATCAGAGTAATACTCAGTTTCAAGATAGTAAAGAACTATCTAACCGAATATCAAATTGTGTTTATCAAATTTGGGGCACTGAATATGTTCTATAGTCTAATTTCTTTTTTGGGGGGTCCTTATAAATGGTCTTTGACTTGACCCTTCCTCTTCTTTTCCCAGTTATCCCACTCCCTGCTCCCTTCTGGTTACTGTCAGTTTGTTTTTTCTTTCAGTGCTGCTGGTTACATTTTTCTTGCTTGTTTGGTTTTTTGATTAGGTTCCACTTATAGGTAAGATCATATGGTATTTGTCTTTTACTGCCTGGCTTATTTCACGTAGCATAATGCTCTCCAGTTCCATCCATGCTGTCGTGAAGGGTAGGAGTTCATTCCTTCTTTTTGCGGTATAGTATTCTATTGTGTAAATATACTATAGTTTTTTTATCTACTAATTTATTGATTGTCACTTAGGTTGCTTCAATAATTGGCTATTGTAAATTATGCTGGATGAACATTGGGTGCATAGGTTCTTTTGAATTGGTGTTTCAGGATTCTTATATTCTAATTTCTTGAAATGTACTTATTACCTACTTTCTGGCTTTGTTGTGATCTATAGTATCATTTTCCAATACAGTACATAACTTATATTTATTTTGTATTTTATTGCTCACCAACTAGCATTTAAACTTCTTGAGGTAAGGTATTTTTGTCTCTTTTGATAGTTGCTGCTATATAACCAGAGTCTAGAATAATATCTGGCACAAAACAAGCATTTATATTAATAAAATAAACTGAATGTGAAGCTGCAGGAAAAATTCCCCATTCAAAATTGTTTTACCTGTTATGTTATTTATAAGATTCTATGATTTGAAATTAAGCCTATTGAATTTTGTAGGTCAGGAATAAAGTTTGATTTGGGAAATTTTCAAGAGATACAGAGATTAATTTTGACAATCCTTAGTGCTTCCCAAACTTGCTCTTACCCTTTGTTTAATTACACAAATAATGTACTAAAGAATCTTGCTGCCTGCCAATTAACCACAGTGCCCGTGGTCTGTGTTCTGAATGTTTAAAGGACTGTGGTCATCTTCTGTGGAGGCCTTTGATGACATGGTACAGCTACAGACATGAATAAAGCCCGGACAAATCTGGATCTTAGCTGGACCCGTAGCCTATGCAGTGTTATCTTTGTTCATGGCCACACAGAGCAGACCCTGTTTTCACAGAACACCTACACCATCATAGGTAATATTTATGTATTTCTAAGGCAGCCTTGGTGGCACTTATCTCTGCTTACTTATTATATTTTCCCTAAGTCACACAAATTCCTTGGGAATCAGGCTCAGGGAGAATGTATAAATCCTGGGCATTGGGAATGGGGAGATCAGACGCACACTTGGAAAGTCCCAGCTTCATCTTTGCGTGCTCAATCCAATTTATAATTTCCCGTGATCACGGAGGAGATGGGCATGTGTTTGGCTTTTAGAAGAAAATGTTTCCCACTCTTCATGATGTCAGTGATTATGATGGATAGGAAAAAAAGAGCCAATAAAGCATCCTATGCACTGCCAAGAACATTTCCTAATCTTCATCAAAGCTGCCAATCTACTATATAAAAATAAATATATATTATTTATTACATACATATAATACATATAATACATAATATATATTTACTGACTATATTTATATTATATTTATATTTATTTATATAGTCAGTAAATATATATTATATATTATATGTATTTATATATATAAATTCTCATCTATATCTCTACAGAAAACCATATTTTCTCTCAGAAGTGGGCCAGATCTGCTCAGTCTTCTACCAGATGAACCTGGCCCCACCCTAAAGAAGGAAAGAATTATGACAAAGCCCCAGTCCACTCAAACTTTCATGATAGGTCATTTGCAATAGTCTACTTAGTTGAGGAATTTGTCTATGTTTCTGCCTCTTCTATAAATTAGTCTATTTGATTTGCTCCTTTTTGTGTTCATTTGCCTTGAATCTCACATCTGTTATTTTCTGTATCAGTAACCTGCATTGAGGTGTAAATACACCATGGGGTAACTCCAAGAGACATACTGGCAAACATAGGTTCAAGACAATAAATTTATAGCTCCTTAAATTTCATTTGTAGTCTCTCCTCAACTTGAAGTGCATCAGAATTCTCCTGTTGTCAAGGTATCATGCAGGTTCTTTTTTTCCATTTTCTTTCAGAATCATGCTTCTCGCGCTCTACAAAAGAAAGCATGCCTTTCACTCATTCTGAGTCTCACTATGAGCTTTGTCCTAGGTTGTTAATAAAAGTTCAGGGCGCTAAACAAAGGCAGAGTTTGAAGTGAAAACATACTGTTGATGAACCTTCATTAATCATGGAATCTGAACATATTCTAGGGTTTCTTGTATTTTTCTGTCTTATACATTTTTCTGTATGTATTAAGGGCAAAATATGAAATTAGAAACTGGCTATTTTAACTTATTTCTGGATATTGGGATTGTAGATGTATTGCAAAGTGGTGTAGAAGGAGTGAAGACTAAACTTTCCTCTTCTACCCACCAACTATTATTAAAAACTATACTTGTAAGAAAGAGTCCCATGATAGCACTACATGCAATACTGCAAACAAATATTGAAGAGGGTGGCCTATGTGCCTCATCTGTGTTATAGGAATATTTGAGATTTGTCTTAAAAAACAGCAGAAAAGGAATCCTTCTCTAGTAATGAGTACATCCTTATTCATTCTTTATTTTCACCATTTTATGTCAGAACTTTGTGAGGTTTTTATTTGCCCATATCTTTTTCTGAGTTTCATTTGCATATTTTTCTGATTTCAAGGTGGAGGAAGTTAAATTTTCACGTGTATTTTCAGCAGACCAACACTACAATTTCACACACACACACACAAATGTGTGTATATATAAATATGTATTTATATATATAGAAATATATACATATATTTCTTTACATACATATGTAGACACATATACATAAGCATATACTTCTTTGGAAATATACTTCTTCGTACAAGGTCAAAGCTTGAGATATAAGTGAATAAAAATATCAAAATGTACTTTAGGAATCCTTTTTTTCCATTATGCTTCCTCTGTATTCTATATCAGAATACTACTACTCTTTTTCCTTTGTCCTCTAAGACGTAACATTTTCATTTATATATCCAGTACCCCTAAACTCTGAAACTTAGTCTACCCATAACATCTTCTTTGTGTTTTTACCTATTCCACTTGTGTCATGATCACTTTGAAGTGACAACTTGGCTTGGCCTAATACTCAGTTATTGGAAAAAAAAATTATGTTTTTAAATGTGATCAACACCTACATTTATTTTTCTTCAAGCAAAAAAGACCATCGTCAATAATCTGGCAGGCCTGATTCAACCAGTTGAAGGACCTCAAGAGCAGTGCTGAGATTTCCCTGAGAGAGATGTTCCCTTGTGCACGGGGGTACCAGCTCTAGCCCCAGAACTTCCAGCATGCTTTTCCTCACAACCTGCCTTACAAATGTCAGACTTGTCTAGCTAGCCCCATATCACAGAGATCAATGAAATCTAGATCACTTTTCTAAGACATGCCTTAACAAACTATTACAAAAGAGTGGCTTACAACAACAGAAAATTGCCCTCTCATGTTTTTTTTTTTAATTAAATCATTTTTCATTGTTATTCTATTACAGATTCCCAATTTTCCCCTCTTTGCTCTCCTCTGCCCATCCCACTCCCTGCATGGTTCTTAAAGCCAGAAAACTAAAATCAAGATGCTGACATGGTTGCACTTCCTCCAGAGGCTCTTTGGAGACTGTATTCCTGCTCTTTCTCAGTTTCTGGTGACTGCAGACATCCCTTGGCTTGTGGCTATGTCACCCTGTTCTCTGCCTCCATTGTCCCATTACCTCTTCTTCCTTTCTGTCTTTTCTGTACATTGGTCTCAAAACTCCCTCTGCCTCTCTCCAACAGTGTGTTGCAGCCTCTCTAGGCTGGATAGGTCCACTTGGGGCTCGGGTAGATGGAAGAAGATGCATGGAGCTTTGGGGATGCTTGACATGCCTTAAATTGGGAGATTTACACAGGCACAAGCCTGGTCCGGGGAAATCACACAGGCCACAAAGCCTGTGTCTGCGCCGCACACGGGCCATGAGCCCGTGTGGAGGGAGTCAGTCACACAGACCACAAAGCCCATGTCCAAGTCCGCTCCCTGACTCCCCACCTGGTCCAAAGCTCCTAGCCCTTAAATACTAGCCTCCTCAAAAGAGGCAATCAGGCCAGAAGGTGACATAACTATCATGAGCTGTGCGTGCGATCCTACTCGAGGCTAAAGAGCAGTTTATCACACCCGGGGCTCAAGGCCGTGAGACCCAGGCGAATGCCTATGGGAATACTGCTTTATCAGACTCCTCCAAGGTTGTGAGGAGTTGCTCCCTCTGGTTACCCATGCATCTAGGTGAGGGGGCCAGACCGCCTCCACGTACCCTACAAATAGAAATACATTTGATTAAATATAGGGCCTATGGAAATAATCCAAGATAATATCCTCTAAATTCCCATAACAAAAATCACATATTTTGTCACAAAAGGTAATATTCCAAGTTTCTGAAGATTAGGACATGAAATACTTTGGGGGGGGCCTTTTTTTTTTTTTTGCAAACAACAGTCTACCCTCTTACCCCTCAAGATTCACATCTCTCCCACATGCAAAAATATATTTATCCCACCCCTTCATATCCAGAGTTCTCAATCATTATAGCATCAGTTCAAACCTTAACTATTATCTAATCATCCAAATCTGATCATCTAAGTCATCCAGATTAGGTATGAGTGAGATGTTAAATATTATCCATCTTGGGCTAAAATTCCTCTCCTTCACTGGACCTGGAAATTAGAAATAAGTTAAATGTTCCTAAAATACAATGGTGGACAGGCTTAGTGTAACAGCTATAGACTTCCTTATTCCAAAAGAGTAAATGGAAGATAGAAAGGAACTACCACTGGAGAATTTTAGGAACCTAACAAACTTTTTTGCTTAACAGTCCCTTCTTCAGTTTGTCTCTTTCTTCCTGCATTTTGCTATAAAGCAGCGATACTAAACCAGGCTGTACCTTAAACACTGCCTGGGAATCTCTTCAGTTGAATATTCAAATTTATCACTTATAAGTTGTGATTTCCACACAAATATAGGACACAATTCAGCCAAGGATTTTGCCTCTATATGGAAAGGATCATCTTTTGTTCAATTTTCAATAACACGTTCCACATTTCCTTCTTACCGTCCACCAAAACAACCTTCCCGTTCATAATTTTACCAACATTGTGTTTATAACCACATATGTATTCTCTAAGATGAAAATTTATCTACCATGCTCTTCATTTCCTTCTGAGCCTTCATATCCAATTCGAAAGGCACTTCCATATTTTTAGGTACTTGTTATCCAGCAGCAACCCATTTCTGGTACTAAAATGTGTATTAGATATTCAGAACCACCATTAAAAATTATCACAATTGAGTAGCCTAACATAAGAGAAATTTTATCTCTCACAGTTCTGAAGGTTAGAAGTATAAAATCAAGATGTCAACAAGGCTGAACTTCCTCCAGAGGCTCTAAGGGAGATTCCATTCTTCTTAATGTTTCTGGTGACTATAGGCATTTCCTGGTGTGCAGCTGCATTACTCTCATTTCTGTTTCCATGGTAACCTTAGCTACTCCTCCCTATGTGTCTTCTGCTTTGTATATCAGTCTCAAAATTCCCTTTGCTTCTCACTTATAAGGATATACACAAATATACTGAGGGTCCACTGAGAAAATCTAGAATGACTTCATACTCTAAAGATCTTTAACTTAATTACATCTTTTGTACATACACGGTTTTATTTATTTCAAAGTATCGGGTTTCAATTAAATGGCTCAACTTATCAGAAAGAAATACTTTTTTGTGATTAATTGTCCAGTTTTGAAATGAACATTTCTTTTTTAATCCTCACCCAAGGATATGCTTAAACATCAATGTGAGAGAGAAACACCGATTGGCTGCCTCTTGGTGCCCTCACTTGGGACTAAATCCACAACCCAGGCGCGCGCCCTAATTGGTGATCGAACCTGTGACCTATTGGTTTACAGGACGACTCTCCAAACAACTGAGCCACACTGGCTAGAGTAAACATTTCTTGTTTTTACTAATTCTCTCGGATCATTCTTTTTAATAATGGAAACAACTAATTTCTCAAAGAAAAAAAAAACCTTGTCAATAACTTACTAAATTTTTATGTATCAAAACCTATTTGTATTTGGAAAAGAAAGATTTAGGAGGCATTACAGTTTATTTCTCCTTTCCCAGGACTGTCCCTTATTGTCCCACAACTCATTCATGTATGGTGTCTAGATCGTTTAATTCTTGTGTTTAACCAGGAATGTGCAGTCTAAACTGTGACAATTTATAAAACATTTTTTTTTGGTGTGGGGATGAAGCAAAATTATTTCATAACAGTACAGGATGAGCATGTATTTATTATTTTTATTGAAAGAATATTTGTTCTTTTTCTTCCAGGACATATTTTGAAACACATTGGAATACCACAGTTATTTTTTTAACAATAATACAATAGAATCTCCATAGGGTATTGCAAAATAATTAAGTGAAATGTTGAAAGTAAGGAGAGGCAAGAATTGAAGAATTGAAAAATTAAGGATTTTTCCTTTTATTGTTTGAATAATTTAATTAATTTAGTAGCCACATCTTTTTTTTTTTTTTTTTTTTTTTTGTAGACTCATGTCAGCAAAATGATTTGCTTAGGCATTATCTAAAGTGACCCCAGATCACATAACACATCTAAAAGAAAAAATACTGTTTTTTATTTTGAATATAAAACATGTTGTATAAAATCCTAAATTACCTTTATAAATTTTTAGTGATCTTCAAAGTATGATTTAAATTAAGACCTTACATTTGTATGCTTAATAATTACCTGAAATAATACTCATTTCTGACACGGCAGGTGTCTGATAGCTCTGTAAAAGACAGAACATCATTACTTCAGGCAAGGTGACAAGGATAATCACTTTCTATAATTCATGTTTAACACCTGAAGGCCAGGGAGGAATCATTATGTCCTTGGTCCAAAAATTTTAACCACACTACATCATCTTCTAGCCAGAAAATATTTGTGAGAATTACAAGAATGACTCTGGTTCAAAGAGACAGCATCAGATTTTTGTCAGCTTTTGAAAATGTTGTAATTCAAAGTAATACTTGAACTATTATAACATGAAATACAGGGTTTATAGCTTCCTATCAGGGCTAACTCTCTTGGAAGTCTAGAAGTCTGATGAAATTTTTTTATTTACATATTTTGTCAATGAAGTGGCATCTCATAAAAAAAGAATTTGGAAATATTTAGAATATAAAATACAGTTATGTTTCTGCTTAAAACCTAGATTTGATTTGAAAATATGTGTGTTTTTCTGTGTGTTCTCCTTAAGCCAAATTTTCCTTTTATAACTGGTGATACTTTGTCAAAAATGAAATACTATAAATTAATGCACTTTATTAATAAAATTAATAAAAATGAGGAAGTCTCTATGTATAATATGATTTTGAATTTGTTTTTTTAACATGTAAATATAAAGTGTTTATGTGTGGTTTTTATGAATATCACTCAGCTGTACTTGTACAAATTCTTCACTCACTAAGACAATGCTGATCAGTGTTTTTATCATATAAATGTGTTCATGAGTGTGGAGTATATGCTATGTTTTATAAGTCACATTTTCTTTTTTCTTTTCCTGGTATTTCCAAAGAAAAAAATCATGCATTTACTGAGGATTTCCTTTGATAAAACATTGCTGAAGTCTTACTTAAAAGATTTTATTGCTGATAAGAATTTTAGATATATTATCAGATGTCTTTAAAGCTACATTCATTTTCAGTCATCATTTGGCTTATTAGTATATATGTCTAAGAATTTCTCCTCTTGAACATTCCTTTAATCTTCTAACATTTGAGCCCCATGTAGACCATAAGTAATTTAGAAAACAAGATGGTCTTTCTCTGGTCTATGATAATTAGATATTCATCATTCTCAAGGGTAAATCTAGAGTAACTGAAAAACAAGATCAAATAATTAAGGATCATAGCTTCAAAAAGATTAATTTGGTCACTGGACATTTCTAGGTATTTGAATATATATTATAGAGAAAAAAATACCTTTACCCATTGAACCTTATATCTTTGTTGGGGGGAGATAGATATTAGAAGCCTTAGCCAGAACAATTAAGCAAGAAAAAGAAAAAAAAGTATCCACATTGCAGTGGAAGAAGTAAAATTGTCAGTATTTGCAGATAGCATGATATTCTATAAAACTCTAAGACTTCACTAAACTGTTAAAATCAATAAATTCAGTAAAACTGTAGAACATAAAATCAATACACGAAACTCTGTTGCTTTTCTAGCTACTCATAATGAATTATCAGGAAGAGAAATTTTTAAAAAACTCACTTACAATTTCATCAAAAGAATAAAATATATAGGGACAAATTTAACCAAGGAAGGAATGACCTATATAGTGAACATTATAAGACATTAATAAAAGAAACTAAAAAAGACACAAATACATGGAAAAACATTCCATGCTCATGGATTAGAAGAATAAATATTGTTAAAATGCCCACAGTGCTCAAAGAAATTACAAATTTATCACAATCCCTATTAAAATTCCAAGGTACTTCTTGCACAAATAAAACAAGTATTCCTAAAATTTGTAAGGAACCATAAAGGACTCCAAATAACCAAAGCAATCTTTTTTAAAAATAAAGGAAAGAAATGAAAGTATCAAGCTCCATGATTTCAAACTCATTACAAAGCTAAAGCAATTAAAACAGTATGCAATTGATACAAAAGCAGACACATAGATAAGTGAAAGAGAATATAGAGAGCCAAAAATTAAACCTACACATATGTGGTCAATTGATTTACTGCAAAGGACCCAAGAATATACAATGGGGACAAGTAGTCTCTTCTAAAAATGATGTTGGGAACTTCCAGCCAAGATGGAAGCATAGGTAGATACACTTTGCCTCCTTGTACAACCAAAAGAAGGGCAACAACAAATTTAAAAACAAAAATAAACAGTAGTGCCAGAAAATTGAACTATATGGAAGTCCAACAACCAACATGTTAAAGAATAAACATTCATCCAGACAGGTAGGAGGGGCAGAGATGGGTTGCTGAGGTGGAGAAGACATGAAGCAAGGCAGCGGCTGGAGGACTGGGTGGTGAGATAGTGGCTGGCAGACTGGGAGGTCCCACATTTGTGTGTGGTTAAACCAGGAGAAACAGCTGGGGAGTGAGACAGATGGCACATCCCAGGGTTCCAATGCAGGAAAAGAAAGTCTCAGAACCTCTGGCTGTAAAAAGCTGTGGGGGATGGGGCAGAGGGAGAAACTCCCAGTTTCATAGGGGAATTGGTTGGAAAGATGCACAGAGACCTAGAATGTACACAAATCTACCCGCTAGGAACCAGCACCAGAAGGGCCCAATTTGCTTGTGGGTAGTTGGGGGAGTGACTGAAAGCAGGCTAAGAGCCAAGCAAGTGGCATTGTTCCCTATCAGACCCCTCCCCGACATACAATGTCACAACACATTGATCTGCATTGCCCTAACTTGGTGAATACCTAAGGCTCTGCCGCTTCCAATATAACAGGTGTGCCAAGATAAAAAAATATGGCCCAAATGAAAGAACAGATCAAAGCTCAAAAAAGAGAACTAAGTGATGAAGAGATAGCCAACTTATCAGATGCAGAGTTCAAAACACTGATAATCAGGATGCTCACAAGAATGGTTGAGTATGGTCACAAAATGAAGGAAAAAGTGAAGGCTATGCAAAGTGAAATAAGGAAAAATATACAAGGAACCAACAGTGAAGGGAAGGAAATAGGGACTCAAATCAATGACTTGGAGCAGACAAAGAGATAAACATTTAACCAGAACAAAATGAAGAAACATGAATTCAAAAAAGAAACATGAATTCCCAGACTTAGGAACCTCTGGGACAACTTTAAACATTCCAACATCTGAATCATAGTGGTGCCAGAAGGAGAGGAAAAAGAGCAAGGAATTGAAAACTTATTTGAAAATATAATGAAGGAGAACTTCTCCAATCTGGTGCAGGAAATAAGACTTCCAGGAGATCCAGGAAGCTCAGACAGTCCCAAAGAAGTTGGACCCAAGGAAGTACACAACAAGGCACATCATAATTAAATTACCCACAATTAAATATAAGGAGAGAATCTTATCTTAACATGTAAAAATTTGTTAATTAAGAAACAATATGCAAGATAATTAAAATTTAATTTGCAAAATAAGTAAAGAGATTATTTATAAACAGTCATAAAATATGTGAAGTTAAATCTACTTGGGATCTTCTTTAGGCAAATTAAATTAATTATGTTTGAAATCATATAAACTATCCCCAGATATTTTCTATCTACCAACTCTAAAATTTATGATCAAAGTCCACACACCATTTAGCACATCACATAGGATCACATAGCACACGTGTCTTAAGTGTTTGGCATAAACAATGGTGAAAAACAAAAGAAAAATTGTCTTTAGTCTTACATTCATTTTGAGAGTGACAAAAGTGCTTAGAGAATCTGGACAATTAGGGATAAAGAGTGGCAGGGCAGAGGATTGATAGCTAAGAAGAGGTGATCAATCAGGAGGTAATATTTAGGGAGTATGATATAAATATATGGTGAAAGAATGTTCCAAGCAATACGAACAACCAAGTCCAAGGTTTCAGAGGCAGAAACCATTGTGGCTAGGTTAGAGGAGGAACATAAAGATTACTGTGGCATGACTGTATGACTATGACTGAGGGACAGGGTAATAATGTGGGGCAATGAGAAGGAACGGGAGAGATTCAGAATACAAGATTTGGGATGTAGACACAAATCAATTCATATAGACCTGTATGACAACGTGAGAAATTTGATGTTCTAAATGTGAATGCTTATAGAGAGCTATTGAAGGGGCTTTAATCAGAAAAATATAAGATCTCATGTATATTTTAAAATATCATCCAAGGATAAAATTATAAAGCAACAAAAACAGAAGCAGAGAAAGCAAGCAGGTGAGTATTTCAGATGGTGCAAGATGACATGGGTTGATGGTGGCTTGGATTAGGGCGGTGACGGTAGTGGACTGTAAGGTTATATTTTGTCATTAAAATCAACAGAACTTGCTGTTGGCCTGACCAGGTGGGCTATAAAGAAAGAAGTGACTAAGAAATGGTTGGTTATAGTAAGTTGGTGCTTGGGGAAAGAATGAAACATTCCATTTAAATTAAATTTGGGACACTAATGTCTAGAAAATACAATCTATTTTATCTAGCTATCTTATTAAATGTATATATTTTGAATCATTAAAATCTGTTTAAATTTCTTGTCAAGTGATTTTGTCTCATTCTGTATTTGAAGAGGATAATTATTGAAAACACCACAAAGACCTGTTTCTGAAACTGAGTTGCACATAAAATAAGTCTTAGAAAATGATTCACATAGACAGTATTATAGTGAGATGCAAGTTATTTTTCTGGGTATTCTTATAAAATCTATTCAGAGGAAAATATTTCAAAGTAATTCTGTAGTCATGCTGTGTTATTACATTCATTTCAGCTAAGAATACAATGTAGTGATTATTATACTTTTATGAACTTGAACCCCTTTATATGCATATAAATGTTGCTCAGAAGGTGACTATGGAGATTGCTAAAAAAGAAAAAAAATCAGCATGAAAGAAATATTCTTTGCATTTTTTTCAATCAGAATAAATCAGAGTATCCTTATCCCTTCAAAATTAAAAAATATTTTCCTAAATTGTTGTGCACAGTCTGAGTTAATATTTGTGAGAGTTTCTTGAAGTCCTAAGAGAAACACCATTATGGTTAAAAATATATATACATAAATAATTTTAAGAAACCTTTTTTGTAGATTGAAAAGTACCATGGTTTGTATATATTTAGGGAAAGCATAACTCACTTGATAATGTATATGTAATAGAAATAAAATAAGAATTCACACTACTTAAAAGTAGCATAGGTTATGGCAAATGCAAATTAAGTTATAAAACTGCTAATAAGTTTTTGAGACCTTGTATTTTTACTTTATACTTTTTAAGACAAATACAACATCTCATTTTTAACACTTTTAAACATACAGGTGCAACCTATATTACCATATTTGATGAAAATGCAAATTTACTATTTAAATAACTTGATTTCTATTTGACTGAAATTTTAATTATGACAAGATAATTTCTTTCTTCAAATGCATTTAGAAAACACTAAAATAAATAAGCTAATATGAAACCTTTGTAGCTCAGAAGTACTTATATATACCTTTTTTTAATTAAAATAACTATTTTCTGATAATAACAGACTAAAAAATTCTGTCAATAAAGAGTAAAGAATAAAATGAAATCAATCATAAAAGCCCTTTCAGATAATACCACTGCTATATAATCATATGTATCTAGACTTTGTATCTACATATACATGTTTTTTATTTCTAAAAAATAAAATAAAATATTTGTTCTTTTGTAATGTATTTTTATTCAATATCAATATGGACATCTATGCAGGTTAATGCACGTCTGAATCATCACTTTGACTTGTCCCAAAGAATTTATAAGTTATGTTCTATAGCTTATTAGTGTTTGTTAATATATTTTAACATTTGCTGTCTCTCTTTTAACATAAAAGTAAGTCAAATTTACAAACTGCTTAAAAATATATGCCAAGTTTTGAAGAACTTTGTTAATGGTGTAACAAAAGTGATTATAAGTATTGTCTATTGACTACTTAACCTAGCACTAAATTTCTTCTTAGAAAACTTCTATGAGTTATATTTATGTTACTAATCCTATTTTAGAAATGAAGAAACAAGCATGCAAAAGATTAACTTTTTTAACGGTCATCCAACTAAGATTCAATTGCAGGGACCCTGACCCAGAAGCTCTGAACTATTACTATATCATAGTAGAGTGTTTGTGTGAAGTGTGGATTGTCTATTATTGCATTGAGCTTCATGTGTAACGATGAACTAATTTCCAAATATTCATACTGATGTATTCTTAACCCACAAATAGCAATATATTAGTAGAAATAATGCTCAACTTCAGTTAAAGCTCTATTCTTGCCTTGAGTTCAAATGTGGCTCCCCCTGTTTGGTACTTTGGAGGAAAGCCCTTAAAATGAGTCAATTTTCATAAGACTTTTGTGTAAGATAGCTAAACAGCCATCTCTTCCAAAAAGAAGTAAATGAAGAACATTGGAGTGTATCTATAAGATAGTTCCCTGACCCACCACAGACTTTGTTTTCAAGCTCTAGTAAGAGAGACATGATTATAAAGATTAACTAAACACACTATATGAACTGAAATATTATCTTCAGGTGTACAAAAGAAATCTTTCTTTGAGAACCAAGCAACAAAGTAAAACCCAAATAGGGACACAGTAGCCTGGTAATCATATTTTTACCCACATTACATAACTGTCATTCAGGACCCTGACCCTGCAAAGCCATTTTGATTGATCAAGGAGTTCAGCATGTAGCAGATGTCACTCAGCAGCCAAAATTGTTGGGTACTAGAGAGGGATAACCCAGCTGATGTCCGTAGGTAGAAGAATTTGCATTGTTCAAACTCTATGACCTGGTTCCCTAGTACTTTTGAAAATGGTTGGGAGGAGAACAAGAATTGGAGGACGTGAACTGATCAACAAAAGTTGGATTTTAAAAAGGAATACAAGTCAATATTAAAACATTAGCAAAGGTTGATTTTCAAGATTTTTGGTACATTGAAATAATTAGTAGAGTGTCCCTAGACAACCATTAATGGAGTTGAATTTTGGTGGAATTATGCCACAGAAGAAATACTCCATTTACTTTTAAACTTTCAGCAAACCTTTTTCTCAACAAAAATGCCCTACTTGTTTGCAGCCATATTTGACTTAGCTTATATCAGGAGAGTAAATTCCCATCTCTGACTCAACCATTGACTATATGATCTTGTACTGAAACATGCCATTCATTAACTGAAAAGTGCAGAAAGTAGTTAAACATTGTTAATTTAGAGGACAAGTTATCCTCAAGTAAATAGTGATTTATGAGCTTGGAGAAAAGCTCTCATAGACAAGCCAATGAAAGTTAAAGCTGATTTTGGCATTATATTAATAACTATCACTTGTTTTGCACCTAATAGATATTATGATAATAATAATATCCACCTAAGTCAGTCATGATGATTAAACAATGCAGGTAAATCACACGGACATTCATAAAGCACTTAAAACATGCAAGACACTATATTAAGCACTTTATAAATTCATGTAACCCTCATTAAAAATCTACATGATATGAACAGTTATACCTAAATTACTAAAAATGGTAATAACAGAACTGATAGAGCACTTATATATGGGCCAAATACTGTTTTAGGTAATTAGCTGCATTTTTGTAGGGAGTAGAACCTGAAGCACATAGACGGGAAAACAATTTGCTGGATACCTCTCAGGTGTTCATGAAGAACTAGGCTGCTCACTCTGACAGTCACGCTCTCATTGCCCATTTAATCAGTATTCCATAGCACCTTAGGAGTAGCTTTCCACAAATGTTTATTCATTATTATTATTATTACTATTATTATCCTGTGCTAGACACTTTTCTCGTATTATTGCAAATTTTGTCATGTACCCAAAAAAAGCCCTCATAGGTTGTATAAAATGCCTCAGCCTCACATAATAAAAGTGTCAGAGCTGATATTTGCAACTATTTGACCAGTACCAAAGTCTATGCCCTCACTAAAAGAAACACTCATGTAACAGGGGGTCACTAAAGGAAGTGTTGGATGATGGGAGATGTGAAGAGATTGAAATGATGCAGCATCTAATTCTTGCCTCTTGCTTCAGCTAGACTAGTTTGTCTTCTGTGCATATATTCATGCATTGTTATTTTTCATAAGATTGCACTTGGATAAATAAAATTTTCTCAAGAAAATTGACAGTCTTCAATGAGGAGAAAACACATGATTTCCCAACACTTTCATGTCATGTATTTTATCATCTTATATAAGTTTCCAGTTAGTTTTCCTCACCAAAATGTAATACCTGTCCAAGTTTAAACTTTACCTTTACCTTTAGCTCCAATTACTATTCTTAAGGTTAAAATTTGCCAAGATTCTTTTAGTAGGACTACTAACTGATTCCATTAATCATCCTGCCCTCCTGGAATCATTGTATCAGCTATAATTACTATCATCATTGCTTTACATAAAACCATCTATTAGATGGATAGGTAGATGATTGATAGATAGATGATAGAAGTCTCACATACATCTGATTTTAGAAATTTATAATATAATAATATCTTATGTAAAGACATGATAATAACATTACAGTAATACTAACTGGTTGCTCCTTCTTACCAAGAATGATTCCCAATGCTTAACTCCAAAATATACATAGATATTCCCTGGCTGGTGTGGCTCAGTGGATTGAGTGCCAGACTGCAAACCAAAGGGTTGCAGTTCAATTCCCAATCAGAGCACATACCTGGGTTGTAGGCCAAGTCCTCAATAGGGGATGCTTGAGAGGCAACCACACATTAATGTTTCCCTTCTCTCTTTTTCTCCCTTTCTTCCTCTCTCAAATAAACAAACAAATAAAAAAGTAAATAAGTAAAATGAATATATACATACATACAATTTAAAAAACCAGCTGAAAATATGTCTACTTGAAATACTTCATTTTCTCTTTTAGCCATCATGTTGCCTTAAAACACATATGTAAGAGAACTTTTCATATTGAAAACAACGGATGATAGACTTTACACACACATTGAAGAATATATTCTGGTAAATAATTTCAAAGAAAATCACAGCATGAGGCTTTACCAAGTAAAGCAACATTTCTATTTGCAAAATTTAGGTGGTAGCCTGAAATTTTCCTATTCATCTTCAATGGATGGCCATCTCTAAGATCTTTATTAATTTCAAAAGACTGAGCCTCTTCATGGAGAATTCCATAAGCCTCTTTGAATTAATTGACAATTGAATCATTAAACACAGTTGGCTGGTAAAGTAATGAGAGGAAAAGATTTTTTGGTATGTGAGACATCTTACCCACCAGGCTTGTGTAATATGTAGCTAATGCAGGTTTTATGTTTATTTACTTTTGTTATGCTTCTTTCTACTTTTCCTAAAGCCCTCAGGGTCAATGTATCAAGTTCTATTAAAATTATATTTCAACTACATAAAATTATATCTCTCTAATCAAATGCTATCAGTCTACCTCCTCTATCAGGCTTTAGCACAAGTATTACTGGGTCTATGTGTTACGATTAGAAGACTCCTTGAATATGATTTATGTAAATGACTTCAATATTGGAGTTTTAGGTGTTTCCATATTTAGATCACTTCTCAGAATATCTGAATAACTTACAATCTAACATTCTGAGTCATGAAATTGGCACTGCTTTATTAGCTAGCGTTAGAGTCCCTGGCAAACTGCTCACTACCTTTCCTATAAGCCATCTATTAAATTAAAAAGCACTTTCCTTCAAAGACCTTTTTATAACCATATTTTCACATTTATCATGCAAAACATCTCCCTAAAACCCTGATATCAACAATAAACTCCCAGAAGTGCTAGATAAAGTCTATTTAAAATATTCATCAACTCAGTTATATGTATTCTCTAAAAATTCACATTTGAAGGAGCAGTATAAATGTAAATCCTTTATTGGTATTTTCCTTGTGAAATCAACTGTAGTTAACATGTCTCAGACACGACTCACTCTTTGAGTTATTTGGCCTCAGGATCCCATGTGAAAAATAATCACAATAATCATTGTTTTTGATAGAATCACTGCTTTCTGATGTGACATAATTAACAGATGTAGGCTATATTTTCATACCTCTCAAAATACAGTTTATTTACTTATCAAATAAGTTATCAAATAAGTCATTGTTTTTATGTTTCAGGATAATACAGGGATTGGCAAAAGCAGGTTTACAGTTGTGAGTACAGGAAACAGAGTTTATTCTTTTATTATTTATTAATTATTGTGTTATTTATGGAAGTTGTAAACTTACTTTTGCCAACAGCTGTATTGACATTGTTAATTAGTACAGCAGCAGACAGTGAAATAAATTACCTAAGAATTGAGTTGTACTTTAGTATGTTTTGTTTCTTAATAACTAAAAATCTTTATTTGTAGTTCAGAATTTTGTGTGTTCATACATTTTTTCAGAGTCCAAAGTATATGATTGCATTCATACAAAATTTAAAATGAGAATATATTACCAAACAAAGTTATCCCTTCCAAACCTGCTTGTATGATGTTGGATATTAAATGTTTTTCAAAATTTTAGTGTTTTTTTAATCTCATATCCCCAATTGGTACTAATCTATTCTGATTAATTTAATTCCTATAACTATAAACAAAACTTAAATTGGAATTTCTTCCTATTAAAGACAAAATAATTCTATGCCCAAAAAACTAGAGGTGCTTTATCATCACATATACTCTAAGTGTAAAGTAGTATAATCATAATTTAATTATGTTTATGTAAACAGACATAACATACAGGGTCCAGCAGAAATAACATTTGCCTGAGTGTGGTTGGTAGGGTAATAATATCGGTGTAATAATTTTTAGTTTTAATTTGAACATTTCACCTAAAATGTCATGTGGTGTGCTTGAGTATGATATTATTATAGTACAGAATTACATGCTTATGACTTTGTAATAAAAGATTTTGTAATAAAAAGGGGCATTATTTGTGCCAGACCCTGTATTTATAACTTTCGTTACACATTCTTTCCCTCTTACCGTACTCTGCCTAAGAAAGGAGTTAAAATATATCTCTGTGATCGTATATGGTGAATTTCTTTTATCCACAAATGAGGTTTTTTCAGAAAATGGTCATTTCAAGTACTACCTCAATTTTGTGCTGTTTCTTAGGCTGTTTTCAAAATTATACAATAGAGCTGAATGTTCCCATGTGTTGTGCATGTGTGTGTTTGTGAGTGTGTGTGTGTATATTATATATATATAATATATACATAATTTATTAGAGTGAGAGAGACAGACAGAGAAGGAGAGTGAGATTGACTTGTTATTTTACTTATTTATGCATTCTTTGTTGGTTTTGTATGTGCTCTGACTGGGGATCAAACCCATAACCTTGACTTACAGGGAAGACTTTCCATCCAACTGCACTACCCATTCAGGACCACACATACATATTTTTTAATTTTTTTCTTTATCTGCAGAAATCTTTGCTTTGACTCATTACAAAAACAAGCTGTGCCAAAGCTTTCAGTTTGGCATCTCTAAGAGGGTCCTTGACTCCTTAAGATGGTTCCTTGAATTTCTACCCTTGTTTTTCCACTAGAATATATTGCTTAACTTATTATTTATACAAAAAAAAGTATCAGTCAGTAGTCTAAAAAACAAGCAGTATTTTTTTGTTCTCATTATGTGTAGACTTCACCAAGGCATCCAGGTTCTTAATTTGATGAGGGGTCAGGGCAGAATTCAGAAGTCTTTCATGTTGAATTATTACAATAATATGTGGTAGAAATTTACTATTTCAGATAATATTTTTAGCAATTTAAAATTATTTTACTGATGATAGGTCTAAAAATTATGGTCCAGGAATTTTAATTGAAGTTATTTAGGTCATATACTTAGTTGGTAACATTGATTACTTCACTTTTAACATCTAGTCTAGCTTTTTTGACCAAATCCATTGTAAAGTGATTGTTTTTATAATGAAATAATCAATGTAAAAAATGATTCTTTCAGTACATTCTACATAAAATATGTACAGATATACAGTAATAAATGTTTACTCATTTGGTATTATTCATTATGGTGGTTATTACAAATAAATATAGTACATCTCAGATGGTTACTCATATTTATCAGTTTTGAAAAATTTTAAGATAAATTTTGAAGTAGTTATGTTATTTATGTACTTCTGACCATAAAGCTCTTTACCCCAGAATGCTCAATACCATAAGTTCAAATCTTTATAGGCATTAAACCAAATCCACTATATTTTAAACTAGTCATAATTATACTACCTTCCTTACTGTTTATTATATAATTATATTAAAGCAACAAAAGTATTTACCATCATGCACAGAATTTGGAAATCAGTTTTGAGAAATGCTATAAATATATCAACTCTAGAGTTTTCCAATGGCCACTAATTATTTTTCATTAAATTGGATTTAAGATTTTGGGGATACTTGATATTTGTCTATTAGAAACTGACATTTCAAGAATGAAAAATTTAACCTTTGAGAGGCACCATATTTACCCATTACTGGTTTACCAAATTTTTGAGAGTTGATATTTATTTTGGGTCTTGTCTCGGTCTGTTTTCAATTCTTTTAAGATCCAAGCCCTTGGGAAAATATATATGTTAATTGCATTGGATGATTTTATAAAAATCTACATGAATCAGGTGTATGTATATATATATGCATGTATATCAATATGCAAATATATACACACAAGATGCAGTGTGCTGAATAGATGTATTTTAATGAGGGAAAATGTCCAGGGGAGCATAATTTAAAATAGCAGCTTATGACTAGAAAAGCTTTTGGTTTATAAGTGACAAAGGAACATTATGAATTGAATTTTAAAAACTCTTTACTCTTAGGCATTAGCTGAATCTTAACTACAAATAGATGACTTCTGGTAAAAGAACAAAGTTCAGTGCTTCATATCACTACTACCAATTTAGTAGTATAAATGTTAGGATGAATTTCCTAAAATTAACATTCTTCCAGTGGACAATCTAATGTTCAGTGAGGCGTGTTTAACTTGCTGTACTTTCCTAAAATTGCAAGGTTAAATCCTGAGATTTTAACTGCTTTTTTATTTTTAACAAGTTGCTCCCTGATTAAAATTTAGAAAGACTTAGTTCAAATTCAAGGGAAAAAAACTATTAGCCTATTTTTCTTCAATAAATATACTGTATCTTACCTCTAAAAAATGAGTCAAAAATAGCAACACATAAGCTTCTTATAAGAACACTTATTTTAAAATGAGTATTTTAGAAACAAATATCTTATACTTTCAGGCATTTTTATTTGACTTGTCACCACTTGCATATAGAGTGACTGGACTTTGAAGAGGAAGGGGCATTTTGTACATCATAACAAACAGAAATATTGTACACCAATCTAGATATAGATATAGGTAATCTGAAAGACTTTTTTCAAACGAAAAGGTGATGAGTTATAGTCAAGTGCTTCTGTTTTCACAATGAAAAACAAAGTCTTTACTGAGAGTAAGGGAAATAAAGGTCTGCGAGATTTTACAAAATATAAGTTATGAAACAATAAGAAGGCAACTTGCTGGGCAAAAGGAGCAGGATTTGTAGGCAATTTTGTGTGTGAAGTTCAGTTTTGTGGATTTTAAGTGGCAAAGTGTCAGTTTATTTTTCTTACTTTCTCTAGCAATTTCAGATTGTGTCATTCAGATGGGAAAAAGCTGATAGCTGAGCACGACTGAAAAATAAGTTTTTATTCAATTCCATGTAATACAAGAAAGAGAAAACTGTTGTTTGAGGGTATTTGAGGGTAGTTATTTGAAGGCATATGATTAATAATGATAGATATTTCATTCTAACTTGTGTAAAGATGGAATTGGAAATTGAAGAAAGGTTGAATGTTAACAAAAAAATGGTGAGGTCATTGGACTGGAGTTCTTTAATTCCAGGTTTAGCTGAAATGCTTGACATATAGTAATTTAATTAATGACTTTGCGTGAATCTCACCAGACAGTTATTGTTGAAGCATACTCCCCATACCTTTTAACTGCCACACAAAGACCAACTGAGAAACCTGCTGACCAGAAAAGTTAACTTTATTAAGCAAGCAAGAGCATTTACTTAGTCTGCTAGTGTCTCCAAATGGATTGGGTAGGCATGAGTTCTTACAGAATTTTGAAAGCTGACTTTAGTTATAATTGTACCTAGATGTAACTAAGTTTGATATAAAAAGGGATTGGTCTGAAATTGTAAATGAGTGAGGTATTGAAATAACCAGTGGTCTTAATCTTTCAAAGATATGAGTCTATGTGAAGATATAGCATTGTAATTGTATCTTGGGACCGGAAAAATTCAATGATAAAATAGTTTCAGCTTAGACAATTTGTGTTACATGCACATCATTTTTGGCAAAAGAAATCAAACAATCTTTCTTATAAGTAATCACGTAACTTTTCAAATCATAACTTCTATATTTATCATTATGCATAATAATCACTTATATTCTAAACTGATGCCAACATAGTTAAAGAAGATATTGTTTTATTGGAAGCAACCTCAATGCCCATCAGTAGATGATTGGATCAAAAAATTATGGTACATATACACAATGGAATACTATGCAGCAGAAAGAAAAAAAGAAGTACTAAACTTCGCAACAGCATGGATGGAACTGGAGAGCATTATGCTAAGCGAAATAAGCCGGGGGGCGAAAGACAAATGCCATATGATCTCACCTATAAGCGGAACCTAACCAACAATGCAAAGATGCAAGGAAAATAAGACCAGCAACACTGAAAGGAAAAGAAATCAACAGAGACAAGAGGGAAGGAGGGAGGCAGGGGGCAGGGAAAGGGAAGAGAAGGGGAAAGTCGAGGAACATATAGCAAGGACTCATGGACAAAACCAAAGGGGAAGAGCTGAGGGAGGGAAGGAGGGAGGGGGCAAGGGAAAGTGGTGGGGGGGAGGCAGAGACAAATGTATTTGAAAAATAAATAAATAAATTTTAAAAAAAGAAGATATTGTTTTATTGGGAAAACTGTGTTAAGTGCAAAAAGAAGTAAAAGAAATAAAAAATGATTACATGAAGACTAGGAAAAGCTATTCCCCAGAAGTCTCAACAATTGTGTGATGACCTAGGTAGTTGTCCAAACTTTATCTTAAGTATTGTAACTTAAGCATAGTTATGGTAATTCAATGATAGAGTAAAATAATTATATTGCCCACAAATGTTCTTTCATATTTTAATGGTTTATATTAATTTTAAATACTAGAGACATACAATTTAATATGAATTATTTTAGAAAAAATGCATAAATAGTTCTATATTTCAACATCATAGCTATGGAAAAGCATAAATAGTTACACAGGTAATGCCAAAAAATTTATGTCTATCATTGAGGTGAAATTGCAACTGAAGTTTCAAAGTCAATTTTACTAGCAATAAGTCAGTGGGCATAATCAATCAAGATTTTTAAAGATGACCTAAATTCTAATTTTGACAAGAGAGAATTTAACTCATTTTGTTTTATAAATATAGGCTAGAAGATCTGTACAAGATGGGCAAGTAGGTAAATGCTGTGCCTACTTACTCCTATGACCACAGCAAAATTACAACTCAGTTATAGAACGACCATTCTTGACAACCACCTGAATGATAGCTGAACAGAACTTCTGAAAGGATATAAAGAAGCAGCCATGGGAAGACTGGCAGGAGGGGCAGAAATGTAAAACTGGCTGGTACTACATCCACATGTAGCAGTTAAGAATGGAGACAGGTACCGTAGCTGCAGGAGTCCCCTTGATGAGTAGAGTCCTAACTCCACGCTGTAGACCCCACTTTGGAGCACCAGTGCCCAGAAGCAGAGTCCCCCACCCACAACATCTAGCTATGGAAACCAGAAGTTATTCCTTCCCAATGAGATGGAAGGCTGCTGGCTGCTATGGACTTAGTCATGCTCTTAAAGCACATGTGCACAGAATCACTTACAAACTCACTTTCTCTGAGCTACAGCAAAGTGATATCAGTTCTAAAAGTACAAGGAACACTCAGACATACAGGGAACAACTGAATTGACTGGCTACAGACCAAGGGCTGAAAGGGCAGTTCTCTCCAGGATGAAATGTAGGCAGGCACCATTGTTCCTCTCTTGAGCCACCCCTAGCCCCCTAACAGCCAACAAGCACAAGGGTAACCAAATCTGAGTCTCCATTAACCTGGATAACACTGTCCCATCCAGGTGATTCTCTAGGACCCTGCCAAACCCAGCTAGGGAACTAGCCTGAACTTATTTCAGCAGTGGTTCCACACAAGAAGGTGGCCTTGGCCTGTGATGTGAACTTTCTCCAAATCTCTCAAAGGTCCAGACAAACAGTGGCTTCCCGAGTGTGCCCTGTACTTCTTGCTAAGCGGGCCCACTCAGCAATAGCGGTAGTTGGCCTTGATTGTCAGCTTAACTTTTCCCTGGTACCTCCAAGCATGGTGCAGTCAGCTCCCAATTGTAGATCATGTTGTAGCTCTTACTAGGTAGCCCAGGGCCAGGCATAGGCAGTGGCTGAATTTGGACTGCATCAAAGCCCCAGTGATTAGCCTCAGACTACATCAGAGTACCAACCAGAGCTCCACAGACAACATACCCAACGCACGGACCCTGCAGGTACCAGAGCCCAGCTAAAGTAAGTCCTACTCTGTGGAATCAGCCCCTGAACAACAGCTCATTCATGGTAGTCACAGCCAGTCTTCATAGACAGTTAGCTTGAGGGTCGATCCAACCCAATGATGGATTGGATTGACCCTAACTGACATCAGCTGTTGGCTGATGGAGCCAAAAGCAAGCAAGGTTCAAGTACAACAGGAGGGCACACACAACTTACACAAGAAACACCCATGGAACAAGCTAAAGAAGTTCATCACCAACAGATCAGTATTATAAGAAATGTTAAGAAGATTTCTTCATGAAGAAGAAAAAGAAGAATTAAAAAAATTGAAAATAAAATGATAATAACTACATACTATCAATGTTTTCTTTAACTGGAAATGGATTAAATGGCCCATTCAAAAAAACACATGGTAACTGAATAAGAAAACAAGATTCATACACATCATGCCTTCAAGAGACTCACTTCATATTGAAGGACACACATATAAAGAAATAGAAAAAGATATTTCATGCAAATAGAAGTAAAAAATTCTGGGGTAGCCATAGTTATATCAAACAAAATAGATTATAAAACAAAGGCTACAATCAAAGAAAAGAACATTTGATAATAATAAAGGGATCGATCCAAAAAGAAGATATAACTTCTATAAATATTTATACATCCAATTTTGGAGAACCTGATATATATATATATAAAGCAAACATTGACAGATAAAGATATTGACAATAATACAGTAATAGTAGGGAAATTTAATATCCCATTGATGTCACTGAGTAGATCACCCAAACAGAAAATCAAAAGAAAACAGTGACCTTGAGTAATACATTATACCAGATGTCTGCAATTGATATTTTTAGAACACATTGTTCCAAAGCAGCAGAATATACATTCTTTTCAAACTTACATGGAACTTTTTTTTTTTCAGGATAAACCACATGGTAAATCATAAAAGTCTCAATAAATTTAAGAAGATTGAAATCATAGCAAACATCTTCTCCAGTTATGATAGTTAGAAATCAATTAACATGAAGAAAACTGAAAAAACACACAAACTCATGGAGGCTAATTAACCTGCTACTAAGCAATGACTTGGTTAACAATGAGCTCAAGAGAGAAATCAAAAGATACCCTGACACTAATGAAAAGGAAAACAAAACACAATGACTTCCTATCTTTGGGACACAGCCATCCTATAGCTGAGAGGAAGAGCAAATACAGGCCTACCTCAATGAACAAAAAAAGAAATCAAATAAACAACCTAAATTTACAACTGAAAGGACTAGGAAAAAAAACAACCAACAAGGTCTACTGTGAGTAGAGATAAGAAATAACAAAGATCAGAGCAGAAAGAAATAAATTGCAGTCAAAAAAAGGTCAATGAAATCACGAGCTGGTACATTTAAAAAATGGATAAATTTGTGAGAAGACACTTCAAGAAAGAAATAGAGAGAACCCATGTAAATAAAATCAGAAAAGAAAAAGAAAGTGATAAATGATACTGCAGAAATATGAAAAATTATAAAAAACTACAAGCAATAATATGCCAACAAATTGGGCAACTTGAAAAAGTTACATTCCTAGAAATATAAGATCTTCCAAAACTGAAATAAGAACCAGAAACTCTGAGAAGACTCATATCTTCTAAAAAAATCAAATCAATAATTTAAAAACTCTTAATAAACAAAAGTCCTGGACCAGATAGATTCACAGGTGAATTTTATCAATCACTTAAAGAAAAATTAACACCTATTTATCCCTAAGTAGCCCAAAAATTGAAGAGGAAGGAAGCCTCCCAAGCTCAGTTTACAATGCCAGCATTACTCCTATTCTAAAACCAAGGAATGACGTTACAAAAAAATTATGACAATATTCTAGTTGAACATATATGCAAAAATCCTAAACAGAATATTCACAAATTCAATTATGTGATACATTAAAAATACTATACATCATGCAACATGTGATTTATTCCTGAGATGCGTGGTTGGTTCGATGCCCACTATGCAATCAATGTAATACATTACATAAATAAAGTGAAGGATAAAAATTGTATGATCATATCAATAGATGAAAAAATATGAAAAAATTGAGCATCCATTTATAATTAAAACCTCAGCAAAGTGGGAATAGAGAAACATACTTCAACATAATAAAGGCCGTGTATGACAAACCCAACGGTGAAAGTTAAGACCAGGAAAGAAACAAGGATATCCACTTCATGACTTTTATTAAACACAGTAATGGAGGTCCAGCCATAGTCATTAAAAAGGAAAAAGAAGTAAAATTCATTCAAATTGGAAAGGAAAATATAAAAAGGATTATTTCCAGATATTATGATACTATATGTGGAGAAAGACTCCACCAAAAAACATTAAAACTTATAAATGAATTCAGTAGAGTAGAAAGATAAAAATTTAATATTCAGAAATTAATTGCATTTTTGTACATCAATAACATGCTATCAGAAATAAAAATTAAGAAAACAATCTCATTAACAATAGCATCAAAATATAATAAAATAATTAGGAGTAAATTTAACTAAGGATGTAAAAGACCTATACTTGGAAAAGTATGTCATTGAAGAAAGAAACTGAAGAAGATACAAATAAATGGTGTCATATACCATGCTTATGGGTAGGAATAATTTACATAATTAAAATATCCATACCATCCAAAACAATGTATAAATTCAATGTAATTCTTATTGAAATATTGTTATTTTTCACAGAAGTAGAACCAATAACTGGACAATTTATATGGAATTATAAAAGACCCTGAATAGCAACAACAATCAAGAAAAAAGAACCAAGTTGGAGGTATCAGGCTTCCTGATATCAAGCTATACTACAAGGATATAGTAATCAAAACAGCATGGTACTTGCAGATAGACACGTAGATCAATGGAAAAGCATAGAGGGCCCAGAAATAAATCTACAACTATATAGTGAATTAATTTATGAAAAAGAAGGCAAATATATATAGTATATACAGTCTCTTTAATAAATGGTGATGGGAAAACTAGAAAATACATGCAAATAAATGAAACTACATCACTCTTACAACATATAAAATAATAAACGAAAAAAGGATTAAAGACTTAAATGCAAGACCCAAAAACATAAAATCCTTAGACAGACAGTAGCTCTTTGACAATGCTCTTAGAAATTTTTTTTTTTTTTTTTACGTCTCTTTGGGCAATAAAATAAAGCAAAAAATTAAATGGAAAACACAAACTAAAAAGTTTTTTTTACTTAGGAAAGGAAACCTTCAACAAAGCAAAGACAACCAACTAAATGGGAAAAATATATTTGTCAATGATACATATGAAAAGAGGGTTAATATCCAAAAATATAAAGAATGTGTACAAACAAAGAAACAAAAAGTCTAATTAAAGAATGGACGAAAACATGAACAGATATTTTTCCAAGGAGGACATACAGGTGGATAATAGACGTAGAAAGATGTTCTTTAATTTAGTTGTAATCCTGGCTTGCTCCTAGGAGGAGGTTATTGTAACTTCCACTTACTCCTCTACCATCTTGGGTCCTCAATAACCAAATGAAAACCAGCCGAAGAGAAGCCTTATAACCAAGAACATACAGAAGGAATGCTTCACCACAGCAAGACTGGTAGGGGGTACAGAGGCATGAGAGGGCTATTTGGGCTTCCATGGGAGGCAGTTGAAGTACTGGGGGGATATTTCAGCAGTTGAGGGTGTGCCCCTGAGAAGTATGGGGACTAAACCCTAAACTGGACTCCCCAGCATAGAGCACCAGAACTGGGAAAGGAACAGAAACAACATCCGACTGTGAACACAGCAGGGTTTTTGTTCTACTGGGAGGGATGCCTACAGATGTAAAGAGCCTCTTAAAGAGCCAACACGCAAAATTTCATCTGTAGTCAGTTACCCTAGTCTCCAGCAGAGGAAGGAAGAGTGTACTTAAGACCTGTGAGGAGAATCTGGAGTAGGTGGCTCTGGGGAGAGAGCTGAAGTCATTCCTTCCTGTGCTGAGTCATTCCCCATACTGCAGAAGCCATCTTTCTTGGGCAGAACACTCTCCTTTAAGTGGCATCAGCTTGAAGGGAAGCAAGAGTCCCACCTAGAGGAATCCCTCTTGCTCACCCTGTGGAGTTTAAGCCAGGCTGCTGAGCACAGCTAGAGGCTATAGCAGTTATTAAGGTGGATCTCTGGGAGCTCTGAGACTTTAGCTGACCATCCTCCTGGCATGGTGATGGTAAAAGCCAGACTTGATGCACACCCTGGTATTTTCTGCACAGTCAGGCTCAACAGAGAGAGCCACAAGCTGTGAATCACTGATAGCTCCAAACAAGTTGCTTAGGGCCAGTCACAGGGAACAACTGATGTAGGGCAGCATCAGAGTCTTTGTAGACCAACCTACCATATTTTGCCATGTCTAACCTGCACATTTTTTGCCCAGATTTTTGAGGGAAATATAAGCATGTGCATTATACATAGGTATATACCCATATATATATACTTACACTTTCCATATTCACATAATAATGAGTATAATAATCTTGTGTATAATGTGCACAAAAATGTGGGTGTGCATTATACATGGCAAAATATAGTAATACATAGAAATAATTTTAAAAAATAGTCAAAATGGAAAGACAAAGAAACAGTCCTCAAATGAAACCTGAGAATTCTCGAGAAGAACAGCTAAATGAAATGGATGCAAGCAATTTACCAGGTATAAAGTTTAGATTAATGATTATAAGGATACTCAACAGCAGAGGGGAAAATAAAAAGAAAACTTAAAATGAACCTGTTAGAAATAAAGAATACAATATCTGAAATAAATAGTACACTGAAGAAATAAACAGTAGGTTAGATGAAGCAGAAGATCTAATCAGTGATTTGGAAGACAAGTCAGGAAAAAAAAACACCCAAGTGGGTCAGCAAAAAAGAATTTAGAAAAAAAAAAAGAAGAGAATTTAAGAAACCTTTGGGACAACATGGAACTTAACAACATCTGCATCATGGGAATACTAGAAAGAGAAGAGATTGAGCAAGGGATAAAGAACATATTTGAAGAAATAAGGATGAAAAACTTGTTCAATCTGGTGTAGGAAAAAGACACACAAGTCCAGGAAGCCCAGAGAATCCAAAACAAGATGGATTCAAAGAGGCCTGCACCAAAACACATCATAATTAATGTGGCAATATAGAAAAAAAATGATTTTCAACATCACCAGTCATCAGAGAAATGCAAATTAAAACCACAATGAAACTTCACACCTTTCAGAATGACTATCACCACTAAATCAGCAAACAAGTGTTGGTGAGGATGTGGTAAAAAATGAACCTTCCTACACTATTAGTGAGATTGCAAATTTATGCAGCCACTATGGAAAACAGTATGGAGTTTCCTCAGAAAAATTGAAAATAGATATACCATGTGATCCAGGAATTTCTCTTGTGGGTATTTATCCAAAGAAATCTAAAACATTAATTTAAAATGATACATGCATTTTTATGTTCATTGCAGCATTATTTACAATAGCCAAGGTATGAAAACAACCTAAATGTCCATTGTTAGATAAACAGATCAAGAAGAGTTGGTACACATATACAAAAGAATATTACTTTGCCATTAAAAATGAAATTCTTCTAATCTCAAAAACATGGATGGACTTAGAGAAGATTATGCTATGTAAACTGAGATAGAGAAAGACAGGTGTCATATGATTTTACTTAAATGTGAAAACTAAAAAATAAAGCAAATGAACAAACAAAATGCAGACTCATAGTCACAGAGAACATTTTGATAGTTGCCAGATCAGAGGGGGTTGGGAGGCTGGGTGAAAAAGGTGAAGAAATTAAAACAAATTGGCAGTTATAAAATAGTCACAGGGACATAAATGACAGCATATGGAGCACAGTTAATAATATAATAATAACTATGTATGGTCCCAGGTGGGTGCTAGACTTATCAAGGGGGTCACTGAATAAATTATATAAATGTCTAATCACTATGCTGTACCGCTGAAACTAATATAATATTAAATCTCAATTTAATTTTTTTTTTTAATTTAAAAAGACTAGTAATTGAAAAGCTCACATGGCATAAGAATGGCTAACTACATGCTATATTGCTAACTTTATAGCAAAAATGCTGCTACTCTGAGGTTGC
Organism: Pteronotus mesoamericanus; assembly: GCF_021234165.1. Lineage (NCBI taxonomy): Eukaryota > Metazoa > Chordata > Mammalia > Chiroptera > Mormoopidae > Pteronotus > Pteronotus mesoamericanus. Next base: position 29,309,499 of record NW_026555085.1, on the reverse strand, counting down.
TAAGAATTACCTACTTTGCTCTGGCTGGTATGGCCCAGTGGATTGAGAGCCATATTGTGAACTGGAAGGTCACCATTTTGATTCCTAGTCAGGGCACAAGGCTGTATTGACGACCAGGTCCTGGTTGGGGGCATGCAAGTGGTAACTGATAGGTGATTCTCTCGCACATCAATGTTTCTCTCCCTCCCTCTTTTTCCCTCTCTCTAAAAAATAAATAGAATCTAAAAAAAAAAAAAAAGAATTAGCTACTTTATCGTGTGACCTGATTTGTAGCTAAGCTATTTTTGAAACATATCAACATAATTTACTGTTAAAAAGTACCACTATAAAATCTCTTAATAAACAAATAATTTAAAACTGAAGTGAACCTGCATAGGTAAATTTTTGTGTAAATAAACTGTTTACTGAAAGTTATCAAAACTGATTTCCATGTAAAAAGAATGCATCAATGAAAGTATAAGTAATAAAATATACTAATTTAAAGTTAACATGCATATTAGAAAAAACCAAAAGTAACTGTAGCATGTTTGGAATTAGGCCAAGGAAATATTTATTTAGACAAGAATATTCTATAACTGACATCATTTAGAGTCACTCACACATGGCGTTAATTAGAATTAAGCTAAATTTAAATTGGTTTATCATTGTTTTTAACATTTCTACAGAAGATGAATCCCTTATAACTTATCTAGAGTAAGCCGGTACTATTTCCATTTTGTGCACCCGGTGATTTGCATAGACAGGGACATGGGTGGGGATTGCTGAGGGGAGCGGAGGTAGAGAGAGGTGGAGAAGAGTATAGGAGGGAATAAATAGTGATAGAGGGAGAGTTACCTTAGGGTGGTGAACACACAATACAGTGGACAGGTGATGTGTTGTGGAATTGTGCACCTGAAAATTGTAAAATTTTGTTAACCAATTTCACCTTTATAAATTCAATAAAAGGTGGGAAAAAAAGATTTACTTAAAAGCTAATTCCCTCATGAAGTCTTTGCTCACCATTACCAGGCAAAGAAGTAAGTTCTGTTTTTCACTGCTCTTATAGCATAAATGTTTGTACAGTGAATTTTTCATTTGACTTTTATTTTTTTCTTTCCTGCTACTGGCCACCCCAGTATACCCCTGAGTATAACACAGTAGATGTTATGCATGCATCTGAAGAAAGGATGACGGAAGAATTAAGTATGTGGTTTTTCAGGGAACTATATTCTAACCATTTGAAATAACCAGCAATCAAGCAAGAACATATCATAAGATAATAATATCTCAAAAATTCATAAAGTAACTGCATGCATAGAATGATTTAATTGTTTTATAACTTTTGTTAAACATAAAACTACATTGCTTACGCGGTCCTTTTGAATTTTTGTTATGTGTTATTATTTCTACTACAGATTGCTACTGGAAGAAGTAAATGTGCAGAAAAAGAAAGACTTGTAAATATATTCTCATTTATTAATTCCAGGTTTTTAAGAAAGTATAAAATAAAACAAGTAGGAATTTACTAACAAAAATAAAGTGCGCTAAGCTTCCCTTGACCTTGTGGAAAGCAATGGTGCCTTTCCAGTCTTCCACTTTCAAGATTCTAAGAAATTATGTCCAATTTAATTATGGAAAGAAGATAAAAGGCATTAAGGATGGAAGTTGCATTGAAGAGAAGGTTCATTGAAAAAAATCCAGATTAATGTGAAAATAATTCACCAGTTCAATTACCTGAGAAAATGAAGATGGGAGTTTCTAGTGTTATTGATGACAATAATGGAAAGGAGAAAGGGAACAAAGAGTTTAATTGAGTGCATGTGAAGAGACAAAGAGAGCTTAACTGAAAGCAAAGGTCAAGCCAGGTCTTGCCCAGAGACACACAGAGTTTTGAAAGCATGTATTAAAAGAGAAATTCACCCCAGAATGATAAACTAACATCTTTCAAGGAAAGAAGTAACCATTAATCCAAGGTTATGCAAGTCCATAAAACACATTAAAATAGTCCATAAAACAGTACATTTGTTTGTCATTTGTGAGTTAATAAACTGTAAAAAGCTTCTCTTCACTACATTTTATTGTCATTTATCAAGTTACTATTGTACTCAGGAGACGAATGTCTATAGGTGACATCCACCATTGTGGGGTAGGTTTGTTACTAAAGCTAGTATTAACTACAGCAAGAATGCTCAACCAAAAAATTCTGAGCATTTCTAATGGGAAGCAAACATTTATAGTTTATATTTCCAAAGGTTGATTTCATGAGAATAAATTAACTTCATTTAAAATTATAAACCACTCATATCAGAAGTAGTTCATGTTTAATGGGAAAATCTTTAAATATACAATTAAAAATAGTTTAAAAGAAAATCACCCTTAATCTGACCACAGAGGCAATATCATTTAAAATATTTTAATGCTTATTCTTTTGGCTTCTTATTTAAGGATATATAAAATATAAATACTTGAAAGTGTTATCCTGTACTACATACTATTTTATAATATCTACTCTAATATATATAATAGGATGTGCATGCTATTCTACAATGTATATTTTTCATTTGTATATTCTGTAAATATATTCCATGTTATAATCAAATATGCTGCTAAATTAATTTAGTAACTTCATGTAAGAACACTCTGACTTTAATTTATTAAAGCATTCTTCCATTTGGATTTGCTTAGTTTTATAAAACTCTAAATTTAAAAAAAAAATCTACTGTCACTAAGCGGTAGACAATGCTCAAGAATACAGGTTGGGGAACAAGCCATCAGCAATCAGTTATGTGTGTACAGTAGGAGTCCAGGTGTTGGTAGGGCAGTAGGCCTTCAGATCATGCAGGTTTGTGGAGACTTGTCTAGAGCCTGGGTGGGCAGCTTTAGGTCAGTTATGCAAGGCTCCAGTTTTCCTTTCTAGAGACTACAGAAAATTTATCACCAACCCAAGCCTGCAAGATCACAGTGGAACCACATTATTCACCATTTCAACATTCTTGCTATGTTTGTAAGATTTCAAATCCTTAATTCCCAAAGGGGAAGCTACTGAGTTCTGAGGATCTTTTCTAGCAGCTACTGGAGCTAATTTACAGTCATGTAAGCAGGCAACTTCAATCACAGTCATTTGCTCAAGTCTTAAATTGAGAAGGATGCAATTTATGAAGGAGATTCTTTGAGGATTCCGTTTGGCTGATGTTTGTGGCATAGGATGTCCAAAATTGAACATATTAATGGTCACAGAGTTGAGTTTCTGACACAGAGGAAGCATTTTTGTTAGCAGAAGCAGTAAATCCAAGTCCTGACAACAAATCGAAGTCCTGACAACAGGATTACTGTAGCATTTTGAAATCCTAGAGCCAATTCTATGGGATAACATTTATAGCCACTTTTTGTTTCTGGCAGCTTAGTCTTGAGCCTGGTTTTCCAGCTTTAAAAATATCTATGCCTTTCTTAATATACTTTACAAATTTTTACCAGCTTAATCAGCTAGAATCAGCTTCTTTAGCATACAACTAAAAATGCTAATCAAGACAAAAATTTGTTCTAGAATAGGCTATCAACCAAAGAAAAAAAATTCACAGAAACTGAAAGTGTCTCAAACTGGTTATGTGATCTATTTGAGGATGATGTATATGAAATCTTAGCTATTAATAGCAGACAAGACTCTTACTAACATATGATAGTGGGGGAATGGTTAAATCCTCTTGTGATCTAGAAAGTATTAGTGCATAGGTCTTCAGAATCCAAGAGACTATTGACAGAGAACAAAGTGAATAGCATGAGGTAGCCAAGGGTTTTGAGGTAAGAAGATTGATTCCAACACCAATGGAAATGGGATAAAAAAAGCTAAACAACTAAAAAATAAGTGCAACAACAACAACAAAATCTAGAAACCCTAATTATTCAGGGAAAAGAAAGATTGTGTGTGTGTGTATGTGTGTGTGTGTATGAATTTATATACATACTCATATATATGTGCATATATGTGTATATGCATACACACACACAAATATGCTTAAAGAATATTATGTGCATGACCATGATAGGAAAGATGAGCACTGAACTAAAAATTTTATTTTATTGGTTCCAGCTCCTAAAATACTGTATGGCCTTGATCCATCAATTTCCTTGTAATGTGTTGCCAATTTTCACCCTCCTCACACTGTACCAGAAAGTCTCCAAATATAAAACTAGAATAAGATTCTAGCATATCTTAGAATTCCCTACCAAATGAACTAGATGAAGCTATTCATTTATCATAGATGACACCTGGAAAATATTGTGAAAATGATTAGTGAATGCTAAACCAAGAAAATGGAAACATATTTTAGATGGGCTAAACTTCTCAATAAATTGTGCTTATCAAAAATTCTGGATTGCCTATGAAAGTTTCATTGTTGTTCAGTGATATATCCTAAGAACCTAAAACAGTTGTTGATATTTAGTCTGCACTCAATAGTTCTGAAAAAGAATGCTAATCGAAGATATGAATTAGGTGTGGTTATTGACCATGTGAATTAGTTTCAATGTGTACAATGATGCCACACCATCAGGAAAGTCAGATGAATATGAAGTCACTGGAGGTACTACTAGAAAATTACTGATGCCCAGTCTCCACATCCTGGAATCCTATTTAAATTGTGGGGTTGGGAACCAAAACTGTCATTTTGAAAGAGCTTCTCAGGTGATACAGAATAGGAAATCCTCAGAATTAATAAGAAAGTAATTTTGGAATATGCATATCAGATGCACCCACTTACTTACCTCAAACTACATCCTTGAAAAGCTCCAAGAATGTATTCAGTTCTCTGAGGTTTTAGAAATCATTAACAAGGGAAGTATGAACATGATAGAAAGTGCCAATTTCTATTATCTATAAGCCAATAACACACAGAGCAGCTGTTGCTGCAGTAAAAATTAGTTTTCTTTTTTTAATGCAAATGATGGAAGCAAAAGTTAAAGTGATCCCAGCTACATTAATAGGAAACACGATCAGAGTCATAATCAGAATGGTGTGACCTAGAGGTCTCCCTAATGGTGACTGATTTATCTAGAAATTGCTCAGACCACAAGAGATGGCCAACTTACTAAATTCATACTTGATTTATAAAATTAAAAAATGGCTGGGTCTGGTGAACAGAGATCTAATTAAGTCATTTTGACAGAGCAAATTCCTGTTCGTGTTCACAGACAGAGGCCTTGAGTAAAGTGGAGGTTGGGAATATGTGATAATGTCACAGCCGTACATTTTTTGCCTGTAACATGGGGCTTACGCTTAGGTGTGCAATGTCCTGCCTGGTGATATTAATACCATGAAAAAAAAAGCCATAAGCAAGTTGTGATACAACCCAAGGACAGAAATGCCTAGAGCCTCAATGTCAATTGTTAACTGAAGTACAGCCACACTGTGGCTAATAAGAAGATAAATTCTGGAGCAGAGATGCCCGAGTTCAAGTCTAAGCCCTAGTACTTACTAGTTGTGTGACTAAAAGCAAGATACTATCATTCTATTTGCATGTGTGTTGTCATCCAATAAAACAAAAATAATGATAATAAGTATTTGTTCAGTGCTGAGTATTAATATGTAATAAATGTTGAATGGTGTCTGGTACATAATGTGTTATGTGAATCAGATGTGTTTATAATAATAAGCCTAAACTTTACATACACACACACACAAACACACACACACATTTATATGCATTTACAGTCTTTATATATATATACGCACACACATACATATACAGCCTATACTTTACATATATATGTGTGTGTGTGTTTACATATATATGTATATTTACACTTTTTAAAAAAATTTTATTGAATGTATTGGAGTGCCATTGGTCATATGATTATAAAAGTTCAACTGTACAATTCCATAATACATCATCTCTATATTGTACTGTGTATTCACCACCCCAATTCAAGTCTTCTTCCATCATTTATCCCTTTATACACGCTACTACCTCCCCCAGCCCTCTTTCTTTCTGTTAATCACCATACTGTTGTCTGTGTCTATGAGTTTTTTTTCCTTAATCCCTTCAACTTTTTTACCTAACCCAGCAACACTCCTCCCCTCTGACAGCTGTGAGTTTGTTCCCTGTGTCTATGATTCTGTTTCTATTTTATCAGTTTATTTTGTTCATTAAATTACACAGGTAAGTGAAATCATATGATACTTGTCTTTCTCTGACTGGCTTATTTCACTTAGTATAATGCTATCCAGGTTTATCCATTCTGTGGTAAAGGATAAGATTTCATTCTTTTTATGGCTGAGTAGTATTCTGTGGTATAAATATACCACAGCTTTTTTACCCGCTCATCTACTGATGGGTACTTGGGTTGCTTCCGAATCTTAGCTACTGTAAAAAATGCTGCAATAAACATCAGGGTGTATATATTCTTTTAAATTAGTATTTTGGTTTTATTTGGATATATTCTCAGAAGTGGAATCTCTAGGTAATAAGGCAGTTCCATTTTTAATTTTTTGAGGTATCTCCATACTTGTTTGTTGTTTAGTGATGATAGCCATTATGACAGGTATGAGGTAATAGCTCTTTGTGGTTTTAATTGTTTGGGGGATTTTTTGGTGTTAAGTTATAAAAGTTCTCTATAAATTTTGGATACTAACCTCTTCTTAGAGGTATCATTGGTGAATACGTTCTCCCAATCAGTAAATAGTCTTACTTTCTTGATGGTTTGTTTGCTGTGCAAAAACCTTTTAGTTTGACGCAATACCTTTTATTTATTTTTTTCTTTTCTTTTCATTGCCCAGGACAATATGTCAGAAAAAAATATTGCTACAAGAGATGTCTGAGATTTTACTGCCTATGTTTTCTTCTAGGACTTTTATGGTTTTGAGTCTAACATTTAAGTCTTTAATCCCTATGGAGTTTATTCTTGTATACGGTGTAAGACAGTGGGTCTAGTTTCATTTTTTTTTCATGTATGAGTCTAATTTTCCCAACACCATTTATTGAATAAATTGTCTTTAGCCCATTGTATGTTTTTGCCTCCTCTATCAAATATGAATTGACCATAAGGTGTGGGTTTTTTCCTTCTGGGCTCTCTCTTCTGTCACATTGATTTACATGTCTGTTTTTAAAGAGCAAACCATTATTTTGATACTATAGCTTTTTACAATAGTTTGATATTGGGTAGTGTGATTCCTCTAACTTTGTTCTTCTTCCTCAAGATTTCTGTGGTAATTTGTTGTTTTTTGTGGTTCCATATGAATTTTTGAAATATTTTTGCTAGTTCTGTGAAATACGTCATTGGTATCTTGATAGTAATTGCATTGATTCTATAGATTGCTTTGTATAATATTTTTTATTTCATGATTTTAATGCTACCTATCCATGAACACATTATATCCTTCCAATTATTGGTATCTTCTTTAATTGCTTTCTTCAGTGTCTTATACTTTTCTGAGTACACATATTTTCTATCTAGGGTTAAATTTATTTGTAGATACAAATTTATACAAATGAAAATGGATTACTACTTTACTTTCTCTTATAATTATTATTTGTGTACAAAAATACAACCAATTTCTGTATATTGATTTTGTATCCTACTATTTTAGTAAATTCATGTATCATTCTAGAATTGTTTTTGTGAAATCATTAGGATCTCTGTATACAGTATCATGTCATCTACAAATAATAATAGTTTTACTTCCTTTCCAATTTGGATGCCATCTACTTATTCTTCTTGTCTGATTGCTGTGGCTAAGAATTCCAGTACCATGTTGAATACAATTAGTGAAATTGGATATACTTGTCATGTTCCTGATATTAAAGGAAATGCTTTAAGTTTTTGCTCATTGAGTAAACAAAGACAGTGGGTTTGTCATATATGACCTTTGTTACATTAAGATATGTTCCTTCTATTTCCATTTTTCTGATAGTTTTTACCATAATGGCTCCTAGGTTTTATTGGTTCTTTTTTTGCATGTATTGATATGATTATGTGGTTTTTATCCTCCAGGTTGTTTATGTGTTGTATCATGTTTTTTGATTTGAAGATATTACACCAACCTTGCATCCCATTAATAAATCCCACTTGACCATGACATATGGCCTTTTTAATGTATTACTGGATTTAGTTTGGTAATATTTTGTTGAGGATTTTACCATCTATGTTTATCAGAGATTTGACCTATGGCTTTCTTTCTTCGTTGTGTCTTTATCTGGTTTTTGGAACTAACATAATATTGGCCTCATTAAATGAGCTTGGGTGTCTTCCTTCCTCTTATATTGTTTAGAATAGTTTGAGAAAAGTAGGCTATGGATTTTTTTTCTTTAAATTGTTAGTAAAATTCACTGCTGAAGCCATACAGTCCAAGAAATTTGTTTGGCATTTTTTTATTATTCCTTCAATTTCATTAGTTTTACTCTGTCCAGATTCTTTGATTCTTTCTGATTCAATTTTGGTAAATCAAATGTTTCTAGGAATTTATTCACTTAGTTCAGATTTCCAATTTGTTGGCAAATAGTTGTCTGTAATATTTTCTTACAATCTTTTGTATTTCTGTGGTGTCAGTTGTTATGTTTCCTCTTTCATTTATGATTTCATTTATTTGAGTTAACTATATTTTTGGACAATTCTGGTTAAAGATTTATTAATCCTGTTAATCTTTTCAGAGAACCAGCTTTTGGTTTAATTGTGCTTTTGTACTGTTTTTTGGACTCTATTTCATTTATTTATGCTCTAATGTTTATAATTTTTTTTCTTCTACTCACTTTGTCTTTGCATGCAGTTCTTTTTCTAGTTCTTTTAAGTGTAAAGCTGGATTGTTTATTTAAAATTTTTCTTGTTACTTGAGGTGGGCGTGTAATGTTATGAATTTTTCTCTTAGGATTGTTTTTGATGTATACCATGGCTTTTGAGTTATTGTTTTATCATTTTCATTTGTTTCAATGTATCTTTTGATTTCTTCCTTGATTTCATTGTTAACCCATTCATTGTTCAGTAGCATGTTATTTAGTCTCCATGTCTCTGTGTTTTTAATTTTTTTCTTGTGCTTTATAGTCTCATACAATATTGGTCCAAGATGCTTGAAATGGCTTCAATATTCTTAAACTTATCGAGAGTTGTTTTGTGTCCTAACATGTGGTCTATCATGAAAAATGTTCTTTTGCTTTGGGTGAAATGCTCTGCAGATATCAATTAAATCCATCTGAAATAGTGTATTATTATTTAAGGCTACTGATTCACTGTTGATTTTCTGTCTAGAAAATCTATTGATGTCAATGGGGTGTTAAAAATCCTTACTATGACTGTATTACTATTAATCTCTCCCTTTATGTCCACCAAGACTTGCTTTATACGTTTAGGGGCTCCTGTAGAACATATACTGCCAGAGCCTAGGGTGAAGGGTGGCAAATAAAATTTTGTGCATTCACCATTTAAAAGGTGCCTGTGTGTCTAGCAAACTCTTGTATCTCTTTGATGGACAGAAACCCCATCATTTTTCACAGCCAGTTATTAAATGGTCTCTTCATGGCTCTAACACTCTGGGCTATTGAGCCCCGCTTGGGGTTTTGAACTCACAGTTTTCAGGGGGAACCCCCAATGGCTGAGCTATCCACCTGAAATCTCAGCATTTACCTGTGGGAGCAGGGCCAGGTCTTTTATCTGTTCTATCAGTCTCAGCGTTTTTTGTGTTTTTTTTTTTTAATGTAAATCTTTGGTTATAGAAATTCTCTTCAGCTCTGGCTGGCATGGCTCAGTGAATTGAGTGCTGGTCTGAGAACCAAAGAGCTGCCAGTTTGATTCTTAGGGCACATTCCTGGGTTGTGGGCCAGGTCCCCAGTTGGGGGTGCATGAGAGGCAACCTCACATTGATGTCTCTCTCCCTCCCTTTCTCCCTCCCTCCCCCTTTCTCTAAAAATAAATAAATAAATCTTTAAGAAATTATCTTCAGTTAGTCTTCAGTTGGTTCTTCGGGGTGATTTTTCTATAATTTAGTTTTCATTCCAATTTGGTTTTGGAAGGGGGTGAGTACAACTTCTACCTCCTCCACCACTGTCTCAGATTTCCTCAAGCCTGGGCTTCAAAATTCTGAGATTTTATTGCATGAGATACATGATTAACTCTTTTTGTAAGCCATCGAGAAAGGTTTTATGTTAGGAGCAGGTAAAATTTAATAACACAATATAAAAAATATAATAAAGTAATTACCAAAGAAGAAGGGAGCTACACATGTATGCTATACGTGCAGACATATACTGTTTGGGTTGTCAGAAAAAGGATTAATCTTAAGAGTTAAAGGATATTTTTTAAAATAAAATGATAAAACATAGCTCTTTTGAAAGCTCACTTTTGAATTCTGTAAATATTTGTGCAACTTGAAAACATAATTTATGAAAAAAGTAACAATATAATGTTAAAGGAATTATGTAATTCCTTAAATTATAGAGAGACTAGCAGGCTACAGTACATTTAATATTCAAGATTTAGCTCTGGGAAATAAAAGACCAATAAATTTCAGGCAATTTTAAAATGACATGGAGAAACTTTAATGAAGTTGTTTAAAATTAACTATTTTGGATTTTGAATATGAAGATGTTTTGGATATATTCTGTGTTTAAAATAGTGAATAAGTCAAGTTTTCTTTCGAATAGTCAATGTAAAACAATCAAGAATAAAGCCTCATATAAGAATAAAAGATCTAAATAATAATAACTTAATAACGATGATGAAGATGGAACTGTTTTGTGTTAAAGTAAAGAAAACCTCCTGAAAAAATAACTGAATTGTAACATCTCCCCTGAGATGATCAATAAGTCAAAGTTCTTAGCCCTGTACACTCAATTGTAAGGAAAAGACCACAAAGATACTGATGCTTGAAATGGTGCAATTTTCCCAAAAATTTGCTTTTTGAGTGTCTGAGGAAAAAAGTGAGTTTGATGTAAACAGTAATTTAGAAGAACCTGCTTGGGGATTGCATGATATAATTTAAATTATAGTCTAGGGAGAGATATATATCACTATCCCTGACTCTATCCATTTCTGTATCTAACTCTCACTATTGGAAATCTGATGATAGATGACATATTTATAAATTATATTTTAAAGATTAAATATATTTAACCCTCTTTTAGGTCTTTTTTTAATAAGTCAATGAGTAAACTCATTTCATTTTATGCCTCTTATTTTAAATATCTTATAATAATTACATATTCAATGCTGTATTATAATATTGCATTTGTATTTTCAGTTTATAATTGAAGTGTTTAAAATTATTAGATAATGTTTTCCCCTCTAGAATGTCTTAATATATAGTTGAACTAATTTTCAACATAACTCCCTATTTTAAATAACTAGTCAAATTTTATAATATAGTTTAGCAGCCACCATAATAGCTAAGTTAATCAGGATTTTTATTATAAATTTCCAGCTATGCTCAGGTATTTTCTCAGGCATTTTATTTCTAATATTTCTGATAAGGAATTTTAAAGAATAAATATGTGTTTATGTTGGTACATACCACATGAATTTAGCTAATATATGTAGATTACATGATACTTGAGAAGGTTCCTAAATACTGTTCATGTGGGTCACATTAGATATGGAACTTGGTTAATTTCTACCTTATGCATGGTAGGGAATACATAGAAATGATATGATTCCCAAAAAAGTGCTTGAATTTCCATTTCTATGGGAATTGAATTATGCATTTAACACTGGACTCAAATTAGTTAAGGTCTCCCACTTCTCCAAAATAAAGCACCAAATGGAGCCTATTTTCTCTATTGTCTGTTTTTGACTGACAGATTACCATGTAAGCGAATTGCCAAGAAAGATAAAATGTATCAAAAAAGTCTTGCCTATACCATAATACACACATTATTTTTGAAAGTGAGTTATTATTCTTCAAAAATTTAGAATCTTAAGTAGAGGCAATTTTACTTCAAGGTAAGGATTAAGCACTGCAGTAGAAAACCTGCCATATTTTATACCACTCATAACTTACTAGCACCTAAAAACAAAACAAAACAAAACAAAAACTAACTTTGTGCCCATTGACTAAAACCACATGCAAAACATAACTTCACACTTGCATTATCAATCAAACCTACTATTCTCAACAGTTCATTTAGTAAAGAAAAATGAGATACTGCATTTTTCTAAGAATTCCCACCACAATTCTAATGATAATCGAACTTAGTCAAATATGAGACGTCCACGTTGCTATCTTGTTACAGATTCTCTAAGATCAGGCATAATTATGATAAATGTTGACAGCTGGACACTGCCAACTTCTCATTTATAAGGTTGATGTAGTTTTTAAATCTTGTAGACAAGGAATTTGAAGAACAAAAACTGCTTCATCAGCAGCTGTTCAACGTGAACAATTAAATCTAGACATATGTGTACAAGAGAACAGTTTATCAAAATGCTATTGGCTATAAGTAATCCCAATTTAACTTCATGATCCTCATTACAGGCAGGTCATTAACTAATTGAGAATGGTGTCAGAGGCTTTATTTAGAAAAGTACTCCCATTAGGATGCCTTCTAAGTAAGTAAGAGGACACTTGTCCATGAGACTATATCCAATTAAGACATTTAGTTATTGTAGAAAAGAAAGAAATGGAATTTTATAAGGAGAAGATAAAATGACCTTTGAGTATACAATGTAGTGTGTCCTGCAGAAGAGAAGGAGATCTGTAAAGTATTAAATCTAGAAGTGTTAAAATCTAGGATGGTGATTAGTTAACTATAGATAAATAGTGTCAAAGGTTTCTTGGGTTTTCCTTCTTGATACTAAACCTAATACGTAATTTAATAAAACCTTGTGTAAAATATAAATGTACTAATATTGTGTTCAAATAAACTATTTGTTCTGTCTTGGGGGGAGTGAACTGCCTAGTTAGGAATTAGTCAGGTAGTTAAGAACTAGTGGAAAAATCCCTTAGAAAAACTTAACTTCTTTCCTGCCAGAATTTATCCCATCCCATTATCCTACCAAACTTCACTCAGATGATGAAGGTCCTTGGCTGCTTCAGTTCTGCCAAACAATGGAATATGAAAGGTAGCCAAAATTCCTGCTATAACTAGGAATAAGCAAAATCCTTAGGAGGTCCCATTTAAATTGTTGGTAATAAGCTTAGAGAACTTTTAGTGGTCAACACTTTTCATAGCTCTTCAGGTTTTGCTCCTCTTGTGATGAAATCTAAAATATAGTCCGAAAGCAGTTTTCTATAAGTTTACTGTAGGTCCCAAGAAATTCTTTAAACTGTAAACAAACCAGAAAGTTCTTTAATATTTTTTTAAAACCACAAGTGTTTTGGAACTTTTTCATTGAAGTTTGTATTTAGGTGAATTATCATGTAATACTTGTTATCAAAGGTTCTTTTGCTAACTTAAATGTGTGTACTATGATACATGTGATATGAGCTACAAAATATAGTCAGATTTTCTTGTTGAATATTATTTTTTGGATTATCTGAAAAATTAATATGCTTCACTAAGTATCAAAAAAAAAAAAAAAAGAACATCAATATCTTCACCAAGAGTTCACTCTTTTGGGGATTATTCACAAAAGGTTAGATTATGGTTTTGCGGGGAGAGGATTTCCACACCAAGTAGTTTCAAAGTTGCTATTCCAAACTAAGAAAGCATTTGTTAACTTCCCAATCAACCTACCAGTTGTCCAATTCAAGATAAAGGTCAAATGTCACATCTGCCCTCTTTAGCATTGTTCAAAGAAGTGTGTTTTGAGAGAATCTGTAGCATGGTCATCAGAATGGGAAGGCAAGCCTAGTATCTACATTTTCTGCGTGTGCTTCTTGCCACTGGCACAGCAGTAGAGACAACAATTGCACTGGCAATAGCAATAGCAACGACAACATGTGTGCTTTATTGCTCTTGTGGTCATGTTTGGAGTCTATGACAACTGAATGAACTCTGCCTCTTCATCTGCTACTGAGAATTCTCATCTTTTTTTCCTGTAAGCGTAGGGTACGCTTTTTTCCGAACTGATTTTGGTTTATCCATGAGACATACTTTGACCCAGGAAATGTGGGCAAAAGTTAAGATGTACCAATTCTGAGCATAGGCCTTAGAAAACACTGTGTATTTACACTTGCTCTCATATTCCCAGCCATTATAATGACAAGAATGCCCCAGCTATCCCACTGAACAAATGAACTTAAAAGACTCATGGTTTAGACTTGTACCCCAGCTAAGTCTTGGAGGAAAGGTCAGCTGAGCCCAACCAAAGCCAACATAATCTACTACTGTCCATTGATCTGCAGTCCTGTGAACAAAATGGTCACTGCTTTAAACCACTATGTTTGGAGATGATTTGTAATACAGCAACAGCTAGCTTGTTCTCTTCTTTCTCACTCACTCTGTTTTTTCATTCAAGGATAAATTTCAGAATAATTTTATGTTACACCAATCTGGTTCTTAAGATGCTTTGATTTCTGATAATCAAGTTCCACCAGCAAATAAAATGGGGAAATAGAATCTCGTAGCTAAAAGAAAAATCTTCTCTTTTCCACAGATGGTGTGATGACTTTTACAGATCTTTTAGTGATTTTACTATCTGCGGTTGGGTATTTCTGAATAAAGCCCTTAAACCTTTTATGTGACAAAGGAGAATAATCTAAAGTACATTAAAAGAAAACAAATATCGCTGTGTGTGCATTGAGAATATTATTGAATTTTGAATATTTACTGCTCACTAAATTTCCAAATATTTTACACTAGGTACAGAAAACAAATCTTTGGATTTCCTAAAACTCAAGTCAACTACAATATTTTATTTGACATTTTTATGAGATAGCCAAGAAACTCTAGATAACATTGTTCTATTCTTATTTTATTGATCAGAAAAGGTAAGCACAAAAACATTAAACAATTTTTTCCAAACAAGGATGCAGCCAAGAATTATGATGCCTTCAAAATTCTTTTCTGTTCAATCCACTATGTAGAATATCTGGTGAAGTTGAATAGTAATACTTTCTGCCTATGGAACATCAAAACATTTTATAGTCCTTTATAAATTCTTTTACTTCCTGAGATTGGAAAATCAAAATGTCTTATAGATAGCGCAGTGAGTCACAGTGATTTGCATTACATTTACAAAATGCTTACACATCAAAACCATCCCCATAAATTTCTATTAACCCTCAGCATTTGCAAACCAAGAGCATTTCTAGCTTAAAAAGTTTCAGTATTAAGTCAACATTTAAATTCAACTTTTTTTGTATAGATTTCTCTCTTTTTCTTATTAGACTGATGCATACTTTAAAAAAGTGAACGTATTATACCTTTCTTTAGACTTTATTAATTTCAGTAATTTAAGAATCTAGTCAACATGTATTTTTTGAAGAGCCAACATCTTTAAATATGAATAAATGTTTTGAATTCTGTACAGATATAAAAGTCATATTTGCCCTGACTGGTGTGTCTCGGTTGGTTGGGCATCACACTGCAAAGGGAAAGGCTACTTGTTCAATTCCTGGTCAGGATGCATGCTGGGTTGCAAGTTTGGCTACCAGTTGGGGGCACATGTGAGAGGCAACTGATCAATGTTTCTCCCTTACATCAATGTTTCTCTCTCTCTTTTTCTCCCTCTCTTCCTTCTCTCTAAAAATAAATAAATAGCATCATTAAAATAAATAAATAAAAAAACAGCCATATTCAACTTCTCAAAAGAAAACTGGTAACTTTAGAGTAAGCATCACAAAATGATGAAAAATTACATTCTCAGAGTCAGATCAGTTCAACACAAAATTCCTAATTAGAAAAATGCCGTAGTGGATTTCTAGTAGTTACTTCATTTAAAATAATTGAGAAGTGTTACATTATTTACTTACAAAGTATCTTATTACAAGAGCCAGCATTTACTATTTTTTCTCTGTTAAAATTTATTAAAATGTTAAATATAATATATATTGAGGATTGTCATGGCTAATATGTGAAACATCTACTGGATCCTTTTAGATTTTATTCCACATATTATTTCCTTTAATATTTTTCTATGAATGTTGATGATCACACAATGTATGTTGTTAGAAAATCTTGTGAGAGTGAGGGGCAACCAATACCAGAGAAAATTTGATGAAATTGGCAAATCTCCAAATATTCCGCAAAGAGAAATAGGCAAAGGAGCAAATCCAAAGCATATAGAAAGTTTCTGAGGTAGTTAGAAAATATAGGAGAACATGAATTTACATTGATACAAATCATAAGTAAACCAGCGTTTTGTTTTGTTTTTTACTACCAGGAGAATAACCTGCGTGTAGTAGAGGATTAATACAGGGTCATTTATTTCCTTGCTTGATGTGCTTCTTGGAAAGCAAGAAGTTCGAAGGTTGTGTCAAGGGGCCTGTGGTGAAAAATTATGGGATCTTGGGGGAAAAAACACAGTGGTATGGAGCTAATAAAGTTATGGAAAAGAGAGTATATAAATACTTACAGGCAACTTTGAGGTCAAAGAATAGTGGTGGGAAAGGTGTGAGGGGCCAGAAAATAAAAGATTTTCCTCTGAAGATGGAAGTTAAATATTTTGTAGTAGAGGTATTTTGTGTAGCTGAAATGAAGGCTACGAAAGTTGAGAAAGAAAATACTGTGAATATTCACAAAAGAAAAATGACATACTGCCTTTTCTTTTTTAATTAGAGTACTGATCTCACAATATTCTACTGAAAACACATGTACAATAGAGGGCAGGATACAAGCCAAACAATTTATAGAATATTAAAAAGTTCTCATATTTCTTACCACTTGCTGAGATGTATACTCCAAAAATGTGTGAATTTTCTTTTAAAAATAGAGGCATTTTGTGACCTGAATAACTATATCACTACAGCTTGCTTTCTTTTTCTCCTTTCTTGTCTTCTTTCACTTACCTTTCTCTTACTAATAGTATTCATAGTTTTCTATTACCAACAAACTTTTTACAGGCTTTCCCACACTTGAAGAGGCACTGACACCCTGGGATCATCTGGAGACAGACAATTACAGAAGACAAATTCACACAGCAAGCATACCTTCCTTTGCAAAGTGATATTACAACAAGAAACTTAGTTAATGATTATTTATTAAGGTAATATGTGCTTAGAATAGGATAGACAGTGTTTAGGAGTAAAAGAAACTGTCTACATGTATGAGAATAAAAGAAAAGATGTTTAATGGAACAATTGCATAAACAACACAATTGATTACTTACAGATACTAAAAACAAAAATTATTTTACTGCTTCATTTAAAACAAAAACACTTTTATTTAGCAGCTTTTCAAAGCCAAAGCACTGTCCTTATTTTTGATGATATAAAAATGAGTAAGGCCTTGATCTTTTACTCAATACAATGTAATCTTATATGAGAAATTTACAAATGATTTTAGCGCAATGTTAAAGTATTAAAGGCTATAGTGGCCTTTAGTATTTTGTGCAATTACTATGATGACACACACACAAAAAACACTTTAACAATGGTTATGTTATAAGAAATTTTAACGTAGAAAATATTTAAGTGATGTATAAAAAAAAAAAGTAAGATCTTTCCAGAGTCAATGAATGGCAACTCCTTCTCTACTTCATAGAAATCCAAATTTAGATACTAAATGATGGCTGAGTAGAACAGGTGCTCAGATACTATGTATTATATTTGTTAAATTTGTGCTAAGCTGTAATTCCATGGACTCATTGTTATATATTTTGATGTGTTATGTTCAACTAATTAATAATGTTATAGTTATATTAATTGGTCTATATACTATATTAATTTATATTATATATTTCACATAATCTATATTATACCACAATGTATTTATATACATTTATATGTATCATTTATGTTATATTTATTACATACTAAATTATGTGGTCTATAGTAAATTATTGATAGTTTCTATGTCCTTTCTCATGCTGATATAGTTTGCAGTAAGTTCTTCGTAGTTTCCCTGCAAAATTACAGTTTGCTGTAATATTTTCTGAGCTCACTGAGCTTCCTTTAGAACTGTTGTTTGGAACTCAATATCTGATAGTTTCCTTGCCTCTATTTCATTTAGTTCTCTTTCTGGGGATTCTTCCCTCCCTTTCAAGTGAGGGGTATTTCTTTGTCTTCCCATTATTTGTGAGACTCTTCTTTTTTTTTGTTTCTGCTTCTTAAGTTGATCTGTCTTGATTTCCTGACTTTGTGGTGTGAACTTCTATGGTAGGAGACTGCTGTTTTTCCTTTCTGGATCTGCCTCTGATGTCAGATGTTGTCCCTGTCTGAAATTAGACAGTCTGTTCGAGGCTTCCAGTGATCTACTGGTTGTGGCTGTTTCCTCCAGCTGTTAATCCAGTCATGCTGCACTCAGCAGGCTGCCTTACACAGCTCAGGGCGGGGAAGACTTCCTCCTGGGGGTGGGGTTATTGGGTCCTCTTACATTGCTGCCATATGAAGCATGAGTCAGCACCAAGATCCCACCGGCGACCCTCTTAGTTCTCTCCCCAAAGCCTCCTTCCCCAGTCTCTCCTCAGGTGTCTCTAGCCCACTCTGCTGCTGCCTTTGCCGGAGACCAGGGTAAGTGGCTGCAAATAAAAATTTATGCGTTGGCCCTTTAAATGGTTCTCTGCGTCTCCAGTCACCTCTCTCTGGCGGAGAGCATCCCTGCTGCTTTTTGAGGCTGGCTGTTTTCTGTGTACTTTTTGGGCTCTGGTGCTGTGGGCTGGAGATCCCCACTTTGGTTTAGATGCTGCTCATCTCAGAGGGATCCAACTGGCCATTTCAATATCCTTCTGGTGCTGCTGCCTGTGGGCACCCCGCTCGCCTTCTGTAGTCTCCACTGCAGTTCTTACCAGTTAGATTGCACTAAAGCCGACTTTTCTGTCTCCGAGGTTACAAGGCTCCTCTCTCGCTATTGTTCTGTTGTTTGGTCCAGGTAATTTCTTCAGAATTTAGTTGTAATTCCAGGTTGGTCCCGGGAGGAGGTGAGTGTGACTTCCACACACTGCTCCGCCATCTTGATTCCTCCTACATCTCCTATTCTTATCTATATCTTCTACAATCATGATAGCATAGTATTTATTTCTATTTTAGTGTATACAGTTTGTATAAATTGTCTTAAATGAGCAATAGATCAAGTTATATTATGAATGAAAGATCAAGGAGATAAGCCAGTTTAAGTCTCAGGTTTAACTCATTTCAATTCTGTAATTACACCACATGGTTGTCCATTAAACATAATAATTTAGTCTTAGAATGACTATATTTTAATAAGTTATGCCTAATATTTTCTTACTCTCAGTTCAGTATCATTTTAAAAATAGTTATTGAATTCCAACTCTATGTCAGGCATGTTCAAAGGCATTGGGATACAAAAATAAATATAGTTTGAGCCTAGATTATTCCACTAGTATATTTATATATATACTACTATACATACTAGTATATTTATATTTATAATGGTTTTAAAACTAATGAAACCACTCATTTTTTGTTCTGTGTAAAATTTACTTTGGGAGAAGTTAAAACTAAGAAAAAAATCAGTTATTTTCCTCTTTAAATTGTACTTATTACTTCTCAATTTCCTGCAAGTGTAAAAAAGGCAAAATCTCAGAGAAGCAGGTGCTGGAAACAGGATATCACATCTAGCTTTCATTGATTTGCTTTCTCTGACAGGACTTTTAATTACTTTCACAAGACACTGATTAAAAATGCAATTTTTTTCTTTTAACATCAGAAGTGCTTTTGTTGTTTTCATAATTTTATAAGAAAAACAGATGATTGTGTTCTTCTAAACTACTCACAACCATCCAGCCAAGGACATTTAAAGAAGAAACGATTTGGATTTTATTGATTACTAATGTCAATCATTTTATAATACATTAAGTATGATGTTCTTAATAAAGTATGTTACTGTGGATATTTTAAGCTGTGATACTTGTGAATTTTTATAAGAGTGTCAAGAAATCATTTCTCATCAAGATGGGTATAATTTTACTGAAGGAAACAACCATTAATATAAGTAAAGGTCAAGATACGCTGGCAGCAGCTATTTCCATGCCTTATTAGAGTGCTTTACTATTGATGATAATAAATATATAATAAAGAATATTAAAATTCTTCTTATATTTTATTTTAATACCTAGTAATGATTCAATTTGTGTGATTGTCTTTCCAACATTATCGTGGTCTTTGTAGTACACAGGGTAGTTGATTGTCCTTTCTGCTCTGAAAGGGGTTCATCCAGACAAGGGAAAGCTGTATACACAAAGGCAAGAATATACTAGATCTTGGCTATTGTAAATAATGCTGCATAAATGTAACAGTGAAAATATTTTTTTCAGATTGGTGTTTTGAGATTCTTAGGATATTCCAAGAAGTGAGATTGCGGGGTCAAAAGGCAGTTCCATCTTTAGCTTTTTGAGAAAACTCCATACTGTCTTCCACAGTGGCTGCACCAGTCTGCATTCGCACCACGAGTGCACTACGGCTCCCTTCCTCCACATCCTCCCCAGCACTTGTTGTGTGTTGATTTATTGATGGTGGCCATTCTGGCAGGTGTGAGGTGATAGCTCATTGTGGTTTTAATTTGCATCTCTCTGATGATTGGTGACATTGAACATTTGGAACATACTGACAGCTGTCAGAGGGGGTTGTGGGGGGCTGGATGAAAGAAGGTGAAGGAATTAGCCATACAGGGCATGGACACAGACAACAGTGTGGTGATGGCCAGAGGGAAGTGGGGGCTGAGGGTGCAGGGGAATTTATAATGGTGTCAACAATAAAAATAAAGTTTTATATATATATATATATATATATATGCTAAATATATATATAAATGCTAAATAGCATATATATAATATATATAAAAAATATATATGCTAAATAACTAAATGACATTATAAAAAGAGCCTCTACTCTGAACCTGTCTTCTGAGGTGAGGAGATACTTCATGAACCTAACTTAGATCAGCCTCTTCTCATGGTTGTGTCCTTTCCTCTTTGAATTCTAACATTGTTACTAGTCTGTATTTCACCATGCCCTCACCATTGAAACACTGTTAAATTATTTAGAATCCAGTTTTAAACACCAATAGCATTATATAAGTAATTTTCCCTATTATTTTTAACACATTTAAAGATATGATACATTAGTTTTATCCCCCTCAAAATTATAACCAGCGTTTTGTATAACATAAAAGCAAATTGCTCATTGCAAAATAGATCCTTATTTGGTTGACATCCAGCCATGGAGTGAATATCAATGTCATGAAAAATACTAAGATCCCTTAGTTGCCAATCAGAAGATTATGACATATTTTTCATGTAAGTATTATTAAAAAATATAGCAAATATCTTATAGTTAAAATGTTACACTATAGCTTGCCTCTAAGGAATTTACAAATATTCAAATAATAGTTACTGAAAGAAAGTATCTCACATTTTTCTTAAGGTAACTGTGCATTACCTTTCTTTTGAGCTTTTGGCTTAGATTATTCTAAGTGTAAATTTTAAAATTTCATACATTATTTTGGGTTTTTTTTTTGCAAAGTATAAAGACTAAAAGAAATACAAAAATTAAAAGAAGTAATGATATATGTTACCCATGTACCATGAAATTTATTCAATAGGCTAGTGGGTTAAACTTTAAGTGAGAAAGATTCACAAATTGGGTTAAAAACATCCAGTTATATTTTGTTTACAAAATACTCAGGGTACAACAAATAAACAATCACACACAGAAATAAATTGAAATAATTAACAATAATATATTAACAAAAGCCACAAAAAAAGTGTTATGACAATATTTTCAGGAAAAAGGAAACAAATATAGAAAAAATAGAAAAATAACCTTTACTGTATATTGCTAAATACAACCCAAATGACAATAAAAATAAATGTGCTAAAAATCTATGTTTAAAAATCTTGAAAAAAAAAACTGGAAAAGTATTTATTGTACCTTCTTCCTCACCTCAAAGAAAATCAGACCAGAAAAGTGTAGACAGCTATCAGAAGTAAGAGCATTATACTATATTGTATTAGGTTACAACATAAGAATGTAATAATGTTTTACTATAAATATAAAATAAAATAAAATAAAATCACACTTGAAAATATTAATCTTCCCCTGGAGTAGGCAAGGGTTTTAAGAAAACAGAGATAAAAACCATGCAGCAAAATATTAGGAGAAAATATTGTAGAAAATATTTTTAAAAATCTATCTTTAACAAAATATAAAATCAATATATAGAACAAATAGATTTCAAAAAGATGCTATTTTTATAAATTTCATAAATTCTATGTAGATAATTGTTTCTGTTTAAGGCCATTATCAACTTTGTAGGCAGGTAATTTTCTCTGCTGTTTCTGGAAAAATTAATTTATTTCTAGTTTACTTTTAATATATTCTTTGCGATAGCTACTAGGACAAATCCAGAGCTTTGTGTTCAAATTGCTTCACATAGGTTTTGGAAACCAAACCAGATCACCAGGAGTGGAAATGTCTGCAGCATGTTTCTCTCTGTCCAGATACCTACTTTCGCTTAGTTTTTGCCATCTGATTAATACTTATATTATTGCAGCTTAATCTCTACATTTAAACAAGTTTTAAGTAGAGTTGTTGAACAGAGTATTCATTTTTCCATACTATAAGTGAAAGATTCATATTTGTTCCTTTAAAAACAAACTATAAAAATCATCATGAATAAATATAAAGGCAAAATAAAATTAGAAAAGTTGTTTGCAACATATAAGCAAAGCTAAAAGTTAAAATTCTTAATATTTAAGAGATCTTTCAAACTTCTAATAGTCGTTTCATTTATTGGACATGAAGTCCAACATATGAAATTATTTCTTTTCATAGATCACGATAATTTGTTAATATCATCGTAGGATTTTAAAAGATCAGTGAAAATCATATTCATGGCTTATAAAGAGGTTATGCCTCTAACTTTCTTTTTCTTTTTAAATACTAAGTGATAAACAGAGACACATTTCTTGCAAGTAATAACTTGCAGTATATCTTGTTACTATGTACTACATCTAACTAATTTTAATCAACAATTCCAAATAACATTGATAAGCACAGATAGTCTTGCATTATGCATGTTTATGTGCTATATTCCCAATCTTAATGTAATGATCTCAACATTTTTACATAAAAATATTTTTAATATTTCTAAAATATCCTGTAGTCAAGCATTATTTGCCTCTCCATGCTACTTAACCTTATATTTAAATGTTGCATCATGTTGTTATTTCACATTCATTCAAATGCAGAAATGCGCCACTTGATTACTTTTTGTTAAGTTCTAATGAAATCTTCATCAATAGATGGGCCACAGTTAGCAACTGGTTTTTATGTAGAACTCCAGCATTACTATGACATTGCACTTTATCTTGCAGTGAGGGCAAGATTGTCTAACTCCTATTTGCTCTAAGAACAACGCTGGCTACCTAA
The DNA here is from genome assembly GCF_021234165.1 of Pteronotus mesoamericanus. NCBI lineage: Eukaryota > Metazoa > Chordata > Mammalia > Chiroptera > Mormoopidae > Pteronotus > Pteronotus mesoamericanus. The sequence goes on along the minus strand of NW_026555085.1, from coordinate 29,286,110 downwards.
CACAGCTGTTATAATAATGGTAATTTGGTGCTGATTGACAAAGAAGCTATCCAGAAAGAGAAATTCCATAACTATTATACCTCATATCAGATGTAAGAAGCAATTTCTCATAAACTACATCCAAAATATTCTGAGAGTGCAAGGGCAAGAATAATATGACAAAATATATTTTTCTAATCTGTATATTCCCCACTAGCTCCTGTAATTATTTTGTTCACTTGTTATAGTTTCTTGACAAATTTTAGTGATTAGATTTAGAAAATTAGAGACATTCACAGAATTGTAAATCCAGACCTTTCTAATCTTATCCAATATTTACATGCACATACACACATACAATTATAGATAGTCCAGAAAGAAGTCCATTAAGTATAGATCTAAATTTCCATAGGCCTAATTAATAAAAATGTATTAAAAATGCTTTAAGATTCTTCAAAGGAGAGATGATTATCTCTTTTCCAGTTTCCTTTGAAAGGATATAATTGTACTACACAGGCATAATTAGCTCTGTAGTTATCATTTTTTTAAAAGAACAATTTGGAATGGTATAAATCAGGTACAGAATTAACTCTTGTGGAGAGTGCTTGTAAGCTCCTTGGCATCTGTTACCATATAGACATATTCTCTTCCCTTTTTAATTAGTTATGCACCAAAAACTTAGATGGATAGCATAAATAATAAGGCTATATATTAAAATATGTATATTGCAGCAATAAAACATGTGGAAATAGAACACTGAAACAGTCATATTTTTTGTTGTTGTTTTTAGTAGTAAAAACATATTTTTATTTATTCAATACTTAAGAATGTATTCAGTTTGTCCCCTTCTGGCTAGTACTTCATATGCACTTCTCTGTATACAGAACTCCATCATTGCTGTCAGACTGATTTCCAATAAAGCATCTATAAAGGTTGGAAAAATATAAAACAAGAGTTTGAAAACATCAAATAGCTCTCAAAGGCAGTCAGGACTTAAGGGGCAAAGATTTTAGTGATAAGGGAAGTTCATTCACCCAAGCCAAACTCTCTTCAGCTTTTTGTCCTTGCAGTATTTGCTGATTCATACTTAAGGGCATAGAAACCTAAAAGAAAAAAAATATCTACATAATACTTTCTGCAATTTCACTGTACTTGGGCAGAGCAAAATGTAGTGTGAGTCTTAAATATAGCAATGATCATAAAAACAAAAATCCAAGAGAAAAAAATAAAAAAGGCCACTGAAAATTGAACCCAAAAATCTGCAACAAATGTCTCCTTGAGGTGTAGGGCAAATATATGCTGCTCATAAATGAACCAGCCTCTGTGCAACTAAGCAGAATATGTTTGCTAACCAGATCTAACAACTAATATAGATTTCAGCATCTGTACAGTACTGAAAACACAACAATTTGTGTTCAAATCCTGCAAGTAGTAAGTGGCCCAGGGTAAGCACTTCAGGCTTTCATTGAGATGCTTTAGGTCACTGCAGGTACCCTGTAACTACACACACCCTAGTAGGAAAGGAAAAACTAGTAAGAGCCTCAGGGTAAACCTCCCTTACTTTTGCTGCCACCTACTAAAGAAATTAAATCTTTTTTAAGGGAAGATGACCTCATCCAGAGTATCTGCAATTTATCATACACAAAATCCTATATTTAATTAAAAATAAATTACCAGATTTACAACAACATTGAACTAAATTGTTAGAATAATTTAAAAAACAATAGAAACAGATCAAAATATAAATAGTTGTTACACAAAAACTTAAAACAAGCATAGCTAATATTTAAAAATATATATTTTAAAAATATATTGTCTTCCTAAAGAACTAGAATTTTTAAGAAACAAATGCTAAATTAAAAACTAAACATACAAAAACACAAAATTAGAATCAGAATGATCACAGTGAAACAAAGATTGAACTGGAAAAATATAGAATAAATTATCCAAATTGAAGCAAAAAGAAAATTGATAAAAATGCATTAATAAATAGTAGACATATGGAAAATGTCACAAAAGTTAAATATTCTTGTAATTTGGAGTTCCACTATGACAGGAGAAAAAAATTGGCACATTAATATTTGATACATTACTAGTAAATAGATTTTCAAAAACTGAACTAAAATAATCAAGGAAAATATGAAAAACTTCATTCACCATAATAAATCTGTATGGGTACAAGTATACACATTGCAAAAACTCAACAATAAGCCTGAAAAATGGCATTTGAACCAAAAAAAAAAAAAAGACAGGAAAAAACAATTAAAAGTTACCTTCAAAGGCTAAAAGATTATTACCATATTACCAATGTAGAAATCTACACCCAATAAAAACAATCCAAAAAGAAAGTTTAAAATCTTAATGTACATTTTTTTAAATGGAAGAATTTAACATCAGCATATATGAGCTATAAAAAATTGTAAAAGGGGCTATTTAGATAGGAGCAAAATAATTTAGGATAAAAACATGGAAATTCATAAAGAAATTAAGAGCATGCTTATAACTTGAAGTGATTATTGGCTTTGTCAAGCAATAATAGTAGCATGGAGAGGTGCAAGTATGTAGATTTGAAACATGGCAATAATTTCACAAGTGAGTGAAAAATAAGGTAAAGTGGAAAAACATAATTTCATTGTCCAGAAAGTGGCAAAAAATAATAAAAGAAGTTTATTTTTCACTGAGTACACTTAGAAAATTTATAGAGTAACCATGAAATGAATAATAAAAACATATTTAGTACTAAGATAGTAAAAGGAAAAAGAAAAAAGAAAAAAAAACCATATTAATCCAAACAAAGAGAGAGAGAGAAAATGGAGTTCAAAAAAGATACAGGCATGAAGATAATAATAGGATGTCAGGTTAAACCCAAGTAAATCAGTAATTTAAATTAACTCACATAAAATAATACTCTGATTATAATGAAAAAGAGCTTCAAAATTAATTTTCAGAAACTGTGTATTGCTTACAAGAAGCATTGAATCTATGAACAAAGCATGTTTCTAAGAAAAAGGTGGAAAATAGACTTGTAGTCAAATTATAACCAAAAGAAAGTTGTCAATGTCATATATAGAGTCCATACTTTAAGACAAGAAGTACTAGTAGATTTAAAGAGAAGCATTTCATAACCATAAAACATTCAATTTAACAGGAAAGTATAACCATTCTAAAACTTTAATTACTTTGTAACATAGCCTACATACTTCTGGAACCAAATGTTAAGGAAATTAACATAAGATGCAGAAAATTCTACAGCTATAGTTCAAGATTGTAAAAGTTTCTTTTAAAACAAAAGATATCTTTTTGAGTAATTGCTGGAAAACACACACACTCAAATGCAGTATTAGTAAGTGTGTAAGCACTTTGAACAGTATCTATGAAACTTAAAAAACTTTCAACCCAAACTGCAACATATATTTGTTTCCAGTGAGAAAGAAACGTTAACCAAAATTGACAAAATACCTACAGACAGGAATCAGGCTGCTAAATCTTTCAGGTTGCAAACATGGAACGTATTTTATGGAAAGGAAGGACAGATGACTCAGAAGGTGACCTTAGAGCTTAAAGAATAGACAGCCCCCAGAGTGTTAAACTGGATTTTAAGTAAAAACTACTCCTCATTCCTTGAGCTCTGGACAAACATGTCCGCCTGAATTTCAAAATTTCTGTTGAGCAATGGCTACTGCGTGCCCTCATTCTTTTCTTTATTGACTGAGAACAACTCTTGCCTGTAATCTGTAGCTTTCTCACCCTTGTGCTTTGGGAGTATGATGATCTTAGTTCATAGGCATCTAAACTCTGAGGCTTACTGAGATGCTGCAAATCTTGAATAGGGCTTTAGCTGCCACATTCATTTTTGGAATTGCTTTACATAAGAAGGTCCTCTGTCTCTGGCCCCCTCTAATAAACCCATGCCCATGAGACACCAACTGTAGAAAAAAAATGATTTCATGTAATATTATGATGAGACTTTTGGAGAAAACAGTGAACATATTTATTAGGAGGAGAAAGGGGCATTGAGTGAAGACTTCTGGGTAGTGAAGATATGTATGTATACCTTGATTTACTTGGCAATTTTATAGATGGGTAAAATAGTCCAAATTACTCATTGAAGTGGACAGTTCAGGACTTAGAGATTTATATTATATAAATTCTACCTCAAAATATTAATTTAAGAAAAAATATTTCTCATTATTCCTCCAACTTAAAATGACAGACTATTGAAATACATTATATTTATGAACCCTAAGAAATGCTGAAATGATATTCTATTGTATTGCTTATATCAAATAAATAAACAGACTGCATGAATATAATGGAATCTAATCTCCATTTCTCTGAAAAATGATTTTTAAGATGTTATAATATCATGATAGATATATTGTCAATTAGTCTTTCTAGAAAAAAAAGCAATTAGGGAACACATGCTTATGTCCCTAGGCAATAAATAGGATCTTGGAAGTTCACATTACTACTATCAAATTAGTCTATTTGCATCAGTATTTTTCTAATAGGACAACCAGTAATGATTTGTTTTTACATGGAAGTGATTTACAAAACTCATAAATATAGCTCATTAAACTTAAATATTCTCCCCACTCAACCAACTTCTTTCAGCTGGATCACAAAAATGTCCTTGTATACTCCAGTGAGAATTTGCACTTAACTGTTTCACAGGCATTGGGTGAGTTAGAATAAAAGTTGACTTAAAAATGTAGAACACAGTGAAATAAACCAGATGGTGAAAGACAAATGCCATATGATCTCACCTATAAGTGGAACCTAATGAGCAAACAAAGAAGCCAGCGAAATAGAACCAGAGACATGGAAATAAGAACAATCTGACAGCGACCAGATGGGAGAGGGGAGGGGGACAGCAGGGGAAAGAAGGGGAAGGGTCAAGGAATGTATATAAAGGACCCAAGGACAAAGACACCTGGGGGGATGGGAGGGAGGATTGAATGTGGGAGGTGGGGTGGATAGGGGAGGGGAGAGCAGTGGGGGAAAAATAGAGGCAACTATAATTGGAAAACAATTTTAAAAAATGTAGAATACAATAGTTTTATTGTGGGACTAAAGTAATGAATTCACAGATTGAAGCCCTAGACTAATCCACAGTTTTACAAAAGCACAGATAAGGATTTATATCTTACATTCAGATGCTATATTGTCAACTACTCTGACAAACAAATAGCTACAAAAGAGGATTCTACAAGCAGAAGAATCCATGGGGTAGTTTTGTGAAATTTCTCTCCATGCTAGCATGAATCCGGATTTAGGGGGACTTTTCTCTCATACCTAGTAATCAAAGATTTTCATTGACAAAGATGTGGAAAGCCAAACAAATCAATGTGGAAGATTATTGTGGAAACTGGAATTATTTCATCAAAATTTTTCAAGCACATTTATTTTTTAGTCTTCAGGGAAAACAAACGTTTAAAAATCATGGTTGCCCTGTTTCTCTAATGAGGCTGGTATGTGATAAGTATAATCATGTTTAGGCTTTCAAGTTTTAACTAGGGAGTTAGAGATTGCATAGTATTGGTGGATGTGTGCATGTCATATGTAGGAATCATTATGAAAATTTAAAAATAAACAATATAAGAGGATGTCAGAAAGTTTGGAAAGCCAAAAAATTAAAAGGAATGATTATTCCACAATCCTACAAACCTTACACAACAAATGCTAACTTTATGTGTTTGTGTATTCATGTGTATCCGTTCTCTTCCAATGGAACTCAATGCATACTATCACTTACTCAAAACTAACAAAAAATGGACAAAAATTCCCATGTAGATTTTACAATGATATTTTCTCATATGTTTAAATACCCTCTTGTTTGACATACAATAATCTAATTAGAAATCATTAGCCTTTATTAACTTAGTTACTGGGACCTTAATTGGCATATATTGACAAAAAAGTGGCAAGAAGGAAGTTTCTAGGTAATGAAAATGTTGTATATCATGACTTATATAATTATTTTTTGCAATGTTTAAAATATTTAATATGTAAAATGCATTATGTTTTTCTATTTTTGTTTCTTTTAAAATTATTGATTTTTTAAAAAATGTATTAAATATTAATCTTTTGTTAAACACTTCTTTTTCCAGCAAAGCACTGATTTTTAGTATTATATTACCCCTCCTAAAGGACTCATGAAAGTTGATACAACACCTACTTCCAGGGTAAATTCCTTGTATGTCTAAATTCATCCTTTCAGTTCCTTTACTCTTGTTCTTTATTGGCTTATAAATGGACATATGTTCATTGCAGATACCTGATTACATCACACATTATTTTCTTCTAATTACTTCTGTAACAAAAAATTTATCTAGATTTAGCTTGCGTACGAAGGGGAATGGCTCTGAACAAATTTTTGCTTCATTATCCACCCATGACATTAATCGTGTATTCTGAATAATTGTTTCTCCACTGATAAACAGTGCTTGTTTTCTGAAAATCCTATCAATTTTGAAATCAACTTTATAGACTTTTTTGTTTTATTTATATTGTTTTTTTTCCATTTTAATTTTGACCAAATTGTGCTGTTATTTTTGTTGTTTTATAAATCATTTTAATATTTGCTTTTGTTTTCCACTATAACTTTTTATTTTACAAAATTAATTTATTTAAAAATTTATACTTTACAAAACTTGGTACTTCCAGGGAAATTAGCTTTATCTGATAAAATAATACTATCTGATTATAATTTTTATTGGAATGTGCATTGTTCTGGATGCTTCTGGATGAATATATTGTATAGCCTTGACTGAACTCGTGTAAGATTAAAGAACACACATTATTTCTCATAGAAAGTAACCCTAACTCCAGAATATATCGAAACCATTACATCCAACTGCTCAACAGCATACACCCCTGATTCCTTTTATCTTCCCAAATTTCTCTTAATGCACTGACTTTACCCTCAGGTTTCTAACTAGAAAGTTGCAAACTTCTGAGAATCACATACTGATATAATGTCCACAAAAATAAAAGAGTTGTTTCCTGTGAGTTTATTGTTGTATAAGAAAAAGCCCCCAGCAAACCAATAAACACAAATATTTCTTCAAAGTCTCTGAATATATGATACTTGTGACCACCTTAGTAAGCAGAATCCCATTGACAGGCTATGTATATATCATTCATTGACAAGAAGAGTGGCATTAAAATGATCATATTGATTAGCTTAGACTTATGGGGATTTACACTTCAGACTAAGAATAATGTCAATATTTGATGACTCCTGTGATAAGGATGAACACCGTGTCTACTTTTGGAAATAAGTCAAGAAGGGAGAAGATATGAATTCACAGAATAGAAATCCAAAAGTACCAGCTGAAGAGGTTATTAAGACTATTAATTACAGTATTTTTGTCATAAAACATTTTGATTCTTAAGAAATGTAAGCATGTCTGCCTGCATACATGTATTAATGTATTTGAAGAATGTAGGCTCTTTTATAGGAAAACATTGTGTCTTTTAGTCATTATTGTCTCCCAAATTCCTAGCACAGTGTTGGCATATAGAAGGTACTCAATAAGCAGTTGTTGAAAGTATAAATACAGTGATGATTCACATGTTGGCCAACACCTGCTAGAAGACAAGGTTAAATAAACTGATTAATAGAGGTGTTCAAGGAAACAAATATTTTTGCATTCAGGTGATGGATGAACTCTTCTTAATCTCTATTAAGAACAAAAAAATTTTAATCGGTGTAATAAATAGTTGGGACTTTTGTTGTTTTATTAAATTTTATTTTTTCAATTATAGTTTACATTCAATATTATTTTGTAGTCATGTCTGGTGTAAATAGTTGTTTTTGTTCATCCTCCTGGTTGAATTAAGCTCTTTGAAAATATGTACCACATTTATTTATTTTGTTTTGTCCATGGTCCCAAAATTCACATAGGGTCTTGCTGATATAGGCATTTATTAAGAATTTATTTATGTATTCTGAATATGATACCTTTATCAGTTTTTATTGCATGTATCTTCCTTCATAATTTGGCTTTACTTATTACCTTTTTAACAGTATATTTTGGAAACAGGAGTATGGTTATTAATATATTATTTACATTATGGGTAATAAATATCCCATTGTATGGTTAATAAATTGTACTATATAACATTTTTGGTCCTGTGGAACATATTTTTCTACCACAAATTCATGAGCTATTCCCCTATGTTATTATATTTTCACATTTAGGTCTTCTATACTGTGGACTTGATTCTTGTGTTTGACATCAGCTATGAGGCATTTCATTGTTTTTCACATAATTAATTAATTGATAAAACATTTTTTGGAAAAGTAATGTTATGAGAACTTTTTGCATCTATATTCTAAAGATATATATATATATATACACACACACACACACATATATTTGCTATAATTATACACATATTATTTAGCCATAAAAAAGAAAGAAATTATGCCATTTGCAATAACATGGATAAACCTGGAGGACATAACATTAACTGAAATACACCAAAGGCAAATACTGCATGATCTCACCTATATGTGGCATCCAAAAAACTGAATTCATACTAATAGTAGAATAGTAGAAGGTGAAGCTGTGTTTAATGGAAAGATGCTGGACAAAATGCAGAAAGTTTCAGTTATAAGATGAATAAGTCCATGGGATCTGATGTATAGCATAGTGATTATAGTTAATAATATTGTGTTGTATAGTTGAAACTGACAACATTTCAAGAGTAGATCTTAAGTGTTTTCACTGTACTAAGTGAGTGAAGGCATTAGATGTATTAATTACCTTGATTGTGGTAGTCATTTCACAATGTATACTTATATAAATCATTATCCGGGGTGCCCAGCATTTTGGCATCTCTGGGCTACACTGGAGGGACAGTTGTCTTGGGCCACACATTAAATACACAAACACTAACAAAAGGCGATGAGAAAAACCAGGTTTTAAGTAAATTTACGATTTTGTTTTGGGCCACATTCAGAGCCATGCTGGGCCACATGTGGTCTGGGTGCTATGAGTTGGACACCCTTTACTTTTTAAAAAACACAAGTAAATAACAAATGGCCCACTAAAAAGAGCGCCCATTTCTCCAACTGTATTTTTACTTATTAATATAACATAAAAAATACAACAAAACTGTCTATTTTCACTTGCACAGTTTAGCTTATACATTTTAAATGAGAACTGTTTATACTATACAATTTTATCCCCATTTGAAATCTATCCAGAATTCATCCATCTGGGATTTCCCAGCCATGCAAATAACAATCATAATAAGTGTAAGCTCCTGGGGAGAACCCTTTTCTTCTAACACTTTCTTCTGTAAAAAACAAGGGCAGCTTCTATCACATGTGTTAATGATTATGGAATTTACATTTTCCCATTGTGTTAGTAAGGCATAAATTACACAGCCAGTTGTTCTTAATCTACTTGATAAACTACATGTTCACTCCCAAGAATACACAAACATAAACAGGAAAGTTAAAAATGATTTAACTAGACAACAATCTTAAGAAAATCATTAAGACTTTAGAGCCCTGTTTATCTGTGAAGCCCCCCTTCATCTCCATTTGTGATTCATTTCCATCCTGCCAAACCATTAACCCTTTTCTGGTTCAGTGACACTTACCTTTAGGTTACCCCTTATATCCTTTACCTACTGAGGCATATGCGTCCAGTCACTCTCCACTTTCTGTCTGTCCCTCTTCTACATTGTAACTAACAGGACGAGACTTAGCTTGTGTGCAGCTCATTAGATCTAGGAAATTTATTTTATTTTTTAAATATGCTACTCCGAGCCAATTTTATCATTGTACGAAGTTACAGGGGGAATTTTTGAAAGTTTTAAACAGCCCTGTAGATAATTCATAAGAGGGGGTATTTATGAATGGGCTTCATCTTAATACATTTTAATTTAAACTAAGTATGCAAAAAATTAGCAAAATCTAGCAAGATACCAGCCTTGAGAGATTCAGTTAGAGGCAAGAGAAAAGCACCAATAAGTTTCCTGGTTTTCTCATTTATACATATCTTTATATTTAGATTTACCTTATCAAAAAAAGACCTGTTAACATTTGTTTTTGGTTTGCTGTGATTTGTTTAGGATGTCATGGATACTTTTTTTGCCTTTAATAAACACCCAATCTGACTTTTAAATCCTCTTTAAACACAGGAGCACACATTATTCAAGGTATAAACATTTGAAACAGTTTTTACATTATAATTTAATCCACAAAGTCTTTAGGAAAAAAACTCAGTTAAATCAACATGCCATATCTGCAGGCACACATTAGCCTAAGTAATGCCTAGTTTTAGTTTTCACTAGGTCTTCCTACCCTTGTCATAAGTGCCGAAATTGATTTGTGGTTATCAGTGTCATGCAGATGTAATGTATATTTATTTTCCCACTCTTCAGTGATATATGAGATAAATCATTGGTACTACAGAAATATATGTTAGATAGTAAATCACTGATGTCAGCTGCCACATCATCTCACTTAGCTCAAAAGGGAGATGACTCGGTTCCAGACTCTTTCCGTGTAGTTTTGTTCCTTTAGTTAATGTCAACTGAATCTCAACTACCTGAGTGTGTAAAATGATGGATACTATTGTAAAGTGTAGATTCTTTTCTATAAAACACTGAAATTTATTTATCCATTATCAGTCAGGCTACGATTTATGGTTGTACATTTTTTTTTCTTTCTCAAGCTTAAAAAGTTAGATCCTGAAAGTCTCTCCCAAAGCACAAATTAATGTAATTTTTGTCTACTGTGTGAACGCAGTCTAATATATATGGTAATTTGGCTCAAAGTAGTTGATAGAATTCATTTTAAGTTAAGATAATAACCATGAATTTCACAATTAAATTTCCCCATTGGCTACTTGTTGGACAAATGCATTGATTTAAAATTACTCTCATTACTTAGAGACACTTTATTCCCAGACTAGCATAATTTACACAGCACACTTCCAGTATGCTTTGGTGTACAATGACATCTCGAATGATAATTTAAAAAAAATTTCCTCATAAACTTCACATATGCAATTACCTGTCAAGATCCTTCCCTTTTTAGATAGTTTTTTCTTGGTTTTCAATTTTTGTCAGGCATTATGAGGTTCATTTTTTAATGATTCTTGGAACAATCTTAATGGTGTTTTAGATACTAAAGACTCCAGAACTACTTTTTCTTCAGAAATTTTAGCTATTGCTTCCACTGATATTGTTTTGAACACATTTTACAAACTTACACACAGATATACTCAATTTCACCACTTTTTGGGTAAGTAAAGTTCTCAACAAAACTGCATTTTTACAGTTATCTATAATTGTGCTGTATATCTTTATGCAGTTATGTCAAGCAAAAATTGCACCAGAAACACTTAAACTGATAAGGATGACTTTATTCAGACTATAGCAATATAGAAGAGAGGCCAGAAAACCATCTAATCTTAACTTGAATCAAGTGCTGGGAGCTAGTTTGAAAGTACTGGAGGTTGTTAGGAGAGAGGTTAGTCAATAGAATGTGTGGTGCACATTGAGTTATTCCTGAGTTTGCAAATGTTTTATCTTTCTGATGATACCACCTGTGTTAACTAATTGATATCCTTCAGAAATGGGACTCTTACCCTCACACGCAGACTGCCAGATAGGGGCACAATTGTCCTTGCTGATTATATTTCAAAGAAATGATTCCTGGGTCCCTAGGACAGACATTTCTGGGTTGTAAAATTGACAAAAAAGGTTTTATGAAAGTTTGTTTACATCTAAAAGAGGCAGGTAAAGATGTAAAGTTACAAGTTTTCTCAAAAAAATAATCTAAGATAAGAGAGGTCAGGGCCTAGATCAGGAGTCCATCAAAAGTTTAGTCAAGGTAAAGGAAATGTTAATACATTAACTAGTATTGATATTTATTTATATACTTTTGAGCAATTATGTCTCAGGTATAGAATTTTCAACTATGGCAAGTCACTACTTGGCCTTGACAAAAAAACAATATAATTATCATGAGTCAAGATGTTGTTTATTGTACATTTTAAATGCCTAGAAGAATGTCTGACATATAATTAGTTTTCAATAAGTATCTGCTGAATAAATGCATTAGTAAGAAACAATTTTATTCCCAATATTTTCATTTCAGTAATATAAGTACTACAATTTACAATTATTTTCCTAGAATGACATCATTTTTCAAAATAATTTTGTCACTACATTATTAGTATGACACATGACTCTCTTATTAAATATTCAAGAAAGTTAAAGGTATTCCAAGGGAAGAGAAATAGCAAAAAAAGCAGAGTGCAAGCTACAGTACATTGCAGAATTGATATATAATATCTAATGTCAAAGTACTTTATTTTTGTTTCTATTATTCCTCTCTTTTTCTTTTTTTAAATTTATTTATTTATTTTTTCAAATACATTTGTCTCTGCCTACCCTCCACCAATTTCCCTTGCCCCCTCTCTCCCTCCCTCCCTCTTTCAACCCTTCCCCTTTGGTTTTGTCCATGAGTCCTTGCTATATGTTCCTTGACTTGCCCTTTCCCTTCCTTTTCCCCCCGCCCTGCCCCCATCCTTCCCTCTTGTCTCTGTTGGTTTCTTTTCCTTTCAGTGTTGCTGGTCTTATTTTCCTTGCATCTTTGTATTGTTGGTTAGGTTCCACTTATAGGTGAGATCATATGGTATTTGTCTTTTGCCTCCTGGCTGATTTCGCTTAGCATAATGCTCTCCAGTTCCATGCATGCTGTCGCGAAGTTTAGTAGTTCTTTTTTTCTTTCTACTGTGTAGTATTCCATTGTGTATATGTACCATAAATTTTTGATCCAATCATCTACTGATGGGCATATGTTTCAACCCTACCAGATTCTCCACTGTCCTCAGATGCACTGAGCCCTGTCATGACTCAGGCCCCTAATCTAATCCTTCCTCCTAGAATACTTTAACTGCCGAAACTGCCATCCTCTCCCCTTGAGAAGTTTGTGGGATTTTCTCTTACATCAGGCAGGTCTCAGACTGAAGGTCACTTCACTTATTTTTGTTGTTGTTGTTTAAGTACCTCCTTATACTCCCCCCCATCATCATTACTCCCCTTTATCTTATCCACTTTCTTCACTCATTTTAACACAACTTGTAATTGTATGTTTGCCTGTTTATTTATTCATTTACTCTGGTTCTTTTCTAGACTTTAAGTTCAATAAAGACAGGGGACATAACACCAATGTGTACTTGGCTCTTAGTATAATAAGACTTCAATACATATTTATTGAATAAATGAAATATTATTATGATTACAACAAAATCTACAAAACATACATAACTGGATGCATAAATACATTCAAAATGTGTATAAACTTAATCTGCAATTGTAACAGCTTTGTTATGTTTTCTGCCAGGCTACATTAGTCTGAAGATAGAGCTGAGGTGAAAAAGGATAATGCATCTTTCCTACTATATCTTAGATTCAGCTAGAACTAATCTAATTCAAATTTTACCTCCAAAAGAGCAAGTATAAAGATGGTAAATTCAGAATCCTTCACATCCTCATTGTCTCTCAGTTTCCTACCTCTGATGCTGTCTCTGCCAAGGACAAGTGCCACACTGTAGAGACACTGCTGCCACCAAACTAATGCTCCACTAAGACTATTGTTCTTTTTATGAAAGCTACTGATTCAGTATTGTTGTCTTTATCTATTGATGCCCGCGCTGTGGTCCCAGGGGTGCACTGCCTTATACCCAATGTATCTGCTGCTTAGCACATACCCCTTTCCCCAAGCACATGCCTTTGACAGTGACACAGCAGCTACTTTACTTCATTTTGTAACCCGTATCCTAGAGAAAACTTTCTTGACCCAAACTTTCCTGAATAGTAAAATAATTCAGGCTAGACAGTATCTTGCTATATAACCCAAGGTTGTTTTTGCATATTTTTTAAAATTTATTTTAGAGAGAGAGAAGGGATAAAGGAAGAGAAGGAAAGATCAATTTGTCATTCCACTTATTTATGCATCCATTGGTTGATTCTTGTGTGTGCCTCGACCTGGGATCAGATCTGCAACCATGGTGGATCAGGAAGATGCTTGAACAAAGTGAACTACCCGACCAGAACCTGAAGATCCTTTTATTTTTCTTATTTTATTAGATCTTGGGGACTGACAATAAGTGAACTGGTCCTCTTGCTTTTGTTTCTCAGGGCAGTGAAGCTGAGTGAGCTCTGAGGAGTGAGAGTCATGTCAGAGTTAGCTCACCCCCTGCTGAAAGCCTGACTTCTTATCCCTTCCTGCTGATGGGCAAATTTAAAGGAATTTTTCATCTCACTCTCTTCTAATCTTTTGCTATACAAACAGAAGCTAAGTGTCTGGGATTTTGAGACTAACCAGAGCCTAGAAAATCTAAAGCTTTTTCAAAGAGACAAGATTTAAGAGAAGGAAAGGCAAAAAGAAAGAAGCAAGTGGTTCTGAGTATAGACAATGATAAATTTTGATGTTCAAAAAAAAAGCATGTTATATTCATGCCATTAGAGAAGGGAGTGAAAGAAAAATGAGGTAATGATAATGGGATCAAATGAAACACCTGAATTTATCAGGTTTGGAAAGGAGTTTGAAATTATAGATGCATTTTCACAATAGTTAAAAGTTTAGTTTTGGGCCAAACAGCTTGGGTTTGGATTTTAACTCCATAGCTAACTAATGAAGGAAACTAAAGTTTTGCCACCTTGAAGCTGCTTTCTGAGATATTGATTTTAAGCTGTGTATTAAGAAGCAAGACTCAAAAGGAAATTTTGACTCTCAACTTTCCTGCCCAAGAGATTCAAACACAGAAAACTGCTTCAGGAAAGAGATCTTAGGATGTCTCCTTAGCCTCATTTGAATTAAGTATTGTAAACAGGAGCACTTCAGGCAGGGGCTTGTTAGCCTGATACCCTTGTGTCCCATTGTTGCTGAGTAGCACAACAAGGATTTTCCTGTCATGTGTTCTGCTGTTCCTCAATTACCTGTAAACTACCCATTTTCACTTCTGAACTCTAATATCCCATTACCCCCCTTTTCTCCGTTGTCCGAAAGGGCTTATATACCCAATGTTGCCTCACTGTCTTTGTAATTCTCATGGATTTTTTATGCTTATGTGAAGTCCCCATTGACATGCATTAAAACTTTGATTTCAGCATGTTAACCTGTCTGTTAATTTGATTATTTGCCCTTTGAGAAGGACTTAGAAGGTGAAAGGGAAATATTTTTTTAACCCCCAGGCTAGCTTTGTGATCGGAAAGATACACAACCCTGTAAAGTTTAGAATATGCTCATGTTAGCTGTATAATATACAAAGTCTGTTGAGAAAAAGTCCAACCATTGTTAATATAACAAGAATGGTTTGTGCAGCATATAACCTGGAAGCCAAGGAGAGTGGACTGGACTGTATATGTGTGAACAGTGATGACTTTACTGTATGAGTCAGTGGGGGCAGGAGACACCATTGAATGAGCATGTGCACTGTGTGGCCATCACGTTTAAAATGACTGAGTGAGTAGAGCAAAGGAGTTCATCGAGTTTTGCATTAAGCTTGAACTATTTGAAAGATTCAGAAGGCTGCAGCTATGAGCAACTGGTGATTGGCAGCTTCACCATGACAATGCGCCCACTCGTGCATTACGTCTCATGCAGAGTTTTTTTGGTGAAACATCAAATCACCCCGATGACTCAGACCCCACTATAACCTAGATTTGGTGCCCTTTTACTTCTGGCTCTTCCCCAAACTAAAAGAGATTTCAGACTGTTGATGAGATTCAGGAACATATGGGGCAAGTGACGACAATATGATCCCTGTGAGGTCCCAAGGTGCCTACTTTGAGGTGTCATTGTCCTATGTACAATGTTTCTTGTATCTTGTAACTTCTTCGATAAATGTACTTACTGGGTTATTCAGTGCCTGCTATGCTTTTCAACATTGCTATCATCAATGCCATTTGTTTTGATCTAAAAGGTGACTGGGAGAAATTATACTTGGCTGAATAGGAGGAACAATCATGATAAAGTGTCCAGGTATTATAATTTATTATATAGTAGGTATTTAATAAGCATTTAATGAGCTAACAAATAAAAGTGTTTGTGTATAGACCCCTTTAAAAAAGTTTTATTAAGAATACACCTGTTGCTCTGACCCATGTGGCTCAGTTGGTTGGGTGTTATCCTGCAAAACAAAAGGTCAACTGTTCAATTATTGGTCAGGGCACACGAGTGGGCCACAGGTTCAGTCCCTGGTCAGGGCACATAGGAGAGGCAACTGATTGATGTATTTCTCTCACATATTTGTTTCTCTTTCTCTATCCATTCTCCTATCTCTAAAATTAAATAAATAAAGTCTTAAAAAAGAATACATCTATTACATGATGTACAGTATTTAAGAAACATGCACAGGATGTTGTGCTAAGCAACACAGCAATGAAATTAAACAGACATTCCAAATCACTTTCAGCCTTATCCTTTTCCATAGAGGAGAGATGGACTAGGATTTGAAGATGGTCATTGCTGGCTAGTTATTGTTCCCATGCTCACCAGTTAAAAAGTTAAAGCATTCCTAAGAAGCCAAAGAGCATAGTTTTGTGTTACTCCATCCTGTATTTTCAGTAAGAAAACTTCAAATTAAGGAAAAATTTGAGAATTTCTACACTTTTTTAATAATGAAGACAATGGGTATTCAGGCCTTATGGTTTCACATATCTCAGTCAGCCTAAATGAACCTAAGAAGACATTTCTTAAAACTACAAGTTTCAAAAATCAGAGGCAAGGGCTTCTTTTGTACTTTGATTTTAATCATACTGTGTAAAGGAGATTGAGGAAACAGCTTCAGAAGCTGAATGGAATGGGCTTGGTGTTGTGATGCCAATATTACTTCTTCAAGTCTACTACCTAGGGATCTTTAGCTTGAAGGCTGACACAGGAGGTGTTTATGGCTTTTCAACTTTCTCCAAAGCATGTTCAGCTTCCTTGTTTTTAAATCTCTATGACTCTCTTTATCAGAAGGTGATTTTGTGGGTTTCTGCTTAGGGAACACAATTCAGGAGCAGCATTAGACTTTATCACTGCAGAAATATAAAATGTTCTTTGAATGAACGTAAGGTTTACCCCACACATGTTAGAGTCTGATCTTTTTTTTTTAATTTCCAAACCCTAAACTAAATGTGATTCTTTGACCTTTATATCTTGCCTTTTTCCCCTCAAGGAATTTCAAGTACTATGCATGTCAGGTAGCAGATGTCTGTTTAAGAAGGAGAAAGTAATTTTTCCCTAAAGGAAATTAAGTTTGAATGGCTGAAATTTTATAGAAGCTCAAAAAGAACCCCCATATAAAACCATAATAACTTTCATAATTAAAAATATTATACTGGGTCTGGGGCATTGCAATGAGCATTCCCACATGTGCCAATGTGTAACGAAAGCCTGACCTTCCTTGCCTGAGCCTGTTCAGATCTCCTTTTAAATTCCTTTGGATCTACCATTCTATCCTCCTCTTGTTCTTTTATCATTAAACCTTTCATTTTGTGATCCTACTATCTTGGCTTTTCCTCATGCAGATCTTAAAACTGCTTATACCAAATACCATTTTATTGCACTTTACAATGATGAAATCTAAGAGCATTATTGGATTGCTGAGTCTGCTGGCATGCTGTATCTGAATTATAGCACAGTGCTTGTTCTTGGGTACTCATTACTTACTATTATGTATTTTAAATTCAAGTGGTTAAATACCATTATTATTCATGTGTTTATGGACATAGAGCTCTATTTTTCAATATAAATATTAACATACAGATATATATAGCTAAATTTAGACCCATCACTTACCTGACTTTGACCTTTAAGAAAATAAATAAAAATAATATGTATTTCTTTGATCTCTTTCTACAAAATTGAAGGTGAAAACCCACCATAAAAGAATAAGATAGAGATTCAAAATAACATATTGGATCATATCTCTCAGGTTTTGAAATCAGTCTCCACCACTTAGTAATTTTGTGATCATGGTTAAGTACTTTGATCTCTCTGTGCCCAGTTCTCTCAGCTGAGAGAATAAGGATAATAAAGAAAATAATAATAAACACCTCTTAGGGATAATTCAAGTTAGAAAAAAGTTAGAACTGTGTCTGGCACATAGTAAATATCCAGGACATATGAATTATTACCATAACTAGAAATAACAAAATTGCCAGATGACAGACTATTGCTCTACCCACAGAGATGTCTTAGAAGAATAGTCACAGTCAACTGACTTAGCATGATTGTTAGCTCGTGCAGTGTGTCCGGTATTATGCTCATGTAATGACAAAGCAAATAGAAATGATGTGGTTTTGCCACAGAGGTATGGTTACTACTAGGAGAAGAGTAGAAAAAGAGAGACATACACAAAAAGAAATTTCTTTGTTAGATTGGTAGAGCATTCACCATTATCTGGGTTTCAAGGAAGGATTTCTGAAGCAGATGTTACTTGAATTGAGTAATAATAATAATTTAAAAAAAAAGGTGGTCAAGTAAAAGAAGTTAAGGAATCTCTTTGAGGAACTGAGAATAATGACTAAAAATATGTAGTAGATGAGAAATGGTGTGTGAATGAATGTCATAGAGTTCAACATCATTGGAGCAGATTATCAGAAATGTGCACAGACAGAGCTAAGGACTGGGTTGTAGAAGTATCTTGTTGAAGAATTTGGCTTTACTTTCTTTATCAGAACATAGTTGAACTTTTTATAGTGTTTTTTAAAAGTAATTGACATGTGAAAAAAATTGGTAAGCTATAAACAAAAGCAGTGGAAATAGAAACAGAGTAAAAATTTAAACATTAAAAGAAATATTCATGAGACTTTTCTGTCAGAAAATATTAGGTGTTGAATACATGGGGAAAGGATACAAGCTCTCATGGGTATCCTTAACATTTCTGGTTTATATTATTGGTTATTTATACTATCAATAGATATATGTAACATACCATAATTAATAACACAATTAAGGATTCTGAGTTCTTCAAATTGATCTGTATATAAGACATTTGTGTATCTGTGTCTCAAGATCAAGGAAGATGTGAGCATTGGAGATACGTTTGAAAATCTTTGGGAGTTAAAATAAGTTCATTACAAAGGATTGCCAAAATGAGAATGGAGAGAGAAAAGCAGTGGACCAGGATCAAACATAAAGGACCACAAAGCTGCAAAGAAAGACTTGATCTCCACAAAAGATGATGATAATAAATGGTCAGAATGGTAAAAGAAGAACCTGGTGAATGAAGTTAAAAGACCAAGAGGAAAAAATTAGTTTAAAATAGACATGAACATTTTCAGATATATTAAAAGATTCAAGTAACAGAAGAGACTAAAAATTACCCATTTTATTTGCAATTGGGAGGAAATTCATGGAATTGAACAAATAGTGTTAGTAGATGATGAAAGTAGAAGACATGCACTGGGTTGATATCTAAATAGGTAACAGGAGTCTCAGGGCAGGGAAAGACAAGTCAAAATATAAAAATTAATCTTTTATAGAACTTGGCTTAAAATGGGAAGAAACAAAATAATTGATAGAGAGGGGAGTAAGAAAGACCTGCCGTGTTTATTGATAGAAGAGTAAAGATCATGAGAGAAAGATACTATAAGTGAATAGATGAGGTGACTGATAAAATAAGTTCCTAGAGAACCAGGAAATAAGATTTCCCTTGGCTAGGGAGGGCACCTTAATCTTTAAGATTGGAGAAAAATAATATATTTATATATTGTACAATTTGTAGGTTGAGTGCTACAAGTTGGAAATGTAATTTAAAAATCAAAGCATGAGGTGTTTCCTTAAGGGCATAGAATAGATCATAGGGTAGCAAGAACAAGAGAGAGCAAACGTATAAGGAAATTTGACCAAGAATAAAATATCATTTAACAGCAGAATGGATTAAGAAGGAGAAAAAGTACAACAAAGAAACAAAAGTCAGCAATATGTCTGTTAAACAGGGTTGTGTTTAGTATTTGAGGAAGTTTTGGGAACAATGATATAACCATAGGTCTTGTAAAACAATAGATAAGATTTGTACAAAATTACACTCAATGATGACTCTCTGGTATTGTCATCAGCATCATAGTGACCAAAGGCCAGCAGGGTCAGAGAACAGTGAAGTAAGTAGTCAGTCAAGTGAGAATTCCACTAAGACTCCTGGAGATTAGACTACCATCATTATTCAACAGTTTTTCAAAACAAATTTGAGATACAAACCTTTGACCTTACCACTTTTTCACCACTCATCACTCACCTCATATCACTTCCCTCCTTAACTTACAGCCATCTTTAACCCTTTTTATTTTTATTGATTTGAAAATCTCAACCATGGCAAAACCATGCTTTCTGCTTACTCTATGCCTAAACTTCAAAACTGAATTTGTCTGCTAAAAAGGAGTTAACATTGCTAAATAGCTTAACATTTATGGCAACAACTTCAAGTGAGTTCTCAGCTATGCTTCATTATTGGACTATCTAACCATAGACAATTTACTTTCTATTTCTCTAAAAATACTATTTCATACTTTTCCCTCTCTTTTGAAATAATTGTGAAATGAAAACTCCAAGACAGGAACTTCCACATGATCCCATTATTGTTTCTACAAAACTACATGAATCTGGACACCCATACTTTGTCTTTCCTCTGGTAATAATGAGAACACTGCTGTGTTTGCTGTGTTCCTACAACCAGTCCTTCCATTTGAACACTTGATCCACTTGCTACCTATTTTACTTTGCCCTTGAAGTCATCCACTTTCCTGCCCACATCATCAATTTATTCTCTCTTTACTAGACTATCTCCAGCAGTGTAACTGAACACAGGTCTAGCTGCCTGTCTCTTTGAAAGCTAATAAACTAGAAGCAGGTGCTTATGTAAAGGAAAGTGGTTTATTCAGATGACAGCAATCTGGAAGACAGGGGACTCATGTCTAAAAGCCCATCTCCTTGAGAAGATGGGGGATTCATATCACAAAGCCCATCTTCACCTCTCAGTGCAGGCAGAGGTTTTCATTTTGAGGGAGAGGGAGCAGAACAAGGAGATCAAGGGAAGGGATTGAAAAGTTCTCTATGTGCAGATGAGCACAGCCCATTCTGATAAGGTGAGTGATAGTCTGCTGTGCATCATCCTGGATGCAGGTCATTCTGATATTACTTCATTTTGGCTCCGTGGTTGGAACTAGGATGCCTAAAGTTTGTAGTCTTTATCTTTTGAAGTTAGTTCCTAAGATTCTCTTTTTAAAATAAATTTATTTTTTATTTTTTAAAAAGACTTACTTATTTTTAGACAGAGTGGAAAGGAAGGAGAGAGGGAGAGAAACATCAGTGTGTGGTTGCCTCTCACACACCCCTAGCTGGAGACCTGGCCCACAACCCAAGCATGTTCCCTGATGGGAATTGAACCAGTGACCCTTTGGTTTGCAGGTCGGCGGGCAATCCACTGAGCAACACCAGCCAGGGAAAGGTCCTAGGATTCTTATACAGACAAGCTGTTCATTTACAAACTACATACTAGTCAAAGTCAGCACTTACAGAAACAACGTCAAAAGAATGGCGAGATGGGTTACAAATCTCCACTGTTAAAATTCCCACTGTTAAAATTCCCACTGCTATAGCAGCATACAAACATTCTTTTATACTCCCTAAATTGGGGGGGGGAGGCAGGGAAATCTCCACCTCCTGTAGCTAGTACTTCATTTCTTTGCTCTGCTTAAAACAAAATTCTTCATGAGAGTATTCTACATTCTGCTCCTGTCCTCCCTTTTTCCTTAGAACCCATTTTAATCCATTTTGCCCCTACCTTTCCTTTGAAACCTTCCTTTTAAGGGATTTCCCTGTAGCAAAGCAAGATTAACTTTCAAAATGTCATTTGAAACCAGTTTTCCTTCCTTTACTTTTCAAACACTTTCTTTTTCTCTGCTGTGCCAGATCACTCTTTCTATAATTTTCCTCTTGCTTCAACCTTCTTTGCTGATTCTACATACCTTGTAAATCCAAAACTTAGCTACAATTTCTCCCTATAATAAAAGCTTTTACTTAATAGTTGTATTTTTCTTTAATTCTAATTAGAACACTAGAAGGTAGTTAATATTATTATTTCCATTTTATAGATAGAGAAAATGAGTCACAAAAATGTTATACAGTATATCAGTGCCAGAGCTAGAATTCGAACCCCAAGGCTATCTGGTTAAATTAAAATACTCTTAACCAGTTTACTTTCTTGCACCTTTAGGATAATTGGATCTTATCCCTGTAACTATAAATATCACTTAGGTACTTATACTTTCCATATTAATAACTCCAGTCTCTGTCTCATCAGTAAACTGCCTTTTAGCAAGTCTACCAGATGTCTAACAGCTGTTATCAAATCAATATCTCCAGGGTGTAGATAGAACAATGGCCCCTGTCTTTATCATACAGGATGCTATAACAAAATACCACAGTCTGGGTAGCTAATAAATAGCAGAAATTTATTTCTCACAGTTCCAGAGGCTGGAAATCCAAGACCAGTGTGCCAGTCTGAGTTCTGGTGATGGCTGTCTTCCAGGCTGTTTACCACTGACTTCTCATTGTGTTCTCACATGGTGTCAGGCACCAGTAAACTCTCTGGGTTCCCTCTTACAAAGGCACTAATCCCATTCATGTAGGCTCTACCCTCGTGGCCTAAGCACCTAGCAAAGGTCCACCTCCTATCATCATTTTGGGCATTTGAATTTCAACATATAGATATTGGAGAGACACAGTTATTCAGACTATAGCAGCCCCCTCAAAGATGTTTACATCCTAGTCCCCAGAACCTATAAACATTTGCTTACCTTGCTAAAGGGACTCTGTGTCTATGCTTAAAATAAGGATCTTGATACTGAGAGATTATCCTGTATTATCCGGGTGGACCCAATGTAAATCACAAAGCTCTTTATAAGAGGGAGCTGGATGGATCAAGGTCAGAGATGGAGATGTCATGAAGCAGATGTCACAGAGATGCCATTGCTGGAAGGCACTGCAAACCAGGGAATTTAGGTCATCTCTAGAAACTAAAAAGAGCAAAGAAAAGATTCTCCTCTAATCCACAGAAGGAATACAGCCCAGCAGGAATCTTTTTTTTTTAAAGATGTGGCTTCAATGACTGTAATATAAAAAAAATTTCATTATTTTAAGACATAAGTTTGTGGTAATTTTTCACAGCAGCAACTGGAAACTAATTCATCCAGAAGAAACTCAGCACAAACAACCTTTTTTATTCTACAGTTTTCTCCACTTTAATAAATTTAACCACATATAATCTAATTATAGCTGGAAAGTCAAAATTCAGTAGGAAGTCACCCTGAGGAAGAGGACCAGAGAATCCCATCCTAAGGGCTTATTTTCTTGAGAATTTCATACAATAATAAGCGCCCCCCCTCCCAAAAAAACATGCAATTTGTTTCAAAACATCAAAGGATCAGGTCTTCAATGGAAAACTAACCACATTGGACACATATGTGAGAGAAATGTTATTTTATGGATTTGGCTTTAGGAATAAACTCCAATAAAAGCTCTGTTTTATTAGAGGCAGAAAAGATGACCTAAGAAATGCGAATAAAGTCTTTATGATAAGGGGAACAATGTGTAGGGAAAAAAGCAAAGCATTGCCTCAATTTACACCAGCAAGTGGCTATAAAATTTGGGCCAAAATAATTTGCAGATACTCCCTTGAGGAGTGATATCAGTACCAGAAAATCCAGGACAAATAAGTTTACCTGTTCACAATGAGTTAAGCACAGCTTTGTAAAACACTTTTTGATATGTTATCTCAATCTGTTCAAGGTGCTATGACAAAGTACCATAGAGTAGGTGGCTTATAAACAACAGAAATTTATTTCCCACAGTTCTGGAGGATGCAAATCTAAGATCAGGGTACTAGAATGGTCAAGTTCTGGTGAGAGCCCTCTTCCAGGCTGCAGACATCCCATTATATTCTCATACGGTGGAGGGTGAAGAGTAGAGAGAGAAAGCAATCTTTCTTATGACACCTATAAGGCCACTAATTCCAAGCAGGAAGGCTCTCTCCCCATGACCTTATCTAATCCTAATTGCCTCCCAAAGAACTCACTTGCTAACATCACAGCAAGGGGTAGGATTTCAAAATAAGAATTTTGAGGGAACGCACACATTCAGTTCATAACACATGTCAGGGTGAAACAGGAAAAAAAAGGTCATTTTCAACATATTACAAAAGAGGAAAATGAAGAAGAAATAAGGGCTTTCAAACCTTTGATGACAAACACTTCCCAACAGACTTCATGGGCCTCATACAGGTGATGCTTAGTTATGGCAGAAACCATTACGAGGAAGGTAAATTATATATCATTTTGGGTTCGATTTCACAGAAATATAAATTCTTTCCCCAAAGCAAGCATGTCTAGGAATTCTGAACCTTTCATGGGAATGGTAAAATCTAAACAACCTTTTCTTTTTGTTTTGTTTTCAATGTGGCTAGCGTATTTTCTGATATATAAAATAAATAAGAATTTGATAACTGTTTTGTTAAAAAAAAATACCTCCCTTAGTTTGTGCAAACTATTTGTATGAACTATACTAACATAAATACAAACTAAAGGCCCAAGGTATCACTTATTTCACTTAATTTTTTTGTGTGTGTGGTAAGTGTTATTTAACCTCAAGGAAGTGAAGCAGTCTTTTTTCGCAGTCTGGTATCATTTTCTATTTTGTTTAGGAAACCATTTTCTCTGAAGTCACTTTGTGTGTGTATCTGGGTACCTTATTTATTTTATTGGTGGCCTTGCTGTTCTTTGGTTTACTGTTTTGGGAGTTTAGTATTTTTTTCTCCTAAGAATTATGATAATATCATTAACTGTGTTACTAAAATATAAACAAGAAACTGGATGCTACACATGGAAGACGTGAAAGTACATTTTGACAAATAATATGATTTTTTTTGAAAGTTAAATTTTTACTGATATTGGCAAATAAACTGGGAATGAAAATGCCTATTTCCAAGCATAGACAAGAAACTACTTAGCAAGCAAGTCACACTTGTTATCACCTCCACAGGAAGAGTCTGACTCTACCAGGACCAGCAAAGTCAACCCACTGCATGGTTCAGGATCACCAAGAAGGATAAGACTGACACAGACATTGCAGGGCACAGTGCTTTACTCATGCAGACAAGAGGCCAAGAATGACAAGATTTCATAATGAGCTCTGGTCCCCCATGGTCTGCAGGTATTTCTCCCAGCCTTCATGTTATGATGGTCTGCATACCCCACCCCCCTCACATTGTAGGTAAAGAACTCCATTCCTTCTGCTCTGGGAATGGCTATTATAGTGGGTTGAGCCACATGTCATATTACACACAAGCTTAAGCAGGATAAAGGAACACACACTGAATCTGAAAATGTAATAATATCCCCACAGAAAATGACAAGCCTGGAGTAGGCTGTGAAGTCTCCCTGTCTCTTGGTGAGGAAGGGGTCTAGGCTCAAGACCCATCCTTATGTGGCCAAGTGGGGATTTAAAGATTGCATGCACCTTACTGCCTTTCCCAACGATCTTTGTGTAAATAGTGTTTTCTGCATGGTCAGTGTTGGTGTCTACATGTTCAGGACAAGAAACTGTGTGGTTGGGATAGTGAAATGACTGCTGCTATAATTCTCAAAAAATTATGAGAATGTTCACATTGGAATACATATATGTATATTGTGAATATTAATAAACAAGAAATCTACTTTAAAATATAGTCTGTAGGCTAGAAGAGAGAATTCTTACTCATGTCATTCAATACACACTACTGACCACAACAGGAAGAGACTGACTTTGCATCTATGAAAGAAAGTGATACTACTTTATTACCTCAAAGGAGGAAAAAAATATCCTCCAGGCCCAGGTTACAGCTTCGCTGATAGGACAGAGCCATAACTCAGTCAACAAAAAGTCTCTACACTTAGAACTTCCAGTTTCTTGCAATGGACTCTTTGTTTACAATAACCCCTCTTGCGTCCATAAAGGAACATACCCCTACTTTATTTCTCTAGACTTTTTCATGGCTCCTCATTAGACCATAAGTCCAGAACTGAAATTCTTTGTTGTTTCCGAATAAACTTATTTTGTTGGAGAAATATCTGGCTGTCTGTTCATTTAAACTCAACATTATTTGGTGGTCTGCCTGAGGAGTCATAGAAGATCTCCAATAGCTCTGTGGCTGATGGATAAATAAGTATGGTGTCCACGGAGCCCATTAAGCTCTTTGCTTCCTCACAGCTTCCTCTGGAGTTGAAGGGTAAGTCATTCTCCCCAATGTGAGCTTCTGTTGTCTTTGTGTTTAGAAATTCTCAAGGTTCTATTCAGGATCTAATTTAAGGCTTCCTTCTTTTCTGGTTAAAGCTTTGTTTTGTCCACAAGTACTTGGTTGGGAGCTTGACCCAACTCTTTTAAAATCAGGCTCTTCCACTGGAACCATGCTCTTCAGTCTTTAGTCCTACTTTTTGAAGTCAAACTGGTCTTAGTGAAACTGGGCCAGTACTTAGCCTGCAGGCCATTTAGGCTTTTCCTCCATAGCAAAAGCATCTGGAAAATGGGATCCCAGTCATTAAAATACTTTCAGGGTACCTTCTCCCTCAGCGGCCCTTACGACTTCATGTATACAAACCATGACCCTTCTTCATGTGTGTTTCTAACTAAATGGACCCTTTGACTAAAAGTAATTTAAAACACAAATGTCCATCATAAGGAAAGTTTGAACTCCCCAAGCTTACTTTCCTTAAAACCAAATTAGACAACCATAGCTCAGAAATTGTCAAGACTGAATGGAAAGCCTATTTCAATTGGTATTTTGAGGCTTCCAAAAGTCACCTGAGTCTAAAATTCCCTTTTTGTACAATGAAATTGTAAGATTAACTGAGGCAAACAATTGATTAAGGAAAGACAACATGGCTCCTAAAGCCTCTGTTCCTCCCCACCCCCCACTGTGTCATTAACAGCTCTGCCCCTAGCTGTCTCCCTCCTCCTCCCAACCTCTCCCCACATCCTCCTCCTCTGAGCCTATCAGAAGCTGTCCTTTTAAAATTAAGATTTCTAAGGATCAAAAGGGTAAACCCCAATTTCATATATACCCTGGACTAAAGCTGAACTGTGATTTATAGGTAAAGATTTTCCCAAAGTGAATGAGGACCCCACAGATTTGCTGAGAAATTCATTGTAATCATTCAAACTTATCAACCTGCTTCCATTGATTTATATTAGCCAGTTCATATGTTTGTAGGTAAAGACCAGGCTCAGCACTGGATGAAAATGATTGATGACAACACCTTAAAGGTCCTTAGGATTACAACTGGAAGACTAACCCACTGGCTTGTTATGCAATCAGATTAGGACAATCGCTAAGTGTTGGGAAATCCTCAAGGTTTCCTGAAAGCCTGTTAATTGGATGACAATTCAGGCTTGCTCACAAAAAATCTGAATGAGCCTGTTTATGGCTATTATAACCAACTTCATGTTGTTTTCAAACAAAATTCTGGTCTTTCTTCAGATGTTAATTCCATTCCTGTAGCTTTTAATTCTGGTTATTAATGGGCTGAACTGAGACTTTTCTCTTTTAGTGAACAGAACAGGATGGAATGGAATACCATGTTTACTTTAGATTTAGTCAATTTAGCAATTCGGCTTTCTCACTCCCTAGATGAGACTGAGTGAAAAACCACTGAAATTATTAATTTTTGACTCTTGCAAATAATGTTCCCTATATGAGACCAAAATCTCCTACTTTCTGCTATAATTCCAAAGAGCCAGAACATTGGAAGATAAATTGCCACAAAATTGAGCACTTCAAATATCTTCAGCCTTCCATTCAGTCCTTCCAATGCCCTCCTAATTCCCAATGATGGGGCTCCAAGGAACTACAAGGGCTCTTCCTCATCCTCCCTCTTAATGGGCTCAGAGAAACCACTCTTGAGTTTCAGACTGAATCTTTCTCTGTCCTATTGACACCATAGTATACACACAGTGCTCAACCTCACTGCTGTGCAGGAGGCTCTGCCTCAAAGTACTAAAACAGTTCAAATAGTGAGGATCTCTAATCAACCTCAACAGGGTCCTGTCTCTGAACTGGATTGAGTCCTCTCAAAGATACCTTTTCTTCTTAGTTTATCTGCCCTTACCTTAGTTGATCTGCCCTTGGCCTAGTATTAGGCCAAGACTTCTTGGACAAGTATCATGCCTGAATTTCTTTCCCAAAGATGGGTGAAATAATTCTAAAATTTGACATTAAACATCAAAATACCCAATCAGGAGATTTAAGTAACCCTTCAACATCGATTATTTTCTCCATTTCCAAAGGTATTATACCTTAAGCTGGGAGCACTAATCATTTGTCTCTATTGGATCACCTACTGCTCTCTTTACAGACAAAATCAACTGGCACATATTGGTAGAATCTACAGTGAACTTTTTATCAAGATTCAACTAGATCCCCCAAAACCCCTTCCCAGAAACAATCAATAATCCCTAAGTAAAGAAGATCTTCAAGGCATAAAGCCCATAATAGAGGATTACAAGACTCAGAACCTCATATCCCTGGTATTAATCCCTATAATATAGCTATGTTATTCATGAGAACACTCAAGGGTCAAGGGTGGAGATATGTCCGGGACCTCTAAGCAATAAACAACATTGTTATACCTCAAAACCCTGTTCCTCAGATACTACAAACATCCATTCCAACTGAATGTAAATTCCTTACTGTAATTAACTTATGCAGTCCATTCTTTAGCATTCTTGTTAATGAAGCTGGCTGACACCAGCCTTCACTTGGGAAGGAGACAATTCACTTGGTCAAATGCCTGGCGGTTGTACTTATCACCCTTCTTGTTTCTCACAAGTCTGGAAGGCTGATTTGGATGATCTAAAGTATCCTAGGCATTCTACTTTGTTGCAATATATGGATAAGTTGCTTCTTGCTCTTCCTCTCAAGTCTCCTGATAGGATGACAGCATCCACTGGGTAAAGCTTTCAGCCTTTAGGAGACATAAGGTCTCCAAGAAAAAACTGCAGTCTGTTCAAACCTAAGTTCAATATTAGTGCATCTGATCACTAATCAAATGCTGATATCAAAACAAGGACTGTACCTAAATCCGGATAGACTTCATAGTATCCTAAATTTCCCAGACCCCTAAACTAAGCATCAACTGTGAGGTTGTCTTGGGCTATTTGGTTGTTGCCAAAATTAGATCCCAAATCTCTCCCTATGGCCAAACTTTTGTACAAGTGTATTGTGCTAAAGAACAATGCTAACCCAATTTTGTGGAAAGAACAGGATAATAACATAGGCTTTAAAACCTTACCGCAGAATTTAATGAACCCACCTGCCCTTGGGCATGTGAATTATCAGATTACCTTTTTCCTTTTTGTATATGAAAAGAAAGGAAATGCCCTTGGGGTACTCACTGTACAACCTGGGGACCATCATCAACACATAAGATATAATAGTCAGCAACTGGACCTGTCACCTGAAGATAGTCCCTTTGCCTTAGAGTCACTACTGGCTCTGCGCTTCTGATTAAAGCCATAGAGAAAATCGTTTTTGGGTCCCTTTTAACCAGCTTTATACCTTATGCAGTTGAAGCCCTCCTGAAATCTCATCACACACAACATTTGTTTAGTCAGGCACCTGACATCCTATGAAATCTTTTCATTAACTGTTCCTCAGATAACTCTTTCATGCAGTCATAACTTTAACCTTTCTGCTCTCCTCCCCTTCATTACCCATGAACCCCATCCGGAGGGCTTAACTGAATGATCAACCCTCGAGATGATTTGCAGAAAACTCCCATGAGTAATGTCTACTTCTCATGGTTCATTGGCTGTTATTTAAAAGGCAATAATGACAAATATTGTGCTAGATATGCAATATGAACACCCTTTGATGTAACCAAAGAGACATATTTGCCTTTGGTTACTGTCATCCAGCAAGAATTTCATGTGCTCACGTGGTCTTGCACCTTAGGCAATGGCGAAGCTCCAACATTTATACTGATAGAAAATATGCTTTCAACATAGACTGCGATTTTGAGATGTGAAAGTAACATGGTTTCTTACTCTAGTGGAAATAAAATTTAAAATGAGCAGTATTTTCGAGAATCATTGTATGCTATACTTTTGCCTGCTGCTTCAGCTATTAAGATCCCAGGTCATTCTAACCGCAGTGCTGGAACAGAAGGGAAATCGCCTTACTGACACTTCCTCCAGGAATGCTGCCCTCGGAGGAATCAACAGTAGTCAACACAATCTGTTAGGGTCCAAAGAGATGTTTTCCCAAATGATAACTTGGAAAAACTAGCAAGAGATCTCCCACAATTGGCCTCAGAGAAAGAATAACATGGTTGAAAATTCAAAAATTGTTGATTTGATAAAGAGAAAGCTCTGGTTCTAGTTAAATATGAGCCGATCCTACAAGGACACTCTAAAATTCACACTCCTAACTACTGTACATCCATTAAACCACTGGTCCCCTGGCAAAATAATAGCATTCATGAATCAATATTGGTGAGAAAATATTGATGTGGCTGCAAAAAAATCACCTACCTCACTTGTCAAACTTACCCAAATTCCAACTCAGGGAAGACTATCCACATTGCTCCTGAACATTCTGAATTGCCTAATGGACCATTTGAGGTTTGGCAAATGGATTTCATACAGCTTCCCTATGGATACAAAAATGTTTTAATAATGGTCTGTATATCTTCTACTGAACTGAAACTTTCCCTTATAGACAAGCTACTGCTTCTTCTGTGGCCAATAAAGCTCTTCTGGATAAAGATTATCCTTCCCTGGGGAACCTCTCTTGAACTCTGTAGTAATTGAGAAACCCATTTTACCAGTTAGGCACTTAGACAAGTCTGTGCTTTTTGGTCAGTTTTATAACACTTTCACTGACCTTATCACCCTCAAGCCTCAGGCTGAAGGGAACGTACAAACAACATTACTAACACTCAATTGGCCAAATTTGTAGAGACCCTCCAAATACTTCGGCCATAATTGCCATTGGTCATTCTACGCTGCCTGGGATTCATAAACTCTCCCCCTTTGAGGGGATGACAGGACGCCCAGTGTGCCCGGCCTCCGCTGCCTTAGGTCTTCAGAAGATAAAAGGAGATATACTTCAACACTGTGAAGGACCTACTGCCTCTATCAAAATTAACTGTGTTCTGGTAGATTAGCCTTTTCTCAGCATGCCCCAGGGAGATAAATCTTTAAGAAACACACTTTACAACTTGGATATTTCAGCTGCTGGAAAACACACCTCTAGGAGGACTGTCTTCAATCTCATTTGAAAGGACCTGATCAGGTACTTGTAACCAAACCCTTGTGCTTCCAAATCCCAGGGAACAGACTTTTGGATTCACATGACATATCTAAAGAAAGGACCTAAACTTGATTGGAGCTGCACACCATCTGGTGACCTGAAGGTGAAGATTTCCTGAAATAGAACAACGTGACACCTAATGAGAAAATTTTCCCAAGATGTTCAGCTCAGATGAATTAGAATATTTATAATTCACAGAAGTCTCTCTTTCATCTAGACTACTGATTGACTCTGGATTCTTACCCAAATTCACAGTATCTAGGTTTGCAACCTATAAGCTTAATTATCGATGGTATTTTGTTCCAAACAGTTTGTTTTGACATAACAATATTGTTTAATTTCTTCACGCTTTATTCCTGCACTGTGTCTTCTAAAAACACTCGCTTACTTCTCTCAGTTCTACCATGTTCACTATTCTAAGATACAGGTTTAAATGGGAAATACTTAAAAGAGCACCTTCCTACTTTTCCTTGCTACTCAAATATGACCATGATAGTGTTCCTTTCTGTGCACTTTCTCTCTGATGTGGGACACAATGCCCCAGAAAGGTTCTCTCCGATATTGAGGGATGAAACACTACTGATTCTGGAAAAACCTGACTGTTGATTAGCAACACTTTCAGAGAAAGATCTTGGTCAAAGAAAGAAAATGTGAAAATTAATAAACAGAAGAGAGAACTCTCACATACCTATCACTTACACAAACTATTCATCCCAACAGGAGAGGCACCTTGCGTCTCTGGCTTAAAGTGATAATGTTTTACTGCCTCAGCAGGAGGAAGGAAAGCTTCCTTCTCTCCCAGTAACAGCTCAGCCAGTGGGAGACAGCCATAACTCAGCCAATGAAAAGTCACTATACTTCAAATTTCCAGTTGCCTTCAGTGGACTCTGTTTATAACAGCCCTTCCCAAGCCCATAAAAAATGTTTCTCTCCTTAGCTCCTCTGGGTTTATGCACAGTTTGCCATTACATTGCATGTCCCAAATTATAATTTCTTGATGTTCCCAAATAAGCACATTTTTCTGGAGAAATATCTGGCTGTCTACTTGTTTAAGGTTAACATTATATGTGTGTGTGCATATATATGTATAGAGAGAAGGAGCGAGGACTGGTGAAACTGTCTCTTCATGTGTTTGTGCACATACATACATATGCACACAACCAGAATCACAAGTACAGGGCAGTGAAAAAGAGGATGCTCTAACTAACTATATCTTCATATTGCATTAAAATGAAGAGTAAAGATTTGAGTCTTAGTATATAAATATTTTTTGGTCACAGAACGTTAACAAAATTTGTATACCTTTGGTGTTGGGTCGATCTTCAAGAGGAACTGAACAAGATATAAGCAACTTACAGGGGGACACCAAACCTCTCATTGTGTTATAATGACCTGATCACACAAGGAAATAGTGGCATGAAAAATGACAGCTAAAAGAACATATGAATGGACTGAGGAAGGTATTGAATAGAACACAAGTGAAGGTAGTGTGGGAATTGTCTATGAATCCAAGACTGGAAGTGGTACATCTATTTACTTTTTTTTTTAAATCACTATCAACTAGAGTCAAATGGCCCTGTCTTGATTCAAATGTTAGAAATAGAGTCTATGTTTGGTCCATATTTGGTCCAACAACAATTCTATGCTATGAGAAAAACCAATCTTCTTTACCACAATTTAGATACGTCTGGAGTCCCACAGGATAAATGGGATCTTCTGAGACATAAACATCAGGTTATATAACGTCTGCCAAATATCTAACTCTTAGAAAAGAACGCTGTATTTCCTAACATTCAATAAGCAGTTAACTTTTTTAGCCTGTTCTCAGTGATGTTTTGGGATATTGATGGAAGCTGCTGCTCAGGCAACAGTGTCAAAGTAGAGGCAGAGCACCCTTATCTAATCAGCATTGTACTGAAAACATTAGAAAATATAAGAGGGTTTTGATAAATGATATCTCATGCTCCAACTCTATCTTCTTATATTGAGATTATCTTTCTAAAACTTAGATGATCGAATGCTTAAAAGCATTGAACAGAAAGCTGCTAAGTGTTTTTTTTCTTTCCACAACAATATTTTGTTTCCTAATTTAGAAAGAAATAAGAAGGGACATTTGGACTATAAAACACAAATCATGATCTTTTTCTGAGCCTAGCATTACACATATCTTATTATTATAATTTAATGTTAACAAAAGGTGAATATTTTATATTGACTGCAATAGTCAGGAAAGTAAATAGATATGTAAGGGAATACATAATTACCTACTCTAAGGTCATAACAAAATTATATTCATGAATTTCTTTTCATTTTTAACTTGTGCTGCAGAAATCATTGATCATATTAAGGATGTATCTGGATTTTTGTTTTCTATTAAAGATAACAGGCTTTTCCTTTTCTCTTTCACAAAAAAATAAGAAAGTCATATTCCAACCACAAAATTAGAAACTACAGAACAGCCATTTTTCAATAGAGCAAAATATTATTGAGTGCTGATTAAAGAATATCCATTTCTAACTCTGCGTTTTAAAAATATAGGAATACCAGAAACATCCTACGAGTTGTTCCTTATAGAAAGCAGACAGTGTTGCATGGCATTGAACATTAGTGGAGATGTGTGTAGCTTCCATAAATTATAAATCAGACAACAGAACACAAAATATATGAAATAGAAAATGATGCACTTTATAGACAAGAAATGGCACAAGTATCACACTACATGTCTGGCTTTGAAAATCAGTAGTTATTTCCTCATACTGCGTTAACTTAAAGTGAAAAGCAAAGCTTCAGGATACGTGGTCATGTAGCATTTCAATTGGAACCTCCTAATTGGAGAGGTTGAAAAGCCATTCGTCCTTTCAGCTTAAAAAAAAGGAAGCTTTGCGGCACGGTGGCAACTTAGGTAGATTTTAGATTGAAGTCTTCTTTACCTCATTTGATTATATTACACTTGGTTTGTAGTCGTCTAACTTTTATTTGCCCAGAAGAATAAAATACCTCTTTTTCTCAACACTAAATTATTCCAAATTTAAACTTGTAGCTAACTTTATTGTTGTTCAGGTGCAGTCGTCTCCATTATCCCACCACCACCTTCCCCTGCCCCACCCACCCCCACCTCCCACCCTCAACCCTTCTTCCCTTTGGCTTTGTCCCTGGGTTCTTTATACACATTCCTTGATGTCCCTTCTCCTATTTCTCCCACTATCCTCCTCCCCCACTCCCTCTGGTTACTGTTAGTTTGTTCTTTATTTCAATGTCTCTGGTTACATTTTACTCACTTGTTTGTTTTGTAGATTAGGTTCTACTTATAGGTGAGATCATATGGTGTTTGTCTTTCACCCCCTGACTTATTTCACTTAGCGTAATGCTCTCCAGTTCCATTGATGCTGCTGCAAAGGGTAGGAGCTTAATTTTGTTCAGTTTGTTTTAGATTATGTGCAACTATAGATGACTTTTTGAAAAAATATATATGTATATACACAAACTCTACTAGAAAGATAGATAGAATATGTGGTATTTATTTGAATTAGGTAAATTGCAATTTTAAAATGAATTTTATCTTTCTATTGAATTAAATGCAAAAGAAAGCACTATATCTGGCTGGTGTCGCTCAGTGGATTGAGAGCCTGCCTATGAACCAAAAGGTCTGAATTCGATTCCCAGACAGGGCACAATGCCTGGGTTGTGGCCTTGTATGGTTCCCAGTAGGGGGCATGTGAGAGGCATGCACACAATGATGTTTCCCTCCCTCCCTTTCCCTCTAAAATAAATAAATAAAATCTTTAAAAAAATTTTAAAGAAAGAACAGCTAAAAAAAACAATTTAATGTTTCAAAATGATTTGTAAATATTAATAGTCATGATAAAAGGACTTGAATATCTTAAAATGTCAATAGAAAATGCATATTGTAAGAATCCCTTTCTAAAAGACTGAAGTATACATGGTATACTTCATGTTAACGAAGTAAACATTTTCAAAAGAAAAATCAGTCCTAATTTTTTGAACATGTCAGCACATATCCCTTTGATTTTTTTGTAGTTCACCATTTTGAATCACAGACTGCATTTAGGTTTTCCAGAAACAGGTGTAAATTTCTATAGATTTTTCCATATTCTTTCAATTTTTAATGTGGATTCCATACAATTTAAATCATATAAAATATTTTTGGTGACTTTTCTGTAGAAATGTGTTCAAAGTTTTATTCAATTCTCTTCCAAAGAGCCAAAGGAAATATATATACCCATCTTCTG
Source organism: Pteronotus mesoamericanus (assembly GCF_021234165.1). Classification (NCBI taxonomy): domain Eukaryota; kingdom Metazoa; phylum Chordata; class Mammalia; order Chiroptera; family Mormoopidae; genus Pteronotus; species Pteronotus mesoamericanus. The sequence goes on along the minus strand of NW_026555085.1, from coordinate 29,250,514 downwards.
AGTCAATTGTAGTTCTAGACCTGACTTTGGTTAATGTAATGCAAAATATTTTAGAAGCTCACTGCTTCTAAAGTATGCATCAATTTTAAATCTTGCAATAGGTTTATCAATCTTGTAATTTTTGATAAAAAATGATAGACTGAGTCATATCTGCATCAATTCCAGGTCCTTAAATGAACCTAATGTTGCTGGTTCCAACCTGATGGTTTCATCTGCTTCTTGAGGCTACTTCATGGTTTCTTACTTTTGCTCCTCTTTTTTAAGAAGCCACACTTGGACCTTTCAGTGTGCTACTTCCATAGTAACTCAGGTAGACTTGGATGAATTTCCCAGGCAGTGCTTCATCTTATCTTACTGTTTCATTTTAATATATGGATAGTATTTCTCTTTTTTTCATATTTTAATTATAAATAATTATTTAATATTGTCATAGTCTTGTACAAGTTTCTAGTTTCTGGGAACATGTCAAACATCTATTTCCCTGGTAGGGAACTCCTGTCACATGAATTACTCTGTGTTTTCTAGAAATAGGTTGTTTTTTTTATTTACAGTTTTTAGACTATAAAGACGAATGGAGAATTATTCTTCTGGCCCCTGGAGTAGGGTGGGCAAAATGATTCAATTCAAGGAAGCGCAGTATTCTAGTTGGTGATTCTAAATATATCAGCTTCTAAAAGTTGCAGTATTTCTAGTTCTTAAAAGCAACATAAGTGTCTGGTATCAAAACAAAATGAGAAGGGGGAAATAAAAGTGTGAAGAAAGAATGCTGGTGGCATCCATCCATGGGTCACTTATAAGGGTGATGTTCAAAGGTAGAGAACTGTCTAATTTTTAAAAGTTTACTAAGACTTGTTTGCTGGTGTCTTCTATTATCATAAAATATCATTCTGCTGTACAGCAAATAGAATTTGATTTTTGCTCCCTGAAAATAACTGCTTGACATATAACATAAGTCTCTGCACTTTAAAAATTGTTCTACCACTTATCTCCAAGGTGGTTATTTTACAATCCAATATAAATGTAATAATCTGAGGAGGAATATGTGGGGTTCTCACCATTTTAGAAATAAGGACTCACAGGATATTATTTCATTAATTCTAATGTAGTAACTTTTAGTATTAAAAGTAACAAATCTTTAGTAGTAGAAAAATATTAGGCCTTTCATTTTTATTTACCAGCAGCATTTCATGAGATCTCTAGCTCGTGCCCTTACTCGTGGAAGAAATTTTGGCTTTATAATGAAAATGCTATGCAGCAAACCTGTAAACAACACTGCGTATGTAAGTAATGCCAGCAGGATTTCCTATTCAATACTTCACACTCCTTCATCTCAATGGAGCACAGTAGAAATAGATATTATATAGGACTTACCTAGATAAACAATAAATTAACAATACCCATCCCAAACCATAATTCATATAGTGCCCTTTCCTTCATTTCTCATGTCTGAGATTTAGCCGTTCCCTTTGTCAGGTTAAATGCTATACAAACAAAGCAGTAACTTACACAGGAACTCAAGGTTTTAGAAAATATGTGATTTTTGAAAAAGCAGCCAAGAAGTATTACGGACCTGAGAAACTAATTTTATATATTGAATCAGTTACAGAATCAAGGGTTGTTTCTTTGGAAGAGCCAACTTCCCTATGTGTTTAATCCAAATATCCCTACCAAACTTCATGGGCTCAGGGGACATCAGTCTCCTTTTGGCAATGCCTTAAAATGTGTACTTCACTTTAATGTATTGTCAAAATCAAGGAACAAGAGATTCAGCTGAGTGCACATGCTTTTTAAAAAGTTTCTTACTCAGCCATCTCGTTCACAAACAATTGTGCCCAGGGGGAATATTAAAGTAATATTAAAGGTCAAATTTTAGAGAATTTGGTTGCCAGGAAATGAGAAATAAAAGTGCATGCATGTGTTCTTATAAAGTTGATTCATGAAAACCAGCTTCGGTCCACTGTTGTTAACTTGTCAATCTGATGTATTTTTTAAATAAAAATAATGCATTAAATTATGTATTTAGTTCCTGAGTCCTTGGGTGTCTTCTTAAGTTTTGTGTCGAATCTGAATGCCTTATTTGCTTTACCTTAGTCCTGGTTTTGAGTCCCTAAGATGAGTTATATACACTTTGAATTGTTTTCAGTGGTCAGCTTTGAACCCAGAGTACTAATGACATCCCCTTCCCCTTTGTGCCACAGGGCTCTTTGACCCCTAATCCAAGTAGCCAGTTATTATTTACGGACCCAGTTAAATCATTAGATGCGTATTTTGCATTTTGTTATTATTTTAATAATGTTGTTTCTATGGGAAATGTATTTCAAGCTCCAAGTAATTATTTCTAAGATTTCTGTTTCTGAGGACGTGGGAGGGAAAGGCTGAGGTTTACCCTCCAAGGGTAGCTTATTTTCATTTTGAAGAGGTCTCCACAGTCCTGTGAGGAACACGATCTATTATTGGTGATGTTTCTTTAAATACACACGTTTCTTATGATATGTATATCATGTTTTCATGTAAGTCATCATGTTTTAGGGAGGGAAGCAAGTTAATTCCTGTTTCCACACTGCAAATATACTCCCAAGAGTGCATGTGGTTCTACCAGCAAAAAATACTGAAAATTGTTGGGAACCCCACTTGGGGCCTATATCAGTCAGGGGCAGTTGACAATGCTCCAAAGTGCCTTTCCAGTCAGATGGTAAACCTCATAGATCCCATTTCAGCTAAAATGGCCAAGTCTTGTCCTTGTTTTTGGAATGACTGCATGTGGGCTTTCATTTTTAACCTTTCCGATTTGTCCACATCCCCAGCAATATGGTGCTGTTCTTCTTTACAGAATGCCTGAGAAGTGGCTATGGAAATAGGGGTGGCAAATACAACTGGAGGCATTGACAAGTATTTTATACAGGGTGTGCAAGATCTGGGGCCATCTCTTGCTGTTTCCAATGCTCATCTCTGTTAAATTAAGGGAAATGGTGATCAATTCTGGTCAGAGTTTGTTGGAGATGGCAGACTCATTGGTCAGTTATATTTAAGGATCTTGCAATGGTTTGGGAGAGTCACACAAGGGTATTTTCAATCATGGGTAAGGTTCCAGGGATGACTGTAAAAGAAAGAGATCATGAATGGCCCCCTCACTCTCCTGTAACTCCAGGAGGTATTTCCTCTCCAGGTGCTAGGATTGGTGCTTTTCTTCTAATGTTCCCGAATCCACATGTCCCGTTCCAGAAGTCATAGTTTCATGTATTTTTCAATCAGCACTTACTAAAAACAAGTCCTTTCATCTGAAGAAAGCATGAGTGCAAGAGAAAAGATGGAGTTTTAATAGGATATACAAATCTTATTTTGTCTCTTACTTTGTGAACCACAGTAGGAGAGGCTTGGCAGTCATTGTATATAACCAAGTGTTCATTTTCCTTATCATATAGTATCATATAAAGCCATCAACAGAATCCAGGTAGCTGCACCAGAATTTTTTTCCACTTTGTAGCTGAGCAGCCAACTGAAGCTCATACTACCAGTCCAGCCTGAGGTTGCATTTGGGGGAGAGAAAGAATCTTGTGTCCAAGAATGAGCAGTAAAAAATTCCAAATTTTCAAAATAAGTATATATAAAACTCCACATTGTTTATTCTGATCATTATTTAGAGAGTGACTGAGATGAGGTGTTCCTTCTCTAAAGACAGCTTCATCCATTGACGAAAACTTTACCAATGTGTATGGAGGAGGAGGAGATGAAGGACATAGAGTAAAACATTATTCAAATGCATTTTGAAGAGGATATTTCAATATTAAATGATACAAAATGCCTGTAGATATTAAAGTGTGTAGAAAGTCTGTCAAAAACACGGATAGCCAGTTCATTGTTGAGTGGCTTTTGTGAAAAAAGATGCATCATTATCATAAGGAAGATTGTCCAGAAGGCTGAACAGACAACACAGATTAGTTTCAAGAGTTATAATTATGTGGCCCAAGTCAGCTGATCACACTGGAACAGCAGCATATAACATGAAAAAGTGTCAGATTTGGTATGGGCCCGCTCAGAAACAGTTCTGAGAATGTTCGAAGTTCTGGTACAGTCAGTATTCCCAGAGTAAACATGGGTCATAATATGCACTATGTAATGAGAAAAATAGAACAGCTTTTGTCAGGAGTCACGAATCTGGCATGCTTTACTGACCTCTGCCAGATTTGTGTACTTTGTGCCTGGTCTAGGATAATTGTTCTATTGCCATGTTTGGCACAATTATAAATATAGACAGTAGTGCTAGTAATCTGGGTATAGAAGTCTCTTGATTAGAAGCTCAACTCTTTTAGTCTTTTCAGATAAATGAGCCCTTACTGTGAGCACCTATGTGAATGATCCAGAGAGTCTGAGTAGTAGCCATGATTTGTTTCTACCATGTATTAATACATCTCTCAAGAGTGGTGCCTTTAATCTACCAGCCTGGAGTCTTCCAAGTAAGAGATCAAGAAAGGATCCAACCTCTTGAGCAATAGCTGAAAAGTTAGTGAAAATACTCATATATTAAAAACCTAATGTCCAAGATGATGGTATTAGGAGGTGGAAAGGTCATGAGAGAAGACGCTTCCAGAAAGGGATTAGTGCCCTTTTAAAACAGATCGCAGAGAGCTAATTGCCCTTTCCTTTACTTGAGGACACAGCAAGAAGTTGGCAGTTTAAATTGAAAGAGAGTGGTCACTAGAACTTGACCATGCTGGCACCCTGACCCTGAACCTCCAGCCTCTAGAACTGTGAGAAATAAATTTTTGTTGTTTATAAGCCACCAAGTCTGTGGTATTTTTGTATATCAGCCTGAAAGGACTAAGGCAAGTGCCTTCAGGTTTTTAATTGAGCCTAGAGATTCTTTCCCCAGCACTGAGAATTTTACCCTCCAGAAGTTATGAACTGAATTTATAACCTCACTTCAATCAGCTTAACAGTTGGCTAAATGACTTAGGGGAGACCAGTCTTGGCTTTGTTTTAGGCCCCTTCCTTCCAGCTAGACCTTGTCTCCAGAGCACTGTGAGATTATGAGAGAATTCACTCCACCTTTTTGGCCTAGTGCCTGACCCTTCTCCATTGACCCAGAACTCAGTAAATGCCTGGTATTGAAAAGTAACTTTGTGTCTGAGTTGGGGGCACAAAATTGTACTTCCCAAAGATGACCACAACCATACATCCCATCCTATATGTTCTGCATGGAATGAAATGTTGATAATTTTTCCATTGAGGTCTTGGATCTATGTCCATTTCCCCTGAAACTGCATAGGATTTTCTTTTAACCAATACAGTGTGATAAAAATAGCATGATGTGACTTCTAAGTGTAGCTTATAAGCTGCACTTCAGTTCCTGCCTTTCTTGCTGGAATTCTTTCACTCTTGCATCCTTCAGCCTCCATGCTAACAGTTCAATTGCCCTGAGGACACCAAGCTGTGAGGAAACCCCAACCATTCCATGGAGATCACACAGAGAAGTTTACACACACATACATGCACACACACACACTCTGGAAGAGAATGAGAGAGAGAGATCCATGTAGCCCTCATTTATTCCATTCCTCCACTGTTCTGTCTCCATTTACATCTTATTGCAACCTCTTGGGAGATGACTCTGGATTAGCATCACCCAGCTTATACTATCTAAAATTCATGCCCTGCAGAAACTATAAGAACATTGAATGATTATTGCTGTTTTAAATCTAAGTTTAAGCCTAAAATTTGGAGTGACTTATTTTGGAGAAATGCATAACCAGAACATCTAGTTTCTAGCTTGTAATGCTGGCACCATAAGATGGTCAAAATCTCTGCTGTTTCTTTATTCCCCTGTAAAATCTGTCTACTAGGGCCAATAGAAACAACTTGTGCCAATATATAGCAAATTTCCAGAGGCAATAAAATAGCTGGCAATTATTAGTTCTTTTCAAAGGGCTTTCTCTCTTTGGAATTTTAGTGCATCTGGTCCTTGTTGTTGCCATTAGTCTCTGATGTCTTTAAAAATACACTTTTTTTTGGATATTTATTCTTTTCTTTTCTAGTTAGTAGTGTTCTTGTCCTGCCAATACATAATTCATCATGCTTTCACATCCTATTCCCATTTCCAGCTTATTTTTTCCAGTATATCTGCCACTATTTAGTATAAAACATACAAACAGGCACACACAATTTTTTGTTCAGTTTGTTATAATACCTAGAATACATATCAGTATAGAATCTAGGATTTTCTGACTACAAAATAAAGTTATAGATATCCTATTTCTAGTACTGAATGATGGATATTTTGTTTTTTGTTTTTTTTCTAAATTTCTAATGGTAAATTTATCTACTATTTCAGGGTGTTATGTAACTAGGTAATAAAATCAGTCATGTACAAAGCAAAACAAGTTCCTTCAGAAAGGCTGCCCATGTCTCAATGGCCCAGATTGGACCACACACCCACACGCTGACCAACCACCATAGTATGTCCTAGATGTAGTAATTGACATAAGCCAGTTAAGGCCCTCCCTGAATTTGTCTTAGTCAGTAACTAAGAATTTTGGAGTTCTGTTCTAATGGGGAAGGATATGTGCCTGTTAATATTCCTAATATCAAACAATATAAAATCATTTTTGCTGAAAAATTATTAGACTGCTATCAGAAGGCTCATAGGATATATTATCTAACTAACCAGCTATAGAAGTGGAATGGGGTACAAGTTGAGGAAACACCATAAATCCAAGAATCTCTTAAGGACGATTTTACCTACTAGAAATTTTCTGCCATGCCAGAGGATCTAGACATTCCAGAATTATTTACCTAGTGCTTCCTGGGTTCCTATTCATTCCAAAATACTGACTCATAGAAGAGGCATGTTGTCCTCAGTTAGTGTTTTATACTTGAAAGCCAAGACCCTTATCCAACATGTCCTGTATATATCCAAACTATTCAGATGTTGCGTAGTAAAAGAATACAGCATAACTGCAGTGATATGTCCTCCCCTTTTCTTTGCAATGTTAGTTATACCCCTTTACTTTCCAATATAAAGTGCTGTTCAGTGTCCACCATGCATATGCTGCATGGATGTGCAATGGCAAGCAGTGTGTCACAGTAAAGGAGCTCACGCCCTTGGTGTTCTTGTCCAAGTAAGTGGTGCTTGGGGTGGCAGGCATGGGGTCCGGGTCAGACATGCTAAGCAGGGCCTTGAGGACTGATGGATATGAGCAGTGTCTTCTTGGGTTCCCTAGTGCCCATTGTCTCCTGGGGCTGGGCACTGATGTGTTTGGAACAGCCAGGAGAAGTGGGTTCTGGTACCCTGGGCATGGCCTTCCATGCTCATACCCTCAGGGAGACACCAGGCACTGGGCCATGCCATGCAGGGAGGCTCAGCCAGGCTTTGCTTGCAGTGGCAGGTGTCAGTAGGCACAGTGGCACCTACTGGATGGGCAGGAGCTTGTCTACCTCGGAGGAGTGCAGGGAACCTACATCGGTTCACAGCGAGAGCATGGTCATTGTGGGCTAGGGTCCAGTTCAGCCTGGTCTCCCCACCCCACGGCGGGCTCAGCAACAGCTGCCAGAAGCCCTCCACGGAGATCTACGAGTTGCATGCCTTCAGGGGCTGCTCATGGTGAACATCATCTCCAGCGTTTTCCTCTCCAATTTGTCCTGTCTTCCTGGGTGGGCTCAGCCCCAGCTCCAGGTTGCTCTCCAAGTGGCATGTGGTGAGGAGCTGGCCTCTCCACTCCAGATACTGCAGAGTGGGCCTACAGAGCCAAGAGCTGGTAGGACACCCTGGGCAGGGTTGGTTGGGTGCTGGATCAGGTTGTGGTTGCTTGGGTACCCACCTTCTTGATATCATCCACAGTGGAGCCCACCTGGTGCACCTCCCAGGGCTGGGTCTGAAGGCCAGCAAGCATCACCTACTGAGGGGCACCTGGCTTTTTCCTCAGCCCTGCGAAGGGTCTCAGCCCTTCGCAGCTCCTTGCATGCCACCCCTGGGTGCTCCTGGGCAAGTCTGGAGGACACCTTTCTCCTTGAGCTCTCCTGGGAATGAATGGTTCCCTTGCTCCCTGCTCACTGAGGTTTCACTAGATCCTGAGGCATCAATCCATGCTCCCACAATAATCTCCAGTGTTGCAGGTGGACCAGGTCATCTAGGAGGTGGCAGGCGATGAGCAGCTGTGTAGGGAAAAGCCTGCACATCATTTTCTTGACAGAGCCTGTGGGTGCTACAAGAACATGGTGAGCTTGAGCAGCAGCAGCCCAGGGCTCAGGGGCAGTGGCATGATGCTTAGGCCTTCCAGCAGGCTCAGGTCTGCTCCACCTGGTCCTCACTTCACACCAGCCTTCAGATGGCTATTCGTTCAGGCTTTGGGGAACTTCGCACCAAGTTTGGGTGAGATGAGCTTGTGAATCCTCTCCTCCCTGGTGCACCTCCATGCTTGCTAGCTTGCATGCACTGCAGCAGACATTTGACCCTGGGATACTCTTTGTGTCCATATGAGTCACCAGCACTGTGCCCAAGGGTCCAGGTCCTGCACCAGTTTCTAAAACCTTGACTTGGGGTTTGAGTCCCCATTGACTAGTGCTGTGAAGCGACGGGTGGGACTGTCTGGGAAAATGGAGCAGCAGGGCCATGTGAGACTGAGGAAGCCCATGGAGGCCTGTGGCTTGAGCTGCAAGAAGGAGGATGGCTACTTCAGCAGTTGAGGCCTGTGTGCTATCTGGCACAAGCCCTCTGAGGCCGGCAGCTGCATGCTTCTTGCCCAGGGTGTGGAGGTTCAGTATGAACTTGGGTGGTTGGTTGTTTTCTGCACCAGGTGAGTCAAAGGGGTGGGTTGAAGCAGGCACTTTCTTTGTTTCTTTGTAGAAGAGTTATAGCACAAATGTTCTTGTTCTCATTTCTACCCCATCACGCCACCTCCTGACCCTGCTTCTCGCCCCACCTACCATCACAATGGGCTCTCCAGATTACACAGTGGTGCTTTTTAAAATCACTACTAGGACCATTGAAGCCAAGTGGAGTTTGCATGAGGAGCAGCTGATCCTGCTGTTATGGAAAGTTATAAACCTGACTGTCATGAAAGTGAGGTTGTTTCGTGAAATATTGTTAGACTGGATAATTTGGAACTGACAGAGGACTGTAAAGAAGAAACTAAGTTAAAGTTAATGCCTGTACTTCACACCACAGCTGTTGGACAGCTTAAACAGTCAGCAATGTACCAAAATGAAGGATAGGGACTCCTCTTGTCTTTGTACTGATGTACTTCATGTCAGGCAAATCCTGAATCCTAATACTTCCAAGAATTATTGCCTGTATGCTTCTATTATTATTATTTTTTTGATCTGATCTGTACCTGATGTAAACTGGATGCTGCAAGCAATAAGAGCGTTTACATTTTGAAAATAACAGCTTTCTGTGTGGAGCCTCTCAAGTCACAGATATGGAGAACACAATTTTAGCAGTGATTTCACCTTATAATCACAAATTTTTAGATTCAGAGAGAGTAAAAGACAAATTTGAAAGTGGCACTTGCAGCAAAATGGACTTTATTGATAACAACACTGTAATTAGGGCTCTGGGTTTACTATTGCAGTCTTTGGATCAAGATATTGCAACAGTCTTCAAAAGACTCAATATTGCCAAAGGCAATTCAGCGCTATGTCTGCATGCCCGGGGTTGAAGGAATGGAGAAGCTCCAGTTACGTTTGTAAATGAGGAGCACGGAGACCTAACGCTACAGAGGCACAAATGTAACATGGGGACCTGGTACACTGAGGTTTACAAAGCAACAGGTAAAGATTATCTTAAAATTGCTGGAGGTATCTCCAATGAGGCATCCCAGTTTCTCTCCAAGGAAATTCAGGTCCTTGTCCACATGTGGGTCTCCCGTTCACAACCAAAGCTGATAATGTGGTGGCCTTTTTAAATAACACTATCCCATCATTAGGGAGAAGGAAGGCATCCTTCTTGTTACCTAACCAGACAGTAGGCCAACAGGAACACTCTGTCCTCTTTGCTTGTGAAGAATATGCAGGGAAATATTGAGGAAGAAGCATAAAGACACTGAACTGTTCAGGATCATAACAACCAAAGGTCAGCAGGTACTGAATTATTTCTCCTTAGCCCTTCTCATTCCACTCCAACCCTTCCCATTATTCTAGTGCTACCTCAGCAGTTTTTGCCCCCTATAAATGTTAGAGACTGTGTACACCTTTGAGGTCTTTCTAATGCAGACAAAATTGAAGACATGTTGGACTTTCTGGGGAAGTTTTTCAGAAATATTCAAACTCACAATATTTACATGATATTGAATAACTAGTACCAACTATCAGGAGATGCTTTTATCCAGGTGAAACCTGTAGACAAATCATTTGTGGCTGCACAGAAGTGTCATTAACATCAAAAACAAAGAGGACCCAATAGCCCTGCCCCCAGGAGGGCCTCTGTCCCATCCTGTGGTGTCTCTAAGACAGCCTGCTGAGTGCAGAGTGGCAGCCACAGATAGTAGATCCCCTGCTAAAGGGGGCATGGAGTAGTCTAGAGACACTAGAGAAAAGACTGGAGAAGGAGGCTTTGGGGAGAGAACGGAGAGAGTAGCTGGTGGGATCCCAGTGCTGACTCCTCCCCCATATGCAGCAGCCATCCAGCTCAGGCAGACCACTCCCCCAAGCAGCAGCAGCAGCATGGGAGGACCCAATAACCCCGCCCCTATGAGGGACTCAGCCCCACCCTGTGGTGTCTCTAAGCTGGCCTGCTGAGTGCAGAGTGACTAGGTTAACAGCTGAAGGAGATAGCCATAGACAGTAGATTCCTGGAAGTCTGGAACAGATTGCCTAAGGTCAGACAGGGGCAACATCTGACATCATCAGAGGCAGATCCAGAAAGAAAAAAACAGTGGTCTCCTACCATAGAAATTCACAGCACAAATTCAGAAAATCAAGACAGATCAATTTAAGAAGAAGAAGCAAAGGAGAAGAGCCACACAAATAATAGGAATACAAAGAAACACCCACAAGTAAAAAGGAAAGGAGGAATCCTCAGAAAGAGAACTAAATGAAATAGAGGCAACTAAACTATCAGATACTGAGTTCAAAACAATGGTTCTAAGGTAGCTCAATGAGCTCAGTGAGCTCAGAAAGAATTACCAAAAACTATAGGGAAACTACAAGAAACTTACTGCAAACTATATGAACATGAACAAGGACGTAGAAACTATAAATAAGAGACAAGAAGAAATGAAGAATACAATTTCTGAATTGCAGAACACAGTAGAAGGAATCAAAAGCAGTCTAGATGAAGCAGAGGACTGAATCAGCGAGCTGGAGGATAAGGTAGAAAAAAGCTCCCAAAAAGGGCAAGAAAATGAAAAAAGACTCAAAGAATGAAGAGGCATTGGAGGAAATGCAGGACAACCTGAAATGTAATATCCATATAATAGGGATACCAGAAGGAGAAGAGGATAAGGAAGGGATAGAGAGACTGTTTGAAAAAGTAATGATGGAAAACTTCCCTAATTTGAGGAGAGAAAAAGTCACACAAGTCCAGGAAGCACAGAGGGTCCCTGTGTTGCAGCCTCTCTAGTCTGGGCAAGTTACTTGGGGCTCAGGTAGATGGAATAAGATGTATGGAGCTTTGGGGACGCTGGACACACCTTTATTCAGGAGGGTCACACAGGTCACAAAGCCCATATCTGCACTGAACACAGACCACAAGCCCGTGTGGACAGAGTCACACAGGCCATAAGTCCGTGTCCAAGTTGGTGCCCCGACTCCCCACCTTGTCCAAAGCTCCTACCCCTTAAATACTAGCCCTAAACAAAGCAGGCTACAGGCCAGAAAGTGAAGTAACTATCATGAGCTGCACATATGAGTCTACCCAAGGCTATGGGGCAGTTTATTGCACCTGGGCTCAAGGCCGTGAGACTGGGGCTCAAGGCTGTGGGAACTCTGCTTTATCAGATTCTTTCAAGGTTGTGAGGAACTGCTCTCTCCGGTTACCCATGATCTGAGTGAGAGAGCCATTCCGCCTCCACCTACTCCACAGTCCCATTCAAGAGGAACCCAATGAAGCCCACTCCAAGACACATCATAATTAAAATGGCAAATTTCAAAGACAAACAGAATCCTAAAGGCAGCAAGAGAGAAAGAGGTAGTAACATATAAGGGAGCTCTGGTATGGCTAGCAGCTGATTTCTCAACAGAAACACTGCAAACCAGAAGGGAATGGCAAGAAATATTCCAAGTCATGAAAAGCAAAAGCCTGAAACCAAGACTACTCTACCCAGCAAGGCTCTTAATTAAAATGGAAGGTGAAATAATGGGTTCACCTGACAAAAGAAGGCTAAAATAATACATCTCTATCAAACCAGCATTGCAAGATATGCTAAAGGTAGCATAAAGATATGCTACTTTAAGAAGATGAAGAAAAAGAGGCTATGAATACCCAGTTCCTTTCACAGTCACCAACACTTGAGATTACCAATATTTTCAATACTTATTAATCTGATTGTGACAATGATATGTTATTTTAACTGTTCCTTTACTATTTGTTGAAACTAAACCTGCTTTTGTATATTTCTTGCTTATTTCTATTATTTTTAAAAAGCTTTAAATGACTTTTTGGTATGCTTTATCCATTTATTGATTAAATGCTTTTAGAATTTTTGCCATAAAAAATACAAACTATTAACCCTTTTTTTAGATGTGTTGCAAATACTTTCCTGTTTTATTACTTGTCCTTTAACTTTTTTTATATGTATGTTACTATATAGTCTTAAATGCTTAATATAATCATATTGTCAATATTTTACTTTATAGCTTCTGGGTTTGAATATGTTACTTCAAGATAAGAAAAATATTTTGAATTTTCTCCAAAAACTCCTTAGATTTTATATATTGATTTTTAACTCACTTGAAAATTGTTTGTATAATGTGTGAAGTAGGGCTCTATATTTGTTTTATTTCAAGTAATAGTGGTCCATGCACCTTATTTGTTGAATAAACCTTATTTTCCCCATTGATTTGAAATATCAATTTAATTATATATTACATTGTTAGACAGATATATACATTTGTTTCTAGAATGTTCATTTTATTTCATTGATCTACTTGTTTATTTCTGTGCTGTTGTCATGTTTTAATTGCTGAGACTTTTTAAAGGATTTAAAATTTTTAATATTTTATAATGGATCTTGACGTTTAAAATGAATAAATAAATAAAATCAGTCTGCATTAAACAAAAAAGAAAGAAGGAGCTCCTACTTTTTGAGGCAACATGGATAGAACTAGAGAATAATATGCTAAGTGAAATAAGTCAGTTGGTGAAAGAAAAATACCATAGGATCTCACCTATAAGTGGAATCTATTCAACAAAATAAACTAATGAACAAAATAAATCACAGGCAAGGAAACATGGAGCAGACTGAAAGCGGCCAGAGGAGATGGGGAAGGAGGACAATGGTGCAAAGAAGGAGAAGGGACTGAACAAAGAACATGTATGAATGGCCCATGGACATGGACAACAGTGTGGGTATTGACTATGGGAGAGGAGGTGTGGTGGGATGGGTGGAAGAGGGCAAAGGAGGAAAAATTGAGAGAACTGTAATAGAATAAACATTTAAAAATAAAATAAAAAAAGAAAAACATGATGATGAGATATGTTCACGTTTTTCACTATTGTTCTGAGGAGATGGGAACATAATTTTTGTTTACATTAACCAGTTTATTATTTAATAAAAGATATGGTAAAGAAGACAGATAAACAATTAGATGAAGATGTACATAAGTCCCTCAGTGCAGGAGCTTCTGTTCCTGTTGAATTGGGATATGCCACACTCTCTGGCACATGGATGTGTTTACCAACTCAGAAAGTCTTTGAACCCCATATCATGGAGGTTTTTATGGAAGCTTCATCACATAGGCATGATAGATTATTAATTTTCAATTATATTCCCTCTCCTTTCTTACAGGAATGAGAGGTGGGTCTGAAAGTCTCAATTTACTAATCATGCCTTAGTCTTCTTTTGACCAGCACCTGTCTAGGATCATAACAAGAGTCACTACATTAAAACAAAAGATATTCCAGGAAATCCCAAGGGATATAAGAGTTCAGTGTTTGATGCTTTTATCACTCAAAAATTATGAAGGTCTCTGTAGCTTCTTGTCAGAAACTAGGATCAAATACTAAATGTTAAAAAAATAGATTCTCCTAGCACCCCTATTTAGAAGGAGCTTTAGGAGCTAAGTCAGGAACAGGGACAAAGACCTATATAAATATATTTCTTATTATTTCATACCAGGATAATCTGAGTCCATTCTGGTCCACAGTACACCTCACCTTCACTCCTTCCCCTACCACATGACTCATCCAGTTGAACCAAAAATCCTTGGCTGTTGAGGTTTTCCTAAATGAAGCCACAAGATTTGGTGCCAAAAGGCAGTGCCAGGATGTCTGTATAAGTTTTCAATTGCTGCCTAACAAATTACCGTCAACTTAGTGCTGAAAGAGCACACATTTATTAGTTAGTTTATAGTTCTGTAGGTCATAAGTCAGGCAGGATTGACTGTGTTCTCTGTGAAGGATCTCATAATCAAAGTGCCTTAATCAAAGTGTCAGCCAGGCTGGGCTCTTATCTAGAGGTTCTGGACAAGAGTACTTCCAGGCTCATTCAATTTGTTGGTAGATTCAGTTCTGTGTGGTCGTAAGGCTAAGGTCATCATTGTATTGCTGGCTGTCAGCTGAGAATCACTCTCAGTTCCCAGAGACTACTCTCTAGTCCTTTCATGTGACCTCCCCTGTATCCAAGCCAGAAATGGCATATGGACAGCCACACGTGTCCCTCTATTAGCTCCAGCATCACATCATTGCATCCAAAGTCAGGAGAGGTGGAATTTGAATTGAGCTTTTTTTTCCAAAATGTCACAGCCACAGAGGCTGCCAAGCTCTCTTGGGTGGCCCCCAGAGCCTACCCACTACATTCCCCTGCAAAACGGTATAATTTACCATCTCAAGTGGTCTCTGGTCCACCCAGATGAGGGAAATCACTTTTTTTTTTTTTAATTTAAGCCATCAAATTCAATATTAACAAGAGCAATGCCATACTTGATTCTAAAATTACTGGCCGCACAAAGAACAGTTTACTTCTCATAACAAGAGAAAGTTAGGTTTGTGCCTTACTCTTAAGATAAAAACAATAAAATGTTTAAAATTTTTCAATAAACCACTTATACATGTGTCTCCTTTTCCCTTGTACTAGGGAACAAGAGACTAAAAGCCAATTTTAGCCAGGGCTTAGGGCCCTCCACACATCTCGGTGCCCTTTGTCTCCAGTATAGCCCTGTAACTTTCAACCTGACCTGAGGTCATCTTCTACCCTCTAGCCAAAGAAAGCCAAAAGGCGGGCCTAGTGACTTCAGGCTGAAACCGGTATGCTCCTGAATGCTCCCCTGCCCTCTTTCGGAAAGATAAACGCTGACTCTGCCCTGAAACTACCGGACTGTAAAGTTTGCTCCCCCAGCTGCTGCAGGTGACTGGAACTTGAGGAATCCTTCTGCACTGGAGACTGTGTGTCCCACATTCCAGCCCCCACCTCTTGCACTCTGCCAAGCGACAGCCTATGGCTGCAGAACTTTTTATTATCTTGCCAACACAGAAGCTGGGCTTCTGGGCCATGAAGAAAACAAGTCAACTAAGAAAGTGTGGAAGTGCCAGTTCTGCTCTTCATTTTGGGAAGCACGGTGCTCTGGGTCCTGACAGAAGCAGCCAGTACAATCCAACCAGAAGATGACTTTTCACTGCAGATGTGGAAGATGGCATGGTGACCCCAGGTGCCACTGAGGATCCCTATGAGTCTGCTACCTTGACAACTCTGGGGCCAACAAATACAGAGAGTATACCAGACATTCACACAGAGAATCTGCCAATTCCAGAAAGCACAGTCCATACCCAAGGAGGAAGCCAGAGCACCACCATCACAAATGTAACCAGTCATCCCATGGAGAAAGTGAGTGAGGAGACACAAACAAGGGCTGAGAAAGATGGTGTGGTGACAGTGACCTTAATTAGGTTCTTATTAGCTTTTGCATTCATTGATGGGACCATCACTGTTGTGCAAAAAATGTTGGGAAAGTACTTACAGTAAAGAGAATTGTGTTATTCTCACAATATGTTTTAAAAAGAGTTGCCAAGTTCCCTTGTCCCTGAGCGTGTGGGAGAAGATGACCCATGGAAATGCTTGGCCACCCCACTTAAAATCCACTGTCATCACTCCATGAATCATTCCATTTTCCCAAAGTAACTGAAGGAAACATAATTCACACTTGTTTCTCTAATATTTGTCTTTTGAAAAGTGTTTCAAATATACATTTTTAAAGATGGTTTAAAAGACAAAGGATGTAGAAAATGGAAACTGTGTAGACTGATTTTTAACTAAGATAGACTAATTAGAAACTGTAATCATGTCTTTGTCCTAACCATTCTCTTACTATTAAAATACAAAGGAATCTTGAAATATTTATATCTATGGAGTCCTTGGGTCTAGTGCTATGTGGGTAAGTTGAATAAGCATTCTGTAGTTCCCAATCTTTTAGGTAGTCACATTCTAGTCTAGTTTGGTCTACCTATAAGGCCTGATTTGGTATGAATAATCAAGTAAAAAATCTAATTTTGAATAATATATAATGAGCAACTGATTTTCACTGGTCTAGATAAATCATTAGAAGGTATCCATTTTAGATTACAAACAGGAAGTCTTTACTTTGAAGAAGGCACTTTGTTTCTCACAACAAGGCCACTGGGTAATCACTATGTAATGGGGCACAGCCAGGGCCCCCCAAAGGGTATTTGTGATGAGGTCCAGAGATCTGGGTGTCCAAGAAAAATATATCCTCCCCACCCCAGGGAGGGCAGCCATAGGGGATGGGAACCTTGAGCAGGGCCACTGAGAGTCATTTAGCATGTCAATAACAGGATAGTTTCTTTCGTCATATGCAAAAAGGGTTATTTTGCATATCACGAAATCTAATCAGGAAGGTTTAAAAAGACAACACAAACTGTAACAGAGGGAGAGGAGAGACAGAGGCCTGCGGGAGAGACGAAGGGACACAGAGTGTGGGGAACAATGTGAAGACCACACGGGAAGAAAGAGGAAAAAAAGGACTCTTGCTAGTGGGCCATGAGAAGGTGCCACATGGTTATGGATTAAGAGCTGGAGATCACGGTGACGCAGTGCATGGTGCTGAGAACAGTGAGAGGCCTGCAGAGCCCCGGACTTCTGTTCTTTTCCTACTGAAGGACGGTACCCCTGACTGGCCTGACTGGCCTAACTGGGCAAACTGGGGGAAGGCAGGACTGTGTGTGTGCTGGTGATTGTTTTAAAGGGATTTTGAGATTTAAGGGCAACATTTAGTCATTAATCAAACCTGTATAACTTTTGAATAAATAGTTCCTTTCCTTTTCACCAAACTACCATTCAGAGCCGTAACTCCAAGGGCGGTAGGCAAAGAACCTACAACCGAGGGACCCCGAGGAAGGGGGTGTTTTTGTTTTGGTAATAGCATCTGGGCACCCCCACCATGGGTCCATTTGTTCCATAACATCTAGATTTGCTTTGCTACTTTCTTCAGAAATGACTTGATGACTCTAAGGTTTGCTCCTACTTGCCCACTCTGCTTCCCTCAGGTGACAGAGAGAAAGAGCTAAGGAGGCAGTGTTCTTTTTCTGTTATGATACAGTCCCACAAATTGGTTGCTTTTCTCTGGAATATGGAGATTTTAGCCTGATATGTCAAGGAAGCTTCTTGATATCCAATAATGTCAGAGGCTCAAGGGTTCCAAAAACCAAAAACCACAGTGTCTCCAAATGGAAAGAAAGCCAGCGTAAGCCTTGGCACAGGAGAGGACTTGGCAGTTTTTCTAACATTGTCTTTCTGCTTCAGAGGGAAGATATGAGGAGCAAAAACAACCCTACGAACCAATTTTAAAGAAGCATCTGGATTCAGACTTGATTTAAAAACAAAAGCAATTCCCAGTTTTCATGATATAGACCATGTCTTTCTGTGGGATCATAATTGAAAAGACCAAAATAAGGGAACCCAAGTTGCCATTCTAAATTTGTATCATCCAGCTTAGTTCATTTCTTTCCATAGATCAATCCAAGTTTTTTCCCAAACAAAATTTTTTATATTGAGCGGATGCTCTGTTATGATTGTAGTTGTGGAATTCTTATTTCTTTTAAAGTTGTTTGAGTTCATATGACAGGAAAAAGTAAACTATGAGTGGGAAAGCAGGTTGTTCTTTACATTTTTTGAAGTCGTGTGCGCGTGGTATTTGAAACATTTTGATCTTATGATGCTCAAACCCAGCTGATCCAACAGCACAGGTTTCATATTTGAACATCAACTGACTGAGAAAAGGAATTATAGAAGCGATTTACTTTATGAGCTGAAGTACCATTTCATTTTTATCAGATTCTGGATAAGAAGTTAAAAATAGTGTCCTTTTATTTCTTTTTTCCCATCAGTTGTTTTTTTTTTTTCCTCTGTGAAAAATAAAAATTTCAGGTGAACATATATTATGACATTGATGACCATAAAACTTAAAAATTTAATACGCATGACCCATGGACATGAACAATGGTGTAGAGATTGCCTGAGGGAGTGGGAGGTGCTAGGTGGAAGAGGGGAGACAGGGGAAATGTAGGACAACTATAATGGCATAATCAATAAATTATAATTAAAAATATAGAATGAATAGAGAAAAGTATTAGCAGTATTCATTTCTTCAGTCATCTATTTGAAAGCCATTTAGTAGGAAAACTATTTGGTAGGCTCTATGATAACTTCTAGAGAAGCACTAGAGAGCAAGACAAAAACAAACCAAGCCTTCAGGAAACTCAGGGGCATTCAATTTGGGGAGACATATTAAAATAATAATACAATACAGTATTTAATAACTAAAATAAGTGTTATGCAAGAAACAAAAAGGCAGATGAGATGGAGAGTAATGGGAATGGACAGACATATTATAGGAAAGATGATCAGGAATGGCTCTGGGGGCAGGTGACATGAAAGCTGACACATGGACAATGAGAGAAAGTTGGTCCTGAAAAGAAAAGAGAAAACTTCAGGAAGAGGAGAAATCCAGAACTTGTATGACTACCCTCAAAGAGCTAAGTCTGTGGCATCCTTGAAGAACTGAAAGAAGAGTTAAATGACTTAAACTAAGTATATGATGAGTGTGCAGAGACAGGGAACAGTTAGACATACAGAACCTCAAAGACAGTGAAAATGTTCAACTTTATTTCTGGAAAAAAATAGGAGTCACTGAATGGTTGTAAGTGGAGAAATAAAATTAGAATGAGAAGAGATTAGGAGAGTTTGGACTTTAAAGAGGAGATTCTTGTCAGAATTCATGTAAGAGATAATGGTTCCCTGAGCTGAGGGCTTGCACTGGAAGTGTAGAAAAATATGCAATTTGATATAAGCTTTGTAGACAGGATAACCTTGGTGTGGAGAGTGAGGAAATGGGAAAAGTTGAGACTGACTCTGAGATTTTTGAATTGATTAATACTGTGAAAAACTTAAAAACATTTGAAAAAAACCAACATTTGAACATGAAAACTAGGTCTTAACTAATGACTTAAATCCTTTGTTCATACATAGAGCAGAAATTTAAAAATATATGTATTGTAATATTGTATCACATTATTTCAAACTATTCCCTGCTTAAAAGAACTGTTAAAATTCCTAAAAGATATTTAGTTTATTTCTCATTATGTTAAATATGTTTTATGATCATAAATTATTAATGAATGATGCCAGTGAGAGAAGAACATTTCTCTTTTTTGTTGCATTTTTATTATTTTATTTCATTTAAATTTTTATTATATTTTTCCATTATCACTTAGTCCTTTTTTACCCCTTGCTCTCCTGCAATCACCATATTGTATCCATGTCCATGAATCCTTTCTCCTTCTTTACTCAATCCCTCTACCCTCTAACCTCACCCCCTTAGCTGTCACCCTGCTCTCCATCTATGAGTCTGTTTCTATTTTCCTTGTTAGTTCAGTTTGTTCATTAGATTTCACAGATGAGTGAAATAATAAGGTATTTCTCTTTCTCTGACTGACTTACTTCACTTAGCATAATGTTCCAGGTCCATCCACGCTGTCACACAGGGTAAAAATTTCTTCTTTTTCATTGCCAAATAATATCCCATTTTATAATTGTCCCATAGCTGTTTTATCTACTCATCTACTGATGGACACTAGGGTTGCTTCCAAATCTTGGTGATTGTAAATAATAATAATGCTGCAGGGTATATAAGGACTGCTTATGTTCTTCTGAATTAGTGTTTTGTGTCCGTTCGGATATGTTCCCAGAAATGGGATTGCTAGGTCAAAAGGCAGATCCATTTTTAATATTTTGAGGTATCTCCATACTGCTTTCCACAGTGCCTGCACCAATCTGCATTCCCATCAAGAGTACAAAGGGTTCCCCTTTCTCCACACCCTCTCCAGCACTTGTTGCTTGTTGATTTATTGATGATAGCCATTCTGACAGGTGTGAAATGGTATCTCATTGTGGTTTTAATTTGCATTTCTCTGGTGATTAGTGATGTTGGGCATCTTTTCATATATCTATTGGCCATGTGTATAGCCTCTTTGAAAAACTGTCCATTCAGGTCCTTTGCCAATTTTTTAAATGCTTTATTTATTTTTTTAAAGGTTTTCATTTATTTATTTTTAGAGACAAGGGAAGTGGGAGAGAAGGGGAGAGAAATGTCAGTGTGCAAGAGAGACACATTGATTGGTTGCCTCTTGCAAAAGACTCCAACCAGGGACCTGGCCTGCAACCAAGGCATGTACCCTGACCTAGAATCGAACCTGGGAACATTTCCATTCCTGGGGCAATACCCAACCCACTGAGTCACACCAGTCAGAGCTATTTTATTTTAATTTTATTTATTTATTTTTTTATGGTACAGCTTTATTTTTATTATATTTATTGGGATGACATTAGTTAAAAAGATTTGATAGGTTTCAAGTGTACATTTCTATATACATGATCTATATATTGCATTGTGCGCTCACCACCCAGAGTCAAATCATCTGCTGTCACCGTATGTTCGAGCCCCTTTACCCTTTATTACCCTCCATCCCCCTACCTTCTGGTAAACATCATACTGTTGTCTGTGTCTATAATTTTTTGTTTGTTTTGTTTGTTCATTTGAAACTTTCAATTTTATATCCCACATATCAAAATCATTCTTGAAATTAGCTTTACTTTCTGAGAAAATTCTGTTATCAACAGAGCTGCATTTTCTTCTCAAACTTCCATATTTTCTAAATATTTTTTTAAAAAGCCTGTATATAGTTACAATTCTATGTCTATGAATTAGGTGATATATAAATGGAACATATGTATGAAATAATAATTTGTTACTGAACTTAAAGTTTCCAGATTTACATGTTTTTCATGTGGTAATACATTTTGATGATGTTTGAATATTTAATAACTTCATGGTACTGGAACAGAACAGATATTAGTTTTAAAAAATACACACACACACACAACAAAAACAACTATATGGTACAAACTTAGAAAATATCAGCCATGGTATGTCACATCCAA
The DNA here is from genome assembly GCF_021234165.1 of Pteronotus mesoamericanus. NCBI lineage: Eukaryota > Metazoa > Chordata > Mammalia > Chiroptera > Mormoopidae > Pteronotus > Pteronotus mesoamericanus. The sequence goes on along the minus strand of NW_026555085.1, from coordinate 29,228,912 downwards.
TCTAGTAATTTACAGATTTCTTCACACATGTTCTTCAATCCCTGGGCCATTCTTCTTTTGGTTATCCAAGTAACTTACCCGCTTCCTGTCTTTAAGTCCCTTTACAGATCACCTTTAAAGTGGCCATTATATGACCACCTTGTTTAAATTGCACAAACTCTCTGCATTACCCTTATTCTACTTAATTTTTCTCCATTGAAGTTTTTTTTTGTTTTTGTTTTTTTGTAAATAAGATTATATTGGCACACAACCATGACTATTTATGTGTTGTTTGTGGTTACTTGCCCTCTACCGTGTCAGGTTTGTGTAGTTATGAAAGAGACTGTTTGGCTGACAAAGGCTAAATTCTCTACCATTTGAACCTTCACAGTAAAATGTTTGCTAATCCTGAGCTAAAAAATTTACTTATTTATTATGTTTGTTGCCTATCTCACCTCACTAAAATATAAATCCTGTAAAACAGAGGTTTTCTCTGTTTTTTAATCTTTATTATTTCTGTATTTTCATTGCCTATAATAGCACATGACACACAGTAGACACTTAATAAATACTGATGTATAATGGGTGAATAAACAAAAATGAATGAAATCTTGATTATTTTCTCTCTATATCTGCTCTCACCACCAGTTAATCCTTTTTTTTTAGTTTTGCATTTCATAAAATATAGTAGTCATATATAAGTTTAAAAGAGAGAAAGGAAACAGTATATAAAATTATTTTCAACAAGCACTATAATTTGTGGCAAATTAACTATAATAAAATAAATCATTAAATGCTTTATATCATGGGCTTTTAATCATTGTAAACATGTCATGTGTAATATTCTTTTTTATCTTTAATAAGTGTGATCCACTGGAAGGGAGAAAAATAGAAAAAGTTTTACTCTTTGAAAGTGAAGTGACAACAGATATTGCTATTTTACTTTTAAATGGCCAGAAATTTATAAAAAATGAATGTGAAGAAACCTAAAAAGAAGACAGTGCTTCATTTTAATGTTCATAATAGACAAGTAAAATAATGTGAAGAGTTGTAGACCTGAAAAAAATATATTAGGAAAGTAGATTTCAAAAAGGTCACACAAAATATAACATACAATTTCAACAGCCCTTATATGTGGCCTTGGCTTAAAATAAATGCAAAAGTGCATCAAATAACTTCCAAAAAAACAGTAACAGTGAGGAAGTAAGGAAGACCTAGAATTCTGGGTAGTTGTCCAAGGTACTGGTAATGCTAAAAGCTTATGTACCAAAAATTGTAAAACATTTTCAGTAAGGTAAATCTGAAATGAGCTGAGACTTGAAAACTGACATGGTGAGAAAAAAGAATTTTGCCATTTCTATGAGTCCAAAGATATAAAAGAAAATAATTGTAGCCACTGATGAGAGAAGATGGTATAATGCTCTACACTGAAAATGAGAGAACAATATTCCCCCACCTTATTATGACAGGTTGGGTTCCCAGGTGCTGGGAAACATATTTTGAGGTAGAGATTAACTTGCAGGATGTATATTTTTTAGAAGTTCCCTTGAAATTAACACCAGTGGAAGAGAGAAAAATAAATAATTGGACAAAGGCAGAAGATGATATGCAAAACTCCTAACAGAAAGGGCATCCTTGCGGTGCTCTAAAGACATGATGGACCATCAGGCTCTGGCCGCGTGGCTCAGTGGATTGAGTGTCGGCCTGTGAACCAAAAGGTTGCAGGTTCAATTCCCAGTCAAGGCACATGCCTAGGCTGCTGGCCAGGTCCCTAGAAGAGGTGCATGAGAGGCAACTGCACACTGACATTTCTCACCCTCTCTTTCCCCCTCTCTTCTCCTATCTCTAAAAATAAATAAATAAAAATTAAAAAAGAGGATATGATGGGCCATCAGAATTTCACCAAGTTGGAAAGAGATAACCAGGCCATTTTATCACCATGTTGATCAGTCATTGAGTAAGACTGCCACTGGAAAGAATAATAAAGTGGGATAAGGCAGGTTTTCTTTCAGCATAGTAATCTGAAAATAGGATTTTGACAGCATTCATAATTGTCTCAGTGAGGAAGGTAGTTCATGATAATGTCACATATAGTTCACTTACTTGATTAGATTCTGGGAGTAGTTCCTCAGTGGCTTTCTCTTGCTGAGCTACTTAGGGTATAAAGATTAGTATGAGTCCTTGCTTCTATAGCTAATGTCAGGACCACAACAAAGGCAGTCATCATCACCATCCTCTGATCCTCTGCTGCCCATTCTTAATTTCTCTTACCTTCTGCTCATTTATTTTGTGTCATTTATCTATGAGGGTTCTAAGACATTGACTACCATGCTCTTCTCAGGCTGGGGGTGCTTCACTCTTCCATTTATTCTTGTTGTTCACATCTTCTATACCTTTGCTGATTTTAGTCTAGTAAATTTATCAAGAGTTGGGTAGTAAAGTCTCAAACTATTACTGGTTATTTGACTATTTCTCTCCCCAATTTTCTTTAGTATTCGCTTCCCACATTTCTGACTCTTGCTTTTAGGTGTGTACTTTTTTTTTTTACAAATTTTATATCTTCAAAATAATGAACACTTTTACTGTTATGAATTAATTTTGTCTCTAGTAACATATTTTGTTGTAAAGCCTGTTTTGTGGGAATTAATTTAGTCATTTTCACCTCTTTTATGTTTCCTTATTGAATGATATATCTTCTTCCATTCTTATTTTCAACCTATTTTTTTCTTTAATAGGGATAGAATTGGGGATTATGGCTTGACAGCCCCCCCCCACTTTTTCTTATTTATTGATATGACTCCATTGTCTTCTAGCTTACATAGTTCAAAATAGAAGTCTTCTGTATTTTTAAAATTTTTTCCTTTATGCATAATGTCACTTTAGCTTCTTTAAATATCTTTTCTTTATCATTTGCTTATAAGTTTTGACTATGATATAGATAAGTGATTTATTTTGCTGGTGGGGGAGCACTTATGTTGCTTAGTTTTCTCTGAGATTCTTGGATTTATAGTTTGCTTTTTGTCATTAATCTTAGAAAATCCTCATCCATTATGTCTTGAAACATTTATTTTTCTCTTTCTGGGATTGAACTACACATATTACAGTATTGATGTTGATTTACAGCTCTTACTGATTTTTTGTAGTTTTGTCTGTCCGTACTTTTTCCTCACTGTGATTCAATAATTTTTAATGACTCATCTTCAAGATCGTTGATTCTTTTCTTAGATATGTGAGTTCACCAGAATGCCTTTCAAAGACATTTTCTTCTATATGTTTACATTTTCATACCATTTTATTTATTTTTTAAGTTTTCATTTCTATTTTACAATTAGCAACATTTATATATTAATTATAGTTATTTTAAATTTTGTCAGGTCATTTAATGTCATTCTCTTGCCTGTGTGTGGTTCTGATTATTGTTTTGTATCCTTTGAGTGACCTTTTTTCCTTTGTCATTATGTCTCTTTGTTATTAAAAGCCATATATCTTGTATACAATATTACAGACTGAGGTTGATATTTTTATGCATGGAAATGGCTACCGCTTTGTTTCTATTGAACTTTAATGCACAGTATTAAGTTTATATAATGAGTAGGGTTGACTTTAAGTTTTTCCTCTTTTTTTTTTTGGTTTCTATGGCTACCCTCAGTGAACCACTGGTTTCAAATTTCTGTAGATGTATCTTGTGTTTAGGAAACAGATTGATTTTTCATTGCAATCTTGGTGAAGGGTGAAATTTAAGTTTTCTCTATGTGTTATGTCTCATGGGAGGTTATTAGCATTCACTAGTTCCTTTTTTGACTTTCTTTCAAGAGTAATTTGCTATTGCTTACTATCCAAAGTTTGTTAGCTTAACAGTGAGGAAGGTAATTGGAGAGCTCACGTGTCTTTTTTTATAATTAAACCTCACTCTTAGTTATGCACAATATTTCTGGGTCTCAAGAATGTGTCCTTATTTTTTCTCACCCTCCAGTGAATTAAATTGCGGTCAGGTATATATTCTTGCCCTTCCTCTAGGAGTTTTCTTTCCACCTTTTTCCTTCACAGGTACAATGAGTTTTCACCTAAGCCCTAAGGGCAACAATGCTTTGTGTTCTTAAATAGATGGATTGAAGCTTTGTTTCACAGTGTAAGTAGGGGGAGAAATATCTAGGTGAAATTTCTTGTACTTTTTGCACAGCTACTCTACTCCTACCCCAGAGTTGCACTTAAATGAAGACTTCTTAAGGCTCTTTCTGATCTTTATTGTGAGGGTTCAGTGGAGTTTGCACAGAAACCGTCTACAAGAGTGTGTGGACTTGCTCAATTTCTATAGCTCCAGGTCACAGATTTATACCGTCTATGCCTAAGTGTTTAGAGGACACTTTCAGTGTTTACCAAGATTTTAACTATTCTGCCAGAACTCTTAATGATGTCCACTTGCTTCTACCCATGTGAGAAGTACCCACATCTCCTCTCTCCCAATAGGCAATATTTATTCTTAGATTTTGGCCAGTTTATTTTTCTATAACCTTAGCTATGCAATAAATTTGAAAAAGAAAAATCCTGCACTTGAAGTTAATTGTACTATTTTTCTTTTTTAATTTTTTTTATTGTTCAATTTTAGTTGTCTTCATTTTTCCCCCATTACTCTCCCCTGCCCTCCCACATTCAATCTTTCCCTCCCATTGTCCTTGTCCTTGGGTTCTTTATACATATTCCTTGACTTAACTCTTCCCCATCTTCCCCCCTGTTATCCCCTCTTACCTCCCCTCTGGTCACTGTCAGTTTCTTCTTTATTTCCATGTCTCTGGTCCTGTTTTGCTTGCTTTTTTGTTTTGTTGATTAGGTTCTACTTACAGGTGAGACCATATGGTATGTCTTTCACCCCCTGGCTTATTTCACTTAGCATAATGCTTTCTAGTCCGATCCATGCTGTTGCAAAGGGTAGGATCTCCTTCTTTCTTTCTGCTGTGTAATATTCCATTGTGTAAATGTACCATAGTTTTTTGATCCACTCATTTACTGATGGGCACTTACTACTATTTTTTCATTATAAAGTGAGGGTGACACTCTTTTCAGTTATCTGACATCTAAGAGTAAAATTACACTTAATTTTTAATTGGTAAATAATTATTCTTAGCTTACTTTTTTTTTCAAGGTTGTGTTGACAATTCAATGCAAACAGCAATGAATATCCAATTTCATTGTCTTTAGAGCTACTGTTTCTCTTGCTATACTTCACATAGACACATTTCATTCCTGTATCAGTGAATGCATTCTCTTCGCAATATAATATATTGACTTGATACCAGTGAAAGTTTTAAAAATTATGCAGATACCTTTTGGCAGGTACTATCTATACTTCATCTACATCCAGTGACAGGATTCTCATTTCTGTCAAGGCAGCAAGTGTTTCAATTCCAAAATAGCATCTTAATTTTTTTTGACCATTCCTGTCCCCAACACATTCAAGTTGGGTTCCACAGGAAGCATAATATAAGCTATAGCAAACTATGAATGACATATATAGGGGCTTACTTTTAATGTCAACAACACTCTTGGATGAGAAAGAAAGGGATATATTTGGACATAGCGAGAAGTTGAGCCAATGCAGTCCCAAGAAAGGCTTTAGCTAACTCATAGGAATTTCTGGAATTAAGATGGCATGTGAAAATTGCCCTGAGTCAGGAGGAGGGCTTTATGCTCTTTTGTAATAGGTCATTAGAGGTATCTTCCCACAGAAGGAGCATGGCAATAAGAAAAGTAGGTTTCTTCAGTTGAGCTCTATAGCCAAGACTTGTCAATTGGTAACACTCTCTGTAGGTGGGGGGATAGAACCTCCATTTGATGACAGAAATTTGGGTGATATATTAAAGTATCCGCCATATTTATTTTTTACTTATCTTTTTTTCTTTCAAATAAAAGTACCTTAAAATTAATAGTTATAATCATTAGGGATCCAAATAGTAAAATATTCATACATCTGGTTGCAGAATCCACTGACTAGTTGAAAGAAAGAGAATTAAGTAATCAATAAAAAATAGTGTAGGGTGAACATCTCTAATAACAGCACCTTTCTCTTCTGAAAAGTGCTGCTGCCTCTTCCTATCTCAGAAATGGAAACACCTGTGTCCATATAAATCCACTCTTTGCTTCAGGAAGTTGTAGCTACAAAAGGATCTGAGAAAGCAGTTTGCTCATCTGAGCAAATAACTGTCAGATAATATTTTTCACACCTGGAGAAACAACTCACTTATGACAACAATCCCATCAAAACTTACCTCCAAATGCTCACTTCACTTTGTCTACCAATTGATTTATACTGTTGTATAAAATAACTGTTCAGCTCTAAGAAGCTCCTCTCCTCAAAAGGCCTGCTTTAAACCCCTTGAACTGAGAATTAATAATCTTCATTAACTTCCTCTCTTTGAGACACTAAAACAGTATCAAAGTAGTGTTCTTTGTCATTGTAGCAAATTTAATAAATTTTGGGTTATTTGGTCAATAGATGTTTCTGGTGGTCTCTGAGAGAGACTATAAATGTCATTCTGAAGATCACCCCAATATCTTCTTTATGGCATGATTTAAGAGCCTATATTCAGAAACCATGCCTTCCTCTAAGGCCTTATAAATGTCCTTTCCAGGAATCTCTTTGACCACCATAGGAAGTTATGCCCTACCTTTGGTATGAATTCTGATCTCTATTTGTCTAGATCGAGAATTGCCAAACTATGGCTTGAAGACTAATCGTTCATTATGTCTATGACTTCTTCCCTGCTGCAACAGTGGAGTTGGGTAGTTTGGACTGAGACAGTGTGGTCACCAGAGCTGAAAGTATTTGCTGCTTACTCTTTTAGAGAACAAGATTTCTGCTCTCTAGTCCAGATCCCAAATGAGAAGTTTATCTCATAGAATAGCAATGCTTCTTTTATAAATCATTTCATTATGTGCTCATGAATTGAAAATTCTCATCTTCTGGTGGAAGTGTGACTTTCAGTAGCAACACTATAGTTTTTGTATGTCTGTCCTTGTTACTGTGTTGTTTTGAGCCTGGAAGAGGAAGTTCATTAAAACAGAGTAGGCACAGATATAAGAAAGCCTATCCTTCAAGATGGTTCCAAGGGCTGATAAGGTTAGAAAGTCTTACCATATTTGTATCTTTATAGAAGAAAGTTTCCCATGGTCAAATTTTCAAAACTTAAGGAGTTATGTATGTCTTTGTGAAAGGGATGCTGGACTCTGGATCTGAGGGTCTTTGTCCAGGGACCAGCTGAGGGAGGGAATGTAGACTCCGAATCCTGCAGAGCCCGTCCTGGGGTCATCATGGATGGGAGGAAATAATAATTTGTCCCAGACACTTCTCGGTCTGCCAGGAGAGGGGGAGAGTCTTCCTTCTGGTGGAGAAGGTACCGAGCCCCTTTCTCCAAAGGCTTTTATTAAAGGATTATCAATGGGGCTAGCTAATAGGAATGTACAGGTGATCTCATTACATCGGTATGTTACTGTTCACAGAGAATAGATGTTGTTGAGGAAAACAAATGGCAGGAACACACCAATTTACATGGGTCTGAGAAGAGACAAATAAACATGAGAGCATAAATATGAGAGCGCCAAAAGGTTTAGGGTCAGTTTCTGTGAATAACATAAATTTCCTTCCCAGCATGAGCTGGTTATCATAGCTTTTGAGGGAAAAACAAAACATGCTTCAAGAATTTACCTCTAGGTCTGATTCCCAGGAACCATCAGATCCACTCCAGTTTAGGACTCTCTCCAATATTGTTTCAAGCATGAGCCAGACAGGAGGAAGGCAGAACAGCCAGGAGATAAGGAGACTTCTTTCAGATAAAATGAGGACCCTGGCCATATCAAAGCCAAGTGGTGAGGGTCTTTTTGTCCTTTCTATATGTCTTCCAAGTTTTTTCCCTGATGCCCATGATGGCTGTGCCTGTCTTAGGTTGCCCCTTCCATCGAGGGGACTTACCCATCATTAACTAACCAGCCATCCTCCAAGCAGGGCGATGTGAGGGAGGCAGGGGCTACACCCCCACCAGGGGGACAGGTTTTGTCTCCTCAGTGGCCTGTTTTCCCAAGGTCTCCATGATTAACTCCAGCCTTGGGGCCCTCTCCCCTGTTGGCGGGGCTACAGTTCCTGACACCAGATGGGGCATTTCCAAACATGTCTTGTCTTTGTCTATTTTTTGTTTGTCTATATTAGGAATTGACAAATTACAGCCTGCTGGCCACACCTGTTCATTTATGTGTGGCTGAGACTGCTTGATTTTGTTACTTCTACCTAACACTGGGTGTTTTATTGCACAGCAATTGGCAGTGGTTGGTCTTTAGCCAGGTTATGGGGAGACATTCAATTTCATAATATCGCTCTCATAAACTACTAGAGTTTTTTTAAGGTCTTATCAGTTTCACTAGATCTCTGAGCCAGACACAGCTTTCTTCAGGTTTTAATTCATATGTATATCTCTCTAAATACTATAATTTTATCAATGTCAAAGTGAAAATTAACTGGCAATTTCAGAACACAAAAGAACAAATGTCCCATGAGGAAATCTTTTTTCTTATCTGTCTAATGGAAAAATTCCCTGGAGTAACATAAGGAATGTCCCTGTTTGTTTCCATACTTCAGAAGTGAATAATCTCTCACATTTTCATCTCTATGTTTTTATTCATTTTTTTCTAATCTCATTTATTGCCTCATAAATGGGTCATTTGATTTGTAGGGTAATTGCCCTCTACAACTAGGCAACTTTTACATTGTAAAATCCATAACAGGCCAGAAATATCCAATCTAATATAATGTTATCTCTAAAATGACAGATTCCTGTCCCCACGAAAAACAGACAAACAAACAAGCAAACAGTTAAATCTTACATAGGAACTAGCCTTATAATGAATCAACTGTGAATTAAACTAGATCATGAAAATGGACCATGGAAGGGATCCTGAATATCTAGAAGCGGCCTCTTGTTATGGATCTTAAAGTTTCACTTGTAGCAAATCTTTCCTCTTAGCATCTATTTTTTTATCCACCTGATCACCTGATGATTTATCTTCTTCTTAAATGTAACTATCTAGCATTTGATTACTTTTATTGAATGGCATGGAAACAGAAAATATTATTTAACAAAGCATAAGGACATTTGGGCTCAAAAACAGTACTGGATGACCCATAGTGACTACCATGGTGAGTGGATTTTATGGGAAAGAGCCAGTAGTTAGAAAACTAGTTTGTAAGCTGCTGTAGTTATTGAAACAAAAAATCTATGAAGCTTTGAACTAAATATTAAAAGAATAGGACAATAAGAAGATGAATGAATTAGCAGAACTTGACAATTTATTTATTTTTAGGTTCTTAACTGAAAATATAGATGTGATCATCTTTCCAACTTTTTGTTCATGAACCATCACTGGATGACTGAAGAGACTATTAGAATATTTCACCTTCACATTGTAATTCAGAGACCTGGGCTAACAGAGATTCTTCTTCAAAACCATGTTTCTAGAGTAACTCACTTGGAAAGAGGGATAGCAATTACCACTCTAGTCAATGAGAAGGGGATAAGACATGGAGAAACAGCCCTAGGAAGTTTTTATGGCTTAACTCACTGTATCACATATCATGTTTGTTCATTCTGCATTGACTAAAACTCAGTCCCAAAAAAAGAGACTATAATGTATTTTGATGAGCAGATGTAGCCACTTCCAAAGTTGTTAACAAAATTTAAGTTTGAAATTCTTTGGAATCACAGAGAATGGATAAACTCTATATGGAGTACTAGAAGTCTAGATAAAGAAAATATTATTTTGACTACTAAAATGGAGATATATTAATATTTAAAAACATTTTGAACATTTATTTCTGAATATATTCTAAGGTATATGATTAAAAAGACCAAGCAATCCCACTTCTGGGAATATATCTGAAAGAACCCAAAACTCTAATTTGAAAGAACATACGCACTAATATGTTCATTGCAGTATTATTTACAATCACCATGATATGGAAGCAGCCCAAGTGTCCATCAGTAAATGAGTGGATAAAACAATAAGACATTTACACAATGGACTATTACTCAGCCCTAAAAAAAAGAAGAAAATTTTACCCTTTGTGACAGTATGAATGGACACGGAGAATATTATGTAAATTGAAATAAGCCAGTCAGAGAAAGACAAATACCATATGATTTCACTCATTTGTGGAATCTAATGAACACAAGCAAAATAGAGACAGGAGCATATACAGAGAGCAGGATGGCAGCTAAGGGAGAAAAGTTACAGGGTAGGGAGACTGAGCAAAAATGAAAAAGGACTCATGGACATGGATAACAGTGTAGTGATTGGGAAGGAGGGGAGTACGAGGGGTATAAATGGTAATGGTAAAGAATACAATAAAATTTTTATTAAAAATTTAAAAAAGACAGTTTGTGAATTTGAAAAAAAGGAATGACCACTAAGTGCAATTTAAGTGCATTCTTAAATAAAATGTTAGGTCAAATAAAATGATATTATAAAACTTTGATAAGTTTTTACTTTAACATACGAACAATGTATATCTATACTTCAGCTTACATTTAATGTGGGGGGAAAGTTGAATAACCGTAGGATGAGAAACATGTCTAGGAATTGGTACTGGAAACACATCATGAAAGAAAAAGTCTCAGCAACAGACACAATGACATCCCCTCAGGGATACATGGCTGTAAATGAAAATGGAGCAAATCTTAAAAGGAATGCAATATAAAGTATAAAATAGAGGTATAGGAAAACAGGTCAGTGAAGAGTCTAGAGTCAAGCTCTAAGGATCTAAGAATGGGAGGTTGGGTACAGATCTCCGGACTTTCGTATTCCTGGTAAAAGTTGAAGAGCATCATAATATTACAGTATCTGAAGTATTGGGGAACCTCCCAAAACATCTTTGTTGTTTTGACCCAAAGGTTCCTCCTCAGGCCAAGAATGGCTCTTTTGATCCTCTTTTTTCCCTTTGCTTCAAGTTCTTTACTCCTTGGGTAAATGGCATTATTCATATGGTTCCCTGATGTCCTGCTCCCATCAAGAAGTGCTGCAGAGCAAGATATAAACTCCCCGATTTATCTTCCTTTTAGTGGCTGCGCTAGTGCAACCTCAGGCCCCACATACTGACTGCAACTTTTCATTCTACATCTGTTGGGATTATTGGCGATGGCTCAGAGCTGTCACTTTTGGTCTTCATTGTCCTGTGGTGGGTACCTGTATATGTAAAATTTATTAAATAACATTGGTATGCTTTTCTCTTGTTAATCCATCATGTCAGTTTAATTCTTAACCTGGCCACAGAACCCAGAATGTAGAAAGACGTGTTCTCCTTGCCTAAATCAGTTTTCATGTTCTTTCATTATGGAGATTTCCCAGTAATATATGAGACCTTCTCTCTGAATGCCTTAACTTCTTTTTGAAAATGTATTCAAATATTTTTCATAAAATGGTTATGTAATTTTTTTTTAAAACTCTGAATAGTCAACACTTAAGTTCAAAAATTTTGAGTGACTCACTAATCTAAGAAAAATGGTATTAACACTTCTTGATTTATAATGTTTATAGTTTTGATAACCTAGAAATATATTTTAGTACTTGAAAAATTTACAAATTACACCATCAGAGTGTTATATCTGGGTCTATTTGTGTTCATTTAAATAAAAAAAATTGTGCATAATAGTTTAGTTAAATGCCTCCTGTTTAGCCAGTTTTCTAATTTTACTTAACAATAGTCTCGAAGAATTTACTGACAAGACAGTCTGAGTATCAGGGCTGTCTTGTATCCTGCTAATTTCAAAAAATATATAGCTCAAGAGCAACCCTTTTATTGTATTGCAAATGGAAGTGGCCTGGAAAGTAAGTAGATATTTAATAAGCTTAACAAACCTATGTTATAACTCATTACAAGTACAAAAGGGGGAAATAATATTGAACTGCTATTTGCCTATTATATTAATGCTGCAATTTTCCATCCATGCAAGACTATTAAAAAAGAAGAAAGAAATTCTGCAAACTGTTATCTCTGAAAATTAAAATTATATTTAAGGTTTTACATTCTGTTGAGCATCTTACCTTAGTGTTTCATTAAATTAGGAAGAGGTTATTTCAGCTGATGTTTTAGCATAGTTTAAAGATAGATTTGTGATACTTCATTTTGTATACGTCATTTTCTGGCTATACTGTCACATACAGATCAGTTAATCTTGCTTACATCTAGAATAAAAATTTTAAGTAGTTTTTTTTCCAGAAAATTGGTGCATTTTGCTTCTGTGTCTCAAAAAATAACCCTATAGTATTTCAAGAGTGGTGGTAGAAAACTTTAATAGGATTTCATAAATGTTTTAAACTAATTTACTAAGATTAAATGCAATTACAACTCATAATTTTGCAAAATCATACTTAACAAATTTGAGCTCTGTCTGGTGTGGCTCAGTGGATTGAGCACCAGCCTGTGAACCAAAGGGTTGCTGGTTCAATTCCCAGTCAGGGCACATGCCTGAGTTGCAGGCCAGCTCCCTGGTGGGTTTTGTGTGAAAGGCAACCACACATCGATGTTTCTCTCCTTCTCCTTCTCCTTCCCTTCCCCTTTGTCTAAAAATAAAAAAAAAACTTTAAAAAAATTTATAAATAAATAAAAATTTGATATGTGGAGATGCTACACAACTTTTCCCTTTAATTTCTATTTAAGTATGTTTTTAAACAATCTACAAATTTTAAAAACTTGTCTTGGTGCTATTGGAGCATAAATAAAACATGGGAAACAAGGATTTCAGTTATGTCATAATTGAATTAGATCTTTATTTTGAAAATATAATTAAAATTATTATAGAATATGGAAGGCAACAAATGCATTATAAATAATCAAGAAATATAGTACCTATCCTCAGGAAAACATAGTGGCATGCTAAAAAAAGATATTTAAATTAAAATATAATAAAAAGTTAAAGATCAAATGTGCCAGATGCAATTAGTTAATAAATTAAAATTTAAAGTAATATTTCTTGAGTTCAGTAGAGAGAGCTGGCTCAAGGAACTGAGTTCCAGGATGACTTCATGGAAAATAGTGGACCTGAATAGGGACTTGAAAAATCTATAGGATTGGAGGAAGAAATTGAATTTTGGCAACATGGCATGTAAGTGACTAAAACAGCAGACGTGCAAAACACAAAGTGTGCAAGATATTTTAAGGGTTCCAAAAAAAGACATTGATTAAATCTGGTGTTTTATTGGCGGGTAGTGGAGTACACTCTCTCTTTAAAAGAGAGAGTGGGACAAAGTTGAAATGTTTTGAATAATTTATTTAGACTTGACATTAGAAGCAAAAAAAATAATTGAAATTTTTGAGTACTTGAGTTGCATGACAAATATATATTCTTTAGAAGAATTTAAAAAGTATCAGTTGCATAGGAAGACTTGAGCTTTGCAACCATATTACATTGTTCTTCTATATTGTGAATTATATCCTATTGATTGTTATTTTCTAAAGATGTGGCAAAACAATTTATTAGTGAACCTACCTATCATCTAAAAGTTGCTACTTTTCATATTCTCTGAGTCTAGCCTAGGTATATGCCACCATTAACAAAATCCCAGCATGAGTATGACATGGTTATTTATTAATGTCATAATTTTTACTCCATCTTGTTCCAGACATTTTTTTAAAACAACAGTAAAAAATGAATTCTAATGAGATTCTCTGTCCATTGGCTGCATGGGGAACAGAATAATATTAGTGAGAAGAATGTAGGGACTGCTCAAAGTAGAGATACATGAGAGTGTTCATTAGATCAGTGGTAAGACCGGGATGAAGAGCATAGAACTGAAATGAATTGTAAAAATAAACAGGGCAAGATTTTGTATTAAATGACTGACAGTAAAGAGAGAGTAGTAAATTACAGGTGAACCCAAGTATTCCAGATTTAGTAGGAGAATGAATGACCATACCACCAAATGAGAGGTGAATCATTGAAAGAAGAGTAGTTCTGGGAGAAATGATGATACACTTTTTGAATATGCCATGCTTGGAAAGAAATATGGTGAGTATTCCAAGATCTCAGTAGTTAAGAGGTGAGTGAAGAAGAAACCATACTGAGGAGAAAAGTTTAGAAAGTTATGAGGAGATTCAAAGAGCAAAGAGCTCATTCAAGCTAAAAGAGTGTTTTCAAATATGAGTATGATCAATAATGTCACATGTGGCAGAGATGTCCCATAACAAAAAGTCTGCCAAGATGCAGAAACATTCTAGTAAAGTATTAATCTAATGAAGCCCTTAGGTACAATTTATAAAGAATTGGTGAACATTTTTCTTTGAGTAAAAAAAAAAATTCCTTAATTTATATTCATTACGATGCACTGCAAGGATAAGATGCCCTATTTATTATAATAAATTTTCTCTAGAGCACATTGAACTTCCCAGTTAATTAAATAATGCCAAAATTTATTTCTATTTATGTTTTATTATTTTTCCCTGGTGGAATCTAAAACATCTAATATGTTGAACCAGAATGTATAGTGCATTTTTGGAACTACATTATCTTTCCTTCTTCTTTCAATGCATTGGATACAATAAGATGCTTGACATACCCATACAAATGTAGGGAAATTGGCTTCATTCATCTGTGTGATCAAGGACAATTTCACATTAATCCAAGAAATTATCTCCTAATGTAGTCAGTTCTCTTATTGTATAAATTACTTCCTGTGAGAACTGAATTATTTTTGAGTCAACACTAATTTTGCAGGTCATGATTAGTTACTGACATAAGCCAAGTTTACCTAGCAGCCACAAAAAGAATGTTTAGAAGGAAAGAACTACAGATCTTTAATTTACATAGACACTCAAATGTGTATAAATGCACATATACACAGATAGAGACAAATATACTCAGAATATAAGATAACAACATTCTTATTTATCCTGTTCTTTTTTTCTGAACAAGTCCCTTTGCTCATTACCTGATCGAATAGTAAATTGATTTAACAAATATTCACTGATTGTGTTCTATAAACCAACACTGTTCTAATATCTAGGGATATAGCAGTGAACATAGCATATTTCCCTAATTGTCATGAAGCTTACAATTAGTAAGGTGTAGAAATAATATATAAAACAAGTAAATAAAAATATTAGTAAGTGGTATGAAAAGCCTACAATAAAGGATTTTGATAGATAGTAATAGACTGAAAGTATCTAACACAAATTGCATGATTTTTTTGGTTGCCCATTCAATATCTATTATTCTTACTCCATCTCAACATAACTATAGTCATTATGTCTCTAACCCCCTGACATCATGCAAAAACTGGTCACAGGGGGAGATAATTCTATTCAGAACTCCAGAATGAGACTTATTCAACATAGTCAATCGGAACACACATAGTGCTCACATGACCTAAGTTTATCCAATCAGGTGAAAGAAAGACTTTATTTCATGGATGAGTGAAATGAATCCAAAATGGTAGAGTGCAGCAGGAAGTGTACCTACCAAGGTTAATGAAGGGTAGTGGGGAACAGAGTTTCAAAGATGTTATAAAAGTATATGGGGACAGAGCCTTGTATGGACAGTTCTTCATGTATGGAGGTCATAGATACATGCACAGTGTGTGTTGAGAATTCTTCATTTTGTACAAAGCTCAAGGAAGCTTAATAACACATCAAACATTCTGTATAAGGTTTCCTATTTAAGTAGGAAAGCATTTCATAAAGAATTGAGGCCATTTTTTATTTTGAGTCACTAATGAAACATTGAGCTTTTGCATAGCTAAAATGATATGACATCCTGGAAAGATCCAGAGCATGTGTGCATGGTACACATGGGTTCATAAACATGTGGTAGGAAATTATAATGGAGCTTTTTTTATTGATTAAATCTCTCTCTTATAATGAGCTATGCAAGACCTTATTTCTACAAGATGTGGAGAACTTTCATTATATCTTCCTTTTTATTCCAACTCTCATCACCAAACTCTTTAATTATTATTAATAATAATAGTATTAATTTTGACTATCATTTAATTTTTGATAATAATTTATCAGATAGCTTCTAAGCCATATATATATGACTTGTATATATATGTATATAGATGCATATATATGTATATATGCAAGGCACTGTAATACAACAGAAGCTGATGTTAGCTCTGAGCTATTTATACTCAGGAAATATAGTATTTATTTCTGTGTATTTTTCCTAAGAGATATTGATACTCATTTGTCCATCCCACATTATTCAGTCTCTTTACAGTTCTATTTAGGGATTAATTTCCTTGTGTTAGGTTTTTATTAATATTTTAAGAATATTCTTTCTATATAAATTTATACATTATTGAGAAAATATTTACTGACTGCCTGCTATTTGTCACAAAAAGATATAATATTGAAGAGTAGATTAAAATTAATTCTACTATATTATTAGAACTTGTACCCAGTTTTAAATAGTTAAAACTAATAATGATTGAGGAATGAGACATTTTTTCCATGTTTTGTGATAAGACAGATTTTCATCTATTCTCTCATTTCTTCATCTGTATTCTCTGCAAGCCCTGTAGTAGAAGAGTTTATAGTGCTTCTCTGTCAGTGAGAAAAGTAACTTGTACTTTCAGGTAGCTTGATAGATATATAAACCCTATGGCATTTTCTGGGTAATACTTTTCAATATTTTCTCTGCAAGAGGTTATGTGTTTGCTATTTACTCCGTTCTAACACCACAGAGTAAGTGTGTTCTAAGACCTAGAAGAAAGAAGAGGTGAGTTGAGAATTAGGCAGCTATGGACACCTCTGTACATGTTCATAATAAAAGTGCCTCTCTTCTTTAAAGATTTCATGTTAATGTTGTTAAACCTGTTTGTAAAACTAAATAGAATCTTTTGTTTACATAGATGGCCTTATATGTGGCCCTGTTAGTATTAACATTACAAGCATCCTTTTCTTAGACTACAGGGATGACAGTGAATCTCCATTGAGGCATTTATTATTCTCTGAAATTGATGGCATTAGAGGCTCCAGTTTTTTACTCCTCCCTGATTCATAGTATTTGCCATGTGATCTATCATCTTTCTGTGAAAAGCATCTTAAAGAGGTGCTGTATTTTTTCTTCTCTGTCCCATAGCATTGGGCTTAACCATGTGCATTGCTTTGAGTAATAAAATAAGACAGAAGGATAGGGTACTAGAGTGAAACCTAGGCCCAAAAAAGACTTGCATGTTTCCCCTCTCCAACGTGCGTCTCTGTCATCACCAGGAAAAGAGCATCCTTGGCCCGAAAGAGGATGAGAGATATGTATGTGGAACACAGTTCATCTGAACAAACCAGATGAGCTGGCCTTCAGACTCATAAGCTAAATAAAAAATTATTATTTATTGAAATTTTATGGTTTTATTTTTTATGTAGCACTGGGCTACAGTTAATTTTTATATATATAAAGTTTATATCCATACCATATATCAGGTCTCAATGATAAATTAAGGTACAGACAATGGACCTGAAGTAGGCAAAGCTGAGTCCTTACCAGGCATTTTATATACTAAAATATGGGAAAATAATTCTTTAGCATCTAGAATCACCACAATGTATGGAAAAAATACAGACTGGCACATTTTCTTGTTTGTTGGCGTAAAGAGAAAGGCAACTACAATAAAAGAAAATGATGTTGACATATAGGGATGAGCAAACAATAGGGGAAAGGAAAAAAAAAAGAGCTTTAACAACACATTAGTCACTAAAGTCTGTTATTCTTAATAACTTTTCCACTCCTCTCCTCAACCCTGCAGTGGTTCAAAAGCTTGAGCAATATTGTTAGAGACAGACTCTAAAATGTGAAACTGGTTATCTGAGGCACTGAGAGGGGCAAGAGCCTGAGTTAGAATTAGAGACTCCTTGCTATGCAAGGAGTTTTTTTTAGCAAGTTTTATTTGTAATGAGCTCAAACTAGTGACTGCACAGGCTTTACCTTTCTCCTCATTTGTTTATACTATTTTAATGATATTTCTAGGTCTTTAAAGCAACTGTAATTCTTTTTATTTACATATAAAATGGAACCCAAATTTTATTTTTTTCATATAGAGAAGTGTCTTAACAGTATTTGTTAAATAGTAATACTATGTATTTGACATGTCAACTTTGTTACATGTCAAATACATATGTTTAGGTCTGTTTTGTTTTTTTAATCTTCTGTTTTATTTATCTGTTTTCCTTGAATCAATACCAATTGTCTTAATTACTGTATATTTTAATTTGATATGTGTGTTTGTACATTTTATATAGACATTTAAACCTGGTATGACTACTCTTCCATCATTTTTCTTGCTCATGATTTTTGGATATTCTTAACATTTTATCTTCCAGCTGATTCTTAGAGTCAGTTTGACAGTTTCTTTAAAATGAGTTTTGTGTTGAATTTATAAATTACTATGGGAAAAATGGAAACCTTTATAACATTGAATATTCTCATCTAGGAATATGGGTTTTCTCTCCTCTTCTTCAGTTCTTTCTTTATTCCTTTAGTAGGGCTTTACAGAATTATTTATGTCATTATTACACATCACTTATAAAAGGATGTTTGTTTAGAAGACTTGGTTAAAAAGTCTCGAGTTATTGAATTTTGTTTGTTACTCTTTATGAACTGCAGTAATGTACTAAAGACATGCAACAGACTTCAATTTAAGGAGGCTCTCTGAAAGCAAAAAAAGAGAGAAAGAGAGAGAGAGAGAGAGAGAGAGAGAGTGTGTGTGTGTGTGTGTGTGTGTGTGTACACACATTTTATCATAAAGATTCTTTGTACTCCCAGTCAATGCTTTTAGGCAGCCAATAACTGGGTTGACTAGAAATGGTGATATTTGAGAAAGCCAGAGGGATGGAAGGAAACCTTGTTCTTCCTGACTTATTACTAGACCTTTCCTTTTGAATTCCTCTCCCAATAAAGAAAATCCATGTATAAGTGTCCTGTCAGAAAGATAATTAGTATTTTATCTCAATGGAGTGTGTTATTTCATGTTCGTCTAAGGTAGAGACAAAGGCACAAGCCACTGATTTGAAGAGTAGATGGCTGGTTCAAAAGAAGAAAACCACAAGTTCAGTGTGCTGACTTACATATCACTGAATTAACAAGAAGTCTGATACTGACTATGAGACAGTGGAGTCCTTCAGACTGAAAATGACTGATGGCCATCTAGGGTGATAAGGGATCCGTATTGAGAAAATCGTGTTCTGACAAAAAATAGCCCAATATTTCCCAACACTTAAAGCATCCCCTAGGCTTATAATTAAAACAAGAGGAATTAGGCATCTAAATGGTACCACAATCAAAGTAAGAATCCACTGCGTTATTTACTGTCATTTGGATAGTGCATAAAAGAACACTTTATCTGGTAAAACAGAATCAGCAACACAGAGCCTCTCTCTACCTCCAAGAATATGATTTAAAAAATGCATGTACACTCACATCTTGACTGCTAGTATATGGAATATGCTTCTTGCTGGTGACCACTGTATATTGCTCCCTATTTCTCTTTTTATGTATAGAAATTTCATTGTGATTATGATGGATTATGAGGTAGACAATTTTGTCATTTATTGAACAGTTTGCCTTACCAACAGAAAACAAAGACTGTGAATGCAAAGATACGGTGTTGAGAAAAAAGATTATTGTCAAGCTGAAAACTCAGGTTAGGCTATATAAGATAAAGTAAGTATGGTTTTTAAAGCAGAAAACAATTTCTGTTCCATGTTTAGAAAGAAAAATCTCTGAGTGATGCTGACTGGCTGATAATATGTGACCCAAATGCTAAGCCTTAGGTAAGATCTTACTTGTTTGTGATTTTTCCAGGAAATGAGCTTTATTGATTACATGAAGTAACCCATACAGGTTTATGAGACTCCACTTGTCATTTTTGCAGAAGTCAGGTTTGCACTGTTATCAGTAGATAAGACAGCCATGTCAAGATACATTGGATGTATCACAAGGTGACCCATCTGAACCTGACTGAATCCAAGGTTCTTCATCCAGAATTTCTGTACTCAGGATTATACCAAGTAGCTGGGCATGGGTATGTCTTTTAGAGAGGGTAGGAAAATATTTGCAATTTTATGTGGGGCTGTTATTTTATGTAAGATTGGATTTTTGAGAAATATATAAAAATTTTATTTACAAAAGTCAACTCCAAATAAACAACCAAAGAACTAAACCTTTTTGTTTGTTGTTTTCTTGTTTGCTTGCTTGTTTTTATGGGTTTTACCTCTAGGCCTCACATACCCCTTTTCTTTTAGTAATGGCACCTCTCTTCTTCCTGACCTTAGGGGAAGGTAAATAACTTTGCCTGGAATAAATATATTTTTCTAATTTTTCTAATTCTTTGAACATGATGATTTGGTTTACAATAGCATATGCAATATCACTGTCTGTGGATTTTATAGAGAATATTTACTCTTTCATTTGATAAATATTTTGAGTATTAACTATGATAGTGTTTTTACTGTACCAGGAATGCAATGGTGACTTCTGAGGTAAAATTAGCATTTTATTTATTTGGTATTTTCTTTTAAATTATTGCTGAAAAACATAATAAAAGCAGAAGTGATGAAGACCAAAACAAACAAACAAATACGTAAATAAATGAATGAATAAATAAAATAAAAGAGATTTAAAGTAATATCCTCACTCATAGAGCTTTTTGTTAGAATATGCAGAAAAAAATTAAAATTAGTCTCTCTATATATCTCTATGTCTGTATATATCATACTTTGCTTGATTTTAAGGTATGAAAAAATACAATCTCCTCATTTACTTAAACCAGCTTAAGCAATTTATCTTGCACTTTTAAATGAATTGGTCCTGACAAATATATGTATGCATACATATTTATATATGTACATGAGTATATGTTTTTAGACTCTTTTTATTGTTCTCTTGTGATGTTCCATAATTTCTTATGAAGTATCAATAGATATCTTTCTGTCACTCTAAAGATGTCCAACTGGATTATTATGAGAATTGTTACTAGTGCTACTACTGTATGATCTTTTTTCTATAAGTCAGAAGAGACCTTGGCACATAGAAATAGTGCAATAGTTATAATTTAACGGAGCTGGGAAAAATATTTCAAAAATGTATATGGGACCAAAAAGGACCCCAAATAGCCTCAGCAAGCCTAGGAAAGGAGAAAAAAAGTAGGAGGGATCACAAGACCCAATATCAAACTATACTACAAGACTACAGGAATCAAAACAGTCTGGTACTGGCATAAGAACAGACATATAGATCAATGGAACAGGACAGAGAACCCAAAAATAAACCCAAGTTTCTAAGGTCACTTAATATTTGACAAAGGGGACATGAGTATACAATAGAATAAAGATAGCTTCTTCAATACAGTGAAGGACTCAGAGGACTGGACTGGTACTTGCAAAAAAATGAAACTAGATCACTATAGAGTAAATGGAGGCATTCTGGTTTCCTCACCTAGATGTCTGGGCAACTAAGGGAAGCATTTTCCCATGTCCTTGAGAATGAACCTGATAAGTAGCATTCTCATGGCCTTGAAACTGGATTTGATAAACGATAACCCTGAGTGGACTTGCATGTGTAGAATGAAGCTCTGTTGTATTATCTGTTGTCTCCTTGCCGGCTTTGTCTGTATTTCAATATATAAGGGAATGAGGGTCTTCCCATTGAAAGAGAGGAGGGGACAAGTGACATGCTATGTGACACACAGAGACATGCAGCTTGCAGCATGTGTGGATCACGCACCCTTGAATAAAGGCATGTCAGACATCCCAGCTGACTCTGTGAATATTCTTCTGTCTGCCCGAATCTCGAGTGAACCTGTCCGGGCTTGACAGGCTGCAACACAATCACCAACTTGCACCATACACCAAAATGAACACAAAATGGATAAAGGACTTAAATGTTGGCTGTAACACCATTTTCATCATCAAAATGAAAAGGGAACCCACTGTGTGGGAGACTATATTTGCCCATTATACCTTGAACAAGGGTTTGATCTCCAAAATATATAACGAACACATACTACTCAATACCAGGAAGACAAACAATCCAATTTAAAAAAAATGGGCAAAAGATCTGAATAAACACTTCTCCAAGGAGGCCATAGAGAGGGCCCAAAGACATATGAAAAGATGCTCAATATCACTAGCCATTAGAGAGATGCAAATTAAAACCATAATGAGATATCACCTCACCTGTCAGAAGGGCCATTAATAAATCAACAAGTAAGTGCTGGTGAGAATGGAGAGAAAAGATAACCCCAGTGCACTGTACGTGGAAGTGCAAACTGGTACACCCACTATGGAAAACAGTGTGAAATTTCACTAGAAAACTAAAAGCAGAAACTCCTTTTGACCCAATGATTCCACTGATGGGAATATACCCTAAGAATCCTGAACCACTGTTGGAGCAACATGCTCCGGGATCTAAGGGTCACTGTCTGGGGGCCAGTGAGGAGGTAGTGGGGTTCTGAATCCCACAGAGCCCCTCCCAGGGTTGTCATGGATGGGGGAATAAACACGAGTTGTTGCAAACACTTCTCTCTCTGCCAGGAGAGGGAGTATGGCTCTTCCTTCTAGTGGAGAAGGCCTCAAGCCCCTTTGTCCAAAGGTTTTTATTTGAAAAGTTATCAATGGGGCTAGGTAATAGGAATGTACAGATGATCTCATTACAACAGTATGTTAATATTTACAAAGAATAGATGATGTTTTGAAGGAAACAAATGGCAGGAACACATCGATTTACATGGGCCTGAGAGGAGATAAGTAAATATGAGAGTGTAATAAACATGAATGCCAAAAGGTTTAGGGTTAGGGTTTGTGAATAATATAAATTTCCTTCCCAGCATGAACTGGCTGTTGTAGCTTTTGAGGGAAAAACAAAGCATGCTTTAAAGAATTTACTTCTAGGCCTGATTCCTCCTGGGAAACTCCAGATCCAGTTTAAGACTGTCTCTAGTATTGTTTCAAGCCTCATCCAGAAAGAGGGAGGGAGCCACCAAGAGATGAAGAGATTTCTTTGAGATAGAATGAGGACCCCAGCCATATCCAAGCTGAGCCGAGGAGTGTGGGTCTTTTTGCCCTTTCTTCATGTCTCCCAAGTTTTTCCCCTGATTCCCATTTGCTGCTTTGCCTCTCTTAGGTTGTCGCTTCCAATGAGGCATCTTACCTGTCATTGACTAGCAGCCATCTCCCAGGGCCACGCAGGGTGATGTGAGGGAGACACGGGCTGCGCCCCTGCCAGGGGAACAGGTTTTGTCTCCTCAGTGGCTTGGTTTCCCAAGGCCTCCTTGATTAGCTCCAGCCTTGGGGCCCTCTTGCCTATCAGTGGGACTAGAGTTCCTGTAACCAGACAGGGCATTTCCCAACAAACCACCAATTCAAGAGAACTTATGCACCCTTATATTCATAGTGGCACTACTTAACAATAGCCAAGTGCTGGAAATAGCCTAAGTGCCCATCAGTAAATGAGTGAATTAAAAAAAATTTGGTACATTTACATAATAAAATACTACATAGCAGAAAGAAAGAAGGAACTCCTACCTTTTGTGACAGCATGGATGGAGCTGGAGGATATTATGCTAAGTGAAATAAGCCAGGCAGTGAAAGGCAAATACCATGTGATCTCACTTATAAATGGAATCTAGTGAACAAAATAAACTAACAAACAAAACAAACACAGGCAGACTGAAAGTAACCAGATGAGAGTCGGGAGGAGATAATCGTGGAAAGAAGGGGAAGGGATAGACAAAGAATGCGTATGAATGACCCATAGACATGGACAACAGTGTGGGAATTTACCATGGGAGTGGGAGGTGGGATGGGCAGAAGAGGGCAAAGGGGGAAAAAGTGAGACAACTGTAGTAGAATAAGAATAAAAAAATGATTAAAAAAAGAAACAGTGCAATAAGTTTTAGTTATAATTCTCATATTTTAATCTCATTTCCTTGGATCACATGCATATATCTATAAGATGGTTGGCTGCAGTTTTAATGCAACTTATGGATGTCATTCTCTGGGCAGAGCTAAGTAGCCCATATGGAAATAAAATAGACCATTCACTTTATATGAACCAAGCTAAAACCAGATGAGCAAATTAGCCTAGATACAGAGTTGGCTGCAGTGGGTATGTCATAAAATAAGGAAATTCATTTGGAATCTGCAGTCTCATCTGTTACTGAAATCAGAGTAAACACATGAATACTGCTCTGTGTCACTGTTTAATATCAGGTATCTCTATGTGGAATTATTAGTATTTCAGGGAGGCGTTTTTTGTGTGTGAACAGATTTATTTATGTTTCAAGGATAATAGGCCTAAAATGGGAAGGGTAATGTAGATCTGTATTGAGAGCATAATGCTGTGATTTTTGTGGCTTGTTAAGACCAGTGGGTGCACAGAGACAATAGAGCCAAGAAAATGATGAGACAATTATTATGTGTTTTAAACTACAGTTAATTACACAAATTACACATATTAAATGAAAGAGAATTAACTATTCACTTCGTACGTGTCTATTTATAGCATGAGGTGGCCTGATGAATATAAAAAAACAAGAAATTAAAAGAATACCCATTTTCTCAAAGATATCAGAAGAATCAGAACAATATTGTTTGGTCCCTACTACAGTTGTGTATACTCACTTTGGAGGCTTGCATTTAAAAATGAAAAAAAAAAGTGGATGCCCTATAAAACATAATAACTTAAAAGTCAGTTACCAAAAAAATGTATAAAACACACACACACAGAGTCACTCTCCTTCCAGTTTCTGAAGTCTCAGAACTTTATGTTGATTGGATGATTCTTCCATATTTATAAATGGTGCTAAAACAGCTCTAGAAATAAATTCTGGACTGTAAAACCTATTTAATCACATGGGTTAAAAAGTATTGCAAAATAAAAGTTTCAAAATTTGAATATGAATATGTGGGAAACTAAATATGAAAATGTTTGGCTTCTTAGCCAGGAGAAGAAAAGGGGATTTAATAACAAATTTCAACTATTTGCCATGCATGCTTTCTATGCTTAATAGACCATGACAATTTTAAGATATTAAGCTAACTGCCATTTTTTGGTAATTACTTTTGTTTTAAACCTAGAACCAGTATGTAGAAATCTTCAGATATCGCATATGGACAAGGTTGCTAACCTTAAGATAAATAATGTGTCGCTGTCCTTAAAATTTCAAATGTTTCCTATATCTTGGGAATCAGAAAACTTGGTCTCATGGATTCTATAAGACCCTGGACTCAAGAAAGCTGGGCATTTTAGGCAAATGAGTGCCATGGCGGCATAGTCTCAGGATTTTATACAGGTTGAACCTGCCTTGAGTAATTTGTTCATTTTTTTAAATCTAATTTCATCTGTGTCCTGAACATAGTAGCATTTGCTGTTGTCCCTAAGTGGCTGAGGTTTTTTTCCCCTTTGGCTTGAGCAAGGCTTGGTCTTTTTCCACAGCTGTGCCCCTCCCTTCTTCCACGCTCACAACATTCAGGAAAGAAAGAGTTATCCTTTCAAAGCATAAGTCAGGTCTCATTGTGACTCTATTCAAAACCATCTGAAGTCTTCTCATTTAAGTTGGTGAATAGGTCAAATCTTTAAATTGTCTGTAAGACCTACACAGTCAGGCCCCATTACATTTCTGAACTCACCCTGTAGTCACCTTGTTGCTCCTGCTGTCTGGCCAGAGGTCTTCTCATCATTCCTAAAACAACTCAAACATGTTCCCAGATCACTTTGCACATGCTTTCTTAATACCCAGAATGCTCTTCCCTCTCAAATCCACACAGTTCATTTCCTTCTTTCAGTTCCTGCTCAATGTCCCTCATCAGTGAAAACTTCACAAACCAGCCTGCATACAATAGGAAGCCATCCCCTCTAGATGTTCTATACCTTGACCTGTTTGCTGTATATTTCTCTATAAGATGTATAATTATTTGAGTTATTATGTGTTTATTTTGTTTCCGTCTACTAAATATAATTTGCCTTTGTATGTTTGCTCCCAACACTTAGAATAATGCTCGGCACAGAGAATGTCTTTAATATTTATCTGTTAAATGAATAAAAAATTGGGAGCTTGAATGAACGGTATTGTCACTATTTATGTATGTGCCTCATTCCCCATAATAAAATGTTACTCTAAGAAGGCCATTTCTTTTGTAGTTAGTTCTTCTGGATAATAGATGAACAAGAAGTGATTGATTAATGCATGTTTGTTGATGTTTGAATAGTTAACTGAAAATGGTGGTGCTTTATTAATGAACAGCATGAAAAAAAGATTTGAGTGTATTCCAAGATATTCCAGATGAGAATAACTATGGTCTTAGTAAATGGGTAAAAAGCACAATTAAGATTGTTGTGGGTCAATATTTGCATCATAGTATAGCCATCAATATTTAACATATACTTATTGAGTGTCTATATTACGTTAGTGTGTCAAGATCAGAGGATATAATGCGGAGAAAAACACCATCTTTTTTTCCCCAGGGCTTCCAGTCACCTGGGGATGCAGAGATGTAATCAGGTGTCCCGTAGAGTCTGATAGGCTGTCATATAAGAGGACGTCTACCTCAGTCCTTAGGGATAAAGTGGATGTTTCTTTAAGACCTTATACAAAATACCACACAATTTTAGAATTAATAGCATGTCTTTAGTTAAGTGTGGAAGTTTTACATTGCATATATATGTATATAACTAAGTTGAAATTAAAAATAAACCAATGTGAAAGGGGAATACAATGAAAAAATGTTAGACAATAGGTAAGAGACAAAGCAGATCAGGGAAAGCTAAACATTAAGATGTAAATTGGGAGAAATTTGCAAACAGGCTACCTTAAACAGTAGAACCTCAGAAAGAGTCAAGAGCTGGAAGTAACAAATATGTCTGAAGTTAGTAGTTGTACAGTTAAGGTGGAAAGCAAGAGACTTGGTTAAAGTTTAATGTAAAACAGCTACATTTCCTTATTCTCTTGCCAGCCTGAAGAGTTGGGCAATTTACCCCTCCTCCAACCCAAAAGAACAATATAAATTTGAAACTCAGGAAAACTAGTCTCAGCCAAAAGAAATATAGGTACTATGCTAAGAATAGATGGCTTGAATGAAAGGCTATTTCGTAAGTGGTGAGACTACTAAGCATTTCCCCAACTTGATTCTGAGAATAATAACAATTGAGTTCATGCACCTTATGCAGGAATTTAATGGGAGTTCCTCTGGAAAAATTGCCTATGAAAAAAGAACAAAAACTTAGATATTGAAATGACCCCATTTTATAAACCAACAGTAAAGCAATGACTCAAGAATCTTTTCTTAACAAAATGATGACAGTAGTGAAAATGCCTTCAAAATTCAAAATAAAAACTATTTCATCATAAATGTATCCCCAGGCAAACTACTAATTGTAGGTGAGGTTAAGAGGACATTTCTGGCATACAATTTGTAAGAAAATGATTTTCCATTGCTTAACTAGAAACAGTGTTTCACCAAAGCAAAGGAGACATCTAATAAAGTAGATCTGTGCTCCACAAAATATTGGATCCAATTCAGAAAATAAAGAAAATCTTCAGGATGACTGAAGGTGAAGAAAGCCTGAGGATAGTTCTGCATAGTAGGCTGGTCAAGAACAAAGCCTTCAAAGAAAACATTTTAAAGGATATAAAATCAGGAGATTACCTGATAGGTTTCAGTGTATTTCAAGGGGATTCGTGCTTCCAGGGAAGGATTAATTTGCAGGGGCAAGTAAAATATGCAAATGAACAAATAAAAAACATGATTTTATTAAAAATGGAAATGTGAACATAATATACAACATGGCTATGTGATTTATATAACCATAATAATATAAGTATGGAATAGTTTTGCAAGGCAAAAATTAGAAATAGGGGGAGAGGCAGGTGGGGGTAAGTGAGGGAGAGTATCTTATCTTTTATAGTGAGAAGTTAATGAGTGATATCTAAAACTTAAAAATTTATAATAACAGTATAATTAAATTATTTATAAATGTAATAAAATATTTGTAAGAAATTGAATGATTTGAAAATTAATACGGTGAATAGAAATTTGAATGGGGAGGAATGAGGCAGGAGAGTACTGCTTTCCATCAAAAACTAGGATGAATTTATACATTTATAACTTAATGAACACTAAAAAATAATGATAACACTGTATAATGTAACTAAACTTAGAATTCTGAGAGTAGAACTTAAATGTTCTCACACACAAAAAAAGATAAACATGTGAATTAGTAGATGCATTAATTAACTAATTGGAAGGAATCTTTTTACAATGTATATGTATATCAAATCAACATAATGTACACAGTAATATCTTATAATTTTGTCATTTATTCCTCAAAAAAGCTAAAAAAAGTGTTCTAAAATAGTGAAGTGATAATAAAGAGGTATTTTAAACCTTTAAACTTTGGGTGGTTTTTAATGCAGTAATAGATAACTGAAGCAATAGTTTTAATTACTGCTTAGCTGAGAAAACTTTCGGGCCTCTTCCACATAATCTTTATTAATTTCCTTCCCCTTCTTGCCTTTATTTCTCAGTATCCTACATTTGTTTCTTGGGATAACTTCCTGAATAAGCTAATTGCATGCAAATTATTGTTTCAGGTTCTGCTTTTGGGAGAATCCAAAGTAAAGCAAATATAATAATTGAAACACTAAATTAAGATAGAATCATAATTTGATATTTTATAGAAATCACTGTCTAATTTGAAGAGGGTTTAAGGAGAAGCATGGAAGAGGAAGCCAAATAGAAAGCTCTTGTAATAATCCTGATGAGAAGAGAAGTGTACTGTACTAAAATAAAATAATGAGATTGTGGAAGGAGGAAAGTAGCTGAATATGAAACTAAGTCAGTGGTAGAATCAAAAGGAATCAACCATTTCTGGGGATGCTGATGGTAAGAGAAAGTGAAAAGTCAAGGGGATCACTCTGTCTTAGGTGATGGAATAGATGTCTAGCGGCTACAGGAAGGAGGTCAGATTTAGGGAGGAATTTTATGAACAATTGAGTGGGTTCAGAATTGAACATGTTTTATTGAACTACCTGTGTGATGGCCAGTAAATTGTTGTATATGTGTGGTTTCTTGGGACTGGGGGTACATAGTATGATCTAAATGGCCTGGAAATAATTAAATATTAACATAATTCAAATGGTAATTTGATACTAATTTTGTGTGAGACAGCTCAGTGTAATAATATTGATTAATGTTATATAAAAACTTATGACTTTTGTAGCACTTTGTCATATAAATTTTGGTTGTAAGTCACTGAATATAACACAACTAGAATTAAAACCCCCTCTTAAATTAAATAGTAGCATGTAAACAGATAGCATAATTAGACTATGGGACTCCCTATATTAAACTTGAATTATCTCAATAATCCTGCTATTTCTGGTTTGATTCAAATGATTATCTTTTTTAGTATTGTCAAGTAAACAAAGCCTATATTAGTCCATAGAAAGATATACAAATCTTAAAAATCATAAGAGCAAATAACAAAGTAATAATATCAGATATATCTTAAGACATCCCATTGTCTTAATGTTATAAATTTGTCTTCAATGTTATAAATTTGAAGATTGAAGCTTTAAATGTTATACTTACAGAACTTACAGAATTACCTTAGGAATACTATTTTATCTTGAAGGTGAACTAGAACTACCCAAGGAAAGTCACCTTCTTTTGGAAGAGTGATTGGAGTCCACGTTATGCCACTTCCAACTAAGAATTTCTCTGAAAGAAGCCTCTACTGAGGATGAAAGTCACTGGTGGAAACAGATATCCCTGCTCTGCCATCTTCTACCCCTTGCTTTCAAATCAGCAAATCAGAACACTTCTCTCGAGCAGGTCGAGTTAGCTCAAATCAGTTCAGACATAGACTGATCCTGCAGATCATGACCCTAATTTTTATAGTCACTTTGGAAAGAATGGACTCTCCCTGAATTTGACTGAACAACTTTTTTTCATTGAACTGCTTTGAAAGCTACTTCTGTGAACAGCACATTTCCACAATAGAAATTCAAGGATCTTTTCTATCTCAATGCTGTCAGCCCAAATGACTTCAAGCAGTTTCAGTTCTGCCATCTGTAAGAGATGAATTTGTTCAATCAAGTTAAATCACTGTACCAGCTCAGTCACTGCACCAGAAAACACTCTGGTTTTATCTAACTGTTCTTACTCCAAGGTTAAATTAATGTCTGAAGTTCCACATTTTGCTTCAAACCAGTCACTTATGTATTTGTAGTAATATATTTGTAAAAAGAAATAATTTAGCTAATTAAAAAAGTGACATCGAATGAAATATATGTTTAAACTTATACTAAAAAACACTTTCAAGGTTTATTTTTATTATTATTATTATGTTTAAAGATTTATTTTCAGTTGAAAGAAGTAATATCTTCTGTATTTGTTAGTTGAATTTTAACCTACACACGTTATATCTTTAGATACAGTGTATTTTACCCTTTTAACACATGTACACATACACTCAGAGGCTCATATCCAGAAGCCTAAATTTCAGCTCACCTTTAAAATTTCCTGAGCTTCTATGCCCTACTCACCTTATACCAAATCTTTTTGACACATTTCACTTTCTATATTTATTTTCTTTTTCACCTGCAACTACCTTCATCTGTCTTGAACCTTTATCTAATGATAAGAGCTCAGTTTACTTTTAATTTTATCTTTCTAAACTTTTATCAAAGAAAATTACTTATACAATAATTGTTTCTCAAAGCACTGATAAATCAAAGGAAGGCATGTTCTAAAATCACAAAAGACGGTATTTAATATAGCTACTAGGAAATACTCTTTCACACCTCAGGGTGTGCAATTTGCAATAGCAGCCATTGTGCATTCTCAAGGCCCTCACTTAAGGTCCAGCTAATTCTAGCACCTCATTTACATTCAGTCCTTTGCACATGCTAGTCCCACAAACTGCGATGCCTTCTTTCTTTTCCCTCCATTCCATTGATTTATTCATAAGTAAGTTTTTGTTCTTAGTTTAGAAAGTGTCTCCTTCTGCTTAAACTCCCCATACCAGTTAAGTATCAATGCTAACTGATTTCATAGCATCCTTCTCATAGAACTAAGAATAATCAGAGGTTTAGCTTTTTCTCGTCCTTCTGTTTTAATGTTTTGTCATTTATTTTTATTACTTTCTTTCATCATTATTGAAATATTATTTTTAATTAAATTCTTCTTTTTAATGAAAGAGATATATATATATCCATTGTGCAAACTTTAGAAACTCATAGAAAAGAAAATTACTCACTTATTTAAAAAAATTGAATCTCAGTAGTGAAATTGTGACCAGTATGCACAGTGATAGATATAAATTGAAATAATAAGAATGGTAGACATTTTTACCATTTTGAAATTACAAAATTCATTCCCATGTATTAAGTGATTTGGACTTCGGTACATGACATGGCCAAGGTATGTAGTATAATCTAAACTGAAACACAAGGATTATGTAATTTGCATCAGTTATCATGTTGCTTTACAGGAATATTTTGTT
The DNA here is from genome assembly GCF_021234165.1 of Pteronotus mesoamericanus. Taxonomy (NCBI): domain Eukaryota; kingdom Metazoa; phylum Chordata; class Mammalia; order Chiroptera; family Mormoopidae; genus Pteronotus; species Pteronotus mesoamericanus. Next base: position 29,197,401 of record NW_026555085.1, on the reverse strand, counting down.
AATCTTGGTAAATACCCCATGTATTTTCCACCCAGAGCTGCCCACATAAGAAAGGATGATATGAGTTTGATTAGTCTGTGGATGAGTTTTATTCCAGTTTTACATATGAGGATACTATGAGAAACTCGATTGCACAACTAATGAAAGAGTCAATAGTACAACTCCAGTTTTCACATAGAGATTCCTGAATTATTTATATTAACTGCTAAATAGTGTAATAAATGAAAAACATTTAGTACTTTGCCTACAAAGTAGCAAGTGTTCATTTACTGTTAGCAATTATCATTAGTTTTTCCTATTTTAAAAAAGTGAAAGACTTTGCTCTATTCTTGAAATTCTCAATAAGATGGTATTATATCAAAATAAAAATTTACCCCAGATATTCTTATGTTCATAGACACAATAGAAATATTTGTAAGCGCAAAGATAAGTAAAATGTTAGGATGCCTGGATTTGCTTTAAAATACTCTAGCAAAATAAGACCACGACAAGTGAGGGAAAGTACATAAATAAAAAATGGCACAATATGAATAAGTGCTGAGCTGGAAAATGATTACTTGGAGGCTTACTGTACTTCCTTTCTATTATGTGTATGTTTGAAATTTTCTGAAATAAAAAATTAGACTTAAATATACATATATACACTAGAACCACTTACATATATTGTTAAGGTACACAATAAAGATATATGTGTTAACATTGGAAGAAAAAGAGGAAGTAATTATGCAATATTTGCATGTAAATGCCTAGAATAGTTCTGATACTGCTACCCGAAACTAATAAGATGAGTTTCCTCTTGAGGAAAAAACTGCGAGGCTGGGGACGGCATGAGTGGGAGGCTATTCATGGTGCCAAATAAAATATTTGGAACCACATAAATGTGTTACCTACTTAAAAAATTAAAACTATATTTTCTGATAAAACTAGTGTAGAGAATTATTTGATTGAGTGAAGGGCTTATGAAAGTGTGTTCCTTAAGGTAATAGGTGTACTGAACTTAAGTAGAAAACTTAAATGTAAAGTTGCAGATTGGGCTGACAATTTTACCTTGATTGTGGTTGCACAATACTAAAACATTTGAAAATTGTCACTGAGTTATTCAATATTCAAAGATATTTTTATGTTTTTAGAATATTTTGGAGCTATAAGGTGTTCAATTATTACATAATATTCCTACAAACATATACCTTATAACCCAGTAGAGGAGAAAAAGTTATTTGATCAAAAAACATAAAATAAAATTCATGATTATAATATTACTGCATTAAAAATGAGATTCTCAGAGAAAATTATAGTAAAGAAGAAGGGTTAGTGAAGATTTCACGAAGGAAATTGCATTTGGTTTCATTAGAATTAGACAGGCAAAAAAAAGGGGGAAAGAATGTTCAATAACTAATAAAAAAGACAAGCTTAGAAATGCAGGTTGAAAGAAAGTAATGTAGAACCTTGCAAATTGGGCTATAGATTATCTGTTTTCTTAAATGTGGAATAAATGCCTAAGAAGATTTTGGAGACCCACTGACATTCCTGGATAGGCATTAAACTACCCTCTAGAGTAGTAAGAAGCTCAGCTCTGTTTGAGACAATCAAACAGATGTATTATAATGTGCAAAAGTGGAGAAAACTAGATTTGAAATACATTGGGAAGTAAAATCAGTGAGATCTAGTGATGGCTGACAGAGTTAAAAATTTAGAGGTAAGTGGCTCTAACAGTGACTCTGTTTTATGGCTTGACAGTTGAGGAGAAATAGGGGCTGTTACTAAACATACAGAAGACTAGAAAAGGACCCTCTTGGGGCTGGGAGAGAGCTCAAGTTGTAAGTAGCTTTTGAGATTGTTGCCATCAATTTGGATGTTTTGGTTATAAAACAAAACAGCTGATGCTTAACACTAGGAACAAATCCAACAGCAAAGAATATTCCTACTCTTTTTGTCATTTCTGCAGGAGCGGTAGATCTTTGTTTCATTACTATCTGGCACGGACCTCTCTCTTCATTTAGAGTTATGTGATATAAAAATGAGCTCAGTGCACAGAAAGAGAGATTCAGAATAGGAAAATTGCCTCCCATATGGCAGGGTAGTGAATATTGTTAAGGAAAAAATGAGGAATATTATCACCTTTATCAGAAAACGACATGCAAAATGCCTCAAATTCCCACCGTCAATTAACCTGTTTGTTCAATGGCATTAGCAATTATCATTTACTAAGTAATTCTTATTGTTCACTTGGAACATTTCTTTATTTAGCCCTTTAGAAGTCAATTTTGAATTGGCATGTCACTTTGCCCCAGTAGGCACCATGGAAACAAGGATAAGCAAGCTAAAAGAAGATTTTTTTAAAAATTACATCTAAACATAATTTAATATATATCCTTTAAACTGAAACAGACTGCTGACTATTTTCTAAACAATTCGATAAAAATCGCTTTTAATTCCAAATGATTTTAACACACAACAAGCCATATAAAATTTTGTGGTAATGATATAGCATTAATATTTGAATTGGATCTAGCCTCAGATTAGTTTCTGACTGTTTAACTTTTTGAATGACAGAAATTTTAACTTATTCTCATAGTTTATTGCAGTATATCCTCAGATCTTTCTGTGCTCGAAGACACTCAAAGAAAGAAAAGATAGAGATGTTTCAGTGTCACTGAGTGCTGAGCTAAATGGCAGGGATTTAATTTAAATATTTTTACTTCTCAATAGACCTCAAGAAATGAACTGTCTCAGGACAAAATTGGAAGTTCCATGTTTAAGACAATCCTGTTTTCCAATTGCTGGATAGCTATAGTTAAGACCCAAACCACTATCTAAAAAAAAAAAAAAAGTTCTAATTTTATAAATGCTGTGTTTAGCTGCAAGGTTACACTTGTTGTGGATAAACATTGACATGAATTATAAAAGGATATTATTGTTCAGACTTGGACAACTGTGCCAGCCAACTTGAGAATACTGAAATTGTACTCTGATTTCTATGTAATATCTATATTACAAAGAAAACTACATTTAACCTGGGATCTGCACTGTTTGATGTTTGTCTCCTTCTCAATAAGAGGATGGAAATATTGGATATCAAGCTCAGGTATCCATGGCCAATTGAATATTATACTAGAACAATGAAATGTATTAGTAATTTTGGTTAACCTTCCAATCTGCCTCTCTTGGCTAACACCTGGTAATCACATGTGTCTCATCTTATATTCTCCCCTTTTAGGAATATACCTCTAAGCACACATTGAGTTGAGTTATCCATTTTCTATGAATACAGCTATTATAGAACATATTGTCATGTATTATAACTGCTTGTTTTTTACTCTTTTCCTCATTTATGACTCATAACTTTGTAGGCAAGAAACATATTTCTTCCCATTCAAAATATGACTCAATACTATGAGTACACCAAAGCTTACTCTCTAAAGTCTTCATCATGGACCCACAAAAAATTACAGCTCTTATGTTGTAAAATGCAGCTATGTAATTATTTCTGGGCAAAAATATCTGAATGACATTTTTTGTTTCTGAGCTGAATCTGCAAATACTCCTCATTTTCCTTGGAATGATCACCATGGGATACATGTATTGAAATAAGCACATTCATTAATCTAGTTTCCTAAGTAAACCTATAGAATAAGTGATACATTATTTGTTTTTGTTACCCACTGATATATTGGGGTTAATTTGTTTACCACAGCTCATTTTTACCTATCTGGAATAATATAGTTGTCCTGAGAACCTATATACATGCTTGATTTACAATGTGTAAAAAAATTTGAATTGGATGAATAAGTGAACATCTATATCTTCCTCAGCTGAAACTCCGAATGTCATTAACTTTGAAAATAGATATTCATGTTGCACTGTTCTCATGGATCAAAGTAAGCATCTTTTTCATTAATATTCTTCATAATTTACTATACAAGATGCTTATCAATGTCAAGAACTTTGAAGGATCTGAGATGTTACCCTGCTGACAAGCTACTAAGGTATAGCCTGCCAAAGTTTTATGGATAGAGGTAGAACACGTAGGAAACCTGAGACAGAGACAGAGACAAAAGACTTCAGTAAGCACCACAGGCAGCATGCATTTTGTGTCTGTCTTGGTCTTTCCTATTTACTCTTCTATTCCCACAGAGTAATTCAAAGTAATTCAGAGGTTGCTGTACAAAAGTAATGAATTTACATCACAGTTGAGGAATCCTGAGCTAACAGTTAAGAACAATCTAATTTTTAAAGTGGATGCAAGAAAATCTTGAATGTTGCTCTGGTCAACAAACAAATCCATCTTTGGCTTTGAAGAGAGACACTAGGATGTATGAGAAGAGAAACTAGGGTAGACGTTATGGAGTCATTATTGAAAATATAGCCTGGAACAAGAGTTTTTAAAATACCTTTGCAGAGAAGACATGCAGAAATACAAGGGATCCATAGAAAACTGTCTCCCAGAAATTGAGAAAACAGATATTTAGGAAGCTGAGCTTTTCTAGGGATTAGGGACTATGGATTCTTCCCACTGACAATTATTTTACATTCTCATTTACTTACTTGATAATTATTTATTAAGACAATTTTATAGAACAAGTAGAGGTTTGGTGGTTAACACATGTTGAACTACTGACTGTATTGCTTTCATAGATGGTATCCATAGAAGAAAGTTTAAGAATTCTGGATGTGTCAGATTGAGAATAGGCAAGGATAGGCAAGATTGAGAAAGTGATAAAAGAGGAACAGAATTAACAATAATACCTAATGCTTTTGACACTTTTTGGGTCCCAGATGACATTAAAACATTATACCACTTGGTAACAACATTTTAATGAAGAATATACTATTATTATCTAAGTTTTGTTTCTAAGAGTTTAATAGTTTGATTTAGGGCTAGAATTAGGATGAAGTGAGTAAATCAGCATCAGCAGAAAGAGGCTAGATCTTATCTATAGTTAAATATTTGATTTTTTTCATATTGGATTTTTGATTTTGGCAGTATTCTACTAGGTGTCAAAGAACAGTAAACATATTTTTGTTGAAGCTTTTTAATTTGGATTCTGACAGGAGGTATTTTGTGAACATTGTACCAATATTTATTCATTTTATCCTAGGCTTGGGTTATATATTATAATCTTCATAATTGGGTTTTTTGGAGGACCCAAGAAGTAAAAAACTGTACTTGAGAATGCCAACTGTATTTAAATTTTTACTAAATAATGAGTGTTCTATGACCCATATGCTGACATGTACATTTTTTTTTCCTATGCAAGAACAGCAGAGGATACTCTCCTAAGGATGGTAAATAAGAAATTAATGCAGAAAGAAAGTGGCCAGGTGGTTTAGAAAGCTACTTGGCAAGCAATAGGATAATGATAATGCTCAGAATTTACTGGATGTTTGTTATATTCTTTTATTAAAGCAGTGCCCTAGAAAATTATTTAATTATTCAAGAAGTTTAATATACCCACTGTGTCCAAACTTTACCAGAGTGGACTCCTCTCCCCAAGATGTAGGGGGGCACTTTTTTCTAACAACAATTGATGCCTAGACTTGGGAAGTTAATGTCAGATTAATGCAGCCTCTGATTCTATAAAGAAAAAAAAAAAATTAAAGAACCTTGGCCAAAGGCTTATGTCACTTTAAATATCGTCTGCTTTTCAAGGCTACTCATTTTCCTAATAACATTTGCTACTTTAATCCAGTTCTAGGTCAATCCCTTTAATATTGGTGGTAGTACAGAAAGATGGAACAGGAGAAAGACTGGGGCTGGTAGATGCCACAGAAGATACGCAGAAGTACATTCAAGGGCAGGTGTAAAAGCAGAGCATAAGAGAACAGAAACAGTTATAACATGTCTTCTTTGATTTATAACTTCATTTTTTGGATAATGCTTTTTATTCCCTTGGTAAATCCAGTTAAACATTTTTCAATTTTGATTATCTTTAAAAAAAACAGTTCTTTTCAAAAAATTTCTTTTTAAGATTTTATCTATTTATTTTTAGAGAGAAGGGGAGGGAGGGAGAAAGAGAGGGAGAGAAACATCAATGTGTGGTTGCCTCTCACACACCCCTTGCTAGAGGCCTGGCCCGCAACCCAGACATGTTCCCTGTCTGGGAATCGAACCGGCCCTTTGGTTCACAGGCTGGCACTCAATCCACTGAGCCACATCAGCCAGGGCAGATTTTTTGTTTATGGATTGCTACTGATCTCTCCAAACCTACTCCCACCTAATATGTTCAAACTTAAAATGAATTTTAAGGAAAATAATAGCTGTTTGAATAGCCTCTTTAATATTTCTTTCTATTTTATTGACTCTTCATACATTTTAGTAACCTTTACTTTTTACATTCTTTCTCCACATGCAGACCTACCAAAATTAAATCCTTACTGAACAGCACCCTGATTTTGTTCTAGTTCTCGCTAATTAACAGAAAAATTATCAAATTGTATTTTATTTAAGCACTCTTAACCAAGTCAAGTTACTGCAAGTAAATTTGCCAAACAAAAATTTCCAGAATGAATGATTTTCCAAATGAACATTTACTGAATTATTGAAAAATTTTTGAAGTTCTTTATTCACCATAGCTGCAGCTGTTCTGCAATAGTCTTTGCAAGGATTGTTAGCCCAGCTGGGCTGATTCTTGGATTTGTGTTTTCCATGTTGAAATGCTCCAAATTGGGATATGAATAGTGGCCTGCTCTGTTTTTCATCTTTAATTTTCACTTTTCCCTCTATTTCTATTGAGATATAATTGATACATTGTATAACTTGTACAATGTGATGATTTGATAAACATGCATATTGCCCAATGTTTACTGTAATAGGGTTAATTAACACATTCTAATGTCACATTTTGTTGTTGCTGTTATGGTGAGAACATTTAAAATCTATTCTTATAGCACCTTTATTGTATATAACACTCTATTGTTAACTATAGTTACCATGGTGTACGATAGATCCCTTGAACTTATTCCTAATGTAGCTGTAAGTTTGTACTCTTTAAACATCTCCTCATCTCCCCTGTGCCTAACTGTTGGCAACCACCATTCTACTCTGCTTCTATGAGTTCAGTTTTTTTAAATTGTACTTTTAAGTGAGATCATACTGTATAACCATGTGTCATTTAATGACAGGAATGGAATATGTCCTTAGAGATGTGTTTTTAAACTATTTTGTCATTGGGCAAACATCATGGAGTGTACCTGCACAAACCTAAACAGTAGAGCCTACTATACATGTATTTTATAGCCTATTGCTCCTAGGCTACAAACCAGTGTATAGCATGTTACTATAATCAACACTCCTGGCAGTTATAACACAATACTATTTATGTGCTTAACCACATCTAAACACATAGAAAAGGTACAGTGAAAATATAGTATAAAAGATAAAGTAGGTGAATGGTTGTATTTTTATTGGAAGGGATGAAGGAGGGCTTTGGAGGGAGGCTAGAGGCACCATAGGAGGAGCAGCAGAAGTCAGGGGGAAGGAGGAAGGAAGGGAAGGAGGGAAGGAAGATAAGAAGAAAGAACGGGAGAGCAGAGATTGAAGGATACCCCAAAAGAGAAAGTTTGAGATGAGGAATAATTAAAAGGAAGAGGGTGAAGAGATGGAGAGAGAGACAGAAGGGGAAAAAGAGAGACAGAGACAGAAAGGAAGAGGAATGGGAGGAAAAAGATAAAGAAAAATGGAGGGACTGGAAGTGAGTTTGTGACATAAGTATGCATGCCTGCATGTGTGTGTCACTGCGAGGTCTCTCAGGCTTCCCTCCTCCCCAGCCACCTCTTTGTGCCTTGCCAGCTCTGGGCCACATTCTCCATCAGGCTCAAGGCCCATTCTGAGCCTCCTTGTCTATTTAAATTAGCCAGTAATAGCAATAAATTCAACTTTATAATAGAGTCCAGCATTTTCTTTCAACATAGCAAATAAATGTTTTGCTATAATCCATTATAATTTCATGGAACCATCATTCTCTATGCAGTCTGTCATTGACTGAAATGTCATTATGCTGTGCATGACTGTATTTATCTTTCGGTATCTGAATTATTTCACTTGGTATAATGTCCTCAAGGTTCACCCATCTTTTATGTCTGAATAATATTTATATATGATATTTTCTTTATCCATTCAACTGTTAGTGGATACCACTTAGGTGTGTCCATGTCTTGTCAATTGTCAATTATGATATAATGGCCATGGAAATGTAGGTATCTCCCTGAGATCTTAATTTCATTTGTTTTGTTTTTGCTATTCCTCACCTGAGGAAATACTTATTGATCTTAAAGAGAGAGGAAGGGACAGAGAGAGAGGGAGAGAAACATTGATGTGATATAGGAAGATCGATCAGCTGCCCCTTGCATGCACCCCAGCCTGGGGACCGAATATGCAACCTAAGCATGCGCCCGGACCAGGAATCGAACCTGTGACCTTTCTGTTTACAGGACAGGATGATGCTCCAACAAGCTGAGCCACACTCAGTTGAGATCCAAATTTAATTTCTTTTGGATATATAACGAGAATCAGGATTGCTGAGTCATATGATAGTTCCATTTTTAATTTTCTGAGGAACTGGTATGCTGTTTTCCATAGTGCCTCTTCCAATTATACGTATTCTTACCCACAATGCATACTGGTTCTCTTTTCTTCACATCTTCATCACCATTTATTATTTCTTTTGTTTTTGATAATACTTATTCTAACAGATGTGAAGTGATATATCATTGTGGTTTTCATTTGCATTTCCTGATTATTAATGATACAGAGCACGTTTTCACTTAGGTTGGCCACATGTATGTCTTCTTTGGAAAAACACCTATTCAGATTCTTTGCACATTTTTAATAGAATTATTGGGGGGGTGCCAGAGTTTTTATATATTTTGTAAAGTAACCCCTTATTGAACATATGGTTTGCAAATATTTTATCCCATTCTGTTTCCACTCAGTTTGTTGTTTTGTTTCCTGTACAGTAGCTTTTTAGCTTGACTTAGTCCCAACTGTTGATTTTTGCTTTTAGTGTTATTTATTGTTAACTTAAAATATGCTTGCCAAGACCAATGATGAAGAGCTTTTCCCTATGTTTTCTTCTAGGAGTATTACACATTCATGTTTTATAAGTCCTAAGTCCATTTCAAGCTAATTTTTGTGAGTGTTCTAATATTATGATTTACAATAAATACATATTTTGGTTTTCATCCAATGTTTTTGGATCATAGCTCCTAAAACCTTTGGAGTTTCCTAAGTAATAAGAGCAATGGAATCTTTTGTTACACTATTTGTTCTCCTGTCCTCAGTAATTAAAATCACTTCAGAATAAAAAAGATGAAATGAGCATCTGGTTATTCATAACAAGCCCCTTTCAATCACAAATGAGTTTATATTAGTGAAGTGACCTTTGAAAGTCCACTAAAGATGTGAGAGCTAGTTGCCAGAGGAAAACCTTAAGTAAAGGTTTGGAATTTTCAGTCTTACCTTTTGATTTCCAAGAAGTGATAGGGACTAGAATTTAAACTAATAAACAATGGTAAAAGATTTAATCAAGCATGCCTATGTAATGAAGCTTCCATAAAACCACCAGAGGATGAATTTGGACAACTTTCAGGTTGGTGAAACAGAATATTTCTTGATGACACTATGCAAGGCCCTAAGCTCAGAGAAATAAAAGCTCCTTTGGGATTTCACTCTATGTATCTCTTTATCTGGCTATTGGTTCATATGCTTTAATATCCTTTGTAATAACAAACTTGTAATTTAGTGAATAACCTGGCTTTGTTACTTCTAGAAAACTAATCAAACCCAAGGAGATGGTCCTAGGAATCCTTTATGTATAGATAGTTAGAAGCACAGTTTACAAGATGAACTTGTGGTTAACATTTAAAGTTGGGGCACTCTTGTGGGACTGAGTACTTAACTTGTGGGATCTGATGCTATCACCAGGTAGGTCCTGGCAAAATTATGTTAAGTTGTGAAAATTCAACCAACTAGTATCAGAGAATTTCTTGGTGGCTTGGGAGAAAACCTTACACAATGGTGATTAGAATGGGGTGCAGAATCATTAGTGGTATAAATACTGGTCTAATTTTATTCTTTTGAATGTGATATTCACTTTCTGCAATACCTTTTATTGATGACACTATCCATTCCCCAGTGAGTATTCTTGGCTCCCTTGTCAAATGTTAGTTGACCATTATATATGCCGATTTATTTCTGGGCACTCTATTCTGTCCTATTGGTTGGTCTATGAGTCTGTTTTTATGCTAGGACCTGCCTTAAGTGGATTACTATAGCTTTGTAATATAGTTTGAAATCAGGAAATTTTTTTTGTTCTTTCTCAGGATTCTTTTGGCTACTGAAGATCTTTTGCCATTCCATAGATAGGTTAGGGATCTTTTTTTCTGTTTCTATGAATAACATCATTGGAATTTTGACATGGATTTCATTGAATCTATAGGTGGCTTTGGGTAGTATGGACATTTTAATAATATTAGCTCTTCTAATCTATGAACACTGAATATTTTTCCTTTTGTCTGTGTATTTGAATTTTCATCAGTGTCTTACAGTTTTTGATGTATAGATCTTTCAATTTTTTAAATTTATTTCTCAGAATTTTATTGTTGTTTGTTATTGTAAATGGGATTTTCTTTTAATAATTTTACAAATAGTTTATTGTTAATGTATAAAATTGCAACTGACTTTTATATATTGATTTTGTATGATGCAACTTTTCTCAATTTTTTCACTAGTTCTAAGAGCTCTTTCAGTAGAGTATTTAAGATTTTCTATACACAAAAAATAATGTCATCTGAAAACAAGGACAGTTTTATTTCTTTCTTTGCAATTTGGGTGGATTTTATTTCTCCTTTTCTGCCTAATTGCTCTGGCTAGAGCTTTCAGTACTATGTTGGAAAAAAAAAAAAACATTAGTAGTTGGTACTTTTGTCTTTATTCTGATTCTAGAGGGAAAGCTTTCAACCTTTCACCATTAAGTATAATACTGACTATAGCTTGGCATATATGTCCTTTATTATGTTGATGTATATTCCTTCTATACCAACTTTGTTGAACATTTTTATCACCAAAGCATGTTGATTTTTTTCATATCCTGAATGTACATCTATTGAGATATAATTTTTATCTTTTAACTTTATTAATACAGTGTATCTCATTTATTGATTTGCATAGATTGAAACTTTCTTGTGTCCTGGGGTAAATCCCATGTGATCACTGTGTATGATTATTCTTATGTGTTGTTGGATTTGTTTTTCTACTATTTTGTTAAGAAATTTTTGTTTATGTTCCTCAGAGATATTGGCCTGCAATATTCTCATATTATCCTTGTCTGGTTTTAGTATTAGAGCAATGCTGGACTCACAGAATGAGTCTGTGTTTCTTCCTCTTTGATTTTTGGCAACAGTTTGAAAAAGGTGGCATGAAGCTTTCTATAAATGTTTAGTATAATTCACCTATGAAGATGTGTGCTGCAGGGCTTTTCTTAGTGGGAAGCATTTGATTATTGCTTCAAGCTCCTTATTTGTAACTAGTCTGTTAATATTTTCTATGTCTTTATGATTCAGTCTTGATAAGCTGTATGTTTCTAAGATTATAGCAGCTGCTAGGTTGTCCAATTTATTGATATAGAATCATTCAGTAGCCTCTTATGATCCTTTATACCTTTGTGGTATCAGTTGTAAATATTTAGACTTGAACTATACTTTAGACCAGATATATAGATAACTTTCCATCAGACAGCAGAATACACATTCTTCTCAAGCACACATGAAATATTCACGAGAATAGACCATATTAGATCATAAAACTAGTCGGAAATTTTTAGAAGTTTAAAATCATACCAAATATTATTTTTAAACACATGAAATGAAAATAAAATCAATAACAGGACAAAAAGCAGAAAATTTAAAAATATATGTTTAAACAACATATTCCTGAAAAACCAATGAGTCAAAGAAGAAATCAAGAGGAAAATAACTAAAATCTTGAAACAGAAAATATTGGAAGTACTAAATATATAAACTAATGGATTGTAACAAAAGCATTTCCAACATGGAAGTTTACAGCACTAAATGCCTATATTAAGGGAAAAAAGGAGTTCAAATAAACCATCTAATTTTACATCACAAGGAACTAGAAAAAATAAACAATGAAACAAAATATTAGCAGAAGGAAGGGGATAAAGATGAGAGCACAAATAAATGAAATAGACAATAGAAAAGATAGTGAAACTAAGAACTGTTTTATTTTGCCCCCAGATTGGTGTGGCTCAGTGAATTGAGAGCTAGCCTGTGAACCAAAGAGCCAATTTGATTCCCAGGTCAGGGATTATGCCTGGGGGTGCGGGCCAAGTTCCTAGTAAGGGACACGCAAGAGGCAACCACACATTGATGTTTCTCTCCTTCTGTTTCTCCTTCTCTTTGCTTCTCTCTAAAAATAAAAATAAATAAATATCTTTTAAAAAAATCTGGGCGAAAAGTACATTTTTAAATCTGTAGAAAGATGGAATTAGAAACACACAGAATTGATTAAATTAGAAAGCTAAAGGTTTCATTTGAATACTTCTTTGAATAAGAGTAAATTATTTTCATATTGATTTTTATATAATACTAGTAGATGTATCAGACTAAAATGTATATTGAGGTCTTCGGAAGTTGACTCTTATACATAGAGAATTACTTAACACTGTTTTACTGTTGGTGATATTTTGCATTTCTATTTACTTTTCTGATTTCTCTTGATATATTGTGATTTTATTTTTAGCCATACTTAATTTTGTCTCTATGTTGATTAGCATTCCTTTATATTTTGAACAATATGATTTAGCATGAGATTAATAAAATTTAATGTTTTCTAGTAATGAATGAGGAAATCTTACTCAGGTATTGTTTATGTATTTTATTGTTTACATTATTTTTATGGTAAAATATCAAAAATATGTATACTGCTCATATAGCTTCATTTTTACAAAAACTGAGATCATCAAGAGATATATACAAGAAAAATAATACAATAAGTCAATACACAGAATTAAGTAACTTTTATCTCCTTTCCTACCTTTGGTGAAATGCAGTGTTTATGACTTTCTTTTAGGTTTTAGTTGATTTTTGTGGTAAATTCCATCCTTTCCTTTTAATCAATGGTTCCCATCTGATTTTAGGACTTTGATTTGACTTCACATTATTGTCTCAGTGAAGTATCCAGGGAATGTGACACTCTTCCTAAAACTGTGGGCTGTTGATTTCTTTCATCATTTTTTTTATTTCCAAGATATCATATTTAATATAAACTTTATTTAAGGGGGGTTTTATTGAATCAAGCCCCAGAAAACATATTTTCTATGAATATGATATTCAAAACACCAGTGTTAAAACCTTCATTTTGTTCTATTTCCATATCATCTTTATTCTCTCTATAGACTTTCTTATCTTTACTCCTTTATAACAAGATGTCATAATGCAGAAGCCAAGCCAGGAAATCTATGGATGCATGTTTGGACTTTAAAGGATGGTCTAATCTCTAAAATCTACACATATTTTTGGGCATGTATATATGGGTTAGAACAAGAACATATTTTCTTTGGCAGGGAGCCCATATCTTATAATAGTTTTCTGGGATTATATGATTAAAAGACAGTTTTAAAAGCCTATGGATTTAAAATTATTTCAGAAATATTTGTTATTTACCATGTTGCCATGTAAGATGACCCATTTAAAACTTGTTTGAAAGTGGACTTTTCATTTTTCCCATTTTTGAGGTGTTTCTTGCTATTACAGGAAAGAGGAAAGAAAGAAAAAGAGAGAAAAGAAAGAAAGAAAGAAAGAAAGAAAGGAAAAAGAGTGAGTGACTCTGGGAGTCTTTCTGTTTAAGAAGATGGCTTTATCTTCTTAAAGCCATCACTTTAGCATCTCTTGCAATGCTGGTTTGGTAGAGACGTACTCTTACCTTTTTTTTTTTTTTTTTTGTCTGGGAAGCTTTTTATTTCACTTTGCATTTTAAATGAGAGCATTGCTGGGAATAGTAGTTTGGGTTGCAGGCCTTTGTTTTTTATTACTTGGAGTATTTCACACCGTTCCATTCTGACTTGTGGCTTTTTTGTTGAGAAATCAGGGTCGGCTTTAGCTCAAGCTGTTACTTTGTCATGGCAGTCCCCAGAAATTAGCTGATAACCTTATTGAACTCCTTTGTATGTTGCTAGCTGTTTCTGCATTGCTGCCTTTAAGATTCTTTTTTTGCCTTTAAATTTTGCCATTTTAATTATGATGTGTCTCAGGGCAGGCCTCTTTGGGTTCATTCATGATTGGGACCTTCCATGCTTCCTGGAGTGCTTGAATTTATCCCTCACCATGTCAGGGAAGTTTTACGTCATTACTTTTTCAAACAGGCTTTCTATCCCTTATTCTTTTTCTTCTCCTGGTATTCCTATGGTATAAATATTATTATATTTCATGTCATCCTGCATCTCCTTTAAACTATCTTCATTCCTTTTTAGTTTTCTTTTTCCCTTTGTTGTACTGTTTGTGTTTTTTTCTATCTTGTCCTCCAACTTGCTGATTTGATCCTCTGCTTCATCTAGTCTGCTTTTAATTCCTCCTAGTGTATTTTTAATTTCAGATATTATATTCTTCATTTTCTCATGGCTTTTATTCATAGTTTCTATGTTCTTTTTCATGCTGATATAGTTCCCAGCAAGTTCCTTGTACCTTCCATATGGTTCCTTGTAGTTCTTTCTAATCTCTTTGAGCACTCTTATAACCGTAATTTTTAACTCAATGTATGAGAGATTGTTTACCTCAATTTTACTTAGCACTCTTTCTAAGGATTCCTACTTTCCTTCCAACTTGGAGTTGTTTCTTTGTTCCCCCACTTTAAGAGAGTTGTTTTGTTTGTTTTTGTATATTATTTTGATCTGCTTTGACTTCTTGTCTTCCTGAGATGGCCTTCTGTGGTAGGAGACATGTCAGATTCAGTGGGGCCATTTCCTTCATTTCCTGAGCTAGATGACCCTGGGATGCCCTTTATATTGTTTATGTGAGCTCTTTTGTTGTAATTGGAGATTGTTTGGTCATGCTTTGGTGAGTTCTGCTTTCCTGCCGGCTGACTGAAAGTCATACTGACCACCACATCTTGTATGCTGTTGTATAGGGGCTGACATAACAAAACAAAATAATCTAGAGACAAAACCCATGCCCACAAAAATAACCTCCACACACAAACACAGTATGAATAACAAATGAGCAAATATTAATAAAGTTAGAAAGAGATTAAAATTATTATAAGAAAGGAAAAACAATTATGAGATGACTAATGGAAAGAAAAATGATTTCAAGAGAGTAGAGGGAGTAGAAATAATAAGAGTAGGGAATAGAAACAAGATGAAGAAAAGAAAAGAAAATTTACATCATAAATAAAAATGGGAGAGAAGAAGACAAAATGGAGTAAGAAAAGGGAAGAGTATAATACGAAGTTTAAAAAATAAGTGAAAAAATATGAACAAAATTGAAGAAAAACATTTACCACAGCAATATCAATGAAAATAAGCAAGACTAATACAAGTGAAAAGGAAATAAGAAGGAAAAAAAGAAATAAAAAAAGATCATGAGATGTCTAAAGGAAGGAAAAGTGATTTTAAGAGGATAGAGTGACAATAGATAGTAAGAGTGAGGGAATAAAAATCAGGCTAAGAGGAGGAAAAAATGAAATTTAAATTAAAAAAATAAAAAGTCAGGAGGAAGGCAATATGGAGTAGGAGATGAGAAAAGTAAAATTTGAGATGAAATACAAAAATAGTGAACATCTAGGAATAAAATTGAAGAAATGCAAGAACAACCATCATGTCAATGACCAATGAGCAAAGATTAATAAAAGTGGAGAGAATAACGATAGTATAAGAAAGGGAAAAAAAAAAGAGATTTCTAATGGTAATAAAAATGGTTTTGAGAGGCCGGTGGGAGGAGAAATAGTAAAAGTGCAGAATAGAAACAAGTGGTAGAAAGAGCAAAAATGAAATTTAAAACAAAAATAAGAAGAAGAAGGAAGAAGGTGAAGTGGAGTGATAGAATGGAGGAGTAAAATATGAGATTTGAAATAAGCTAAAATAAAATCAGTGAAATAATAGGAACAATCTTGAAAAAAAAAGTGTTAAAAAGCTATGCAGGAGAAAAAAAATAACACAAATAATGAAGACCATGGTAGAATTCATCTCAGCATAGTCTAATATTTGCCACTGTCTTCCCTTTCTGGATCTGGCCTTGGTAATGTCATATGGTGTCCTAGTCTGACCCTAGGCAGTCTGTTCCAGGCTACAAGCAATTCATGATCTGTGACTGTCTCCTCCATGCTTGGATGGTCCCCACCATGGTGTCCTGCTGGCTTTACATCAGCACAATGCCCAGGAATGGTTCAACTATTGCCCAAGAGCACTTTAAGTGCCACCTCCACCTGCATTCAGGGAAGGCCTCTAGTGTAATCAGGAGAGTGGATTCCCTGGGGTGGCCCGGGGGAGGGTGCTGTTTAGTCTTCAGGTAAGATGATGGGAGCATTTTCCTGTTGCCTCACCATAGGTCTTGGTCTGTCCCAGACTATTTCCAATAATGTATAGTTTCTGATGAGTTAGCTGTCCATTTCCTGTGAGGGGCTAATCTATATAAAAGACACAGCTCTCTGCTGCTTGGCACTGATGACAGCTCTGTATAACAGCCAAGGCTGGATAGGGCCCTGAACACCCCTTGCCGTGCCTATCTCTAAGGTCTCTGCTCTGCTGGCTTTAGTGGATCAGGGCCTGAGGAACCAGGGTAGGTCATAGAGTCTGATAGAAGTTCCTAAAGAGCGCATGCAGGGCTCCTTCTTCCCCTTTGGATATGTGCTGAGCAGGGGTTTCTTTAGCCTGGCTTCACTGATCTGGAGAGCCTGCAATTCTGCAGGTGGGGGCTGGGCATGCCTGCTTGTGAGAGGGCATGCCTGGTGGAAATGAATCTCAGACATTCAGCTCCTGGCTGGCCAGTCCCCAGCCTGCTGCTCTTGCAGGAGACTCAGTCCTGAACTCTGTGCTCTGCATGACATCCTGCTTGCCAGCCGTGCTGGGTCTGGTCCCACAGTCCCTTCAGCATGACACTTTCTGTTATTCCTGTGCAGCTGGACTCAGTGGGACTGAACTACACTTTCACTCTTATTTCTTTGTTGGTAGAGCTGCCTGCACACATGTGCAAGCACAGGGTCCCTGCCAAGTCTCACCTTAGCTCTTCTTTTAAGAGTCTCTAGGTAGTCCTCACACTGCAGTACCAAGCTTTGGTCCAGTCCTCCATGTGTTCCACCTCCTCCAAAATTACAAAGTCTCTCTTGGTCAAGGCTTTCCACAGCTTGCCAGTGCCTCAGACAGTATTGGGAGATAAAGGTTTCTCTCTGTAACTCTCCTGGTTGGTGCTGCAGCTATGGCCTTGCTGCTCGTTGTGTGTGTGTAGCTTAAGTCTCCCAGACTTTGTATATATCTTTCCAAGTGTCTCCCAATTAGGATTGGTGGTTTCCATGTGTGGGACCAGGGCACTGCTCTGGGAGGGGAGGGAACCACTGGACTGTGTTTTCTGTCTATTCTCTCCTTTAGTGCAGGTGCCTTGCACAGGGCATTTCTCCCTCAACCTCTAAAGTCTCTTACAGGATGGTGCAAAACATCCTCTGTACTCTTTGGCTTCGAAAATTCATATCATCTGAGATTTTGTTCATTGTTCAGGTTGTTACTGAATAAAGGACCCATGGCTGGGTGCCCAGATGCTATTACCGAAACAACCCCCCCCCACTTCCCTGGGGTCTTCAGTTGTAGGTTCTTTGCCCACTGCCCTTGAAGTTATGGCTCTCAATGGCAGAGTTTGGTGAAAAGGAAAGGAACTATTTATTCAAATGTTATACAAGTTTGATTAATGGCTAAATCTCAAAATCCCTTTAAAAACACGCACCATTTAACACACCCACCAACACACACAGTCCTGGCTTTTTCCCCTTTGCCCAGTCAGGCCAGCCAGGCCTGTCAGGGATACCGTCCTTCAGAAGTAAAGAAGACCAGAAGTCCGGGGGCTCGCCTAGGCAGGCCTCTCGCGGTTCCCAGCACCATCCGTTGTGTTGCTGCAATCACCATTTCTTAATCCAAAACCATGTGGCGCCTTCTCATGGCCCATTAGCAAGAGTCCTTTCTCCCCTTTTCTTCCTGCATTGTCTTCACATTGATCCCCAGAGTCTGAATCCCTTCATCTCTCCTACAGGTCCTGTCTACCCTCTCCAACTTACATTCTGTGTTAAAAGTTTTTCAGACCTTCCTGGTTAGCCTTTTTGAGATGTAAAATTAACCCTCTTTGCATATGAAGTCTGAAGCTATCTTGTTATTGACATGCAAAATGACTTTCAATGGCCTTGCTTCACTTTAGGTGTGAAGCTGGCCTGTTACTAATATACAAAGTTACTCTCAATGGCCCTGCTCCAGGTCTCCCATCCCCCATGGTGGCCTGTCGAGGGATGGGGAGAATATCTTATATTTTTTGGACACCCCAATTTCTGGACCCCATTACAAATACCCTTTGGGGGGCCCTGGCTGCACCCCATTGTACAAGGTCACTTGTAGGAAGATCAACCAAAAATCCATGCTGAGGGCACAGGTAAGTGGGCTCAGCTTCTACCGACTTGGCCATCATCTTCTGAATCTTCTATGAGTTCATACTAATACAAAGTATTAATGGTGGAGAAAGGAGAGCTCTTACAAAAAAGTTCAAATAAATGAATATATAAGTAAGGGGAGAAAGATCAAGGTCAACAGTATAAGACTAATGTTCAATAATCACTATCAGCCAGATCCACTGATGAACATAAATATTAGTGGATAAAACTTTAAAGAGAACTTCATGGAATTTGAGGCATAACCTGAAGTTCTTCCTTCTAGATATTTATTGCTATGATGGTTTTAACATATGTCTAAATGTCCTTTGAGAGTCATGCTAAAATGTACTGTATTCTTTAAAATTGTCCTGATCATGAAATACAAGAAAGGCCAAACTTTTATTGATTAAAGGAAACTAAGGATGCATGACAAATAAATGCAATAGGTTTCCTGGATTAGATCCTAGAAAAGAAATCATTTATGCAAAATAAATAAGTTCAGGAGGTCTATTATATATCATGGTGCCTACAGGTAGCAATACTTTATTATATACTTAAAATTTACTAAGATTGTAGATATTATGTTAAGTGTTCTACCACAGACACAAATAAATAATAAAAACAATAATGATAATAATAAAAAGGATGGGAGAAAACTTTGAAAGGTGATAGATACATCTAAAGCCTTGATGGTAGTGATGATTTCAAGGGTGTATATTATCTCCAAACTCATTGAATTATATACATTAAATATATAAAGCTTTTTACATGTCAATCATACCTGAATAAAGTAGTTTATGAAAAATAAAACCTGGGAAAATTGAATAAAGCATGTATTTTACTAGATAGCATTGCATCAATGTTAATTTCTTCATTTTGTTTTTTATATAATGACTATATAAGATTTTAATATTAGAAGTAACTGGATGAAAGATATTAGAAGGTCTGTGAAACCTAGTGGAGGATATTTGAAATTCTCTGTGCTACCTTTGTTAGTCTTCTGTAAGTTTAACTTTATTTTAAAATAACACTAGTCAGAATCATTGCTGTATTAAATGTGAAATAACTTCTATGATTTTACTGACCCTCATATCTTACCCCATATCTGGCAATAAATATCATTTCTATGTGTTCCTATACCCTATATAGTTTCCTCCATCATAACAGTTACATTATTTATTATATATCTTCTTCAAGTTGTATACTTATCTTAAACAATTCTTGATTCATGAAGGCACTCAATGTTTATTTAATAAATTTATATATGTGAATATCTAAATCCATTTCCAAATCCATAGAAAGAACTCATTAGTTTTATCATGCTTTATGGTGTACTCAATATCAAATTTGTTTTATTTGGTTGAGATAAATAAATGAACTATATCAAAATCAAAATGATTTTATTAGATTATTAAATCAATTCAAATTAATTTTTATACATTATTTCATGTACAGTTTTAGAATGTTTTCTTCATGATTTAGTAAAGTAAGATTTTTAATTTTTTGCAATCTCAAATAATTTTATTTGAATATAACATATTATATATTGCAAATTTTGCATGTTAAACTTGTTACTATTTTAACAATGTAATAAACTTTTATACATGTATTTTTTTTTCTGAATTTTAGGAAAACTAATTAAAGCTTTTCAATGTAAATCCTTAATCCTATAGACACATCTAACAAATTATTATATTGTATCATAGAAGTAATTCATTCACTTTAATTATCTCTAAACCTACTGAGTACTATTACAAATATTTTTAAATAAGCCTTCATATTTAGGTGGGTGCAATGCATGCATAACCTTAGGTGTCATAGCAAAGGGTTCTTTCACAAAGACGTAAACAGTCAGTGCAAACTGTCTGAAAGAAGCCTACTGCATTTGACTTACTAGCTGTCTTGAGAAATGGAGGTTCATTAATTTGAGTGAATGAAGTTGTTCAACAGTGGACTCATTCTTGCCTCACAGGGAATCTCAAGATGTAATAGAAATTACTCCTAGATTACAAAAGTGTTCATAAAAAATACATATAATTATACCAAAATATTGAAGTTTGGTTTTACAAATATTAAATAGTAAACTTCAATATCATTTATACTCTCTGGATACTTGATTTATATATTTTTAAGTACAAATAATTTCTCCATCATTTCTTCTAAATTTTTCTACATTGAGGCACTGAACTCTCCTCATGCCCTGTTACATTATTTAAATACATTATTAAAATTGCCTTATTTATAATAGAAATAGATTTTTATATAATGTAAAGAATTCAGTTTATGTAAAGAGAATGTTTTATTTTCATTATAGAAAGTATAGAGAAGAGACTTTATTAGGAAAAAAATGATACTACTTTTCCAGTACTTAGAAAACATATTATAACACTGCTGCTTCTGCTGTTGCTTCTGCTGCTGATGATGACGACAATGGTCTTGAAGAACTTAATAATGTGTATTTTATATAACATCCTGTTTTGGACAATAATTTTCACACTAGAAAATGCTGATGTTCTCCTCTAGCACAGAGTATGTATCCAATAAACTTTTGCTATAGAACCATTGATATAAGGACTATTGGGCAAAGAGCCTTATTAATTTTTGGAATTATTTTTGGTTGTACAGCATTATTGATTGTACTAACTTGAGCAAATCCCAGATGAGATTGTTAAAAAATGATTCTTGATGAGATATACAAAGCTGAATGCTGAGATTTGTTATTAAGGCTGGAGAAATAAGTCTAAAAGTGATATGTCATCAGGTGGTGGGGATATTCACTCAATAATATAGTCATCATGGAGAGAATTATTTGTATGACAAAGACCCTAAAGATTATAAAAACAGGACAGTGTCATGAACTTCAGCTTTTTTTATTAATAGAGCTAATTATTATACTCTCTTACTATACTTAGGACATATTTATTCTTAAGGAAAGAAAATGTTAATTACCTATTTCATATAGGAACTGTATAAAGACTTTTGCATATTTTATCAATAGGTTGGGGAAGAGATTTTATTTTATTTGAAATATCCATGGTCTAGTAAAGCTATAATGTTAATTGACCCATCTGGAGAGGTAGTTACCCTAATGTCTTCTAAAAATATATCAAGATTTTTTGTACTTTTGGAAAAGGTTCCTGGTCATGTATTTTTAAAAAGTATACCCAGTAAACTTTCCAGATACTACTATTATCATTAAATTTAACTGTCTATTTCCTTAAGAAGACTACCCGGAACATCATTTTTTGCTTCTACCAGAGGCAACCAATTGATGTTTCCCTCTCATGTCAATGTTTTTCTCTCTTCCTCTCTCTTTCTCTAAAAGCAGTGACAAAAATATCCTTGGGTAAGGATAAGAAAATTAAAAATGATAAAGAATCTCTATATAGAGAAGATCAAAGTAGAATCTGCTAGAAACAAAGAATTTTAAAAACTAAGTAGTGAAACAGTTGTAAGAGCATGATCATAAATTCTGTTATTTCTTTATCACATATTATGATCAATTTTCTGTCACATAAGTCTTGGGTAATTCTGCTTTCATCTGTTCTCAGAAGAAAACCTTAGGAGGAATGCAGAGGACAGAATAATTTCATTTTCATTTATTTGGTTGCAGTGTAACAAGGCAGCATGGTTCAGTGGAAAGAGATCAAACTTTAAAATCAAACGTACCTGTCTCTGATTACTAGTTCCAGTCATTTCCTTGAACAAAATTCTTAATTCTAAGCATCAGAATGATATTGCAAACTATTCTAATCATGCAAACATGCGTACATACATTGAAGTTATACTTACGAAAAGAACACTGGAGTATTTCAATAAAATAAAAAATATTGATGAATAAGGAATCAAGAAGTGAAGCAAAAAGAAAAGCTAATGGAATTTGTGAAACTTCATTTATTCTTAACTTAAGATCTAACTTAAATCTTACTTCTTCTGGTGTTTCACAAATTGTTGAGCAAGAGAACATAATTGGCTTCATTTGGATTTACATTTTTATCCATAGTTAGGTGGGTGCAAAGCATAAGGGTTTTTTCTATAAAGAGGTAAATAGTCAGTGCATACTCTCCAAAAGAAGACCACTGCATTTGACTTATTAGCTGCTTAGAGAACAAGTCCTATTTCATTTTCATGAAAGTCCAAAAAGACTCAACTTAACATGATCCAACTATTAACAACTGGGTTGGATTATTTCAACAATGACTACCAATTTGTTCTTGCCTCCTTATACACATGACCCTATGCATCATGACTTTACCTTTCTATTTAAAAGTGGATTCTGATTTTCACCACTTGAATGTGGAATTGGCTTTTTATTAGATTTTGCCAATTGCAAATAAAAACATGACATGTACTAGGCCTTGACATTTACTTTTGGACTGGTATGTGCCTTATCTTAATGATGAAAACCCTTCTCCAATGTGAACAAGTCTGGATTGGGAGGATGAGAGAGGTCTTAGCCTTCTCAGATATCTCAGTTCAACCCCGCAGACATTTGATTAAAACCAGATTTTCCAGCTACCAACCCTCCATCCATCTTCCAGACTTGGTCTAAAATATACAGATCATGAGAAAATAATAAATGTTTGTTTTTTAACTTACTTATTGCTAGGGTATTTGGTTATGAAAGCATAAGTAAACTGATACAGAAATTGAAAGTAGGATATTTCATAACAAAAATTCCAAAACACTTGGAAAGGATAGTTGGCAGAATCTTCAAAAGCAGTGAGGAAAGTTATAATAAGGCTGAAAAATGGTGCAAAGTAATTTGATGCTGGAAAATTAGTGAGGAAACTGCTTTAGCAAGCTAAAAATACAATTTTTCATGTTTTTGATGTAAAAGTGTACGTAATATTCTTAACATCAAGAGATTATTTAGTAAATCCACTTTTCTTATTCCTGCAATTGGTAATCTGCATTTTCATTTATTTCTTGGTTAGCTACAGATTCGTCAGTTTTATTTTTCTGTAATAACATTTTGTTTTATTAAGAGTGATTCTAAGAGTTGTGAGGTGATATCTCCTTGTGGTTTGATTTGCATCTTTCTGATGATTAATGATACAGTGCTTCTTTTCATGTACTCATTGGCCACATATCTGTTTTCTTTGAAAAAGTATAGATTCAAATCATTTGTCTATTTTTAAATCAGGTTGTAATTCTCTGTTGCAGGGATGTTCAACCTGCAGCCTGAAGATCACATGTAGCTCAAGATGGTTATGAATGTGGCCCAACACAAAATCAAAAATTTACTTAAAACATTATGAGAATTTTTTGTGATTACTTGTCACAATGTATTTAATGTGTGGCCCAAGACAACTCTTCTTCCAGTGTGGCCCAGAGACGCCATAAAGTTGGACACCACTGCTCTATTGTATTCTTTTTGCTACTTATTTGGTGTCCTCTCTCATCTTTATTATTTTTTCTTCTTTAATATGTTAAAATGTTTTATTATGTTCTGACAAATTGTTTCTAAAGAGAAATCTGCCATTATATTTTTTGTTTTGCTGTATCTAATGTGTTTTATCTATTCTGATAACTGTAAAAAATTTCCCTTTTCTCTGATTTTAAGAAACTTGACAATTATGTGCCATGATGGAGTTTTCTTCGAGTTTATGTGTTTAGGATATAATGAGACTCTTGGATTTGTGGATTTATGCTTTTCATCAAATTTTCAAAACTGCAGATGTTTTTGTATTTATTTGTTCTTATTGTTTCAAGTACAGCTGTCTCCATTTTCCTGCCACCACTCCTTCCCAAATGAAGGTGGCAGATATTTTGTCAAATATTTTTTCCTTCCCCTCTCATTGCTTTTTTCTTCTGTGACATCATGTGCATGTTTGTAAGACTTACTGAAGTTTCCTTGGATTGTTGATAATTTGTTCTTGCTCTGCCCAATATTTTTTCTCTGTGTTTAATTTAGGATATTTTCCATCAGTAATCTTTCCTGCTGCTGCCTCTCTCTCTCTCTCTCTCTCTCTCCACACACACACATACATACATATATGTATATACACACTCATATATAAACATATATACACACTCATTAATCTCATGTATTAGTTTTTAACTCTAAAAGTTCAATTTTGGTCTTTTTTCTATATTTTCAATATATAACAATCTGCTTAGGTTCGAACTTCTAGCTTGACAAACATCTGGGATATAATTGTAATACTTTTAGAATAATCCTATGTACTAAAATTTATTTATGATTTGGTATTGATTTTTTTACATACTGATTAGGCGTTGTATTTACCCTGCTTAATGCTTAGAAAAGCTTATATGATTATTTAATGTAATTTTATTTTCCCAAATCAAACACAGTATTCTATTGCAGTATATTTACGCTAGCAATGACTTCTAAGCAAATTCCCCCTACAGCAAAATTATATATTCAATTTTTATAAAAACATGTTTAATTAAAATGTATACAATTATTTAGGTTATATATTATTAATGATAATTATGATTAATTCATAATACTTTATTATGTTGGATTATTGGTAGAAAATTATATATAAGTCTAAAAAAAGTTTTTTGGTTTTTTTTGGTTTTTTTTTGAAATGAATTTTTTATTGAATTTGTTGTGACAGTGGTTCATAAAGTTATATCTATAGGTTTCAGGTGTACAATTCTGTAATCTATCATCTGTATGCTGTATTGTGTGTTCACCACCCCAAGTCAGGTTGCCTACCATCACCATTTATCTCCCTCTGTACCCTCTTCTGCCTCCCCCCTCAACTCCTGAAATGAATTTTAACTGCATATTTTATTTAACCCAATGTTCCCAACACAGAATCATTCCAATATATAATACTTAATAAAAAATTATTAATGACCTTGTGCTTTCTATTTTTTTGTCCCCACGCTAACTCTGAAATCTGGTCTGTATTTTACATTGACAGCACATTTCAATTCAGGTTAGCCACATGTGGCTAATGACTGTCATGTTGGACAGTGCAGGTCTAAATGCCCTTCCTGATTCCTCCTTCCCCCGCTGTCGTCTTTCTTTCCTCCTCGGGGAATCCCGCACAGCCGTGCACCTCCTCCTCAAACTGCAATATTCTGTGTTTATAATAAAATCTGGGGTAAGATAATACACAATTATAAAGAATAAAAGACAATTCCTAAATTGAAACTTTGATTTATATTTCCAAAATTAATCAGAAATACTTTTATGTTTGCCATGCACTCATAATTATCTTTTCCAATTGTTATTGATCCAATTGACTACATTAATATTTCAATCATTTCCATGATAATTTTCATGAATAGCATTCAAGAATCGCAGGGCTAGAACATAGTTAAATATTACGTAGGCTTATTATCAATTCAGATATTTGTTCTGTGCTAAAATGCTTTATGTAGATTGGGTTAACTTCTTTAGAAAAAAACAATAATTTTCCCAGATGTCATCCTCATTTTTTCACTACATGTCATCTAACAGAAGAATTATCTAATTGCATTGACTATGGCTATTTTTATTTTCTTGGAAAAATTTCAGATTTATTTAAATATATTAAAAGATCATTTTTGTTATCATTATTTCATTAAAGTTACCTGCAATAAAAATGTGGTGACTTTTTGCTTTAACATTAGTATGTCTCTTCCAAACCCAAGAGTCACAGAAGAATAGACTTCTGTTCTGATTTTTAAATTGTGGAATATAATTAAAAACTTATAGATTTTAGAAACATTTCATTTTGGCTTCTCACATGCTTTGGCTCTTGCTCAGAAAATCAGAGATTGCAGGTCAGTGTTATGACCTTAAAACTACTCCTTTAATGTTATTTCTCATAGCTCCTCTATTTCTCAGGAAAGAAAAATAATATTTATGGCATTCTGTTTTCCTTTTTGTAAAATGATTTTCACATAGACAACTTTTTGGTTACACATACTTCTCTATAGCAACATTGTTCGAAGTATAATCCAAAGGTCCCAGTGAGTCTGCAATATTAAGCTTTTTCCATAAATAATATTAAGAGGTTATTTGTCTTTTTTGCCTCAATATTTCACTGGCTTCATAATATTCAATATATGATGGGCAAGCAGCAGACTGTATGCTTTATCAAATAGGAGAATCCAGCTTCTATTGAGTCACGCATTAAAAAATTTGAGAAAATGTAAATTCTACTGTTCCTTTAATATTTTTAAAATTTTAGAAAACAGTTATTTTATAAAGACTGTTATTTAAACAAATAGATCTTATTTTTATTCTAACATTAATTATATTTTATATTTTTGTTTTAATATGTATTATGGTAAATGTCCATTTATACATAACCAGTGGTATGCTGGAGTTGGTTTGCATGGGCTTTTGAAAGCTGAGTGTGCACACTTCTTCCTAATGTGTGTTCAGTGACATCACATTGGTGGCTTGCAATTGAATGTGGTAGAAATACTGGCACCACAGAAATCCGCAAATGCTACACAATTTGGGGTTTGTTCAAACTACCACCCCCTCAAAAAGGCCTTGAGAGCCTTTTACTAAATATTTGCCGTATCACTGAATGTAACACCCACAATCAAAAGATTTTTGACTTTTTAAAAAATAAAATATTTGGGAGTTGTTGCTCTGCAGTACCCTTCAATACATTGCCACTTAACATCAGTTTGGAAACTAGTGTTTTATTAAGAAAATATTTTCATAGCCAATTTCCAAACTTCTTAACCTCTTAGCAATGTTGTAGAAACATAAAGTATAAGTGTGCATTGTTCTGTGACTCTTTGAATAAAAGTTTTAGATGTTTAATTCTTGATAAAAGAAAAAGAAAACCATAGCACTATTACACATTACTTTTAAAAAAAGAAAATTTGTTGACTCTTTTCAGAGAATATAGAGACTGTATTTTGTTTGTTTAGCACAATAGTATGCACATGGTGTATGCCTTATGTTAGCATGGCAGAGTGCTTTAAGAAAAATAATTATCCATTAGTAATTAAAGAACTGTGAGCTTTAGTTTTGGTCCCAGCACCTGCTAGATGTTTGATCTAATTTACTCTTAGTAGCAGAATGACTTTCTCCACTTATTTTCAGTAGCTAAAAAGTTAAGATAAGTGTATTAATACCACCTATATCATAGGCCTATTTTAAATATCAATGAGGAAATTAAAATGAAAATGCTCTGTATATAGAACAGTGCTTTACCAGTACACAAGAAGGTATAAGAGGCGTAAATGGTAATGGAAAATATACAGTAAAAATAAATTTACAAAATATGATGAATCATTAATATGTGTATAACATTACTATAAAACAATGAAAATATGTAAATTATGTAACTATAATTAAAGAACTATGAAAACAATATTACTCAGCTGTTTATTAATTAGTTATTACCTTATTAAATAATAATTAACTTTACTTATTGTTTTATTTATATAAAATTTACTTAGTATGTTCAGCATGAAACCTCTTTTCTTTGAATATATATCTGAATATTTTTCTATTACAAAGTACTAAAATGCAGGTTATAACATAACTATCCATATCTACAGGTTTTAATACAGAAATTAATTTATGGATGTGTATGTATTTCTAACCTTATTATTTGTATAAAATAGTTTTTTTCATTACAAAAGTAGTCAAAGAGTCAAGATAGAATTGCAAACAAGTTGTTCTTATGTGCAGGCTAATAAACAGTTTTAAAATATTTTATGTTTAAATAAACATGTAGTCATAAAGTTTAAAATATTGTTTAAAACTAATACAATTTTACTATCAGAAACTAGCACAGTGGTGGGAAATTGTAGATTGAGTGAATGTTTGTCGAACTCAGGAATGAGTCTGGTTATACTAATGTATTATCATTTTTAAAATAAGTATTTTGAAGTATGGAAACTTTATATTTTGGAATGCCAAACAGATATGCATTTTAAAATGGTAAGCTAAGGTTTACAACACTTTCCATAATAAAACTCATTTTTCATGGGATGACAGGAGAGGAAATTGAAATCTGCTGCTCATTTTATAGCTGAGCAAACTTCTAAGAGGTAAACATTCATATATTTTATATGATTTCCTTTGTAAATAACTTATTTAAGACTTATGGGATTTAGCAATCTGAATCAATGAATATGCATCCTTACAAAGCGATATTTTTTGGTGACTCATTTAAATATTGCTTAACTTTAAACTCTATTTACATCCCAGTTTTTATTCTTGCTCATAGAGTTGAGTTTTAGCTGGGATGGACACCTGGACAAAATATTAAAATGTTACAAAAATTATAGTTTCAAATATTTATTATTATGCATCAGAAACACAAATTATTCTTAATTATATTGTAAATATATAATTTTTCAAAATATATACTGATAATCTTTTTAGTCTAAGGCTTTATCTGTTGCTTTTATTTTCCTATGAGAACTAACTTAATTTGCCATGTATTAGAATAAGAATAATATGAAATTTGCATTATGTTAACGAAAATAATGCTTTAGAAAACAGTTTCAACCTAACAGAATTATATATTATAACAAAGATATATGCACATAACACATAAATATATTTCAAATACATATTTATTTTAAAATTATAAAAAAATCATTTTTTCCTACTAACTTTTCACTACAAATTTGCAAAAATAACTGGTTTCCTAAAGCTAAGCTTTAATGTAAGATGTTAACATTACTATGTTTTATTGCTGGCATTTAAATAAATTTTTTTAAGTTAAGAAAAATTTCTGATGAAAATAATACAAGTGAACCACAGCAAATCATTTACCATAAATAATTTGCATTTTATGTGAGTCAAATTTTAATTTTGATTTTGTTTATTAATTTGAAACTTCAGAAGACAATCTTGTAATAGTCAAAAAGTTTACTTGATTCAGATTGCAGCTGCATTTGCATCCCAATGTACTTACTTTTATTTCAGTTTTATAGTCATAATTTTTTATACATTGATTGCACTCTGTCTTGCCATATTATTCCTGCCAGTTACTCCTCCCATTGAGTTTTCTAGTCTGCTCAATCCATTCATCTCTTTCTCACCTTCCTGTCCAATTGCTGTTTTGTAGAGTGACTATTAATGGTCTGTATCTATTATAGATTATACATCATAGTATTATTTTTGTCCTCATTAATCATACTGCTGAACAAAAGAACATAAATCTATTAAAATTATTGAACATAGATTTTATTTGGATTTTTTAACTTCAGATCATTCAAATCCCAGCAATTCTACATTTGAGTTTGTGTTTCCATATTTTTTAAAGTGTAAAATAGAAGGCACTGTCTTTACAGATAATTTTTTAAAGAATAGTTTCAGCTAACAGACTCCTTCAAATTCTAAGTATATGATCTTGGACAAATTAACCTCTGTAAATTACAATTCCTTTTCTAACAATTAAACTCACCCATACCACTTCCTTCACTGTATTTAAGTAAAATAATATATTAAAGTGTTTACTATCCAGGTAGGCAAATTTGAAGCTCAAGATACACTACTATTTATTTTATTATAAATACAGTGAAAACAATACCAAAGTTTTTATCCACATAATAAAATATAATACCTTTAGTTCTTACTATATGATTTTAAAAGTTATTTGATAAAGCATCTAAGGAAAATTCATAGTCTTTCTTTTCTAAATTAGAAAAATAAATCAAGTTAACAATATGACTACTTTTTATGCATTCATTAATTTATTAATTTGAAAACAATTATTGCATTCTTATCACAAGTCAGATGTCGCACTCAGCTCTGGTGAAGACTAAGAAATGGTTAAGGCCCTAAAAATATCTACTGGGAAAGTTATAATATGACAACATAACCTATTCCTTTTAATAAAACATTTTTTTTCTATGTGAATCAGAAATAACTCTTCCTAGTTTAGGAATACTAATCACTTGGAATTATAATTAGTCACCTGAAAATGTTAAAATGTTAACTGTTATATTTTTTATTTCATCTTTTTATACAAATTAAATGATATATAAAAGTAAATAAACATTTAGAATTCATCACAATTTTATAATTGACTTTAAATCTAACTATACCTTCCCTAAGTATATTTCCCACATGCCATCACATAAATTATATTATTTTAGCTTTTCTACATTAATTAATAAGTTCTAAACTAATAACTACATGTATCATCTACTATAGTTATTCTACTCTATCTCTCTTCAATTGTGTCATTTAGCTACTTAGCCCCATTAACTCATCAAATGTAAATAAATAAACTAAAACAATCAAAGCATAACGATACCGGTAATGTGTAATTTCTCAAAGAAGATTTTTTAAAACTCAGTTTTAAGGATCTAAGGACTGGAAAGAGCAAAGGAAGAGACAAACCAAATTTTGATACTATTCAAAAAGGTCTGAGATTTCAGTCATAAGCAATAGTCCCCTTCAAAAAGATCTTTAAAGATCAGTATGAAAAAGACACACTGAAATACTATTTGAAAACAGACAGATTTAAATGGATTATAACAATATACACACAGATATTTTGAAGATGATAAAAGAAACAAATAAAACTGTCAGTTCAAAGGAAAATGCTTATAGTGTCTGCCTTACCTTATATTTTTTCTCTGTTTGAACATTTATCTATTTATTTTCTCTGTTATCGGACTATCAGTATTTGATGTAATGGTAAAATGTCTTTCTACATTTTTCCCCCTAGAGATTTAAATTCTGTTCTTAAGACAAGCTGACTTGGTTTATATGATTTTTTAGAAGATGAAATGCTTTAATTTTTTATATCCTTAATTTAAGCAAAAAGTGATGATAATATCTCTTTTTCTTCTAATACTATTCCCTGTCTTATTATTTTTTTCACCATTTAGTAACTTGAGGAAAACAATAGCAATAACAACATTACCTTTTCTTTTTTTAAATTTAATTAATCTAAATTTTATTTTTTATTCTTACACTATTCTTTAATTTAATCTCATATTTTTTCATTACCATTTAGTCTCCTTATACCTCCCTCTCCTCAGCAATCACCACCCTCTTGTCCATGTCAATAAGTTCTTCTTTTTTTTTTGCTCAATCGCTCCATCCTCTAACTTCACTACCTCCTCACTAGCTGTCATCTGTTTTCCATCTATGGGTCTTTCTGTTTTGCTTGTTAGTTAAGTTTGTTCATTAGATTTCCCATATGAGTGAAATCATATGCTATTTGCCTTTCTCTGTCTTATTTCATTTAGCATAATGTAATCCAGTCCAGAAAAATTTTCTTCTTTTTTATGGCCAAGTAGAATTCCATTGTGAAAATGTCCCATAGTTGTTTTATCCACTGATCTATTGATGGACATATGGGCTGCTTCCATATCTTGGGGATTGTGAATAACACTGAAATGAATATAGGTGTGCTTATGTTCTTTTGAATTAGTGTTTTGGGTTCCATCCTTTCAAAGGATAAACTTTGACTCTCCTGCCCTTTGAGTTTTTGGAGAAAAATGTTATTCAGGCTCTATTTATCACATGGCATTTTTCAAACTACATTTAAATATGGAAACTCATAAAACCTCTTTTTTTTATTTGCTCAACCTCATATATTTACTTTGTATCATTTGATTGAAAGTATTTAATGGAAAGACAAACTTCCATAAATAAATCAATATTTTAGATGATCTAATACCTTACATTGTCATGCCCCTAAAAACAAAACAAACAAAACACCATAGATATGTAAAATGAAAATAAATCAGTTTGATATACATATATTTATCAACCATCTTATATAAACTACACAGAACCCCAACAGATTTCTGAAAAAGGAATTCCTTAGATCTTTTCCTAAGTGGCAAAAGGAAATACATGCATATTTATTACATAAGCCTGTTCTCACTGCATAATGAATTTGCAGTGTTTTGTAGGGCTTTTTAAATTATTAATTTTCTACCATCAACATAATAAGTCGTTTAAAGTCAGATTAACAGAATATTCAATTTCCTTGTAATTCTCAATGGCATTAAATATAGGACTCATTTGTCCTAAATCTACTCGCTCTGAGCTAAGAATGTATAGAGAACTCTGATTTTTATAGCCAATGGGGTAAGGAGTGACATTTGTTAACAGATAGAGAGAGAAGACTAAATTCAGTGACTTCTGAATATATGTATACATATCTCTCTAAAAAAATGGTAGAGAGGCTTGTAAAACCCTTTTTCCACAGCAGAGTAGCATGGCTTAGAGATAGAAAGATAGCATCCATGACTCACATGAACAAAATACAAAGAATAGAAGTCATTCTGGATAGAATAGGACTTAAGTCAGGCATATCTACAAAAACAATGAGTGAATGAAAACATTTATATTGCAGATTTGGATAAATCTCAAATTAGTAAATTAGAAATAAGAGTTGCACTGACTCAAATTTTTCTTCAAGAGTGTGACTCACAAATTCAGAAGTAATCCAATGAATCTATTACATTGCAGGCTGCCAGAAACATGGAAGAGTATGGGAAATATAAGGGAAATGTAATGAGCTAAAAATATATTTAGAAATCATTATATTTTCCCTTAAAAAATTCTTAGGTTATGGCAACTGCAGTTGCAGCAAAATCTGAAACAAAATACTGAAAAATCCTTATGGCATTTACAGTTTTTTACACACATGTATGTATGTCCCATATACATAGAGACAACTTAACTTTCCTTTTTTTAAAAGATTTTATTTATTTTTAGAGGGGAAGGGAGGGAGAGAAACATCAATGTATGGCTGCCTCTTCTGCGCCCCCTACTGGGGACCTGGTCAGTGACTCCTTACTTTGCAGGCCAGCGCTCAATCCACTGAGCCACACCAGCCTGAGTTTAACTTTCAAATTAACACTTTAATAACAACTTTTTAAATTTACATTCCATTTTGGGAGAAAAATGTAATTCAATTCAAATATGATTCTGTACCACATAAAAAGGATACTTCAAAAGATGTTTCCTTAACAAGAGTTATTCCTGAGTATACTACATGCATACTTTTATTAAAAAAACACACACACACATCAGAATACATTGTCAAGTAGTCAGTGAGAACGCTTAATGATTCAAAGAATGAATGAAAAAACATTTTGACATAATAGAAAAGTCATTGCATTGATTTTATTTATTCTTTTCAAAATACTTGTTGAGTCCCTACTTACATACTTTAAAAATCACCCTCAATATTTCTCTTCAAAATAAAGTGGACATTTTAACAATGAATGTATAAATTAAAATATTCAAAAGTAACACTGGCTAAAGAGATAGCTGTTAAAGAAAGGTTCTTGGGCTGCTACTTTATTGTTACATGATTTTTTAGAGAAACATATATTTCTATATATAAAATATACAATTGAATATAAACATGCCATATTTTCTGATTAACTGATTGAATTTTTAAATGGATGGAAATTTGCCACCTAAATTATAACTTAATTTTCCCATTATTGGTAGATATGAATGTAAATGTCTATTATGACATTTATAGTTAACATGACATTTCTTTCATATGGCCCACATATTCATTTTAACTATATTGACTATTAAAACCATGTGTTTAAACCAACTGCATAAAAATTATAGTTCTTATTAAAATTATTATTCCAACAACTAATTTTTGCTAGTGTAAGCAGACAGGAATCAACATAAGATGGAGGTATTTATTATTTGTTATATGCCCTTCATTAATTTGTTGGCATGTTGTACAATGTACATTTTTGTGTACCTGTATATGTACATTATGGAATTAAATAAATAAACATACATTTAGTTTTATGCTAGAAAATTACCATGTTGATGCGGTAAGTCATCCCATACATCAAAAGGTTGCTGGTTCCATTCTCTCTCTCTCTCTTTCTCTTCTATCTCTAAAATCAGTAAAGCATATCCTTGGGTGAGGAATAAATATGTATGTATAAAGAAACTTTATATATAGATATATATGCACATGTCTGTGTATATATAAATACTTATATATAATTTCATGTGAAATATCACAATTAATTAAACTAAATAGCAATAAAACCACAAATAATTAACATGAATATACTGTATAAGTGAATATATTTGCTTTCCAGTCTGACTTCGAAAACCAAAGTGAAGAAAAATTGTAAGAATTGCCTTCTAAAGTAATGCTTAGTTTATTTTGAATTATTTAATCACTAAAAACATAGCTCTTATTAATAACAAGATTTTTCCATGAATTATCTGGACAGTGACTTTAACTCTTCATTCCATATGGTCTTGAAAAAAAAGTGAATGAATGTTTTCTGTCTTGATGAATATTTCTTGATGCCCAAGTGATTGCCTGTGGAAATAAATGGGCTAACGCTGTTCTTAACTAGAACGGTTTTCCATCTATTTTTAAAAGATTATAGATTCATAATGAGAACTTGTTCTCTATAACAATACATATATGAACTTTTGAGGTAAAGGTGATGTGTGTGGGCATTTGGGCAGGTTTTATTAACTAATGAGAAGTTTAACAACTCTTGTTTGTAGCTGTCCTGATTGTTATGGATAACGACATAAAGCACTATGGATTTTAAGAAAACCATTAGTAATGCAGAATCCACATAACAGTATTTGTGCTGCTTAATTATGTCTTCAGGGATATCGAGGCACCAGCATCTGTCAACTATATGGTTGAAAACTTTAAACCCATTCTTAGATGCTTACTTTGGTAGTTTTATCCAGGATATATGCTGCTATCTCCTAACCTTTAAAAGAGGAAGAATAGAAAAAAAAATAGTAAATTTAAAAGTGGTTACTTATATACTATAGGAGATCTTATATCCTATAAACACCTAAGATATTTAATGCTAAGGCTCTGTCTAGGTATGCCAATAGGCAAATGATAATAATAAAGTACATGAAGAAATAGGTATGAGTTATATGATAGTCCTGTGTATATCGATATAGATTCTGGTTCTTAACTTTTGTCACATGATTCTACTATCTAATTGAAAAGGAAAATGTTGTGCTTCCCCATCGCTACCACATCCAAGGATATAATTATTCCCATCATAAAGCCTAATATTCTGTCCCACACATCAAACTACATATACTATTCCATTACACATAATATCACTGGACTTTTAAAATGTCTGCTATCAGCAGATTTATAAACCATGATTAACTTAAGCCAAATAAAGCCTTTATTTTCCCAATGTAGTAATAAGATTGTGCCAGAAACAAAGGGGTATTTTAATAATGTAATAAGTGTAATAATATGTAAAGTTTGAAATAGAGGTTAAAGTTTAGTTCTTAAAAAGCACTAATCACCTGAATTTAGAGAAGTCTTCTATCCTGTTTAAAATTTTATTACCTATTTCATAAGGATAGTTGTCACAGTTGTTTATCATTTCTGTCATCACCATCTTCCCCATCACAATCACTGTCAAATATGCTTTGCTTTTATGTTCTTTCTGTGAAATCAGGACTGGGATGAGCACTTTTTGGGTACAGTGAGTTGAGATCTTCCCAAACACCTTCAAGTGAGGATTATTATTCACAAAAGAGAAAAGGAAAATAATACTCATAAAAATGGATAATTTTCTAATTCATGTAATACCTTGGATTAAAATTGTTTCTTTAATGGAGTACTTCCTACTGCAAGTACTACATCATGCTGCAAGGCAAGGAGGATATTTATCTCTAATACTACGCAGAGTACTGAAAGTATGTAACATGTGAAAAATAAATTTAGTGTGTTTATTTCTTTATGAGATTTTATCTCTGTTAATACCAACAGCATTCTTCTCATCTCCTCTGAATTTTCCCCATTCCATGCAACAATATACTTTGTAACAATATTGCCCACATGTTTTATTTGATTTAAATAACTAGGAAAGCCTTAAGAAAGGATAGTTTTCAGTCTTTAATTACCTCTATAGTGATTATGAAATCTTGGGCAAATTATTTAAAATATTTTGAGCTTTAGTTAGCTCATCAGTAAAATGCTGTCTGCCGTGTACCACTCACAGTAGCTATGATTCCCTGCTTTAGTTTTCCATTGGAATTACTAGATTGTCAGGATGGGATTGAAGGAACTCTGAGGATTTCTCTGTCCCTAGAGCTTCTTAAAATTTTTCTTTTTCTCATCATCCAAACACTTCATCTCAAAAAAGAATTAAAAGTCAGCCCTGGCTGGTTTAGCACACTAGATTGAGCCCCAGACTGTGAAGCAAAGGATCTCCGATTCGATTCCCAGTCAGGGCACATGCCTGGGTTGCAGGCCAGGTCCCCACTTGGGGGTGCATGAAAGGCAACCACATATTGATGTTTTTCTCCCTCTCTTTCCCCCTCCCTAAAAATAAATAAAATCTTTTAAAAGTTAAAAAAAAGAATTAAAAGCCAAAGGCCATATAAATCAGTTATTGACTAGATGCCTCACTGGAAATGCAACTGTGACTATTTTTTGGTTTTACTAATAAAGTTGTGAGTAGCAAATAAAATGGTATATGTAAAAATAATCTATAAACAAAAAGGACTAGTGAAAGATAGTGTTGTATATTATGATTATATAGTATTGTGTAATAGTGCATATTAATCAATATTATATAATATATTTATACATTAATATTTATCTAAGGAACACTATATATTACCTGTTCATGTTATTTTATTATACCTTATATATAATAATATATTATCACATATTTTTTACTATACACATCTAATAGTTTTTTTTACTGTATTAACTCACAAAATAACATTTTTTACTGTATAAAGTAAGAAAGACTAAAAGAATAAGTAAATTTCCATAATATCATACTAGGAGTTGGCAAGTGTAGATTCCTTAGCTGAGTTTGGATATAATACATTCAATTTTTGGCCAGTCTGACTTAATTTGGTTAAATTTATTTTGCAAATTTACTAAAATGTATTTTTAATACTAATAAACATTTAAAGAAACTACTTTAAGACTATAATGCACATGAATAAAAAATTCAGATATTTAGAGAACATTGGATAAATCAGGTTAAAGTATGTATGGATTTAAAATTTATCCTAAGGAGCACAGGCACAAATCTAACAAATAGCATTTTATTCATGCCATGTTTTTCTTGCAAAAGGACAAGATACTTCTATACTGTTTTCCGTAGTGCTTGCAATATTTTATCTTCACAACAACAATGTACAAGAGTTATAATTTCTCCATTTTCTTGCCAACATTTGTTATTTTTAATTTTTTTATAATAGCAATCTTAACAGGTATGAGGTGATATTGTATTGTATTTATAATTTGCATTTTCCTGGTGATTAGTGATATTGAACATCTACTCATACACCTTTTTGCTATTTTACGTTCTTTTGTTGAGAACTATCTTTTCAAGTTTTTTTGCCTGATTTTAATTGGCTTATTTGTTTTATTGCTATTGAGTTGTAGGATTTCCTTGTATGTTTTGGATATTAACTTGCTCTTAGTCAGTATGGCCTGATCTAACAGAATAGCTTAGACTGTGTAGCTTATAAACAACAGAAATTTATTTCTCACAGTTCTGGAAGCTATAGGTCCAAGACAAGGATGATAAGATGGTCTGGTTTATTGGCAGCCCTCTTCTGGGTTACATACTGCCAATTTCTGACTGTATCCTAACACAGCAAATTGCAGAGAGAAAGAAGCAAGCTCTTTGGGATACTTATAAGGATATTAATTCCATTCATGAGGGTTCCAACCTCATGACCTCATCTAATTCTAATTATCTTTCAATAGACCCACCTTCTAAACCACACTAGGAGTGGGATTTCAACATAGAAATTTTGTGGGAATACATTCAGTCCATGACAAATCTCAGATATGTGGTTTGCAAATATTTTCTCTCATTCTGTAGGTTTTTTTTAAACTCTGTTGATTATTTTCTTTACTGTGTAGGAGATTTTTTAGTTTAATGTAGTCTCACTGGTCTAATTTTGTTTTTGTTGTTTGTGCTTTTCTAGTCATATCCAAGAAGCCATTGCCAAATCTAATGCCATTGAATTTTTATTTTATGTTTTCCTCTAGGAGTTAAATAGTTCAGTCTTACATTTAAATATTTAATCCATTTTAAGTTAAATTCTGTATGGTGGAAGATAAGGGCCTAATTTCATTATTTGACAAGTGGATGTCTAGTTTTTCCAGCAATATTTGTTAAAGAGGCTGTCTTTTCCTATTGTGTTTTCTTGGTCATGTTGTTAAAGACGACTATACAAGGTCTGTTCAGAAGGTATCCAAACATATAATATGAAAAATATAAACATTTATTGAAAAAGATACAAGATACAATAAACACTGTACATAGGACATTAACA
This sequence comes from Pteronotus mesoamericanus, assembly GCF_021234165.1. Classification (NCBI taxonomy): domain Eukaryota; kingdom Metazoa; phylum Chordata; class Mammalia; order Chiroptera; family Mormoopidae; genus Pteronotus; species Pteronotus mesoamericanus. The sequence goes on along the minus strand of NW_026555085.1, from coordinate 29,158,549 downwards.
CATCACTCCCCTTCAAACTAGGCACCTTGGGACCTCACACAGTTCACCCAGTCTCCATCAGCTTCCCTGTCATATTTTGCTGAATCTCATCAACAATCTGAAATTTCTGCCATTTTAATAGTTTAAAAAAAAAAAAAAAACAGAAGCAGGACACCAAATCTGGGCTGTAGCAGGGCTGAGTTACCTGCATGATTTGATGTTTCACCAAAAAACTGCATGAGACATGGTGCATGAATGGATGCATTGTCGTGATGAAGCTGCAGGTTTCTGATTCATCCGAACAGTTTCCACAGAAGAATATTCAAGCTTAACGGGTTTGATGCACATTCATTGCTCTACTCATTCAATCATTTTGAATGTGACGACCACACAGTACACACACTCAGACAATGGTGTCTACCATCCCCACTGACTAGTACAGTGAAGTCATCACTGTTTACACATGTGTATTCTAGTCCATTCTCTTTGGCTGCCAGGTTACACTGATGTCGCACAAACCATTCTTGTTACATTAGCAATGGCTGCACATTTTCCAGACAGACCTCATACATGCATAAGTTTATTTCTAGGCACTCTATTTTATTGCATTGGTATATGTAACTGTTTTTATGCCAATTCTATACTGTTTTATTTACAATAACTTTGTAATATATTAGAATCAGGAAATGTAATGCCTCCAGCTTTGCTATGCTTTCTCAAGATTGTTTTTGGGATAGTATTGACATTTTAACAAAATTGTCTTCCAATATGTGAACAAGGGATCTTTTTTCATATATCTATGTCTCCTATAACTACTCTCATTAGGGATTTGCTGTTTTCAGTGTGCAAGTGTTTTACCTTCTTGTTTAAATTTATTGCTTGGTAATTTATTCTTCTTTGATGTTATAAATGGACTTGTTTTTTAATTCCCTTTTCAAAAAGTTTATTGTCAATGTATAAATATAATGGATAGGAATGATTTTTGCATGCTGATTTTTTAATCCTACAACTTTAATGTGTGTGTTTATTAGTATTAATGGCTTTTGTGTAAGCTAATTGTACATTAAGAAAATACCCAGATGGAATAGGTTTTTAGTTTTGTCCAGTTATATGTTTTGAGAATTGATTTTCTTGAGAAAGACAAGACGCTTTGGTATCTTCTAAATTGCATCATTTTCTAAAGCCAGGTGTGTTTGACTGTTTAATACAACTGGGATTCCACCTCAGTAATCTAATTGAATCTAATTCAGATCTGAGTCATAGCTGAGCCAGTTCTTAACCAGAGTTCATTTTATTACAGTGCTAATGTGTTGACTAGATCTTTACAATCTTGTCTTCACTACCTTCAGTTCTGTTTACATGGATAAGCATTGTACAGACAATACCTGGTGATCTGTTTCAAGTGAAGACCTTACATTGCTTGGAAATTCATTTTTGAATACTCTGTTGAACATAAAAGTTGAATTTAATTATAGACATTAGGTCTGTTGGTTCCTCCATCCTTCCATTTACACTTGCAAGTTTCAAGATTTCTACAACTCTGAGTCCCATCATCATTGATTTCTTCCCCTCCCAAATGTTGCATCCCAATTTGCCTTGTATTTGAGCTTAAACATCCAGGTTCAATATCTATAAAACTATTCTCTTTCACATTCAACTTCTATATTATATTAATTTTCGCACTAAATAAATATATTAAAATATCCTATAATATATTTAATATATATTAAAATAATATATAAATATATTAAAATATCCTATAAATGGGACCAAAATTTTAATGTGACTGAAATATTGCCATTTTGAAATTTATTGAACATACTTTTTTTAAAAAAACAAAGGGGTCTTGATCTAGATAATTGTTTAGCATGGAAACAAGAAAAGCTAAGAGGCCAAACAGGGGAGCAAGGAGCAACCCAGAGATTAGTGGAAGGCTTGGGGGACGGGGACACAGGGGAGAGGCCATGTTACTAGAGCCTGGGGCGCAGGGACACTGGGAGAAACCTGGGACCATAGAAGGCCTGTCTGGTTGGAGCTGCTGCCACAAGGAGGCCTGGTCCTTGCCAGAAACAGTCCCCAGGCAGAGACGGGAAGACATGACCTGGCCTCTCTCTGGCTTGTGCCTGCCAGATGTCTACAGGTGCCTCTTGTTAGCTATAGCCAGCCGGAAGTCAGCTTATGTGGGGGCCTGGGACAGGCAGCCTACAACAGTCAGCTCCCCACCACGCAGAGCAGAGCAGAGCAGTGCCAAGCCGGACAGGGCAAGGAGTGGGTCTGAAGGTAAGAATGCCAAGATATGTGGGGCCTTGGTCTGCTCTGTGTCATGTCTGAGCCTGGTGTTCATGCCTCATGCTGTTTCAAACCTCGTTTAGGGGAGACGGAGAAGCCACCCCCCTGGTTTTTGAAGTTCTTTTTCACTCTAACTAGAGAGAAAAGTGCTTCTGGGAGGGAGGGAAAAAAACCTTCATTCTTAAGAGTTGTCTTTGTTTTCCTTTGGTGGAATTTACGTATTTAGCAGCCCCACCTCTCCATGCCCTTCAGAGAAGCCGTATCCCAGTTATCTGCTCCCCGATTTCTCTCCTAACCTCTAGGTCACCCCCCATTTTTCTCCTAACCTCTGGATTTCCCTGACAGAGAACAGTGACCCAGACCATGAGTCAGTGGTCATGAATATTTCCCCAGGATAATTCACGCAGAGAGTAATATTACAATGTAGACCATCTGTCTGTGGATAGATGTTACCTACTAATCAATTTGTATCACATTTCCAATAGATTTCTGGAAATTATGCCTGGTTTTATCCTGTCCTTTGTTGAGACAGCGGCTTAGTTGTCAGACAGGGTACACACACACCCAAGCCCTCTGCATCAGATGATCCTGCTCTCAGGAGCTGCATCCACCTGCAGAGCACTGAGGGCTTTAAAGTAATAAATAGTCCAGACCAGTTAGTTGATATCTCCTGCCCCTCACTGGCCACAGTGAGACTCTCAGAGGCCTTCCCCCAGGATTTGCATTTTCTCGTGTTGTCTCATAAGTCAAATGGAGGTGTTGTGAGTCTGGATGACTCTGATAGATGGCCTTTGACCTTGTGTCCCCTGAAGCCTAGAGGTATGAGGAGCGACAGGCATGTGCTTCCCCACCAACCACTTTGTACTGCTCTGCCTAGTGCCAGTCATGGGAAGTGTACTGGGCCGCGCAGGCGGGAACTGAGGGAGCGTACTGTGCTCTGCACAAGAGGAAGCCTCCTGTGCAAATGAAGTGGATGAAGAAGCTGTATATTCCACAGACGGAAGCCCAACACCCTCTTCTCACACCATCTTTCTCAGACCCATTTGACTGCAGTGCAGACTCTGCCTCAGTTGCTATGCTGGGCCATTGGAGTCTCACTACAGCCCATGTTTGTGAAGTTAACCTGTTTTTGACTCTTGTTTGCTAGCACTTGTGGGACACTGAGAGATTGAGAGATAGAGATAGAGAGAGAGAGATAGCAAGAGAGAGTCAGTCCAAGTTCGTTTCGAGAGTTTCCCTGGAGAAGCAAGACATACATACAAGAGGTTACTGGAGAACAGAAAAGGTTGTAACTAAAGCTGTGTCATATTGAACATATTTAGAGATAATGTAGTGCAACTAGAACTATAACTTTCTATGAGAATCATAGCAATCTATGAAAGTTATACTATACTATTTGGTGCAAAGGACATTCTCTTTCTTTTGAGAAGCCAACTATTAAGATTAGGAAATAGTATTTACAATTTAGAAATGGAAATTTCACATAATTTTCTTTGTACATTTTGACCCTAACCATCAAATCATATTTAATGAACACTGCAATTAAACATATGGCACTATACAGCAAATTAAACTGAATCACTGTTTTATGGATCCACTCTGTCAAAAGCCATTGCCTCCCCCCAAATATTCTATACACAGAGACAAAGGCATGTAGGACTAAACACATAAGACCAGATATTATCTAAGTTCATGCATAATACCACATAAAAATAGAAGCTCAAAAGTGAAACACAGATAAAATGCATTAGGCCATCAAAGGAGAGAGAACTCAATTCCATCCCTGGGTCAGGAAGGCTCTGTGAAGGAAAGAAAACTAAAGATACCTTGAGAAGCAGAGAGGATTTGGATGTGCAGAGATCATAGGAAGGTAGGGTTGGTTTTGTTTTTTGTTTTTGTTTTTGTTTTTTTTGTAATAACAGATGAGCAAAGACAGTCAAGTATAGGGTAAGTGTATAGAAAAAATTCATTTTGGCAGAAACATGAGATGAAAGATAATTACACCTAACATTGGTAAAATAATTTGAGGCTATTCCATGGTGAACCTTTAACATAAGGTTCAATGGATTATTTTTGTAGCAGTATTCATATACCTTAAAGATCTGTAACTAATTCTATTTCTTAAATTATAAGTGTGCATATGGCAAATTATTCAAATTCTTAAATATGCTCTTTCCTTTACAATTTATTTAAAACTTCTCCCTTCAGTACTAACTCTCCCTGGTTCTACTTTTTAATTTGTTCATTTCCTGGTCCCTGTGGCTGAGCCAGGAGCTCTCGGAGCTTTCCTCTGATTCCCTGGATGGAAGTAAACATATCTCTGTCAGTTCAGCCTAAGGCAGGAAGAAATTTAAAGTGAAGTAAGTGAGAAGTATAGTAAAAGTAATCATTTGTGTGGTTTGTGTTCTTGGAGTAAGGAAGGTAAAAAAAAAAAAAAAAGAGAGAGAGCAGGGGATAATCTTTCCAGCATCATTTTTTTCCAGGAAACCAGAGGTGTACATTAGCATTAGTAAAGTTTTAGATGTATAGTTTTCTAATCCGTCATCATGCAAAGAGAGAAAGATTGAGAGTTGTGACCCCGAAATTAAGGATCTATGTTGTAACCATCTGAGTACAGGCTCCATGAAATGTGGCCATGGTTTATATAGTTTTAGAGCATAAGTAAGACTCAGTGAAGGAAAGGACAGTGAAGTCAGAGAAAGAATGTAAGGGTAATATAGCATGAGTGAGTTCAGTATGACCAGCATTAGAAATGATGGAGTGTAACGTACAGAATATAATATTGCTGAAGAGAAATACATAGGTATAAGAAAATATATAAAACAAAGAGTGAGGTACTTTATAAGAATTTATAATTAAGAAAGAACAATTCTAGTAATAATATAACATAATAACTAAATATTAAATGCATGTGATGATCTTGTGAAATACACACACACACATACACACACACCTGAATGATGAATGATGTGGGTGAGTACATGTAATCAAAGTGACAATTCTTAATGTCCCTGCTTTTCTACTTTTTTTTTCTAGGTAGAGAAATATTAAAATGGGATCAATGCTAAAATCAAAGCCACAGAGTTAAAGCATATCAGTTACTACTCACTTACTTTTAACTTAGTAAATATAGTTTAAAATAACGATTATGTTAAAGGATGAGATTAGGAAGTATGCTACCTTATATTTCTATGGTAGGCACCAAATTATAGTGTTTACAGACTACTAAAGTCTACTAAAATTATTTATGCCATATATTTTCCCTCACAGTATATAAAGTAAACAAGAGAGTTATCATTCCCATTGTTCAGATGAATTCATGGAACAGAGCCAAGACATCAACATTGACATTGCGACCCCTATGCTGATAGGATGCTCATAATCTGTGATTAAATTATTCTTTAAAAAGACGTTTTGACCTCTCCATGCAACTACTTTTGCATTTCTTAAATTTAAGATCCTCAGAAGAATTTTGATTATGTTATGATTCCAGGTAAATCATAGGAACCAACTCACCAGGAGCCGAGTCAGAAGTAGATAATTTGTGGTTATCTACTTGGATCTCCTTGAGAAGAGCTTACAGAGAGAGAAGGGTGTTGAAATTGACAGATAAAGCATGAATTGCTGTATTTTATTGGCAAGTTGTTATCAGTACATAAAAGCTACCAAAACTCAACCTGTATCTTTTGCCAGTGTTATGAAACAAATTAGAGGAGAAAGAAATAATCAGGTTTAAATACTTTCTTCGTTATGGTACTTAGTGCTCTGCTGGACTGCTCATCTCCTGATAGGAAAAACTCAAAGTAACCATTTCACAGGGTTGCTGGTTGAAGAGGCTTTTCCTCAGTGATTTGGCATTGAAGGTCTATCATTAGTGCTGTACAGCAGGCACATAGTTTTGAGGTCACTTAGTATACTATTCTATTCCCTATTTTCCAGCATTTGATAGTGTTATACCAATGATATAAGACCAATGTGAAAGTCTAAGGAGTAAGCATATAATCAAGACCCCTGGGACTACATTATGTAAGAGAAGAGAGGAGTCACCATGGCTCTGAAATAAAGATGGTAAATGTGTACTGCAGGTCTTCCCACATAAAAGTGATTTTTTAAATCTTATTTAACGATATAGATTGAAAAAAAAATCCTCTTCTGGTTCAGTAGCTGAATGCTTAATGCTGGAAGACTTGTTGATCTGTTTCTCTAAAGATAGTGCATGGGTACAAATTTGAAGAGTATACCTCATCCACCACAAATTATTAGCTCTGTACAGGGACTACATCTGTGAATTAATTATGGAAATGAGGAAATCATCTCTCTTGTATTCTTTATCTTTGGAAAAAGTGTTAATCTATAGAATTCCACCAGGGTATTGTACTTTTTTAAATTTATAATCTTAGCTAAGGAGAGAGAGGTACTAACAGAGACTTTTGTTTGACTTCCTCTACATAAACTATCCTTAGGTCAAGAGCCATCGTCTGGGCTCTTACCAGCTGCTAAGTGTCTCATTCCAATTGAGGTTCAAGAAAATAACAAAAGTTCAGACCCAGTGGATGCACAGTATAGTAGCCTGGGGCCAGGACTCTAAGAAAGGACCTGTGTGGGGATACTGGATAAGCAAAGATGCTGTCTGGGACAGCCCTCAGAATCTGGGCATTGCCCTTTCTGCAGTGCACAGTTACCTTGGTAAATGATGGCAAGTTTTGGGGGAAAATAATTAGGTGAATATCTACTGCATGTGTTTGAGGTGGTTTTACAGTATTTATTCTATAGGGAGACCCAGCTCCATTTCAATGGGTTGACTTCTGATCTCAGAAGTCTTCAAACATGGAAACTGAATGAATATAATTTCAGATTGCAAAAACTAATATAAAACTTCTATTCCTATTTTCTTGCTCCATCTATCATACAATTCTATAATATACACTTATGCAAAAGTTACTGAGATATAATTCACATAACATAAAATTCACCCTTTTAATGTGTAAAATTTACTGGGTTTTAGTATATTTACAAAATTGGGTAGCCATCACCACTGATTTTAGAATATTTTCATCACTCTCCAAAGAAATTCTACCCTCATTAGCACTTAGAGTGACCCCCACCCCCTTATCCATGGTTTTATTTTCCCAGGTTTCAGTTACCTGAGCTCAGAAAATATTAAATGAAAAAGTCCAGAAATAAATCAAGCATAAGTTTTTATTGCACACCCTTCCGAGTAGTGTGATGAAATCTCATGCCACCCACTCTGTCAAACCCAGGATGTGAATCATCCCTATGTCTATGAATCCATACTATATATGCTACCCACCCACTAGTCACATGATAACCATCTCACTTTTTCCCTTTCCAGATGTCTTATAGTTGGAATCACATGGACTTTTCAAAATAGCTTCTTTTGCACCAGTCAGAATACCTATCATTAACAAATCAACAAACAAAAAGTACTAGCAAGGTTGTGGAGAAAATGGAGCCCTAGTATACTCACTGTTGGTGGGAATGCAAACTGGTGCAGCCACTGTGGAAAACAGTTTGGAATTTCCTCAAAAAGCTAAAAATGGAACAGCCTTTTGACCTGGCAATTCCATTGCTGGGATTATATCCTAAGAATCCTGAAACACCAATTCAAAAGAACCTATGTACCCCAATGTTCATAGCAGCACAACTTACAATATCCAAATGCTGGAAACAGCTTAAATGCCTATCAGTAAATGAGTAGATCAAAAAACTGTGGTACATTTACACAATGGAATACTACACAGCAGAAAGAAAGAAGGAACTCCTACCCTTTGTGACATCACAGATGGAACTGGAGAGTTTTATGCTAAGTGAAATAAGCCAGGCGGTGAAAGACAAATACCATATGATCCCACCTATATGTGGAATCTAATCAACAAAACAAACAGGTAAGCAAAACAAAACCAGAGACATGGAAATAAAGGACACACTGACAGTGACCAGAAGGGATAGGGGAGGAGAATAAAGGGGGAAAGAAGGGGAAGGGGGTAAGTCAAGAACATGCATAAAGGACACATGGACACTGACAACAAGGTAGGGACTGACTGCGGGAATGGGGTGGGGGTGGGCAGGGCAAGGGAGAACAACAGGAAAAAATGTGGGACAACTGTAATTGAACAACAATTAAAAATAAATAAATATTAAAATGTCTTCTTTCATTTAGTAATATTCATTAAAGTGTTCTTTATATCTTTCTATTGCTTGATAGCACGCCTTTTTAAATCCATATACTAATCCCATCGTCTAGTTTATTTGTTTACCTACTGAAAGATATATTCGTTGCTCCATCTTTTGGCAATTATTGACAAAGCAATTATAAACATACATGTGTACTTTTTTGTGTAAATGTAAGTTTCCAGCTCCTTTGAGTAAGTACCAAGAGTGTAGTTACTGGGTCATATAGTAAGAGTTATCTTTAGTTTTGTGAGAAACCATTAATGTATATTCCAGAGTTACTGTACCATTTGCATTCCTACCAGCAAAGTGTGAGTGCTTCTGTTGCCTCACATCCTTGTCAGTATTTAGTGGTATTAGTGTTCCGGACTTTGACCATTGTAGTAGGTAAGTAGTGGTATCTTATTGTTTTAGTTTGCATTTTCCTGACGACATAAGATGTAGAACATGTTTTCACATGCTTAGTTGCTATCTGTTTATCTTGTTTGGTGAGGTATCTGTTAAGATTTGTGGCTCATTTAGTAATTTTTTAAAATTTTCTTATAGTTTAGTTTTTAGTGTTCTTAGTATATTTTAGATGATAGTCCTTTACCAGATGTGCCTTTAGCAAATAATTTCTCCTAGTCTTGTGTTTGTCCTCGCATTCTCTTGATACTGTATTTCACAGAGCAGAAATTTTTAATTTTAATGAACTCCAGTTATCAATTATTTGTTCCATGGATCATATATTTGGTTTTGTATCTAAAAAGGCATCACCACATCCAAGGCCATCTAGGTTTTCTCCTATGATACATTCCAGTAGTTTTATAGTGTTAAAATTTACACATACCTGTAGCTTGTTTTGAGTTAATATTTTGGAAGGGTGTGATGAAGGTCTTTGTCTAAAGTCATTTTTCTTTACATATGAATTGTCTAGTTGTTCCAACACCATTTGTTGAAGAGACAATCTTTAATCCATTGAATTACCTTAGCTCTGTTGCCAAAGATAAATTGACTGTTATTTATGGGGATAAATGTTTTATTTTTATTCTTAGTGCTTTGGGATCTGAATTTTAACTCTTCTTACCTTAGGATTGTGATCCCTTTGAAACACAATTAAGAGAAAGTCTTTTATATTCTTGTAGTCTTGCATAGAAAGTTTCTACTTGGCTGCCTATGTTCTGGACTATCTTTTCAAAGACGAGTGATGTAAAGCCTAAAATTAAAGCCCGATATTATGTGCTATTGTGATATCTAGGGGGTCTCAAAGGAGGGTCTCAAATGTCCTAACTCCATATTTACTTTAATTTATTTCCACAAAAATAAAAGATCCTATAGCCAAATAACTCATTGTCACGGTGGCCCTGGCACAATTTCCACTTGTCCCTAAATAAACAGGCCTCAGTTTCTTCCAGCCACAGAATTATTCCAATGAGGCAGTCACCTCCCCCTGCAAGAACTAGGAGTCAGTCCATTCTCTTGATCCCATAAAGCCAGCCTTTCACAGCCCCTGTTGGTTGTTTTTGTTTCTGACCATAACCCCTGTGTGGCCCTGCATATCATGCTGTGTCTTCCCATAAACTGAGAGTGAATGGGGTTAAGAAACTGCTTTTGTTCTAAGTATTGGGTTGTTCAGTACTGAACTGCGTTTGGTCATCCCCGCATTCCTAGATCCATAATCCCTCCCTCACCAAAAGGTAATTAAAACAGTATGTTTGCATTAAATAGCTTTGAATGATAATGTTTCTACTTATGGAGCAAAGGGCTGGTTGGTTTACTGTCTGGTGTAATGAATTTGTCTCTTTACAAGGCAAAGATTAGACCAGTTTGCAGCTCATTATAAAATCTCAGTTCTCTTAATTCAGGGTTTCTTGGCTGTGATACACAACCACTGCATATGCAGCATCCAACTAAGGTGCTCTACCAAGCAAGCCTCTGCAGGACCTGAGAGGCTAGGTAAATCGATGCACAAGTGACTCCTAATTAATGATGTCCTTTTCCTCTGACCCAGGAGTTGCATGTCTTCTTCCAGTGTGCATGAAACTGGCAGATAACTTGTTAACTTTCAGGTGGAGTAAATCTAATTCTTCTTTTAAAATTTGTGTTTGCTGCTATACTTTTGCCCATCCCTTGTTTTTAGCTTTTCTCAATAAATTTGTTTTTCTTTGTTTGTATACCTTTTACATAGCCTTGAGTTGAATTTTGCTTTGTGATATTTTAAAATTATTTGAATAGGCAATTATATCTATTTACATTTACTGATGTGACTGCTATGTTTGGGCTCAGTTCTGTGACATTATTTTTAGACTATATTTACTGTATCAGTTAGTGTAAGTATTGATTTTCCTAAGTGATTTGTTGACTTTTTAAAAATTACTTTCATATTTTTTATTACTTTGCATTCCAATCAGCTAGTGATTTTCTTTACAATTATACTTTCTATTTTATCCAATAATTTATGTTACTTAGGTTTCCCTTTGTTAACATTTAATGCTATTTTTCATCCCCCTTATCTTCTTAGCATTATTTCAATGAGACTTTTCTACGTTTCCCATTCTCTCTATTCCGATGTATTTAATTATGTTATTTCTACTTTATCAGAGCATACTATTTTGACATACTATTTTTGTACTTATTTTTACTTTTGTTTTTGTCTTAGCTGTATGTATTCAATATGTTCAATACTCAGTATCACATCATCCACAAAGGTCTCCCGAGTAATATCTTATTTGGGTAAAACTCTTTTAGTAGTTTTACTTGCAAGTTCTGTGTGTATGACAGTCCCTGAATTTTTGCACTTTTTTAATCCTCGTATAATACTGTTGGAACTTGAAGAATAGCTTTGCTCCTTATAAAACTCTTGACTCAAAATTTATTTCTTTGGGATTTTTGAAAATCTTAACTTGTTCTATTTTGTATCACTTATATGCTGTTTTTGAGCATTCTGGACCAATGTGGTTTTCTTTCCATTTCAATTGATTGATCTTTTTATCTGGATTTAAGTAACTTTATTAGTAAATGTCTTATAGTTAGTCATAGGGAATCAGGATTTTTTTAGTTACACAATGAGCTTATTTTATTGGTAGCTTCAGGGGCCATGCATTTCTCAAAATTGTTTTCATGTTTTACTTTAAATATTATATATGTCATCTTATTTTTCAGATATCTTAATAGTATGTATGTTTGAATTTCTTTGTCAATCATTTAAATCGAATGTTGATTTCCTAATTTTTATAATAATTCTAACAGTTTACATTTTTATCTTTTGGCAGTTTTGTTTTCTTTCCTCAAAATCCTTTAGTATGATTTTAGTAGGAGATACTCTTCCTTATGTACTTTGAATTTAGTCTCATTTCTGGGACGAGTTTTTGCTTTTCCTCCCCAATTTTTTTCATGAATTTAGTCAGCTCTTGTTTTCAAATATTTGGGCATTTTGTCCATTTCTATTATTGAGTTTAAATTTCTTTTTTTATTATTCTGCAAATTATATGTTGTTACACTGTTGTTCTTTTTCATAATTGCCTTCCTAATGAATATATTTGTAAGCTGAAATGCTTTTATCTCACTTTTTAAAATAAATCATCTTTTCATAGTTGTCACCCAATATACTCTCTTGTGAAATGTCATATACTTTCCTTGATCAAGAACAGTATGTATGGGCATATATAATGATGAGCAGTTCAATTTATAAATTGATGATTTGTAGAGAAAGAGTGGTTAGTCTTTCCTGATTTTATGATTTCCTTTGCTTTCTCTAAGATCCTTAATATTTATTTATTTCTTCCCTTTTCATTTTACCTCCAGAGAATGTATCTCCTCCACATTTTCCTCCTATTTAAAAATAGTGCACTTCTTAAAATTGTTATTCATTTTCAAATAATTTAGTGTTTTAATCTCTACATTTCAGAGCAGCTTTCAGCATTTTTCCATGTAGGGAAATTTTTGGTGGTTTTTACATGTATACTTCCACTGTTGGTCCTGCTGCTCTCTCTTCTTTTCCATAAAATCTACACCGTCTGTCTGCTTCAGTACGTCCTTTGCATGGTTCTGCCCATTTTGAATGCTTCATTATATGTAAATTGAAGGTAATAATGATCTGTATCTTCTTAATTTTAGATATGAGAGGTGATGGTTTATTTACTTTTCTTTTTCATATGTGATGTTTGTAGGACATACGCACTGAGATTTAGAAAATAACTACTTAATCAAAAATATATGTTAACAGAATTGATTTAGTGAATATAAAGAAAACAGACATAATAGGATAATAATTATGGGAAAAGTCAGAGAAAATGTTTTAAAGAACTAAAATTTGTCTTTCACGAACAGTCTTATTTCACTTAGCATAATATTCTCCAGTTCCATCCATCTGTGGCAAAAGGTAGAAGTTCCTTTTCTCTTTCTTTTCTTTAAGTGCAGATTTTATTTATTTATTTATTAAAATGTCAAGATCCATTATAAAATATTTTAAAATTTAAATCCTTTATAAAATCTCAACAATTAAAATGATCTTACCTATAAGAGTAATCTATTCAACAAAATAAACCACAGGAAAGAAAACATAGAGCAGATTGAAAGTGACCAGAGGGGTTTGGGAAGGAGGACAAAGGTGCAAAGGAGGAAAGACTAAACAAAGAACATGTATGAATGGCCCATGGGCATGGACAACAGAGTGGGAGCAGGGGTGGGGTGGGGGATGGGTGGAGGAGGACAAAGGGGGAAAGAATTGAGACAACTGTAATAGAATAAACATGATTTAAAAATAAAATTTAAAAAAATAAAAAGCTAAAATTGTTGTACCTACATTTAGATGAATTTTTGTTACTCTGATATTAAAAAAAACTATTAATTATTGAAAATTATTTCCCATCACAGAGAGTAATGGGAAACTTCCCCATATATTTTATAATATTGGCCTAGCAGTGAAATTCAAAGATTAACAAACTTAATATAAACATTTTATAAACCAATTATATACTCTCATGAATATAAAAATTACATACTTTGATGAATATGAAAATCTAATAGTGGGAAATAAACTTTGGAAATATATCACAAGAGATCATTAAAAAGTATGCTTTAATTCAATAATTAGGAATATCACAAAACTAAGCTATGAGCATAAATATATGTCAAACAGAAATCAATATAAATAATTTAGTACATGTTTAAAATGTAGTAGATAAAATATAACGCATATATTTGTTTTTAAGATCATTAATTAAAAAAAAACCACTTTTGTCCTACTTTGCTCAGGGTGCTGTAACAAAATATATAACTGGGTAGCTTATAAATCACAGAAATTTATTTCCTCATAGTTCTTGTGTCTGGGAAGTCCAAGGTCATGGTGCTAGCCAATTCAGTGTTTGAATAGGCCCATTTCCTAAAGGGTACCTTTTCACTGGGTCCTCCATGGTGAAAGGGGCTAGGGGACTCTATACTGTGTTCTTTATATGGATCCTATTCCCATTTATAAGGGCTCTACCATCATGACCTAAGCATCTTCCAAAGTCCCCACCTCCTAATACAATCACCTTGTGCATTAAGATTTCAACATATAATTAAGGGATAAGGCACAAAAATTCAGACCATACCAATCTCTTAGCAATTTGATTATGGCATATTTTCCCAGTTTCAAAAATTAACATCTATCAGTGAAAGGAACTTAAAACTTCATATTAAAGAATGGATTCTTAGTTCCAAGAAACATTGTCTCACTCTTAAAAGCCTCCTGTGCTGGGACTGTTGAATCATTGTTCTAACCCCTTCTATTATCAAAATTTACTGTAGCATAATTAGAATGCTAGCATATAAGTGTCCAATTTTATACATTGAGGAAAGTAAATGCATGTCCCCTGGTGAAGATATACAATTACTAGTATCAAGATAACTCTGAAACTACATAATTTACATAGTTTGAGCAAAAGTATTGAAATATAATTAGACAGTATTTTCTTTAATCATTGCTTAGATCATTGCTTCCCTTTCAGGAAAATTAAAAGCCCACATATTATCTAATAGCCTTTCTTAAGGGAAGGATCATATCTTATTTTCACAGTAGCCCACATATGAACAATAAACTCAGGTAATACCTACACCAGAAACCTTTCCTGATTCCTAATCTACTCCTTCATCAATGACAGATTAAAGTTCCCTTCTTGGTTCTGTCAAAGAAAAAGTTCACTGGACAAGTTAAACAGGTAAGGAAAACTATTTCAGTCAGGAAGAAAGATTGATCTCAACTCCACTGAACAACAGATGGGAGAGTTTTTTAGCACTTGGGTGAGCAGTGAAAAAGTACTCAAGAAAGTTAAGGGAAAGATTGGTTAATGTCACTAGGCCATCTGTATTTGCTAATTGATGCTTATGGAATTTAGGTTCCTGCCACAGAGACCAGAAGATAAGGACACTATTTTTTTTATTATTACATTTCAAAGAGTTAGTTCCCAATCTTTGAGAAAACTGGTAAGGGGCTGAGATAAGATTTATATCTGGAAGGAACAGAGAAAGCCTTTACAATTGCAGATTTTCTAAGTAAATGCTCTAAGACAATGGAGGCCAGACACCTGTAGTAAAGAAGAAATCTGTCTCAAGTTTACTTAAGCTAAAGAGAATGAGGAAGTCTTTTTGGTAAGTTTCAATAATTTTACTCTCCTACAACTTTTAAAAAATTTTATTTAAAAAAAAATATGTTCATGTCTCCCTTGCACTAAACTGTGAGTTTCTTCTGCATAGACATTTTATTGAATTGCATGATATGGTATTTCACAGTATTCCCTTCTACCTACCAACACAGCGCTGGTTTTGTGGCTTCTTTTGTCCAACAGGACATGAGCAATTACGACATAGTGGAGGCTTGAACAGTCTTCATGCATTGAGACTTTCTCTATTGCTGCTTTTTGGAACTTTAATGTTACCAAGTGAAGAAGCATGGATTCCCCTGTAAGTGGAAAAGAAACCTTATGAGACACAAACTATCGTAATTTAGGATCACCTAGGTAAAATGGCCTGCCAGATGTATAATAAGTGAGGCCATCCTAGAACATTCAATCTTATCTGAGCCACCAGCCCAAGACAGATTTTTGATAGATTGGCCCACAATAAAAGAATCATTCTATCAATGTTTTTGAATGAAATAATATTTATTTCTATTTGCCACTAAGTTTTGTGGTGTGTGTTAAGTGTCAAAAGCTAATTGATACACTATCTCTGATCACTAACATAATACTTATACTGTGTCTAATTATTTTGATGAATAAACAAGTAAATTAATGATATAAATTTGGTGTAACAGATTACAGCTGAAACCTGAATGAGATATCTGAGAGTCAAACTATGTAGAAAAAAAAATCTAAAATTTATATGAAGCACTTAACATGGAGTCAAGGTCATATGAAGCACCCATTCAAATGTTATTTTCATCTACATTTCTGGTAGGGTTAAATTTGATAAAATTGGCTTAATTTCAAATATACATTAAATGCTTTCTCAAATAATATTCTATAATTGTGTCATATGTGTCAGTTTGGCCTTAAAGAAATTGAATAAGGTAAAGGTCATTAACATTTTCCTTTATGAGGCTATACAGAGAAGCTGCTTATACTCTCTTCAGTGTACTGGTATGCGTTAATTTACTATGGATCCACTTTTGTCTAATCTGGGAGAACCCAGACAATTAAAGAACCAGAGAAACCAGGTATACCAGAGTTAAGACAATGAACCATGTACACATGAATATGCACACACATGCACAGATGCATGAACACTCTAAAGGTCTATTATTAACTGCGCTGTAGATCACTAACTTCCTTGACTAATATACTCACTCAACCTGAATTCATTTTCTCTTACTGTCTGTCAAAATCTCAACTCAAATAACATTTCTTCTGTGTTAACACATTATAATCTGAAACCTCACTCAGAGCCCTTAATTTATTCCCACTTATCTTATAGTTCATTTTCTGCAAATATTTTATTCCATTATACTTTACCTATCGGTATTGACTTTTTGTTCATAGCTTTTGGCAGATAGTTTTGCACATAATAGATAGTTGATGATTGCTTCTAATTTTGATTTATTTAAATAGATAATAAATATTGAAAAATTTTGAGCTATAATATTTTATTTGATAAAATTCTATGTAAATTAAATATTTATTATTAATATAAGATAGATATTAAGTATATATAGTAAAAAACCACTGTAGTTAGCAATATAGAGATATATTAGAAAAGTTAATAGTGGTTCTCTACAGTAGTATGTTCAGGCATTGTAATTGACATTGCTTATCTAGATTTTCTAATTCTTATGAAACAAAAATATATTTGTTTTGTAAGAAAAAATTGTTATTCTGTTAATTGAATATATAAAATGTATATGTTGTTTAAATATTTGAGTAATTAAACTGTTCATCCAACTATTCAGTCAACATTGTAGTGATAACACTTAAACTCTTCCATGTATGATGTCAGCCTAATTTAAAAGAGCCAGGATCTACACCTTTTTCTCTGGATCTGTCCTCAGGTTGCTGGATGTGCTCCTTTGAGGTAAAGACTTAATCACTGACCACCCAGTACATGAATTTAAATACACCAACTCCCTAACTGGTTAGTAATACTGAGGTTTGTGTGTGTGCCATTATCTTTGGGACTATTTTCCATATTCCACTCTGCAGCCACCCATTATCGCTGCCTTTCCTTCCCTGCATTGTGGTTGCTCAGCTCCCTGGCACCCCCCATCAAGTGCTTGAATTGAATCCTTCGTTTAGAACCTGTTTCTGAAAGAACCCAAACTCATAAAATACACTTAAAATTATTATTAATAAAATAATTTGTTTACCATTAAGTTACTACTGGGTTATGGTATATAGCAAACAAAACAATACTGCCATGAATTTGGCTTGGTAACATATAACATTACATATTTGTTTCATCTAAATAACATTTCAATTGAATAAGCAATTAAAATAATTTAATTGTACTTTCACAAACTCTGTATCTACTGTTTTTTCTCAGAACTAAAGAAAAAGTCTATGCATCAGATCTATTAGACTGCAGATTATAGACTAGAATTCAGACAGACAATTTTTGAGTAAATGAATGTTAATAGAAAAAGGGAGGAAAAGCTGGCAGTTAATGAGCAGACACTGTCAGAGACGCTCATTCTATTTCGTATTTACAGCAGCCCTATCATAAAATACACATTGAGACTGAGGCTTAGCAATGGATAAAGGGTTGGACTTTAGGCTGCCTGTCTTGAAATGTATTCTGTGTTGTGTGGTTCTACATAAACTGAAACTGAGACAATATGGTGTGGAGAATATTTTACTGTATGTTTATAAACCTCAGGCTCTAGTTATCTAAAGATATATTTATCTCTTTATAGGTAAAGATAAATATGAAAACCTGCAGAAAAATTACAAATATATAAAAATCTGTAGACCTATAACATTAAACATTTCAAGTTTATGTGAGGTTATTACACATGCATCACTACTTATAATTTCCTCACACAATAATGTCTAAAATTTTCTTTCTTCCAAAAGTCACCTTTAGACATCTGATATTTTAATTACTTCTTTTAATATACTATAAATTGTAAATGTGAATTTACTACATGTTTCATGGTTGTGATATTTAGAAATAAAGTTATTATCTAGGTAATATTTTAGGTGGCTTTATAGCAAAGTAGAGTTTATTTCAGTGATAAAATAGAAAGAACAGGTGCTAGCAAAATATTTAATACCTTCATAGACATAAAAGCCCTATTTCATGATTAAAACTTTAGTTTTTATCAAACAACAAAATGTAATATAATTTGTAAAATTATATTTCAAGGTTTAAGGAGACATGACATTTACTAGAAAAATAGAAGTAAAAGTTATCAATTCCTAAATGGGAATAAAAATTACAAAGTTTTCCTTATTCTACCAACTTAAGGAGAATCACATCAGTATATTGACTGACTTGAAATGGTAGTATACATTAAAAATCTAGTCCAAAAATGACATCAACATGAGTATCACATTGAATTTTATAACTCAAAATGTTACTCTGATATTTAACATGAGATCAGAAAAAAACATGTATCATACATACTGTGCAATTTGAGCTAAGCTAAATTCTATGTTTTCCTCTCATGGCTATTATTGTCTACTTTAATAGATGATTTTTAAGAGTCATTTAATAAGGCACCTAATATGAATTCAAATTATGAATTTTTAAACTGTTCACTTACCCCAGATACTTCAGGGAAAACCATTCTTATTATACTAAGAAATAGCCTTATGGATCCCACTGCCATTTTTACTACATGTGTTATTTTGTGGGAATCAGTTTGTTACATTACATAGCATCTTCATGTTGAGAACTTTTGAATGAAATAATGCACTGGCATCAATCTATATACGTTTCTATATATGTTTATAGCCTGTCTTCACTTTCAGAGGTGTCTAAATCTTGAACGTTCTATTTATCATTCTATTCTATAACATAGAGTGTTGCTTGACACATAGAGATTTTTAGTAAGTATGTAGTAATTAACTATTCAATTAATAAGAAATGTTGATATCTAATAAATTGGTAATATAGACAGCTGAACCCTAGATAAAAATATTTATTTTTCAGAACTTCTTTTATCAAAGCATTATAATTTTTGGAGAAAATAAATTTAAATTTAACTATGTGATATTCCTTCTTTATAGAGACCTCTTTTTCTTTTTTTTAAGACAGCAAATGTACCTGATGATCTCTAGAACTTATAAGATAGCTGGATATATATATCAAGAGTCAAGGAAATTTGATTTTTCTCATAGCTCTAAACCCTAACAAAACCTCATTTTTCATCTCAGATTTTGATTTTTTTCACCGGGAAAGAAGCTATATGATTTTGTGAGTTATTTCTCAAATGTATCCTTTAAAAAATTAATCTTTATTGCATTTTTTTCTATTACTATTAGGCCCCCTTATACCACCCTCTCTCCATTATGTTAATTGCTACTCATATATCAAGAAAAACTTATAAATGACAACTGCTTTAAATTTCAAAGGAGATTTTGAAAGAAATTAAATATTTTCAAGTTTGTTTGTTGTTTCGTTTTGTCCTAGTCACCAGGAGTTATTTTTTTGTTTACCTGAAATAAGAAAATAGCCTGTAGGCCAAACGGTTCCACAGAGAAAAAAATCAATTATTTTTGAAGATGAAAACTACCGCTAAACATGCTAACTAATTTAAAAGATCTAACAACTGAAAAAATGAGCTTAACTGAAAACATAACGTGAACATTGGCAGTATCAGGAAATAGCACTGAGTTGCAAGTTTTCTTTTTTCACAGAAGAGAAAACATGATAGTTTAATAGATTTAAAATAAAGATTTTTTGTTATTTTAACAGTACAGGGAAAATTATGAGAAATCTGAAGGTACAACAGATCCTCCACCATCGACTGTGCAGGGAATGATCAAGAATTGGTGTCCACAAACAGATGTATGGCGACTCAGCCTCAGGTTCTCTTTTAATAATGCCTCAGTTTGACTTGATTTCTGCCAGGCAATGATATAAAAATATGGCAGTATTGATTTGAATATACTGAAATGATTTAGGTAAATGAGCTTCCCCCTTTTTTACCTATCAATGGTCAGAAATATAAAGGTTATGAAGCTTGCAATGAATGGCTATGTTGTTTGTTCCAAATAATCAATGCTTGATACTTGAAGGAACTTAGATATCTACACAATATCTACATTCCCTAACAAATTCACACCACTGTATCCCAAAATCTTACATATTTTGGTGTATAGATAAGATAAATAAGGCTGGAAAAGATGGCATAAGAGAGAAGGAGGAAAGAAAGAAAAGAGAGAATATGGATATTAGAAATAAAAATCCAAAGGATATTGAAATATTTTCTTCATCTCATAAGTAAAGACCAGTATTAAAATTATTAAATTAATATTTAGTACTTTCTTGATTTTCAAATCAGTTAATCAATTTTACTCCTCTTAATAATGTATTCATACATTAATTTATCATTTGATTACCTCTTCCCTTTTTCCTCAATAATGACCTTTTAAATTCTTGATTTTTGCATTTCGTCATTTGGTAAGAAGAGAAATAAATTTGGTAAGATGTAGAATTGGAGATATGAAAAAAATAAAAATAGTGTAGCAAAAAGAACAGTCAGAAACTAACAATCTACAATCTAAAAGGAGAGAGATTTACTTAACATAGTATTCTCAAAGCTTTCACTAGAGAGTTTTAAAGAGGAATGGGGCTATTTGGGGTAAAAAATGTATTAAAATAATTTAATTTTACCTGAATTACTAGGACCTATCCTCAAGAAGTTATGGTCCTGAATGTTCTGAGAACTTAGAACAAATTAAAACTTGACTAAAAAAACACCTTAGATTTAATTAATGATAAGCTAATTTCTACTCCATGGAAAACAGGCGATAACACAAAAACTGACTCTGAGAAGTTGTACTCAGATCTTTAAAACCCCAATAATATTTAATTCACCCAGTGTTGAGATTGTTCCTATTAGTGATATGACTATAGGCATAGCACAATAGTCAATATGACTAGTTTTTCTTCTAAACACTTATAAGAGCCCTAAAGTCCATCATTGTTATTTGATTCTATTTAAATTTTTTCCATCAAGTTTGTTCTTATCTTAAAATATGAAAAATGTAAGCAATTTTTTTAACAATTATTAAAAGCAAAGTAAAGAAGAAAGGATTAGCAAGAAACACATTTGTAAACTAAAGCTTATTCAAAGCCATTGAAATAATTCAGTGGAAAAGATGAGTGATAAATTTAAAAATATTCTACCTTGACTGAGCTTACTTTAATTCAACTTTAAACAGATTTTTGAACATTAACATTCTTAAATCTTTAGCAACTCATGTCATTAAGCCACAGAAAATAAATCGGAAGAAATCCTATTGATTCTGTAAATTTAGATTTATTTCTAAAAATCAGATAAGTTTAGTAGGGTTTTTTTTTTTTTTAGTATCTATTTGGCTAGCACCATAAAAAGGCATAGTTAAAGAATATCTAAAGAATACCATTTAATTTATATGAGTTATGACACAATCAATGAAAGACCACCTGATAAAATAAGGTATCTGAAAGTTTTTTAATGATTAAATAGAGTTTAGGCTAAAGATTTGTACAGATAAATGAACACCAGTGAAATAAAAACAAGCAAAGGCTATTTATGCAGAGCCCACTAGCAAGGGAATTACCTACTACACCTGAGGCTGGCAGAGCTTTGAAAATAAGGCAGAGGAATGTGAAAACTTTATAGTGGAAATAATGGAAGTCTCTAGCTGTTTCTTGATTGGAGGGTGCTGACATGGGCAAGATGAAGTCAGCCAAATAAGAAGTAGAGAGACAATCCATGGTAACATATAGGAGGACTCAATATTGTCAAGACTTCAGTTCTTCTGCAATCAAACTATAGGTTCGGTGCAGTCTCAGTCAAAATTTATCTCATGGATTTCAACAAACTATTTCTAAAGTTTATAGAGAGAACCCAAAGACCCAGAAGTGTCAACACAATATTGAAGGAGAACAAAGTGGGAGGACTGATGTTACCTAATTTCAAAACAGTATAGTATTGGCAAAAGATGAGACAAATAGATCAATGGGAGAGAATAGAGATCCTAGAAAAGAACCCACATAGAAATAAACAACTGATATTTGACAACTGAGCAAAAGCAATACAATGAAAAAAATATTGTTTTCAACAAATGGTGCTGGAATTTCTTGGCATTTACACGTGCAAAAAAAATATAGATTGGACCTTACACACTTAACAAAGATGAACTGAAAATGGATTTGAGGCCTAAATGTAGGATGTAAAACTATGAAGCTTTCCTACCCTTGGTATTGCAAAGCTTGCTTTATTTATTTATTTACTTACTTATTTATTTTAATGTTTTATTGTTTATGCTATTACAGTTGCCCCATTTCCCCCCTTCATCCTCCTCCACCCAGCCCAACCCCCCACTTCCATAGTCAATCCCTACACTGTTGTCCACGTCCATGGGTCCTTCATGTATGTTCTTTGACTAATTCCTTCACCTTCTTTCAATCAGTCCCACCTCCCCTTTCTCTTTTACTGCTGTCAGTTTATTCTATGATTTCATGCCTCTGGTTCTATTTTGCTCATTAGTTTATTTTGTTTATTAGATTCCTCTTATAAATGAGATCATATGATATTTATCATTCACCAACTGACTTATTTCACTTAGCATAGTAGTCTCCCATTCCATCATGCTGTCACAAAAGGCAGGAACTCCTTTTTTTCTGCTTAGTAGCATTTCATTGTGTAAATGTACCACAGGGTTTTTGTTTGTTTGTTTGTTTTTGTTTTTTGTTTTTTTTAATCCATTCATTCAGTGATGGGAACTTAAGCTGTCCCCTAATCTTGGCTATTCTATTGACATAGAGGTGAATAAATGATTTTAAGATAAAACACCAAAGATATGATTTATGGAAGAAATAATAGATAAGCTGGACTTCATTAAAATTGAAAACATCTCCTCTACAAAAAACAATATTGTAGAATGAGAAGACAAGCCAAGCTTGGAGAAAATATTTTTTACAATTTATCTTTAAGTATTTTATTTAATTTTCTTAGAGATAAGGGAAGGAAAGGAGAAAGAGAGGGAGAAAGCATGGATGTGTGAGAGATACATTGATCAGTCACCTCTCACAAGCCCCTAACCAGGGACCCACCCTGCAACCTAGGCATGTGCCCTGACTGTGAATAGAACAGATAGCCCTCCTGGTTCACAGGCTGGCCTTCAATCTACCTGGAGGTTTACCATCCAGAACTGGGAGAAAATATTTTTAAAGATTCATCTCATAAAAGACTGTTATATGAAATATACAAAAGACTTGTAAAATGCAGCAGTAAGAAAACAAACAGACCCACTGAAAATGGACCAAAGACCTGAGCAGATGCTTGATCATAAAAGATATAAAGATGATAAATAAGCATATGAAAACATGCTCCACATCCTATGTCATCAGAAAAATCAAATGAAAACAATGACATACTACTATATACCAATTTGAGTGGTCAAAATCAGGAATACTGACAATAACAAATGATGTTGAGCATGTGGAACCACAGGAACTATATATTGCTAGTGTGAATGAAAATGGCACAGCCACTTTGGAAGACAGTTTGACAGTTTCTGACAAAAACTAAATATAATCTTACCACCTGATTCAGCAGTTGTGCTCCTTGGTATTTACACAAAGGTACTGAAAATTTATACCCATACAAAAACCTGCACTCAGAAGTTTATAGCATTTTCATTCATATTTTCCAAAACCAGGAAGCAACCAAGATATTCCCTGTACTGTAGGTTAATAGATAAAGTATAGTGTATCTAAACAATTCAATACTACTCAGTGCTGAAGAAAGGGGAATAAAAGCTATCAAACAATGAAAGGACATGGAGGAAACTTAAATGCATATTGCTAAGAGACAGAAACCAATTTTAAAAAAGCTAAATACTGTATGATTCCAGGTATATTTCATTATGGAAAAGGCAAAACTATGGAGACAGTAAAAAAAATCTGCCATTTGTGATTACATGGATAGATCTTGAGAATATCATGCTAAGCAAAATAAGTCAGAAAGAAAAAGTTAAGAACCATATGATT
The DNA here is from genome assembly GCF_021234165.1 of Pteronotus mesoamericanus. Taxonomy (NCBI): domain Eukaryota; kingdom Metazoa; phylum Chordata; class Mammalia; order Chiroptera; family Mormoopidae; genus Pteronotus; species Pteronotus mesoamericanus. The sequence continues at coordinate 29,134,429 of NW_026555085.1, read as the reverse complement.
TCACTCATATGGTTTATAAAACTTAAAGCAACAAATCACCAATTAAGAAAAAAACAAACAAAAAATCATAGACACAGATTCCCAGAGGGAATCCCAGAGGGAAGGGAGGTAGAAGATAATAAAGGAAAAAGGGGTCAAATATATGGTGACAAAGTATGATTTGACTTTAGGTAGTGAACATACAATGCAATATATAGATGATATACCATAGAATTGTGCACTTGAAACCTATGCAGTCTTATCATCCAATGTCATTACAATAAATTTAATTAGAACTTTTTTTTCCTAAAAAAAAATCATTGGTTGCCCAGGGTGGTCAGGGGGAATGAATGAGAGATTTATAGGGCAGTAAAACTACTCTGTATGATACTATATTGATGGGTATATGTCATGATATAGTTGACTAAATCCATAGAATGTACAACACCAAGAGTGAACCATAAGATAAACTATGTACTTTGAGTAATTATGATGTGTCCATATGGGCTTATCTCCAGGGAAAAAAATAGTGATCACTTGAGTGATAATGATTATGGAGGAGACTATGCAATTGTGAGGGTAGAGTGTATGTGGGAAATTTGTAACCTCCTCTCAATTTTATTGTAAACCCTGAGGATTAGAATAGTATTTATTTATAAGGGGAAAATCTCTAAGACTAAATAAAATTAATGTTTCATAAAATATGAAATATCTATGTTTATAATAATAGTATATTAAACTCTTATTTGAATGAAGGGTTTTTATAAGTATGCTAATCTAACACATCATTTACAAATGATGAGGAGAATTATGCGTGAACTAGAATATTTTGCTTTAGGTCAATAGAAGATTCATGACCTCAACTCAGGTCTATGAATATGCCTATTTTTTTGTACCAAAATGAGCAATTTTAATAAAAACTTGTCTGGTTTTTCCAAATTTCTGTGAATTAAATGAAAAAAGGAACAAGAGATGAAATCACAATATGTAACTGCTCTTAGCACCCCAGTTTATTCACCTAAATACCATAGAAATTTACTTTAAAAAGTAAAGTTTTCATACAATAGAGGTTTGCTAAGTTTTTTATTTTGACACATTGTTTTAGTAAGAGCTAAATATTTTAATATCTTAGATATGTATTTTATGGTACTAAAATAATTCAAGATTAACAAAATTGGATTTCATACAGAAGAATTATACTTATTTCTAACAAATAGAAAAATAGCCTCAAAATTTAAACATTCTTTCAAAGTAATAACCACAATCTAAAGTCAGAAATGTTTCTCCATTGGTATGAAATTTTACTGACATAAACTAGTGATTTAAATAAAATGAAAGTCATCAAACATCCCCAAAGATTTGTAGTAATGAAATTTCAGATATGACAGAAAAACAGCTGTGGAAGACTTAATCAAACACTGAAGTAAAAGTTTAAGCTAAATTTATTTAATACCAATTACTGACTTGAATAAATTACCAATGTTTTGAAGCTACAATAACTTCATAAATTTATAGAAGTAGCCAACAGTTACTCCAAATCATGTTTAAATAAGCAAAGATAGAGTGTTAAAAGCACAATGATATGAATACTTCATGGAAAATTTTAATTTACTTTGGAAAATAAATAATAAACATTTTATTTTTAAACTAACTTGATTTGCTAAATTTATTTTCTATGTTTTTGTTTTAATCAAATGCACCACGATATCAAGTTCTTGACCAAACTTTTTTCTGGTGAGAAATGCAAGTAGGACATAACATTTTAATTGCTTCAGAAATGAAAGAATACCTTCATTACTAATGGTCAATTAAAACCAATATCTTAAGGAAAACACTTAGGTAAGCAAAACATGTTTTTTTTTTTTCATCTTAAAGTATAAAATGCAGAATATTTTATGATTCTCTTACTTGGCTTCAGTGCTATAGATATTAGACTGTAATTTAATATTCACAAATATATATACTATTTATAACCTACCATATTTTTAAAAAAGAGTTCTAATGATTTCCTTGATATGCTAAGTAACCAAGGAATAATCAGAAAAGTATAACATGTATATAATAATTAATCATTTTTTGTATCTTTTTTCCCAGAGATGACTAAAATACATGACATCACTGGCCAAATATAAGATAATGCAGTAACCTAAAAAAAAATTTGTTGCATAGAAAGAAATAAAGCTATATACCCATAATTATAATGTCTTTTTTTTTTAATTGTATGCCTCTTTCAGTATGGGATCTTTAAGTTCAGGAATCATTCCCTTCCTACCATAATCATAAATTTCAGGATTTCCTCCTGATAACTTCCATGTGCTCTCTGGGTTTAACTTTCCAAAACATAAGAAAAAATTCAGGAGAATGTCTTTTTCTATATTCATAATTTTAACATTCAATATTATAAGCATACTGTGTGGTATGTACAATTATATCACTTGTGTTTATACTGTCTTGTCATAAAACCCACCCTCTGCTTTCTGTTCCAGTTCCATGGAATTATTTCTTTAATTCTCATGTTCTAACATCATTATTATTTTATTTTGTTTAATGAGGAAATCTTTCATTTAAAATGTGCAAGCTGTTCTCTCCAGAGAATGGTATAATTTGGCAGATGATCAAAGCAATATCCTAAGAGAAAAGGGATGAAGATCAACAAATGCTTCCCTTTTGTGTTTAACATGAATCATGTGGTTCATTGCAGTAATGGCTTCAATAATTCCCCACCCTGGATTCTTTTCAATGTGACTTTGCTGCTGTGACATGCCAAAAGTAGCTATAGACAAATACATGACTCAAAAAGAATTAATCTAGAAATATCAGAAAATATGCTCAAGGGAGTTATACCAGCAAAAGCACCACCATTCCAGAGTAAATTGAAGTGTTTAAATACCATAAAGGTCTCTGAGTCCTAAACATTTTACAGGAAAGAAGTAGAGAGTATTCAGTGGCTTACATAGGTCATTTTAGTATGCAATAGTATGGAAAGAACGAAGCCTAGAACCAAGAGCCCAGAAATCAGAACAAAAACTCCAATGAGAAGCATAGAAAAACCCATATCCTGAGAGCAGTAAGAGAACAATGCACTGGCAAGCTTCTGCAATACAGAAGCAGAGAAGGCAGAACTGAGACTCCACTTTCAGACGGCAGAACCAGGCCATGATTAAGATTATTTACTGTCCCTGCAGTTTAGTAACTGAATATATCTAAAAGGTTTTCAGAATTGCTAAGCAACAATAATGGCTCTATGCCTTCCATTCTCCTGTTTTGGAATGGGTTCATCTATAATAGTTATGCTTTTTTTGCTCTCCATTACATGTTGAACATGTAGGGAAAGATTAACTGTATTTTAATTTCAAAGGTCTATGAATTAAAAAGATGAATTATAAGAGTATTTTTTAAAAATAATATTACACCAAGATCCTGGACTTTGGTATAATGCCAACCTTACAGAAGACTTTTAGGGTTCTCAGAGTGGGTGAGTATATTTTGTATGTGGAAATAATGTGATTGTAGCAGAGTGAAATGCTTGGTCTCCCCGACTCCATCTTGTAAGCATGCTTTGTTTCCATGGCCTTCAAACTAATAGCTTCTGCTTAATCCTGTACATATTCTTGCTAATCATTAGAGAAATTCTGCTTTTGGCTTGAGTTATATGTATTATTTATCAAGGATATGCAGGAACCTCCTGACAAACTCACATCAACAAGCACAATATTCCTCAGACCCCTATTGGTGCCAAGATATCTATGTTGATCAATCACCTCTTATCCCTCCCATTTCCCCTTCCCTTGACAAGAAATAGACCTAAACTCTTTAATTTCTTGAGATGAATTTGAGGATAAGGTCTTTCATATTCTCAGTTGGTACCTTCTTGATCAATAAACCTTTTCTTTCTCTAAACTCTGATGTTTTAAGTTTGACCTTTCAAAACATCAGGCACAAGGACTTTGACCAATATCATAATTAATAGCGGCAAAATGAAGACTATCATAGAGTGTAAAAATGACTGCATTTTTTCTTTCCATATAATATGTTATTTTCAACATGACTTTGCAGCTCCTGGCATCAAAACATGATGGTCTGGGCTGAGCTTCTACTATACTATGATCAATAGAATTAGGTGAAAGTGACAAAAAAACAGTTCCAAATCAAAGCCTCAAAAACCTTGACTACTTCCATTTTGTCTGTTGGAAACCTGCCTGGATGACATGCATAAAAGCACAAGCTAATCTCCTTGCTGATGAGAGATACATAGCTCAGTAATATTCATCATATATTCATCATCCCTTACATTAGCCACAATGTCTCAAGAAGCAGAAAACTGATATGTTGCTGACTAGACATAGAGGAGCACAGCTGAGACAAGAATAATCTGAGTCCTGCCTAAATATCAGACCCACAGATTTGTAAGCTAACAAAACGGATGTGTTAAGTCACTAACACTTGAGATGATTTTATTTGCAGCACTATTAACTAATACTGACTATGATGAATGTATGGGAATAGACACAAAATGAATGTGCTCTGAGAAAAGGACACAGGTGTGAATGGAGAAGCCCCCTACACATCTGCATGGCTCCCCAGTTATCAACATCTTCCACATGAGTGGTACATTTGTTGCAATTGATAAACTTACACTGAAACACCATAACCACCCGAAGTTCATAGTTTATATTATGGTTCATTGTGTTTTACATTCTACGAATTTGATCTATGTGTAGTTACAAATAGATACTCATCATTAATTCTGATACATGGCAAGCAAGCAGCAATTAACGAAGCATTTTCTCTTGCGGGTGGTGTCATGACTCATACAAGTGCTAGCAAGTGTAGCAAGTGACAACCAAGTGCGAAAGGGTGAAACATTTTTTCTTGTCCAAATGCGACAAGTACCAGGTTTCACTAGTTCTGAAGCTGACCAGTACCGAGATGCTGTTGTGGGGAGCCCTGAGCAGAGCACTCCTGGATCTGGAAGTCACTGTCCGGAGCCAGCTGAGGCAGGAACATGGGCTCTGATCCCGCAGAGCCTGGCCCAGGGTTGTCACAGATGAGGGGAATACACATGAGTTGTCGCAAACACTTCTCTGTTTGCTAGAAGAGGGGACATGGCTCTTCCCTCTAGTATAGAGAAGGCCCTGAGCCCCCGAGTCCAAAGGCTTCTATTGAGAACCATATGCACAGGGGTATGGATGCAAAGCTCCTCAATCGATATCAAAAGGCTATGTTTACAGTAATCAAAAGGCTATGTTTACAAACAGAGATCCTAGATAACAATTGAAGGAACACAAGAGATCTGCCTCAGGTCAGGGTCTATGCATAATGTAAATCTTCTCCTCCCTAGTATGAGGTGGTTATCATAGCTTTTGAGGGAAGAACAAAGCAGGCTTCAAGGAACTTACGTCTAGGCCTGATTTCCTCCTGGGAATAGCCTGATCCAGTTTAGGCCTGTACCTGCCTTTCGTATTATTTCAAGCTTGAGCCAGGCGGGTGGGGCAAAGCCACCAAGAGATAAGGAGACTTCTTTCAGATAAAATGACGACCCTGGTCATGTCCAAGCCAAGCCAAGGGGTACAGGCCTTTTTGCCTTTTCTCCGTGCCCCCCAACTCCTTGTCTGCTGCCCATACTGGCCGTGTCTGTCTTAGGTCATCCCTCCTCATGAGAGATTTTTACCCTTCTTTGACTAACCAACCATCGTAAGGCCAAGCAGGGTGATGTAAGGAAGGGAGGGGCTGTACCTCTGCCAGGAGGACAGGTTTCACCTCTGTGGCCTGTTTTCCCAAGGCCTCCTTGATTAGCTCCAGCCTTGGGGACCTCCTGCCTGTTGGCAAAGTTACAGTACCTGAAACCAGACGTGGCAGTTCCCAACAAGATACCACTGTATATCCATTATTATAGTATCATATGGAGTATTTCAACTGCTATAATATTTTACTGTACTCCACCTATTCATCATTCTTCTGCACCAACCCACAGGCAACTGCTGATATTTTTACTGTCTCCATAGTTTTCTTTCTTCCAGAAGCCATATACTATAGTTTAAATCATACAGTATGCGACCTTTTTAGATTGGCTACTTTTATTTTGTAATAGGCAATTTAAGTTTTATCCATGTCTTTTCATGGTATATAGATTATTATTTTTAAATGCTCCATAAAGAAAAAATTTGAGTTAAAATCTTTATTAAAATATAACTGACATACAATATTATATTAGTTTTAAAGTGTAATAGGGATTTGACATTTCTAAATAAGAGATACAAGCTTTAGTTATAAAATAATAGATAGCTAATTTATTTTTAAAGTTGAATAATATTCCATTGTCTGGACGTACCACAGTTTATGTGTCTATCTATCTACTGGAGGGCATCTTGATTGCTTCCCAGTTTTGGCAACTATGAATTGCTGTGAGTTCCAGTAAGTAGGTTTTTGTGTGGACATATGTTTTCAAATACTTTGAGTAAATACCAAGGAGCACAACTCCTGGACTATACTATAAGAGTATGTTTGTTTTCTAAGAACCACCAAACTATCTTTAAAAATAGTTGTACTATTTTTTATTCCAACTAACGATGGATGAGATTTCCTATTCCTGCATATCATCAACAGTTTTGATGGTGTAAATGTTCTGGGATATTGGCCATTCAAATAGTTGTGTAGTGGTATCCTACTGTTATTTTAATTTACATTGTTCTGAGGACATATGGTGTGGATGCAGAGCATCTTTTTATTTAATTATTTGCTATCTGCTATCTTTTTTGGTAAAAATTCTGGTAAGATCTTTAGCCTATTTATTAATTATGTTGTTTGTTTTCTTACTGTTTCTTATTTAATAATTTTTTGCATTTTTATATAACAGTCGTTTATGAAATGTTTCTTTTACAAATATTTTCTCCTAAGATGAGGCTTATCTTCTCACTCTCTTGATGTTGACTTTTATACAGCAAAAAGTTTTCTGTTTGTTTGTTTTTAATGAAGTCTAGTGTATTATTTCTTTCTTCAATTAATGTGTTTGGTGTTTTAACTAAAAAGTTATCACTACAACCAAGGTCATCTAGGTTATATCTTATGAAGCACTACACTCACAAGCATAATTAAAAATTGGCTTAAGCTGCTAAATTCAAAAGTAGTTTATTACATAACAATAGATATTGGAATCAAACTGGAGCCATGCTTTCAACATCAGATATCTGGTAGTCTGGCTCCACAAATTATGCTCATATCCTATGGAATATGAGACTACAAAAAGGTCTGAAAAAATAAAATGTTTATATTAGGAGGTTATTCAACATTTTGATTACCAGATATGTTGATGTCACCTGAAAGAGAAATGTATTTATATGTTCAGTTTCCTTGCACAATTGCCTTATATATGCAGTAAACTCATATTCTAAGATGAACTGTGGATTTTAGGTGAAAAAATATCAATTCTGATCGAGTAGTTTTACTATTTGTCCCCAGTCCCTTTTAGAAGGCATTGCTGAAAATAGCACATTCAAGGTGAGGATCTTTTATAAACAATTTGACCTAACCACACTAAATTTTACCATTAAGTAAAGTCCTGCAATCATATATCTTCCCGCTTAGTGGCAAAATCGCAACTATTCAGAACTGAAGTGGAATTTTATTTACTAAATTGCACTCAGTAGTAACACTAGCCTATAATGAAGAGCACTTCAATGAATAGCCTTGTTGCATCAGAAGGTCTATGTGACATACTGTTTGATTACTGTAGTTTTAGACCAGCTGTTGAAGTCAGGCAGTACAAGTCTTCCAACTTTTTTCTCTTTTTTCAAAGTTACTTGTTTTAGTTATTATAGATTTACATATAAATAAAAAAAAAACAAATAGTCAATTCTACAAAACAGATTTTGGTATTTTGATTATCATGTGGATTCTACATAGCAAATTGAGGAAAATTGACATGCTAAAAATATTGACCCTTTCAATGTATAAAAATAGCATTTTATGTATTTTAAATTGCTCTCAGCAATCTTTTATGGTTTGCATCTTAGGGGTCTAGCATGCTTTCTGATAAATGTAGTCTATTGTAAATAAAATTTTTAATTGTATCTTCCAAATGTCTGCTATTACTGTATAGAAATTTGATTAATTTTTGCATGTGACCTTGAATTTGTAAAATTGCTTGATTTAGTCATTTAAAGATTAATTTTGTAGATTTTTAAAAGTGTTTCTACATACATAATCAGAGCACCTAAAAATTAGTTTTACCTCTTTATTTTCCAATCTGTATCCCTTTGCTTTTTTTTTTTTTTAATTTATTGCAATGTTGAGGACCTCCAGTAAAATGGTAAATAAAAATAATGAGATCAGAAATTCTTACTTTATTGCTAGTCTTTGAGAGAAAGTTCAAAATTTCATCATGATTAAGAATGATATTAATTGTAGGAAGTTTTAGATGTCTTTTGAGATTTTAAAAATTCCTTTCTACATCTTGATTGCTGACATTTTTTGTCATGAATGTGTTTGTTTAAAATTTGTTGCTGTTGTAGCTGTGGGGTGCGTGTGTGTGTGTGTGTGTGTGTGTGTGTGTGTGTGTGTTTACCTCTGCTGATGTGATGTATGATTTTTCTTTTTTAACCTGTTAAGATGATGAATTGCATTGATTTTTTTCTGATTCTTATCATTTTAGATTACATTTTCAGTCTGTGAACATCATATAAATGGAATTTTATAGCATACATTCTTTTCTTTCTGCCTTAATTCCCTCAAAATATTGTGACAGATTTATTTTTGTTGTGAATATCAGTTTGATTTATTTTGTTGCTAATTAGTATTCTATTAAATGAATAGATCACATTTCCTTTATATTTTATAGATGTACATATAGGCTTATTCTACTTTTAGAATAATAAAGTTGTCATGATCTTTCTTTTATGCCTCTTTTTGTAAGCATATCTTTTCATTTCTCTTGGACAACTAACTATATAAAAGAATTTCTAGATCATAGATATATGTTTAAATTGATCTGAAACTGCCAAAGATATTTTAAAGTTGACTGAACAATTTTTATTTCTATCAGCAATAGTTCTAGTTGTTCCACATTCTTATTAATCTTTGTTGTTATTTTTTTTTAATTTTAGCCATTTCTATGTGTATTAATGTATTTTCAATTTAGGTTGCTCTCCGAGGAACTAATGATATTGATGATCTTTCCATATGCTTATTAGTCATTTGGATATCTTCTTTTTGAATTAGCTGGTTCACTCATTTCCCCACTTTTTATTGAGCTGCTTGTCTATTTGTTATAGGTTTATGAAAGTTTTTTCATGTATTTTGGATGTGGGCATTGTTAGAGATATAAATGTTGCAAATAGTTTCCACAGTTGATAGCTAGCTCTTTCACTTTACTTTTTTGGGTGGAGGTATAAAATATACTTCTTTGAATTTGGGTGTAGTATAAAATATAAATCTACATTTTAATTATACTAATTGTTGATAATGGCCACACCAGCACATTTTTTCCTATGTCCCAGGGCTGCCAGGAAAGGTTCTTCTAATTTAATTATAAGTATTTTCACTTTGGTGTACAGTTCCTTAGCTTATACTATCTTTAATCTTTATGCAAGTTTGGCTGAAGTGAAAAAAGAAGAGTATGGAATTCACCAGATTAGCAGAACTGTGGAGACTAGAAGTTTGCTCCCTCAGTACAGTAAATAGGAGTTGTAAAGTCAGTAAATTTTATGCCAAATGTTATTTTATATTTTACACTCTCTTAGTTTTTAATTAATTCATTATTTTATTCTTACCTTACGACAAGCTTATTGATGTTTAGAAAGAGGGGAAGTAAGAGAGCAACAGATGGAGAGAAAGATCTATGTGAGAAAAAAAACAATGATAGGTTGCCTCTCTACAGCAACCTGCAACCCAGGCATGTACTCCCGCCAATAATCAAATCCATGACTCTTCTGTCTATGGGACGATGCTCCAACCAAGTGAAGAGCACTGACCAGGGCAGTTCTGACTTTATTAAAATAGTGAATACTTGCAAGTTCAAAACACCCACTGTACATCTTCTTTTTTTAAAAAAATTGTATTTATTTTTTCATTACCATTTATCCTCCTTGTATTCCCCTCCCCTGCCCAACAATCACAACACTGTTGTTCATGTCCATGCGTCCTTTTTCCTTTTGGCTTGATCCCTCCACCCCCTAATTTCCCCCACCCATAGCTGTCAACTTGCATTCCATCTTTCAGTTTATCTCTATTTTGCTTGTTATTTCACTTTGTTCATTAGATTCCACATATAAGGGAAATTATATTGTATTTGACTTTCTCTGACTGGCTTATTTTTCTTAGCATGATGATCTCAAAGTCCATCTATACTGTCTCAAAGGGTAAACTTCTCTTCTTTTTTATGGAAGAGTAGTAGTCCATTGTATAAATGTCTCATGGTTGTTTTATCCACACATCTACTGATGGACACTTGGGCTGCTTCCATATCTTAGTGATTGTAAATAATGTGTGGTGAACATAGGGGTGCTTATATCCTTTAGTGTTTTGGGTTCCTTCAGATACATTCCCAGAAGTGAGATCTCTGGGTCATAAGCAATTCCATTTTTAATTTTTTGAAGTAACTCCATACTGCTTTACACAGTGTTTGCACTAATCTGCATTCCCAGCAACAGTGCAAAATGATTTCAACAGCACTTGGTTTTTGATTTATTGATGATGGCCATGCTGGCCAGTGTGAGGTGGTCTCTCACTGTGGTTTCAGGTGGCATTTCTCTGATGATTATGGACGTTGAGCATATTTTCATGTTTATTGGCCATCTTTATGTTCTCTTTGGGGAAATGTCTATTCAGTTCCTCTGCCCGTATTTTAAATTGGATCATTTGTTTTTTTTGTTTTTGAGTTTCATTATGTTTTTTGTAAATTTTGAATATTAACTCCTTATCAGATGTATCAGTGAATATGTTCTCCCATTCTATGGGTTGGCTTTTATTTTGTTGATGGTTTCCTTTACTGTGCAAAAACTTTTTAGTTTTATGTAGTACTATTTATTTTTGTTTGCTAGTTTGTTTCTCTTGCTGGAGAGATATATCTCTTAGAATCATGCAATGTCTGAGACTTTACTGCCTATGTTTTCTTCTAGAAATTTTATGGTTTTGGGTCTAATATTTAAGTCTTTAATTCATTTTGAAATTATTCTTTTGTGTGGCATAACGTAGTCTAGTTTTATTTTTTTACACCTATCTGTCCAGTTTTCCCAACACTGTTTATTGAATAAATTGTCTTTAGCCCATTGTATGTGTTTGCTTCTTCTGTCAAATATTGATTGGGTATAAAGTTGCCGTTTTATGTCTGGGCTCTTTGCTCTGTTTTATTGATTTATATATCTGTTTTTATGCTAGTACCATGCCGCTTTGATTACTATGGCCTTACACAATAGTTTGACATTAAGTAGCGTGATTCCTTCAACTTTGTTTTTCTTGCGTAGTATCATTGTTGTCATGTTGGATTTCTTGCTTAGGCCTTCTGTGATTCCATATAAATTTTTTAAATATTTGTTCTAGGTCTGTGAAATATGTCATTGCTATCTTGACAAGAATCGCATTGAATCTATAGATTTGAGTAGCATGGACATTTTAATGATATTAATTTTTCCTATCTATGAACAGTGTATATGCTTCCACTTATTTGTATCTTCTTCAATGCCTTTCTTCGATATCTTATCATTTTCTGAGTGCAGGTCTTTAAATCCTTGGTTAGATTTATTCTTAGGTATTTTATTCTTTTTGAAGCAATTGTGAATGGGATCATTTCCTTAATTTCCCTATTAGTTCATTTTTGGCATATAAAATGCAACTGATTTCTGGATATTAATTTTGTATCCTGCTACTTTGTTGAATTCATTTTTCTGTTCTGGAAGTTTCTTGGTGGGGTCTTTAGGATTCTTAATGTACGGTATCATGTCATATGCAAATAAAGGTAGTTTTACTTCTCCAATTTTGATGCCTTTTATTTTTGCTTCTTGTCTCATTGCTGTGGCTAGAAATTCCAGTACTCTGTTGAATATCAGAGGTGGAAGTGGGCATCCCTGTTTATTCCCAACCTCAGTGGGAACATTTATAGTTTTTGCCTGTTGAATATGATGGCAGTGGGTGACATATAAGGCCTTTATTATGTTTAGTTATGTTCCCTCTATTATCATTTCACTGAGAATTTTTATCATAAAATCTTGCTAGATTTTATTAAAGGTATTTCTGCATCTATTGATATGATCATATTGTTTTTTATCATTCATTTTGTTCATGTAGTGAATCATATTTATTGATTTGTGAATGTTGTGCCAGCCTTGCATTCTCAGAATAAATCCCACTTGATCATGATGTATGATCTTTTTGATGTATTGCTTATTCAGTTTGCTAATATTTTGTTGAGTATTTTAGCATCTCTCTTTATCAGGGATATTGGCCTATAGTTATTTTTTTTGTAGCATCTTTATCTGGTTTTGGAATTAGGGTAAGGCTGGCTTCATAAAATGAGCTTGAGAGCCTTCCATTCTCTTGAATTTTTTGAAATAGTTTGAGAAGAGGAGGTATTAGTTCTTCTCAGGATGTTTTGTAAAATTTACTTGTGGAGCCATCTGTTCCAGGACTTTTGTTTGTTGGGAGTTTTTTTTTTTTTTTTTTTATTGCTTAAATTTCACTAGGTGTAATCTGTCTATTCAGATTCTCTGATTCTTTCTGATTTAGTTTAGCAAGATTGTATGTTTCTAGAAATATATCCATTTCATCTAGGTTTTCCAATTTGTCTTTTTCATTTATTTTTTTCAAATCCAACTCTTCAATTGACCCTTTCTTTAAATTATTTTTTTGTGATCTATTTAAAACTATACTTTCTTGAAATCTCAGAATTGTGAAGATTAAATGGTTCATACCAAGAAAGATACATGCCTACATCTAAGGGTAATAGATCACTCACATAGTTTATACAACAAGAAAATGTTATATTTTACTCCATAAAAACACAGTTCTTTTTTTAAAAAAGTCTGCTAAACATACAAATTTTAATTTTAAATTATATATTTTTTATTGAATTTATTGGGATAACATTGGTTAATAAAATTATATGTGTTTCAGGTACACAATTGTATAGTATTTCGACTGTATATTTTATACTCAAACTGAGAAAAGAAATTATTGAAGTTCTCTCCTAGGGTTAATTTGTATTAATATCTATTTCAGGTTCAGTTAAAAATAAACACTGAGGAGCCCTGACTGATGTGGCTCATTGGGTTGGGCATTGTCCCACATAGTGAAAGGTCACTGGTTCAATTCCTGGTTAGGACACATGCCTGGGCTATGTTTCAGTCTCTTGTTGGGGTGCGTTTGAGAGGCAACTGATGAATGTTTCTCTTTTGCATTGATGTTTCTCTCCCTCAGTTCCTCCCTCCCTTATCCTCTCTCTAAAAATTAATAAAAATCTTTAAAATAATTTTAAAAATTACGTAAACACAGAGGATATCTGATGTCAGTCAAGATACAGAAAGATCAGTATACTTTATCTTTGTGCCAGATAACAATCATTGCACAAGTCTCAGACTTACAACGGACTGGCACAAGGACCAGACATATTCAAATGAATATGAGATCGACAGTGAAACAGAGCTGATGTTAGGAATGGCAGCAACAGATAGCAGGAAAGAACAAGTTGCCTGAAATGAGCTGGATTGATTGACTGCTAAAACAAAAACAACAACATCCTTTAGAAGGTTTTACCAAATCTTATATTAAATAACATAATATTTATATGTGAAAAATTCAATTAAAATTAGTCAACATACAGAGAATGAGGAAAATATGACCAATTACTAAGGGTAAAAGTAATTAATAGATATGAACTTGTAAATCATACTAACGAAGGAATTGTCAAGCATAGATATTGCAATTATGATCTATGAGGACAAGTAAAAACACTAATGGAAAGACAGAGGTTGTTAGAGAAATAGAAATGATAAAATATAGCTAAATAAAATATTTAAAATATAAAAGTTCTTTTTCTCAGTTAAAAAATCACTGAATAACAGAATAGAAATGACAGAGGAGTCAGTGAACTTAAACAAGTAAGAGTTAGATAAGTTAAATTAGATAAAAATTAAAATTAGATAAATAAAATCCTTAATTTGAAGAGTGAGAGACAATGATGAACATAAACAGAGCTTCAATTGCTATGATATATCAAAACTTTAATAGTAATATATTTGAGATAGAAATAAAGGAAATAAAGCCCCAAATACATGTGTTACCTTATCAACACACTGCTAATAACCAATGTGTTAATGAGAAAATTACAGGAGAAATTAGAAAATACTTTGAGATGAATGAAAACAAAACACAACATATAAAAATGTAAGGGATACAGCAAAAGCAGTGCTTTGACAGAAATTTATAGCAGGCAGGGTCTATGCTGAAAAAAATCTCAAATCAATAATGGAAACTTCCACACTAATTAGAGGGAAGGAGGGAGGGAGATAGAAAGAGAAGGAGAGAGAGAATTAAATGCAGAGCAAGAAAAAAGCTAATTTTTAAGAGTAATGTGAAATAAATGAAATAGATAATAGTGAAACCGATCAAATTCAAAAGTTGATTTGTTGAAAGGTTAACAAAACTGGCAAATTCTTATCAAGACCGCTTAAGGGAAAAAAAAATAGGAGCAGTGATTCATTACAATATATCCAACATTAAGCATTTGATTGCCAAGGCATTCATTTGAAAGACAGTTATCTGGAATAAACATACTGCCACTGTATGAAAAAGCTACTGATCAAATGATTAGATAAGAAACCAGGTTGCAACACCCATGCAATTCCCTTGTTAAAATGTCTGGTGTAACCTTAATGAGTAACTGCTGAAATAATTTAGCTTTCCCCTTCCTGTGCCTAATTCGTGCTTTTAGGCTTTAAATTAATCAATGAAGAGTAAATCAGGGAAACCTTAGGCTCCCTCACTTGACTCTAATAAAAGTCACGCCCCAGGTCCCTGCTCCCTCTCTCTCTACCCAAGACCTCTCTGTGTGGCCCTTGGGCATGCTGTGTGCCTTCCAGGACCTGTGAGAAATAAAATTTTTCTCAAAGTTTCTGATGTTTGCTGCTGACATGCATCTTGCACTCATAAAAGAACCACAAGGGCTGGTTCACCTACAGCATTCCCTCTGGTGAGGGAAATGTCTATGTGGGCTGAGACCAACATAACACCTACCGTACTAAAATATAAGAAATGAACTAAGGGGAATTAATTCTGAAGTTACAAGTAAAAATAATGAATATAAGCATATATTATAAACAGTTCTATGCTAAAAAATAAAATTTTCTAGATAAAATTGATAGATTTCTAGACAGTTGCATTCTACCTAGACTCAAGATTCAAGACGATATAATAAATCTGAGTGGGCCCATAACAAGCAGAGAGGTGGAATTAATAATAAATATTAAACATTCCCCAAATAAAAAGTCCAATATTTGAAACATCCCGTGGTAAAGTCTATTAAATATTTAAAGAAAAATGAACTACGGCACCTCACAAACTCTTCCAAATAATAGAAGATGAGGAAATATTTCTAACTTAGGCTATGAAAACAGGTTTATCCTGATACCAATATATGACAAAGGCATTAGAAGGAAATTTATATATATGTATGAATATATATACGATAATTATGTAGCGTATATATAATTATCACAATGTGATAATTAGTGATGCCAAACCCCACACATAACTTTTGACATCCCAGAACTTTATTAATAATCTATTGTTAACTGGAAGCCTTTCAGATAACATAAAGTTGATTAAAACATATTTTGTATGTTAATATGTATGTTTGTATTTCATGCTGTATTCTTACAATTAAGCTAGAGAAAAATATTATTAAATTATAAGGAAGAGAAAATAGATTTACAGAATTTATTGAAAAAAATTCCACATGTAAGTAGACACATGCAGTTCAAATCCATGTTGTTCAAGGGTCAACTGTATATATTAGGTTGTGTCACTTTTTGATTATTATGAATAATTTTTCACTGAACATGGAGTACAGATACCTCTTCAATATTGATGTTATTTCCCTTGGATATACACCCAGAAGATGAATTGCCGGATCATGTGGTTATTCTATTCTTAATTGTTTTTCAGAAACCTCCATAATGTTTTTGATAGTACCTGTACTGATTTACATTCCCACCAACAGTATGAAAGGGCTCCCTTTTCTCCATGTCCTCAACAGCATTTGTTATCTCTTGTCATTTTTATAATAACTATTCTACAAGATGTAGAATGATATCTCATTGTGGTTTTGACTTATATGTCTATGATTATAATAACGTTGAGAATTTTTTTCATGTATTTGTTGGCTATTTGATGTCTTCTTTGGAAAATGTCTATTTATGTCCTTATCTATTTTTTAATTGGGTTATTGATTTTTTTTGTTTTTTACTATTGAGTTGTATGAGTTCCTTATATAACTTGGTTATTAAACCCTTATCAGATACATGGTTAACAAATATTTTCTCCCATTCCATGGGTTGCTTTGTTTTGCTGGTTGCTTCCATTGCTGTACAGAAGCTTTTTGTTTGCTGTAGTACTGTTTTGTTTTTTTTTAATTTTTGTTTTTGCCGCCTATGTTTTTCTTATCATACACAAAAAATCATTGCTGAGACCAATGACAAGGAATGTATTCTCTATATTTTCTTCTAGGAGTTCTGTTGTTTCAGGTCTTATATTTAAGTCGCAAATCAATTTGTATTGATTTTTGTGTAACTGTAAGATAACAGTCCAATTTCACTTTTTTGTAAGTGAATACTCAGTTTTTCTAACATCATATATTGAAGAGACTACCCTTTCTCCACTGTGTCTTCTTAGAAACTTTAACAAAGATTTGTTGACTGTAGATGTGTGGGTTTGTTTCTGGTCTTTCTGTTCTTTTCCATTGGTCTGTTTCTGCCAGTATCATACCTACCAAAGCCTTATAATATAGTTTGAAATCAGGGAATGTGATGTCTCCAATTTTGTTCCTCTTTCCAAATTTCTGAGATAATTTGGGGTGTTTTGCAAATCCATAACATTTTTGAAGTTTTTTTTCTCTTTCTGTTAAAAACCTGACATTGAAATTTTTATAGGGATTGCATTGAATTTTGCATTAACTAGTTGTGGTATGTTAACAATATTAATTCATCCAATCCATGAATAAAAGGTCACTTTCTGCTTATTGTAAACTTCTTTTATTAGTGTCTTATACTTTTAAATGTACAGATCTTTCACCTCCTTGGTTAAATTTATTCCTAAGTATTTTATTTTCTTATGGTATTGTAAATGGGATTTTTTTTAACCTAGTTAGTATATAGAAATACAACTGATTTTTTATATATTGATTTTTAAAATATTCCTTTAAGGGCATTTTTAAATTGCTTTTAGAGAGAGGAAGGCAGAGTGAGAAACATTGATGTGAGAGGGAAGCAATAATTGTTTGCTCTCTGTACACACCCAGACCAGAGATTCTATGCCCCTAGACTGGGGATTGAACCTACAACCTAGGTATGTGAACTGACCAAGAATTGAACCCACAGCCTTTAAGTTATGAGATAATGCTTCAGTCAGCTGTGCCACAATGGCCAGAACTATATCCTGATTTTTATATCTTACAACTTTTACTGAAATATTTCATTAGTGCTAACAGGTTTTTTTTGGTGGAGTCTTTAGGATTTTGTAAGTATAAGATCATGTTATTTAAGATCATGTTATTTTCAAACAGAAATAATTTAACTGCTTCCTGTCTTAATTTGGATGTATTTAATTTATTTTTCTCGCCTAATACCTCTGGCAAGAATTTCCAGTACTTTGATAAATAGAAGTGGTAAGAATGGGCATCCTTGACTCTTGATATTAGTGGGAAAAAAGTCAGTTTTTTTGTCATGTGTATAATGTTAGCAGTTGGTTTGTTGTATATAGCCTTTAATATTTTGAGGTTCATTTCTTCTATACCTAATTTGTTGAGAGTTTTCATCACAAAAGTTTGTTGAATTTTATCAAATGCTTTTCTTCCATCGTTGGGATGATCATGTACTTTTTATTCTTTATTCTGTTAATGTAATATATCATGATTATTTAATTGCATATGTTGAACCATCCTTATATTACAGGGATAAATTTAACTTGATTATATTGTATACTTTTTTCAATTTCAATTGGCTAATATAACATTTTGCTGAGAGCTTTTGCATCTATGTTCATCAGAGATATTGGTCTGGATTTTTTGTCTGTGCGTTTATTTGTTTGTTGTGTTCTTACCTGATTTTGGTATCAGGGTAATGCTGGCCTCATAAAATGAATTTGGAAATATGCTCTCTTCTTCAATCATGATATTTGTAATTCAGTTCTTTAGATTCCAGACATATCTCAGAGATACTGTGAGTTTGGTTCCAGACCACCACAATAGAGCAAGTATTACAATAAAATGAGTTTTAATCTTTTTTGCTGGTGGAGGGCCTTGCCTTTAACTTGCAAAAATAAATAAATAAATAAACGGACAAACAAATAAATAAATAACATCTGTGAGGTACAATAAAGCTAAGCACATAAAAACAAGGAATGCTTTTATAATATGACCCAATAAATCTTAATATTATTTATTCATTTTAAAAAAGTTTTTGTTTTCTTTATGAAGAATACATTGTTCAGTGTGCTTTTATTGTATTTTTGGAGGCAAATTGCCTTATTTAATTTGATTATAGAGTATGTAATTTATTTTGTATATGTAATCTTAGTATACTGTACTGAGTATCTTATAGTACACTTTAAATTATATCATAAACTTCATTTTATTAACATTAATTTTCTTTTACTCTCCATTACCTGGTTGAAAAAACATATTATTTATTCAGTAAAATAATCTCTTAAAATTTGAGAAAGTGTTTTTTCTGCATCTATTGAGATGATGATATGCTTTTTTCTAGTTCATTCTGTTAATGTGGTATATCATGTTCTTTTAATTTCATATGTTGAAACATCCTTGTATCACAGGGATAAATCCCACTTGATCATGATGTATGATTTAAGATAAAATATTTAATAAAATTGTATTGAATGCTAAGTCTTCAAATTATATACATAGAAAGGCTACTTCACTCATAGTGAAGTGCATTTCAGAAAGCTCATAAATATTTCATCTTATAAATATATTAGGAAATATCTTACTAAAATATACAAGTCATATCATCTAAAATTGTGACATAACTAGGCAATGGCAGACATGATATTTTCAATTAAATAGAAAAAAACATGTTTGTCAACATATTTAGAAGATACTATGGGATTAAGCTAGGTAGAGTAATAAAAAAATAAGATTTTGGCATCTGTGGGAAACTGAAAAAAGAGGTAGAAAGGCAGAGCTGGAGACATGGGCAGTTACATCAAATCTGTGACATGGAGGAAGGAGTCAGTAAGAAATATAGTGACAAATGGTCAATAAAATGTAGTATAATAATGGTTAGTATTTAACTTTTAGTTTCTGCTTATACAGTATTATGTTATTGGTTTTCATCATTTCCTTCAAATCTTTAGTAAATGTTGGTTCTTGCCTTATTTAAATGGTATGTTGAAAAGTTAGAAACCGGAATAGTATCTGTTGGTGATGAATATGGTCTGAAAACCTAAAATCAACAGGGAGCAAGAAAAGAGATGAAACATTTAGTGGAGGTAAAAAACAAAAACAAAAACTGCCATTAGAAGTCACAAGGAAAAACCACAAGTAAACATGTCCACTCACACTCCCAACAATCCCAGAAAAAAATTATAGAATATGCTTATATTTTCAGTATATAATGGCTCAAGCAGTTCCAACAGGCTTTTAAAAAAGAAGGGTAAAACCATAAAATGAAGTAATTTGGTAGCTAAAAGCAGTTGATAATCTTGATTCAAGCTATGTATATATAATAGATTATAGTAGGAATAATTAGTGACTATTAATATCTAGTTCTAAGAATATTTTTTTGTTTATTGAAGTTTAATAATCTTATGGCTAATAGCTGTAGCTTTGTATATGTGTAAGTAGAAAGTTACAGAAAAAATATTCTCACTTGAACAATTTTCTACGAAAAGAAAAAATAATATAGATTTTTAAATTAGCATTATTAAAAAGTATCAAAATAATTGAACTGCAAATTATTTCATATATTTATTCAAGATAAAATTCACATGCACTTCTCAAATATCAATTGTTTATTAAAATAAAAACTATCAAATGATTCTACTTGAAGTATTATTTCATTTGCTTAATCCTCACTTTTAATGCCAATATCTGTATTACACACTGTGATGAAATTTTCTAAATCATTTTTTACTATTCCTATAAGCAAGCAATTCATTCACACTTTCAAATAAAAATGCAAATAAGTTTGATTTTGTCATTTGGTTTTGACATTAAAAGTACTTCAAAAGCTTAGCTCAAATTTGCATATCACAAGACCAGTTGAATTATAAATCTGCAAAAATATTTGATTTTTATTATTCATGTATACAGAGATTATTAAAATACTAGATTGCTAAAAATTCATTGTTGGTATTCCAAGTGCATAATACTTGTTATTATGCACAAAACAATAAATTAATGTGATAATGTTTAAATGAATAAGACTCATTTTCAATGTGAGAGTCACCTTAACCTTAGAACATTTTCTGTGCTTTAAACTATAGATACAACTGTATACTTTGCTTAAACATAATAATAATACATTACTAATATTTTGAATATAATCAACTATAAGCTTTTGTAAAAATATGATCTTAAGCTTAGGTGTGGCATTCTGTAATAGAATATAGTAACGACATAAAATTTGGTTTGAAATTTGCAATTATTAAAACTTTTTTTCTTTTTAAGTATATTTTATTGATTATGCTGTTATAGTTGACCCAGTATTTTTCCCTTTGGTCCCCTCCACCTAATTCACCCCTTCCTTCCAGCAATACCCTCCTTAGTTCATGCCCATGGGTAGTTTGTGTGAGTTCTTTGGCATCTCCATTTCCTACACTATTCTTAATATTCACCTGTGTGTTTTGTCCTTACCAATTATACTTCTTTATCCCTGTACTTTTTCTGCCCTTCTTCCCCTTCACTCTCCCAGCTGATAACCCTCCAAATGATCCCCATGACTATGACTCTGTTCCTGCTCTTATTGTTTTCATAGTTTGTTTTTACTTTTTAGATTCAGTTGTTAGCTGTGTGTTTGTTGTCATTTTAACATTCACAGTTTTGATCATCTTTTTCTTAAATAAGTTCCTTTAACATTCATGTAATAGTGGCTTGGAGATGATGGATTCCTTTAGCTTTACCTTGTCTGGGAAGCACTTTATCTGCCCTTCCATTCTAAATGATGGCTTTGCTGGAGAGAGTAATTTTGGTTGTCCCCTTGCTTTTCATCACTTCGAATACTTATCTCCATCAAGTTTTCTTTTGAGAAATCAGCTGATAGTCTTCTGAGAACTCCTTTGTAGATAACGCTCTGCTTTTATGTTGCTGCTTTTAAAATTCTCTCTTTGTCTTTAATGCTTGGCATTTTAATTATGATGTGTCTTGGTGTGGGCCTCTTTGGGTCCAACTTGATTGGGACTCTCTCTGCTTCCTGGACTTGCATATCAATTTCATCACCAAATTAGAGAAGTTTTCTTTGATTATTTTTTTCAAGTAGATTTCTAGTTTCTGGTCTTTCTCTTCTCTTTCTGGCATTCTTATGATGCGAATGTTGGACCTCTTCAAGTTGTCCCAGAGGCTGCTTATATTGTTCTCATTTTTTTGGATTCTTTTTTCTTCTTCTTGTTCTGATTGGTTGTTTTTTGCCTCATGTTCCAAATAATTAATTTGATTCTCAGCCTCATCCACTCTACTGTTGTTTCCCTGTAAGTTGTTATTTATTTCAATTAGTGAATCCTTTGTTTCTTACTGGATCTTTTTTATGCTGCTGAGGTCCTCACTAAGTTCCCTGAGAATCCTTATAACCAGTGTTTTGAACTCTGCATCTGATAGATTGCTTATCTCCATTTCGTTTAGCTCTTTTTCTGTAGTTTTCATCTGTTCTTTCATTTTGGCCATGTTTCTTCATCTCTTCTCTTTGGCAGCCTCCCTGAGATTGTTTCTTTGTATTAGGTAGAGCTTCTTTGACTCCATGTCTTGGTAGCGTAGTCTAATGTAGTAGGTGTCCTGTAGGGTCCAGTGGCACAGTCTCCCCTATCACCCAAGCTTGGTATTCAAGCTGCATCCTTCATGTGGGCTGGGTATGCTCTCCTCTTACAGTTGAAGCTTGGCTGCTGTTGGCAGGTCAATGGGAGGGATGTACCCAGGCCAGTCAGCTGCAACAATTGACTGTGACCACTTATCACCGCCCTCCACCCTTTGTAGAGGATCAGCTGTTCAGGGGCAGGGTGGCAGTGCTCTGAGGTAGTCTGTAGCTGGTCTCTGGGGTTTCCTGGGTGGTGCAGACCCAGGTCAGCCCCCACCTATGTTTTGCCAGGCTGCTCTTCCTGAGCTATAAGGTAACCTGAGAAGGCTGCTACTTATGCTGGGCCTGAAGATAACCAGGTGAAGCCAAGCTGTAAAAATAATCTGGCCACTGGTAGTGCTCACCCTTGAGCTCACTGAGGCCAGCTGTTGCTTGTTTGATAGGATTTCAGAAGTTGTGAAGCATAAGCCAAGACCAACTACTCTTATGGAAAAGCAGCTTGGGTGGACCTGTAAGTCAGGTGGGTCGGAGTCTCTGGGGATCTCCAAGGTGGGTCAAAGAGTGTGAATCAGGTTGATGGAGTCTCAGTATGGCTCTAGCCCGCTGGCTCTGTGACTCTGCGGTCAGGGGAGAGGGCTCAGAAAAAGGACGATGGCCTCTGCTTACCCCGATGCCAGACACTTCAGCTTCTCCTCGTGTGTCACTGGTGCCCTTCAAGCTGCCACCACAGTGCTAGAGCTCAGAGGGAATGAGTCTGACTTGGTGAGTCCATGTGTGGATTCTTTAAGAGGAACTGCTTGGGGCTTCAGAAGTTTCTTCCACTGATTCAATCCTTGCTGGTTTTTGCCGTCAGAATTTGTGGGGACTTATCTCCCTGGCATTGGAACGCTGGGCTGGGGGACCTGTTGTTGGGCTGGGACTCCTTGTTCCCAAGATATGCCTCCTGAATTTTTATCCAGCACACATTTGTGAGAGACCAGACTATTGTGAATTTGTGACCTTCCTACCAGTCTCTATGAATGTGGTTTCTTTAATTCCATAGTTGTCATACTTCCATTCAACTTGATTTCTGATGGTTCTGAGTGATGACTTTTCTGTATTTTATTCTTAATATTGATGTAGTTGCGCAAAGAGGTGAGCCATGCCTCCCTATGCTGTCATCTTGACCAGAAGCCACAATTACTAAATATTGATCAATATTTTTAAAGTGAGTTTGCTAATCTTCCAACTCCAGGTCAATTCCAGTTTAGAACATTGAGATCTATACACACACATTTATACATTTTATTTTATTTAAGTATATTTTATTGATTATGCTATTACAGTTGTCCCATTTTCCCCTCTTTGCCCCCACTGCCTGGTGCCCCCCTAACCTCCAGCAATCCCCCCATTTTAGTTCATGTCCATGGGTCATGCATATAATTTCTTTGACTTCTTCATTTCTTATGCTATTCTTAACATTGCCCTGTTTTGTACATGCCAACTATGCTTCTTAATCCCTGAATATAAAAGTGATTTTATAATTTGTTTTCAATGAACTGATTTTCAAAAACTGCCTTGAATCACAAATGTTATTTTCTTTTTTTAATTTAATTTTTATTGTACTTTTTTTCCGTTACCATTTAGTCCCCTTATACCCTTCTTCACCAAGCAATCACCACACTGTTGTCCATGTCCATGAGTCCTTTTTCCTTTATGCTCAATGTCATTTTCTGATTAGTACTCTCTAGTTCTCTCTTAGAAAATAAAACAGGTGCTTTACTTGGTATTATTGAAGCTATAGTTATAGGTTTATTGTGTGTATTAGCCTGGTATTCACTTTCTATGAAGGTACACTGAGGTTATCAAGGTACCATAATGTAAAAAATTCATAATTACCATTAAAGCCCCAATTTCCCCTTTAAAGGTAATATTTAAAAATTTTTCTCTAAAGACCACCCATTTAACTCATAGACAATCAATTTCTACTGAAATATATATACTTTTAAACCTCAATGCATAGACATATATGTTATTGATATTACTAATATCCCATATAAAAAAAAAAACTTAAATAGTTTATAAATGAATCTGACAAAGAAAGGTCATGATAATCAGTAATTATTAGTAAATATATGTTGAAATATGGAAAACAATGTCTGAGTCTTAGATGTAACTTTAAAACCTTTCCTAGGAAACATAGTTACTGCAAAGAAGAGAATAGGTCATAACCAATATTGTAAAACTGGGTATGATTACCTAATCAGTATTTATATTTTTAACTGTTTAAGGTCTATGTGTTTGATTATTCATTTGTAGTCTTAATACTATGTGGTGAGATGCCAGATTCTGGATCTGAGGGTCCCTGTTCTTGGGCCAGCTGAGGAGGGACGGGGGCTCTGAATCACTCAGAGCCCATCCTGGGGATGTCATGGATGGGGGGAAATAATATGAGTCATACCAGGCACTTCTCTGTTTGCCAGGAGAAGGGTATAGGGCTCTTCCCTCTAGTGAAGAAGCCAGTCTGAGCCCCTTTTTCCAAAGGCTTTTATTGAAAAGATTATCAATGTGGCTAAGTAATAGGAATGTACAGGTGATCTCATTACATCATTATGTTAATGTTCATAGAAAATAGATGATATTTAGGAAAACAAATAGTGGGAACACACCGATTTACATGGGTCCATTTACATGGATCCGAGATAGGATGAATAAACATGAGGGCGTAAACATAAGGACGCCAAAGAGTATAGGGTCAGGGTCTAGGGTCTATGTATAATGTACATTTCCTTCCCAGCATGAATTGGTTATCGTAGCTTTTGAGGGAAAAACAAAGCATGCATTAAATAATTTTGCTTCTAGGACTGATTTTCCCTGGGGACTGCCAGGTCCAGTTTAGGACTCTCTCCAGTATTGTTTCAAGCCTGAGCCAGGCAGGAGGAAGGGCAAGGCAACCAGGAAATAAGAAATCTTCTTTCAGATAAAATGAGGACCCTAGCCTTATCAAAGCCAAGCCGAGAGATGGGGGTTTTTTGACCTTTCTCCGTGTCCCCGAAATTTTTCCCTGATGCCCATGCAGCTGTTCCTGTCTTAGGTTGCCCCTACCATCTAGGGGTCTTACCCATCATTGACTAACCAGCCATCCTCCAGGGCCAAACAGGAAATGTGAGGGAAGCAGGTTTTGTCTCCACAGTGGCCTGTTTTCCCAAGCCCTCCTTGATAATCTCCAGCCTTGGGGCCCTCTCGCCTGTCAGCGGGGCTACAGTTCCTGGGACCAGACAGGGCATTTCCCAAGATTACTAACATTTAGTATGGGAGACTATTGTAAGGATACAGTAGTATATCCTGTGAAAATGCTAACATCAGTATAACAAAGATCATTTATTCAAAATTATTTATTTTGTTATTTGTCCTGTCTCTTTATTTGGGCCACTTGAATATTTTAAAAATTTAAGATACAGAAATTTCTTCAAACTCTTTCTGATGTTAATTAGAATTGTTCAATTAATCATATAACTTTTACTGAAATCTCCCTCTTAAATATTATAGTTATTAATGTATGGATAATTGTTTTTCATATGTTGAAGGCAGTAATTCTGAAACTGGGTCTTGAAAATGAATTTTTGAGTCAGTGTTCAACTCAGTAAAAGGGAAAAAGGCTTTGCCAGTAATGGGGAATTATGAATGAGAAAGTGGAAACATGATCCAATAATCAAGGTTCTATAGGAGAAATAAAATTAAATGAACTAAAGCAGATGTAGTTCATTTGAATATGTATGATAAGAAGCAAATTCTCACAGGTATGGTGACATGAATATTAAAGGATAAAATGTTTAATATTAATGGTTATGAATATGAATGGTTGTGATGGTTAATTTTATGTCAACTTGATTAGTCCAAGGAGTGCCTCGATATTTAGTCAAAAACTATTCTGGGTGTTTTCAGATGAGGTAAACATTCAGATTGGTAGACTGAGTAAAACAGATTGCCCTTCCTAATGTGTATGGAATTAATGTTAATGAACAGAACAAAAGGGTTTATCCTCCCCCGAGTAAGAGATTTCTTCCTGCCTGGCTGCCTTTGAGTTGGGACATTTTTCCTACCTTTGGACTCAAACTGAAACATTGGCTCTTCCTACCTCTGAATCTTGCCAGTCTTCAGACTGGAACTGCACCAACTGCTGCCTTCATTCTCAGGCCTTTTAATTCAGTGTGGAAATACACACTCAGATATACTGGTTTCCAGCTTGCTAACTCACTCCGCAGATACTGGAACTAGTCAGCTAGTCAGCTTCATAATCAAATGAACCAATTTTGTACAATAAATTGTATATATAAACACATGTAGAATGGGGCAAAAGTAGCTTTACATTTGTGAGTACACAAAACAGAATTTATTCTTGTATTATTATTTATTAACTATTATATTATTTTCCATATGAACAACTGTAAACCTGTTTTTGCCCCATCCTGTATATATGTGTGTGTGTGCATAAATAAATAAATAAATAAATAAATAAATATAAATTGGTTTTGTTTCTCTGGAGAACCCTAAGAAAATGATGTTGTAGGCAGTTTTTTCCTAAGTCATATTTATCAAGGTATAATTATATTCTGTAAAATTTATTCATTTTAGTGTACTATTACATAATTTTTAATAAATAAATACAGTCACACAACCACCATCATAATCTTAATATGGAGCATTCCCATAACTACAGAGGTTTTCCTGTGCCTGTTTGTAGTCATCCTGTTTTCGGTCTCTGTTAAGTTTTTCCCTTTCCAGAATATCATATACATAGGTTTGTTTTACTCAAGAAAAATATAGTATTTGAAGATGAATAGAAAATAAAACTGAAACAAGATTGAAGGGACATATGACAAGATAGCTCCACATAACAGATTTTGGAAGTGATATAGCCGGGTAGGAAGAACACAGATTTTCGAGTTTCTAGTTCCTGAGAGTCAATCAAAAGTCTTCTGGTCTTATATGGTCTGCCTAAATTTTCTGACAATCATTTGTGAAATGGGGGGAGATACGCTCTTTCTTTGGCTATCTTGATTTATAAATATAATAGCATCTGTATATTGTTTAATAGAACAAAAGGCATTAACCAGGTAATTATATAATATGACTAGTGTTAGGTTTCAAACGTCAGTGGAAGTCTTAGAAGTGGGGAATGAGCTGATCAGAACTATTCTTTTAATGTGAAATTATTTAACTTTAAGCTATTGAAAAAATAATCAGTTCACAAAAACTTTGTGCTGTTTACCACTAATAAAATAGTGGCCTCCTGGGTCATGGTTATGCTTGAAATCATGGCCAGAAAGAGGCTGAAAGATACATAATAAAGGCTTGCGTGGAAATAATAAAACAACGAATCTACTTTTTAACAAGGATGAATAAGTTCATTCGAGCCACGTGGAATTTGAAATTATAAGCCTATATTTTCATTAGCATGGAACAGGCCAGTGGGAGAGAGACTGGGAAGAACTGAGGACTAAGTCATATAGTGTCATTGAATATGAATCCACTTCACTTTAGAATCAGGAAAACAGGGCTGAATCAGAGAAAGAAGAATAAAGCAATAGGAGAGTGTAGTATCATATAAGCCAAGAGAACAGAGATTCTCAAGGAGGTAGCCAGAATAAAAAGATTTATATAGGAGTAAGGAGGGAAGGATAAAGAAGATCAAAAAGGAAAATTATATTTATTGCTATTTTATTGTATTGGGTGTTTCCAGATATGTTTTAGAATTATTTTCTATACAAAAAGTCTGAGATGCAAAAATCTGAGATAGTTTACCAAAGTCATACAATTAGTACACTGTAGAACTAAATTTTAATCTAGATGTCAAGGAAAAAAATAATTTGAGGCTTTTCAAAGTGTTCATAAAGGAGGTTACTGCTCATCATCAACAAAGTTCTTTCAAGGAGGATTGTGGAAGCATAAGGCAGATTGAAAGAGATTAAAAAGTGAACAGGTAATGAGAAAATGGGACACTAGTCCTTCAAGTTTTAAGAAAGAAGGGACAGAGATAACTAACTCAAGGGATTAACTGTGTCAAAGGGGAGGTTTATAGGGATGGAAGGAATTCGAATTGCTAGTAGGAAGGTTGTGGAGAAGAAAGCTTTAAGAATAAAGGTTATAACTCTGCAATGCATTTCAGTAGCTGATAATTGAACTAGACATATTACAGTGCTTTTAAGCATTTAAATATAAAGGTCTTTTATTTTAGTTTTAAACACTGTTCATTTATATATTTTTTCTTCTGAAAACTTGATTTCTTTTCTGAGACCAAAGGTATCCTTTGTTCTGGAAAAAATTGTTTGAATGCTTAGGTAATGGTTCCATCCTAGAATGGTAAAATTTGAGACAGTTAAGAAATAAGCAGGATCTGTAATGTTGTAAAAGGATATTTTGTTGTAGGTGGAATCACATTCCTGAATTTATCCTGGGTGTGTGTGTGTGTGTGTGTGTGTGTGTGTGTGTGTGTGTAAAGGTCCATGCCTTTGCTTTGTTCAAGCAATAACTGAAGAAATACAAGGTTGTAGGGGCTAAAAAATATTTTTCCTTCTGTATTATAATTGTTTTTATGTGGTCTAATAGTTCAAATGATATACAGCAGATTAACAGGAGGAAATCAAATTTTAGTATGTGCTCATGGCAAATTCACATAGCTTGTAAATTTCAAAGACAGTGAAGTGAAATTGGATATATATGATACTTTGGACAGAGGAGAAAGGGGTAGGGATGCAATGATCAGATTTCAAAGGAAGTAGATAATTCACAGGAAATTGAGGAAGAGTTGAGCATGTATGGAAGGTAAATTATTGCTTCAGTGGGACATGGGATGATCTAGCTGCTTGGTTCTGCTTGGCACCTTTCTATTATCCCATTCTTAATTCAAATTATGCTATGGCGAATAAGCTATCTTTTCTGGAGTGTGGTTTCTATTGAATCATTTAGGCAGGAAAGGTGGGAGGTCAAACACACTTTCTGAGTCTTTTTTCTAATATTACCTTATATTAGTATTCCAAAAGGCAGCTTTTTTTGTGGCAAAACTTTGGTTCCCCTCAGGAACAAAGACTAGATCGAGACAGAAAAAACAAAACAAAACAAAACAAAAAAACAGAGACATATCTTCATCTGGCACTATCAAGAAACCATAAAATCATATGTCTTGGTTTATATGTGCAAAGCCCTAGATATGAACTCTGAATATTACCAGTTAGCATATATTGAATACTAGCCATGTACTAAGGGACTTTGCTTTTGAGTGTCAAATGAATTAAGTCATTTAATCCTCTTGACAGTTCACATACCTAGGTATCACTATAATATTCATTTTACAGAAATGAAAATCTGTAATTTCCCTGAGGTCACAAAAGTGGTAATTGGAAGAGCCAGGCTTGCTTCCAGGTCTAATGACTTCAGAATACAAGTTCTTTACTGATCTCTCACCTCTGAAAAATGCAGACACTAGGAAGACAATACATGGCCTGATGATTATTGTCCTGGGGCAGCCAGGAGATTAAAAAAATTCCCTGTGTGTGAGAAAATTTCCAGATGTGAGTGGCTACTCTGAATGATCTGGAAGGAGAATAATTTGGGGGTAAAAGTTAGGTTTTGAATCTGCTTCCAAATGACAGATCTATGGACCACGTGATTACTGCAGGAAGGTCTAATATTTCCAGATAGTATGTTTACAAAATCAAATACTGTGACCTTGCCTATTTCTGATTTGTTTCACATGGAATATCTGGAACAGAAATCAGAGGGGAAACCAAATTACTAAATGGTATTTTTTTATTTCATTTTTTGTTATTGGTTCAAAAACCTCAATTATATATAAGAGAAATAGTATTTGGAAAGAGTTATGGTTGGAAAAAGAGTATTTTCCCTTCTACCTTGCTTTCAGACTTAAAGAGTTGGGAAAGACAATCAGTTGATTTTTAAATGCAGGGAACTGAGAATAGAAAAGGCCTGTGATCTTAATTCTCATGAAGAATTTTGAGAGATACCTTCCTTACTACATAGACAAGGAGAAAATAAAGAGGAGATCACCCCATTAGATGCCAGGAACAGAACAGCCCTGAGGTGACCCTCTGGAGCGTGCTTCTTTGGACTATTGTGTCAGAATGTGATTCTCTCCCATTTCTTCAGTCATGTATGAAAGTTAGGGTAATTCGGGGGGCTTGTAGTCCAATGTTCTCAATACCTGTCTGTAGTCTGTGCCACAACTTCCCATTCCTTTCCTTCTTAAAATGTTTCTTTCACCTGCCTTCTGAGACATTATTCTTGTTTTTCCTGCCACCTTATTCATAACCCCTCTGTACTTTCATTTTCTGATTTCTTCATTTCCACCAACTTATAATTGCTACAGAGTCCCTTAAATGAACATTTCGGCTGGTTCCATGGTTTTATGGGCAATCTACATGCTAATAATTCCTAAATTTATATATCTAGCTTGGATTCCTTCTCTGACCTTCAAACATGGAATTTAACTATTTCTACAGCCTCTTTATTTGTCTGTGTAGCAGTCCTCCAAAATTTAAGTGCCAGGAACTAATGCTTGATCCCCTCTGTACCCTATCTCAAAACTGCTTTTTCCACATTCTTTCCTGCCCAGTAAGTAAAGCTCATTTTTCTATTATTCAGTGTCATAAAATTTTCGGTCATCATTTTTTCCTTTACTTATTCAGCAAAATCTATTGAGTACCTAGTATGTAACAGATATAGTGCTCTATAATTGTACAATAGTAGAAAAAAATGAGTCCCTACCCTTTCAATGATTACAATCTAGAAGGAGGATATAGATTATAAATAAAACACATATGAATAAGCAGATAATATAGTATTTCAAAAAGGTGACAAGTAGTAGAAAACAATGAAGTATGGTGAGGCTCATTGGGAAGAGAAAAGTTAGTTATACTGTTAAATGAGAAGGTTAAGATAGACCTCAGTGAGATGGTAAATTTTACTCAAACACTTGGCAGTGAGACAGTTTGCCTGAGAGAATTAAGATAGCTGGAAGAAGAGTGATGAAATGGGACAAAGAGAGAAGGGATCTAAGAAGACAATATACTTGACACTTTTGAGAAATAGCAAGGAAAATAACAGGGTCTGACACAGGGTCTTCAAAAAATATATAAATAAATAAAACCAAAGATTCTGAGAGGCTTTTTAGAGTAATTAGAACAACTATGGCTTTTTACTCTAAGTGAAATGGTAAGCAATGTGAAGTTTGATGAAATGCTCGACATTAACATGAGGTCTGTCCAGAAAGTAGCCAGCCATGTACTATGAAAAATAAAGACACTTATTGAAGAAGATGCAAGATATAAGAAACATTGTACACAGGACAATGATGACTCAGTCTCCTTCAAAGCAGGCACCTTGCAACCCCATTTAGTCCTCCCAAATGCCATCAGCTGTGCCACTGTATTTTCCCAAATCTTATTAAGAGTCTAAAACCTCTTCCCTTTCAAAGGTGATTTTAGTTCTGGGAAAAGCCAGAGGTCACAGGGTACCAAATCTGGACTGTAGGGGTCTGAGTCACCTGGGCGATTTGATATTCCACCAAAAAACTCTGTACAAGATGTCATGCATGAGTGGGTGTGTTGCCCTGATGAAGCTGCCAGTCACCAGTTGCCCATAGCTGCGGCCTTCTGAATCATCTGAATAATTTCTGTGGAGGGATGTTCAAGCTTAACACCAAATTTGAATCAGGTTCATTACTTTACTTGCTCAGTCATTTTGAATGTGACAGCCACACAGTACACATGCTCACTCAACAGTGTCTACCACCCCTACTGACTAGTAGAACGAAGTAGTCTTTGTTCACACATGAACACTCCAGTCTACTCTCTTTGGCTGCCAGGTTACACTAATGTGCAAACCATTCTCGTTATATTAACAATAGATGGAATTTTTCCAGGCAGACCTCTTAAGTCTTAAGTTTTAAAAGGATCACTCTGGCTACTCTACTGAGAATAAACATGGGGCAGGGTAGTGGGCAAGAGTCATAAGGAGATTTATCAGAAGGCTTTGAGTTAACCCATGTGATCAGTGGTGATGGTTCTGACCAGATTGATAGCCATAGAAGTGGTGTGAAATGGTAGGATTTGAGATATATTTCTCTCATGTCCCATGTTAAATCTATTAATTCATCTTTCAATTTTATATTAAAATTATATTCAGAGTCTGACTTTTTAAATCACCTCTACTACCATCCTCATCCTAGTCCCTTTTAGCTTATGCCCAAACTAATGTAATAGCCTCCCTCCTGGCTTCACTTCTTCCCACTCTCCTCCCACCCTCCCTCCAGTCACTTTACAACAATTAGACTGATTCCTTAACACAGAGTTCAAGTTATGTCCTTCTTCTCTTCCAAATTTCCAGAAGTGTTCCATCATATTTAGAAAAAAAAAGCCCAAGTTCGTAAAATGACCAACAATGACATATTGATGTGATTCATCGTTTAACTCATTAGCCTTTTCTCCTACCTGCCTCTCTCCCAATTGTTTCTGCTTCATCCTTCTCTAACCCACTCTAGGGCATTTGTACTTTCACTACCTAGGTATCTCTATCAAGCCGTATATACCCAAACACCTGCATAGTAGATTTCCTCCTATACTTCTATTTATTTTGATCAAATGCCACTTTATCAGAGAAGACCTCCCCAATCATTTAAAAGGAAAAAGGAAGAAAGGGAGGAAAGACAAAAAGAGAGAAGGAAAGGAGGGAAATAGATGTGTCAAAGGCACCTCTTTATCAAAGAAATTAGAACTAATTTTCTACTCGTCTAATGATAAATAAGATATAACAGGTGATATTTTTCTAGATATTAATGGATATATGCATTGTAATATTATGATGTAATTGTAGATGGCTCAGTGTCTAGAGAGGACTGCATATAACAATGAGTAAGTCATTTCCTTGAGTCAACACTCAACTTTTCCTCTCTTTGGATTACAAAATTATAATTGTATCATACTTCATTAATTGTATACAAATAGCATAACATATAAACTATACATAATAAAGTTTATAAATTATATAAAACAAACATATACATATATCTATAACTTCATTTATCACTAGAAATAGAAATAATTTTGTAGCATAGTTTTATTATTTTAAAATAGCAAGGACTCATGGACAAAACCAAAGGGGAAGAGCTGAGGGAGGGAAGGTGGGAGGAGGCAAGGGAAAGAGGTGGGGGGAAGGCAGAGACAAATGTATTTAAAAAGTAAATAAATTAATTAAAAAAAAAGAAATAAATGGGATTAAATCTCAAAAAAAAAAAATAAAATAAAATAACATTTCTTTCTTTAGAAGATTAATGAAATACATATTTCACATATTGCAAGATCAAGTATAATACAAATGACTTATGCTTAGTTGGGTAATTTTAAATATAAAGATAAAAGCAAGGCAAGTATTCAAGTGAAATTGCAAGTTCAGGATATACTATTAGAATCTTAATTTGACAAAATTCTGAAGTATCCAGTAATTTCTCTTCTCTCTACAAACTCAGAGATGGAGGTGAGAGTTCATTTATTCTACCTTTCAATGATGTAAATTTCTTGAAGCCATCTTTATTACAGTTCCATAATTCTTCTTTAGAAAATGACAGAGTCTGCATTACTTCTTTTATAAAGATCATGGTGGAATCAATAAGTAACATTCTAAATTCATTTTTTGCATCAGCAAGCTCTGTTTCTGTTCTTTCATCCTGACAGCCTTTGCTGCACAATACCATCTGAGGTTGTCACTAACCCTTCAGCATTAGGTTTCCCTAGTAACACAAGTCCTTTTTCTTTCCCTGTCTGCCTGTATCTAAACTACAAAAAAAATCAATTTGTATTAATCCCTGAAAACACAAGAAAGCATTCAGGCTGAGACATATGAAGTGAGCAATGAAAATGGTGAGTTACAAATGAAACTGGAAATAATTAAATTATAGAGAAATATTTTGCTTATGGATTTATACAAAGCTCCAGATGGTGGCTTTCTGTATTCATCTCCAGATTAGCTAAATAAAGGCCAAGCCTTATGTCAGCCTACACGTGGCTTTAATGAGTTTACCTTTTACCGCTGCAGGTTAGGGCTTGCACTGTTTCTTTTCAAAAGCCACCTATAAAAGAAGTCTTATTTGATAAGGGTCCTAAGAAGCAAAGTGATACATGCTAGGCACGTGCAGACATTAACAATAACCAGGAGCCTTCCAGGGTTGCAAGCTTCTTTGCCTAATGGTTGAATATAAGGGGTAAGTTGTATTTGATTCCATGCAGAAATTACTTTTCTAATACAAGATGACAATGGACTAGCAGAATCTAATCACAAAGATCTCTACTAGCCATCATAAATATTTCTTTGACCAAATTTTTTTTTACCTTTCTTTAAAAAACCTTTTTACAAAATCTTCTTTGTCATATGCTTAAGGATATTCATTCTATTTGAACCAAGAAAATATAATGGCTTAGTATTCTTTAGATCTGCAAACAAAGAATGTAATTTCTATCTCCTTTGAGGAACAGGATCTGGGTATTTCCGAAGAGTCTTTATTTGATCATAAAGTACTCATGATTGCTTGAGATTTTAAAGTTATTCCCCATTGTCCACCTGCATATGTAGTGCTGTGAAATGTCAATTGCAAAAGAAATTGTATAGTTTTTACACATTGTATATAAAAGATGTTAATTGTATATCCAAAAAAACAGTTTTTTCAAAGTGTCTTTTATTTTGATGCTATTACTCACCACTTTTTTACCCTACAGTGATACTCTAAAGACAGCCTTTCCTTTTGGTGTTGTTAATTTAACTTGTCCTATAATTTATCACATATGATGATTAAACTTTCAAAAGAAACAGTAAAAGTGTTTCAAATTTCAAACACCCTTACCTTAACACCTTGCCAATCTTATTTGATTATTTAGGAAATTCATGGCTCAGTAGGATTCATCAGTACTATTTAACTTTTAAGATTTTAATTAAGCTAAGTGAAATAAGCCAGTTGATGAAAGAAAAATACCATATGTTCTCACCTATAAATGGACTCTATTCAGTAAAATAAACTAACAAACAAAATAAACTACAGGCATGGAAACACGGAGCAGACTGAAAGTGACCAGTGCGAATGGGGAAGGAGGGCAATGGTGGAAAGAAGGGGAAGGGACTAGACAAAGAACATCTATGAATGACCCATGGATATGGACAACAGAGTGGGGATCAACTGTGGGAGCGGGGGGGTAAGGGTGGGATGGGTGGATGGGGTTAAAGGGGTAAAAATTGGGACAACTGTAATAGAATAAACATGATTTACAAATTAAAAAAAATAAGAAAAATGTAATAAAAAAGATTTTAATTAACAATATCAGTGATTAAGTATCGACATTAAAAAACAATGTGTTTTGAATTACTTGTTATTTGAATTACTTGTTATTTAGTATATGGTATAAAATGACTATTTCTTAAACTAAAGATAAACTATTTTAAAATTAATCATAGTATTGCAAAATATTGACATGGCAACTAATATGAGCAAAGGTCTCTTATTCTGCCTAAAACTTCATAAATGTTAAATGGAAAAAAATACACAGGATAATAAATAGGGATACATGCATATACATTGTAGTGTATTGTTATGCTATATTATAACCATCTCTAATAGGTGTTTATATTTAAAACTTAACATTTAAGTAATGAAGCAAGTTTAAATTATTAACAGAACTTAGAAAATATCATATTACTAATGAATTAAGTGTGCTTGTATTCTCAACATGAATTGAAGATGTTAATAATCCAAAAATTTAAGAAATGATTAAGATATTCTTTCAGTCTTTGCTCTTCTTGAGTGTTGTTACAATTACAATTTTTAATTGGTTTAAAGTGGCTCTGTAAACTAAGGAGATGTTTAGACTATTTCTCTTTAGAAATGAAAAATAGGTGATCTTGATTTATTCTTAACTAAAATAGTTTTATACTTATTAATAATAAATTTTACTCAGTGTTTCTGAACATGTAACCAAATGTGAAGAAACTTCCATGTTGTAGCAGCCAAAAAAAGAACAAATAAATAGCAAAAGAACAAATTTTTAAGATTTTCTGCATTATAACTAACTAAAGAATAAGTTTTGTGAGGACAGGGAACAACCACAACTTTACTCTCTCCACTGGAATTCTCAAAACTTGACACCAAACCTGTCGCTTGGAAGTACTTAACAAATATTGAGTTAGCATGTTAAAAATAAAATAACTGCATTAGGTCATTCACACTTTCCATTTCAATAGTTGTCTTAAAACAATAGTATGTTGTTTAGGAGAAAATTTTTAAAAAAGAAAAGAAATGAAGGAATTAAACATTTCTGGTAGAGAGTTGCCAGTAAGTCCAGAGCACATTAAGCACCCTTAACAATTCTAAGCATTAATTGTCATTTCATGAGTCCCAGGTTCTTAGGCTTCTACCAGGTTCTTGCCCTAAATGGCAGCATTCAAAATGTTTATTGTTCCCCATGGGTACCCCAAGTTGTCAGAAGGCTAAACACCTAAGAATAATCTTAATAAAAATTGTGTATGCTTGTCAGTTATTACAGAAACGTCAGTGGTGACTACATACCTTTGAAGAGACAGTCTAATGAAATTTTGTAATCTTTATGCTGCATTCTACCCCAACTAATATAAGTAAATACTTATTTCACTTTTATCTCTATGTATTAAGGCTCAAAAAAATGAAAACTAATTAAGTATACAGGTCACAAAAATAGTGTGTTCGCAGAGGAAATTCTATCTTAAAAAATAACTTATTTCTTGAAAATAATGTTAAAGAAGTAATCTTCATCTTTGAATAAACCAGAAGAAATACTGTTTATTTAACACTGGGGATTCTACCTGTGGAGTTTTTATGACAGAGTTTGCCCCTTTTTCGAATCTGATTGCCTCCATGCTTCTTTTCAGCTTTCTTCTCAAAGATACCCACTTCTAATTCACTCAGTCATTTTCCAGACATGCTACTGTGGCTGTTATGAGATTACAGCCACATCTGACAGCCTTGCAAAACATCCTTAAAGTGACTTTGTAACTCTATGTCGATCTATTGCATGACAAATTTACACTTAATGCTCAAAAGGCAATTCATTACTCTTTCCTCAGACCTTGGGGAGAACCTCATCAGATTTCCCCATTATCAATAACATACCATACTCATAATTATGTCAGCTTCTCGCAATTTTAGACAACATGTTTATCAGAACTCAGAACTTTCCTCTGTTACTTTAAAAGTAATAATATGGCATCCCAAGGATGTTAAGTTAAATGTAAATATAGACAATAAGTGGATAATTCTTATGTTTTTAAATCTGAGTGAATACTCTATTTTATTTGGAGGAACTAAGAGCAGATGGAACCAATACATTTTGCTTATTCAAATTCTTGAATAGAATATATTCTTAATAAAAATTTAATAGTAAGTATCTATTTAAATGTTAACCTACAGTTATGGAAATGACTCATTAAATATCTCATTTGAATTTTAGGATATAAGTCATCACCTAACATAAATAGATTTATAAATATTTCCTCTAATAAGCCAAATAATTTCTTATTACACACCCACACACACACACGTGTGTGTGTGGGTGTGTAGAATTTGTGTATGTGTGTATATAGTCTGTCCAGAAAGTATCAAGCTATATGCTATGAAAAATAGAGACATTTATTGAAAAAGATACAAGATATAAGAAACATTGTACATAAGACAATGACACCTCAGTCCCCTTCAAAGTAGCACCTTCCAGTCACTATCAGCTGCCTTCTCTTTTTTCCCTGAATTTCATCGACAGACTGAAAATCTCTTCCCTTTCAAAGGTGATTTTAGTTTTGGGGAAAATCAGAAGTCATAAGGTGCCAAATCTGGCCTGTAGGGGGACTGAGTCACTTGGGTGATTTGTTGTTTTGCCAAAAAACTGCATGAGACATGATACTTGAAAAGGCATGTTGTTGTGATGAAGATGTCAATCACCAGTTGCCTATAACTGCGGCCTTCTCAATCATCTGAGGTAGTTTCCATGGAGGAATGTTCAAGCTTAAGGCAAAATCTGATGAAGATCTGTTACTCTACTCAGTCTCTTTGAATGCAACAGGGCACACAGTATACATGCCCACTCTATGATGTCTGTCTCCCCCCACTGACTAGTATGGTGAACTTGTCATTGTTCACACATGTGCATTCCAGACCGCATTCCTTGGATGCAAGATTACATTAATGTCACACAAACAGTTCTCATTATATTAACAATGGCTGGACTTTTCTGGATAAACTATACACACACGTGCGCACACACTCATATATATACACACATATATACATATGTAGTCTATATGTATATGTATGTAATATATATCTATATCTATATCTATATCTATCTATATCTCTAGGCAGTCTGACAGGTTGGCGAGACACAGAAGAGTTAATATTTCAGCTTCGTGTCTTAAGGCAGTGTGAAGGCAGAATTCCTTCTTCCTTCGGATTTCTCAGTCTTTTTTTCTTCTTTCTTAAGGCCTTTAAATGATTGAATGAATCCTATCCACATTCTGGAAGGTAATGTACTCAATGTCCACTGATCTAAATAAAATCACATTTAAAAAAACATCTTTGCTGCAACATCTAGACCGGTATTTGGCCAAAACTGGGTACCAGAGTCTCCAAAGTTAATAGAAAATTATCACACACATACAAATACCTGTATATATGCATACTGTCATATATATGATATGCTAATCTGTTTCCTTGGTTATTACAGAAAATAATAAATTCATTCATGTTAAATCAGCATAAATGTTATATCCATAAACTCACATTAATGAGATTTTTTGTTTATAAATTACACCTAATTTTGAAACTGTTTTAGTATAAAATTAACTAGTTCTAGTAAATACAAATATATGAAATGAAATGGAGAAAAAATATCTTTTTACTTTTGGGGAAAATAAATAAAGACAAGAGAAATTCTTCCTCTAGAACACAGAGTAAACAACTGAGAGCCAATGAGGACATGGGGGTGGGGGGGGAAACATTGTTCATAATCTTCTCACTAACCTGTGGAGATGATGGCTTCTTAAACACATGTCAGTCATTAGCCTGTAGGGCACAACATGTGGAGATTAGCTTGTTAAATCTGAATTTGGCCTCAGCTTGATCTTTAAATATTCAATATTACATTTGCAGATTTATGCTGGAGCCAGGGAATTATATTTAAGTATTAAAGGAATTCAAGTAAATACATTATAAAATATTACTAAACTCTAATTAAATTGCAGAGCTTCTGTGACAAAAAATATTTGTCCAGATATGTAATATCCTTTTATTCATTTATTTAGTTATTAAGTAAAAAGTTGTGAGCATCTGTTATCTTCCCTGCACTGTTCTAGGTTCTGAGAAAACAGCAATTAATTTGACAAAAAAAGGTTCCATATTTTGTTAAGCTTTTATTTCTGAAGAAGAGCAGAAAAATCACATATAAAAAACAAAGAAAATAATTAAACCCTACGCAAATTCAAATTAAATGTGATTTTAGTACCCAACATTTCCTGGTTGGGTACTTTAGATATATGGGGTAGTCTGAGATCCTAATAAGGAGAAAGTATATTGGTCATCCCAATAGCAGAACACCCCAGGCAAATGTTACAAGTAGTGCAAATACCCTAAAGCAGGGCAGGGTTTGGTAAAATCAAACAGGAATGTCCTGTCGCTGTGGCACAGCCTGCAAAAGAGCCGCACTGAGTGCATTTAAAGTGAAGGAAGGAGTCAGAGCCTGCGCTACACCGCAATGGGAAATGCACATTGCATTGTAATGGCAAAAGAAAACGTTGGAAAAGTTTTCATTTTTATCTATTCATTTATTTATGCATTTATTTACTTAACAGTGGGAATGTATAATTCATTGGTCAGTGTTTTAAAAGTCATTATTCTGGCCATTGTGAGGAAAATGGATTACAGATACACAAGAATAAAAGAGAATGGAAAGAGAGCTGAAAGAGTGGGCCGAACTTTTTGGCTTCGTCTATGTTTTCTCCTAGCATTAACATGACTTCATTCTTTCTAAATGTTTGCGCTTTTTATCCATGTGGAATTTATTTTCCTTTCAGGAGTAAAATAGACATCTACGCTATTTTTTCGCAAATTGTCTGTGGCCTCCATGTAATTTGTTGTTTAATGGAATGATGATTTTAAATATTTGTGCATCCATAATAAAATAAAGTACTTAGTAATCTTTAAGGAAAAAAATAATTTAAACAGTACAAGCAGGGATTCCTCCTCCTGCATACATACCTCAGGGTAATTCTTGCAAAGATCTATACAAGGATGTTGTATATGGCAACAGGGAGTTGAAAGGAATCTGTGTATACTTCTCTAGAGTGATGGATAAATAAAATGTAGTAAATCACACTATGAAATGTTAGGCAGCAATAAGAAGCTATAAACCATATATGTGAAATGGATCAATTTCTAAACAAGGTGGAATGGGAAAACTAGGACAGAGTTGGGATTTACAAAACCCTTAATGGAATTAAAACATCCCCAAACTATACCGTATTTTACAAGGATGTATCTATGCTTAGGAACATATATCAAATGAATTATAAATGGTTTCTATGAGAAGAAAACAATAGGCAGAGTTTAGGAAATAAGACACAAAATAAAACATGAAACAGGTGTTGTACTGAGAAATGATGGTGATGTGTTAACAGTAATAAGAAATGTAAGATGTATTCCAATATCAGACATGACAAATGTGGAAAAGTGTGCTCTAGACATGATGAAATATGGTAAATATTATAGCTCGACATTATGCACCAGAGCTTTAATTAAAAATGTGGAAGAAATATGATGAGAAAGAGCACTTCAATCAATATTACCATAAAAATTTAAATATATGTTTTAAAAGTTAAAATAAAATGTGACATGGAATAGTTAACATATATGTGGTTATGGTCT
This sequence comes from Pteronotus mesoamericanus, assembly GCF_021234165.1. Taxonomy (NCBI): domain Eukaryota; kingdom Metazoa; phylum Chordata; class Mammalia; order Chiroptera; family Mormoopidae; genus Pteronotus; species Pteronotus mesoamericanus. The sequence goes on along the minus strand of NW_026555085.1, from coordinate 29,093,245 downwards.
CCCCATTTCATCTTAGGCTATTTCTGTTTTAAACTGGATCTTGTTGTTTTCTACTTGTCATAGGCTTTGCAGACTCTGTCTTTTAATATCTATAACTAAAAGGTCTTCTTTTATGTATTCATATCACAAGCACAACCTTTGTACAAGTTTTTCTTGTTTCTCATTTAGATTATTGCAGTGATTTTTCTAATTGGCCTTGTAGGGGCTGGTCTAGTCAGCAGTTATAATGCTGTATTACATTTTCAAAAGTTCAAATGTGATTATAACTCCTTTTCTAAAATTCTTTTGATGTTTATACATTGTAGAAATCAAGAGAGACAAGAGGGAAGGGGTGGGGGCAGGGAAAGGGAAGGGAAGGGGAAAGTCAAGGAACATATAGCAAGGACTCATGGACAAAACCAAAGGGGAAGAGCTGAGGGAGGGAAGGTGGGAGGGGGCAAGGGAAAGAGGTGGGGGGAAGGCAGAGACAAATGTATTTAAAAAGTAAATAAATTAATTTAAAAAAAAAGAAAAAAGAAAAGAAACTACAATTAAATATACTCTTGAGAACATAATTAGGCAGGTAGTACTAATATTTAATGGATATTGAGAACTGAACATTTTAAGTAATAAAAGAGAGAAAAGAAAAAAAATAAATAAAAAAAAATCAAATTTTGAAATTAACTAGCAAAAACTGTGCTGATGCAAAGATGGTAGAATTTCAAGGAGGAAATGCATATTAAGGAGTGAAATAATAACATTTTTCAATACATTCTTTAGTAAAATAACATCTGCAGCTTGGTAAATGCTTTTCCACTCCATATAGTATGACCCAGTATTTGCAAAATTCACAAAGTAGTAGAGCACATTACAGAAGTTGCGGGAACACAATCTAAGGAAAATGTGAGACAAGCATCATCATATGATTTAATCTGGGTGAAGTGGACTACAAAATGCTAGGTATTGTCTTAATTCTTTTTGGTATACTGGATAATTTTCATTACTTTATGTCTCCTGTCAGTTTATAATTTAAAAAGAAGTCACATATTACTGATTAAACAAATTTTTAATTTATATTAATGAATAAAAGTAATTATTTTAATTCATTATTAATTAATTAATTATAAATTAAAATTAATTATTTTATTCATTAGATGTTGGAGCTCTTTATTGCATTATGACAAATATACCCATATATCTACATGTTTTTTGTTTATAACAGATTATACTTTCTCATGTAGGTAATAAAAGAAATTTAAATTTTAATGTAAGTCACCTACTTATATACAAAAGATAAGTATTGCTTCTTGGCCTCAATGTTTAGGAAGGCAAACATTTTTTTTCTTTATGTATAAATAAGTATGCAGTTGTACCTTTGTCATTCAATGGCTATTATCTATGTGAACTATTTGGTATACTAGAATTCTTCCCTCAGATAATGACTTATGCACCATCCTCCCACTTTAACACACAAATTTCTCATTACTGCATTGGTGTTAGAAGCTCATTTGATGGACAAAGCTTTATGTTGTTCTTTGTAAACTGCATGTCTTATGTATTATTATCTTGTGCATTAATTGTGGTAGTGATTATCTTTGAAATGGAGCCTATTGACTTCATTTGTACATTCTTAAAATGTGTTCTTCTGCCTTAGAAACTGGGGCTAGGGATATGATTTATAAGGCATCGGCATACTGATGGGTTTTGACTAACTGATGAAATAGTAATTTCATGTCTTCCTTGATACATGCCTGTTATTGGTTCCATTGCCTAATTTTATTACTTGCCAAGCCAAGCTAAGGTTTTCCACCATTTAGATTAGTTGTTTTTAAATTCTAAATGCCTAAAATCCAATTATCTGATAAGAACTCAAAATAAAAAGGAAAAGAAAAAAATTGTCACTTGCTTCCATTTTTAAACTTGATGAAAGAGAATGCTTATATTAAACAACTTAAATTCATAGCTACAGTGTTTTCACTGTGGTCTTGCAAACATTTACTTATTTTGTTGTCAGTGAGTCTCATAATATTAGCAAATCATATTGACAGATGGTCAATGCCTGATTTATTGTGAAACTGCCTGAAAAACAGAATATCAGAGCAAAATTCAATTGGTCACTGATGATCACGTGTACAGGTAAATCATATGTATGGTAAACACTTACTGTAAAAGTCATCTTGGTGTGAAAATACAATTAACATGGATTTGATATTAACTTGTGAAAGATATTTTTTAAAAAGAATTTAAAATACATGATGCAGCAACTATTCATGGTGACAAATATATTTGGAACATTGATTTTTATGTAACATTTTAATTTTTAGCAGTTACCAATCATAATGATGTTAAAAATAAGAGGTTAAAGATATGCTCTTATTTTTAATCCAAACTGAATTTACTGAGGTATATATTCTGGCTGCAGTTTGAATTTTTAACTAATTTTTTATGCATTTTTGATCCTAACATAATCCATACCTAATTTACCAGTTCAATTTGGTCTCTTCAAAGACATACATTATCCATTAGAACTTAATTTTATAAAAAGAAATAATATAAAATAAATAGGAATTCTATATTCTAAGCATTCTGAGAGATTATTTTCTTTTTCCTTAGACACTTCTCAAATAATTCTCAAATTATTTTTATTATCAATAATACATATTGAAATAAACTGCAAATTTAATTTGCAAAGACTCTAAAATTGTTTTTGAATTATTTCTTATTGTGAAAGTTACTCTTTTCATTTTATGGTGTACCAGATTCATATATCATTTTGCAATAAACAGTAAGATAAGTTATACTGTCCTTACATGTTCTTTCTATATCATCGAAAATTTAGGAAAACTTCTATATTCATTCTTCACATGTTTTTCTATTAATTTTTATTCATTTAACTATTTAATTTATCAAAAACAGGATAAATGTTTTGCAGTAATGACAACAGCTAAGAAAATCAAAACTAATGTTAAAATACAGTATATGGAACTCAGGTCAAAACTAATTAACCAACTTTAAGAATTTCCTAATAGTCATTTGGCATTTATTTAATATTTAGAAGACAGTTAATTGTACTTTAGTATCAATTTGCCTTCTAAGCCAAATACAGTAATTATAAAGATATTCAGATATATAATATAGTTTTTTTTTCCTTTACAAGTAGTATATCATATTTTAATCTATCTCTGAGAATTTGCATCTGTTTGATGAGATCAGGGATGTTGGCCAGGAAACCAAGGTCAAAAGTTTTGAATAATACAATAGAATCTTTCACTTTAATTTCAATATTCACTAGTGCTGGCAGAATGAACCTTGTTTTATAGAATTGCTGAGCTGGAAGGATACCTATTAGGCCATCTTCTTAAAATTTTTCTGTCAAAATAGAATAGATCATTCCCTTCCAGTATAATTGCTGTGCATTGGAAAATAAACCCCTAATGAGACTAATCCCAGAGTAAATCTAGGATTCTTTGCAGGTTTAGAATAAATATTTTAGACAAAATTTAAAGATAAAATGCCACATTGTTATTTAACTTACCAGTTAAACATTTTTTATAAATTCAGAGTTGTGTGTGTATGTATGTTTGAATATTCATAGGACATAGTCTAGTCAAAATGCCACATGATAATTATATAATTTGTTTATATATTTCCATGCTTCGCTATGCAGTAACGGTAGTTTTCCATAAAAATCAATAGAAAATCAATTTGCTGATAGAGCCTTATCACCTTGCAGAAATGTCCTTATAAAATAGTCATTTTTAAATATAACAGTTTTTAGGTACAGTGGCAAATCCTGAGGAATAACCATTAATAACTCCTTAATTATTTTATAAATATTTTTTAAATGTATTTCTTTTTAGACAGAGGGGAAGGGATGGAGAAAGAGAGGAAGAGAAACATCAATGTGTGGTTGCCTCTTGAGTTCCCCTACGAGGGACCTGGCCTGCAACCCAGGCATGTGCCCTAACTGGGAATCAAACCTGTGACCCTTTGGTTCCCAGGTTGGTGCTCAGTCCACTGAGGCTCACCAGCCAAAGCTAAATGTGTGTTTTGTTTTTGTTTTTGTTTTTGTTTTATTTTATTGATTTACTTTTCGAGAAAAGGGAAGGGAAAGAGTAAGTGAGGGAGAGAAACATCAATGTGTGAGAGATACATGGATTGGTTGTCTCTCACTTACACTCAAGTCGGGACCTGGCCTGCAAACCAGGCATGTGCCCTGAGTGAAGATCGATCTGATGAACTCTCCATTCACAGCCTGCCGTCCCTCAATCCATCAAGCTATACCAGCCAGGGTTCCTTCATTTCATAAGTACAAATTGAATATGTCTATTACCCAATATCTTCTCCCTTCCTCCCTCACCCTTTATTTTTCCATTATGTAATTTTTTCGTTTAAATATTTTATTGTTTATGCTATTACAGTGGTCCCAGTTTTTGCCCCTTTGTCCTCCTCCACCCAGCCCACCCCCCATTCCCACAGCCAATCCCCACACTGTTGTCCATGTCCATGGTTCACCCATAAATGTTCTTGGACTAATCCCTTCACCTTCTATCAACCAGTCCCCACCTTTCCCCACCCCTCTTATAGCTGTCAGTCTGTTCCATGTTTCTATGCTTTTGATTCTATTTTGCTGATTAGTTTATTTTGTTCATTAGATTCCACTTATGAGTATATGTCCTTCATTGACTGGCTTACTTCACTTAGCATAAAAGTCTTCAGCTCTATTCATGCTGCCGAAAAAAGGTATGAATTTCTCTTTTTTTACTAAAGTGTAGTATTCCATAGTGTAAATGTCCCACAGTTTTTTATTCACTTAGTCTGTTTACAAATCTTGGCTATTGTAAATAACTGCTATGAACTTAGAGCTGCATATATTCTTTTGAGTTGGTGTTTCAGGACTCCTAAGATATATCCCAGGAGTGGAATCTCTGGGTCAAAAGGCACTTCCATTTTTAATTTTTTGAGAAAACTCCATACTGTTTTCCACAGTGGCTTCATCAGTCTGCATTCTCACTACCAGTACCCTATGGTTCCCCTTTCTTCATATTCTCAACAGCACTTCTTTGTTGATTTGTTATTGATAGCCATTCTGGCATGTGTGAGAGAGCATTCTGGCACATCATTGTGGTTTTAATTTGCATCTCTCTGATGGTTAGTGATGTTGCACATTTTTTCATATATCTATGGATTATTTGTATGTCCTTCTTGGAGAAGTGTCTATTCAGGTCCTTTGCCTATTTTTTAATTGGATTGTTTGTCTTCTTGGTGTTGAGATATATGAGTTATTTATATGCATATTTTGGAGGTCAAACCCTTGTCCAATGTATCATTGGCAAATATATTCTCCCGTACAGTGGTTTCCCTTTTCATTTGACGACAGTTTCTTTAGCTGTGCAGAAGTCTTTTACTTTGATGTAATCCCATTTACTTTTTTTCTGTTGCTTCCCTTGCCCTGAGAAGATATATCACAAAAATATTGTTATGTGAGATATCTGAAATTTTACTGCCTGTATTTTTCTGTAGGGTTTTTAAGGTATGACAAAATATATTTCAGTCTTCTGTCCATTTTGAGTTTATTCTGGTGTGCGAAGTAATTTGGTGGTCTAGTTTCTTTTCTTTTCTTTTTTTTTTTTTTTTTGCCAGTATTAGTCTTATTCTCCAAGCACCATTTATTGAAGAGAGTGTCTTTATTTTATGCTCTCACCCTCTCTGTGAAATATTAATTGACTATAAGGGCATGGGTCGATTTCTGGGCTCTTTTGTTTCATTGATCTATGTGTTTGTTCTTATGCCAGTCCCAGACTGTTTTGATTGCAGTGGCCTTATTTAATAGTTTGATATTAGGTATTGTGATCCCTTCAAGTTTGTTCTTCTTTCTCAAGATTGCTGAGGCTATTTGGGGTCATTTTTGGTTCCATATAAATTTTTGGAATATTTGTTCTAGATATATGAAACGTGCTATTGGTATTTTAATAGGAATTGAGTTTCATCCATAGATTGCATTGGGTATTATGGACATTTTAATGATGTTAATTCTTCCAATCCATGAATACAGTATATGCTTCCACTTACTTGTATGTTTTTCAATTTTTTTCTTCAGTGTCCTATAGCTTTCCAAGTACAGGTCTTTTACCTCCTTGGTTAAATTTATTCCTATAATAAGTACTTTATTTTGTGTGTGTGTTACAATAGTAAATGAGATTGTTTTCTTAGTTTCTCTTTGTAATAGTTCATTTTTGGTATATAAAAATGTCATGGGTTTTGGAGTATTGATTTTGTATCCTGCTACTTTGCTGAGTTCATTTATTATTTCTAGTAGTTTTTTGGTCAAGTGCACAGAGTTTTCAATGTATAATATCATTTTGTCTGAGAATAAGGACAGTTTTACTTTCTCCTTTACAATTTGGATGCCTTTTATTTCTTCTTCTTGTATGATCACTGTGGCTGGGACTTTCAGTACTATGTTGAGTAAGAGTGCTGAAAGTGGACATTCCTGTCTTGTTTCTGATCTTAAAAGAAATGTTTTTAGTTTTTGCCCATTGAGTATGATGTTGGCTGCAGGATTTTCATTTATGGCCTTTATTATGTTGAGGTATTATCCCCCTATTCCCACTTTGCTAAGTGTCTTTATCAATCAAAAATGAGTGCTGGATTTTATCAAATGTTTTTTCTGCACCTATTGATATGATCATATAATTTTTATCTCTCATTTTGTTTGTGATGTATCACATTTATTTATTAGTGAACATTGTACCAAACTTGCATCCCTGGAATAGATCCACCTTGATCATGGTGTAGGATCTTTTTACTGTATTGCTGGATTGGGTTTGCTAATATTCTATTGAGGGTTTTAGCACCTATGTTCATTAGGAGTAATGGCCCATAGTCTTCTTTCTTTTTGTGAATCTACCTGATTTTGAAATTAGGATAATCTTAGCTTTTTAAAAAGAGCTTGGGAGTCTTCCCTCTTCTTGAATCTTTTGAAATAGTTTGAGGAGGATAGATGTTAGTTCTTTGAATGATTGGTAAAATTCATCTGTGAAGCCATCTGGTCCAGGACTTCTATTTTCTGGGACTTTTTAAAATTATTTCTTTAATTTCATTAGTTGATATCAGTCTATTCAAATTTTCTGCTTCTTCCTGATTCAGTTTTCAAAGATATTATGTTTCTAGAAAGGTATCCATTTCACCCAGGTTGTCCAGTTTTTAGCATATTGTTCATAGTATTTTCTTATAATCCTCTATATAATCCTCTATTTCTGTAGTATCTTTTGTTACTTTTCCTCATTCATTTTTGATTTTATTAATTTTGGTCTTCTCTCTTTTTTTGTTGATAAAATTAGTCAATTTTGTTTATCTTTTCAAAGATTCAGCTCCTGAATTTATTGATTTTTTAAATTTTTTTAGTCTCTCTCATTTATTTCCATTCTGATCTCAACTGTTTCCTTATTTCTACTCACTATGGGCTATGTTTTTCTTGTTTTTTCTAGTTCTTTTAGGTGTAGGGTTAGATTGTTTATTGAGACTATCTTCTTGCCTATAATGCTATGAACTTCCCTCTCAGAACAATTTTTGCTGTCCATAGGTTTTGCGTTGTTGTGTGTTTATTTTCATTTGTTTCCAGGTACTTTTTAATTTCTTTCTTGATCTCATTGATGACCCATTCATTAATTAATAATGTGCTATTAAGCTTCCATATATGTGAATTTTTTTTTTATTTAGATTGATCTCTAGTTTCATGCCATTGTGATCTGAGAAAATGCTTGCTATAATTTCAATTATCTTTAGTTCATTGACTTATTTTGTATCCTACATGTGGTCTGTCTTTGAGAATGATTCACATGCACTTGAGAAGAAGGTGTATCTTTGCCCTCAGTAGCCTGTTCAGAACTACAGATGATCCACAGTTTTTGCCTGTCTCCCCTGGGCTTAGCTGCACCCAGGATGGGTGCCACTGTGCAGCAAGGCTGGGTTTTATCAGCACACGCCCCGGGGTGGGTCAGCAAAAACCAGAAGTCACCATAGGATCCACCCTCACCTCCCCTGCCTTCTAATCTGCTGTCAGTCTTAGTCTAGCTGCTGAGTTGACTGTTTATTAGAGGGCTTTAAACAGAATCAATAGGATGACCCCTTTGATGTCCCATGGGATGTGTCCCTCAGACTTCAGGAAAGATAGCGGGTATGTTCCTCTATCCCCATGCCACATGTCTGAGTATGTGTGGATTCTTTCCCTGAACTCTGAAGGATGAAGCCCCTAGTAGGAATGCAGGTGGGGCCTCCAGAGCCCAGATTTTGGGTCTTCCAGGAACCAGGAGGTGTGTTTATATAGCTCTCCCATGAGGTGCACGTGCGAGTATGGTTCCCAGCAAAGTGTATGGAATGGCCGTACCCTATAGCCAGTCTCTCACACCCCTTTGAGTCTGCCCATGTTGCCGTCTCCTTAGCTGGGATTAAGATACAGGATTGGGGAAGAGAAGAAAAAAAAAAAAAGATGCAAGGTGGGGTGTGAAGTTTCCCACAGGATGGGGTAACTGTTTTCCCCTTGGAGGGGCTTGCTTTCTCAAGAAAAATGGCTGCTGTGGTATTGAGGTATATCACAGCAAGGGGAACCCAGTGGTCATTCCCCTACATCCCTTCCCAAGGTCTCCCGCTCTCAAATCTCAGGTGACTCTAATTCTCACTGCCCTCCTTTCGCCTGAGCCCAAGGTGAGTGGCTGCTAATGAGAAACCTGGTTTTAACCCCTTAGGAAAAAAAATAATGGCTTTGTCTCCAGTGGCTCTGTCTCTCCCCAGAGGACACACAAACTCCTTTGCCTTTCACTGCTGGATACTGCATGGGTGACTAATTCCTGCACTGGTGCTCTGTGCTGGGGAGCCCTGTCCATAGTGCAGGCTTCACTCCTCTCAGGGGGAAGCTCCCACAGCCTATTGCAATGGGGATGGCTCTGGACCTTTTTGCATCCTCGTGCTTCCTACTAGTCTGGAGGTGGTTTCTGCCAGTCCTTGGTTAAGAGTCTCCTCTTCAGGTAGTCTTCAGTTGTTTATTTCATGTAGTTGTTCCCCTCATTATTTTTATTTCCAGTTTGTTTCTGGGAGGCTTTGTGAGATAGATCCTCCTGTTTCACTGCCATCTTGCCCCAGTCTCCCTTACTCACTTCCATTGCCCTCTTGTTTTCCCACAGAAAGGTCTCTTATGACATGATATCATGACATATTATTACATGAATAAAGATTAAAAGTTTACAATGGTTCTTAGGCACATGTTAAATCAGAACCCAACAAGTGTAGTTGAATTTCTTAGAATCCCTGGATGGAGGCTGACTATATGGATAGATTAAAAAAAAGAATCTGAGGTCTGTTGTTCAAAAAGACAGAATTGTGTTTTAACACCATTTCTTAATAACTATGTATCTTCTGAGATTTTCAGGAAATAAAATTGATATTACTCTAAGATTTTTTTGTCATTACTCATCAAACAAAATGATAAATACCATGAACTGTATCTTTTCTTCTAATTTGCCAATCTATACTTAATGTTGTTATGAGGGTGATATTTTAATAAATGCACATATGAATTCCTTGTTGAAAATTTCTCAGTAGTGTTTAGCCATATAAGTAACTAAATATAAACTTATTTCTACATACCTGTCCAACCTCTTTGCCCTTACATGTTATAATTTAGCATTATTGAAGAATACATAGCTTCTTTTATAAAACCTAGACTTTGTACAATTTGGGAGAGCCTTTGCTCTCTCTCAATTGTTTCTAAGCTTTCAGATCACCCACTGCTAATTCTTCTTCATTCAGAAATCTTCTCAGAATTTACCAGGGCGTTTACTTGTCATTATAACAAGTTTTATATTACTTGTAATTTTTCTCATGCAACTCTGTCTCCTCCTGAGATTTTTAAACACTTTGAGAGTAGAGAATTCACACTTTCTCCTTTGTATTCCCAATCTGACATAGGAGGACAAAATATTGATAAATAATGAATGTCTTAGAGATTTACAATGTATACCTTTAAAAAATTTCATGACTCAATGCTTTACCTAGTAAGTAGTTAACATTTTTCTGTTTAGGTCCATCAATCTGCAGATTATCAAATAACCAGTCAATATTAGAACTGGGATTTTGAGTCAGACAGGCTAACTCAGAGTATTAACTTCTATTGATATTTCAAGTTGGTTACCAGGTTATATTGCCTCCATACTAATGATGATCCAAGGGTAATCTCTTTCTTGAAAATAAGACCAGAAAGGAATACTTCAGTTTGTCAAGTGCAAATATTTCTCTCTCTTTTATTAAACCGCTTTATTGTGGTATGCTAAACATACAAAAACCTGTACCTGTATAATGTTCACAGCTTGATGAGTCTGGAAATAAGTATACCACAGCTGAAATTTTCACCACAATGTCATAAACATATTAATCACCTCCAAATGTTCCCTTCTATGCTTATTGTTATAAAAATATATGATAGCACCACTTAACATATATCTGCCTCCTTAGGAAAATTCTAAGCATACAATACAGCATTATTAATTATAGAAACTATAATGTACAGTAGATGTCTACAACCTACTCATCTTGCATAACTGAACTTTGTATCTTTTGATCAATATCTCCTTGTTTTCCCCTCATCCTAGCTGCTGGCAGCCACCATAATAGTCCCTGCTTCTATGAAAACATTTATTAAAAAAAAAAAAAAACCTGAAGAGATCTCCTTCAGCAATAATCAGAAAGACTGAATTGACATTATACCTTTAAAGACAAAATACATTGTGAATAATCAAATAGCAATGTAAAACTCTATAAAAATTTACTAAGTTTAAAAAATATTTAAATACTAATATATGCAAAGTGCACATATTTTATCAAAAACGTTATTAACAATTTTTTTAGCCATAGAATAAAAGCCTTACTCCTTGTATTGATCTTAGATATTATGTTCCTTCATCATCCTCCCTGTGGGGTTCTGGGTTCCATGTTGATAGGGGTAATAATAGTATCCAAATTAGGACATTTTTGAAAGCAAGATACTAATAAACACTAAAGCAGTTAAAGACAAACCTGTAGGACAATCATTGTAAATTGGGCAAGCTGGAACCAACAGTGACCTTTTGCATTGACCATTTCCTTAGTGTTTTGTAACCATATTACACAGGAAGTATAAAGTGTCCTAGATGCCATTGGTTTTATTTAACATCCTTTTTTTTTTTAAGAGCAAATGGGCTTTCTGAACTCAGATGCATAGAAATGTCCCCTATTATTTTTCTTAATGTCATCTCTCATAAACTTTGTACTTACTATCACAAATTATCAAATTCTGATGCTTCTTTAATAATAATTATTACAATGTGAGTTCCACAGTTTTTATGTAATTTTTTTCTAGAACTTCATTTTAAACATCACAAAGGTACTAGAAGAAATATCCCTTAAAGTCTGGCATCCTCCTTTCTCTAGTAATCTGTAAACCACTTTATATTCTTCTATGCTACTTACATGAGATCATTTGGCTTCCTGTATATTCTGCTAATATTTAACATCTCACTTGATATCTGTTGTACTTATTTATTAGGTGTCTAAGAGCTTAAATGTCTAAGGAGCCAAGACCCGTATGAAAGGAGGGAAGGAAAACTTACATTGTAGCAGTATGATTATTACATATAAAATTTTAAAAAGTGAAACATTGAGCTTTCCTATCATTCAAAATTAGCCTGAATTATATGTTTTTAAAACATTTATTGTGATAGGAAGCATTAGAAACAATTCTTCCACTTATATTTTTAGAGTTTATAGCAGTTTGCAAGCACATTATAAAATATGGCTTTGTAACACCAGAATTGGATATCTTTGCATGATTATAAATATTACAGATTTTGAAAGTGCTGAATAATCATATTGTCAGTTCCTTTGCAGTTCTTTATGGATAAAATTCCCATGCATAATTAATTGTAAATTCATACTTTTATCTGAATATTTATTATTGCACTGTCATATCACTATAATATGACAAAAAATATATTCACTTTCATTTGATACTAGGACACATTTGATAGCATCTTCTTTTAACAAACTAAGTACTTTTAATTAATACTTAATATTTTCTATGATTTTAATTTTCATATTAGATTTTTAGATATTAGTTTTCTAAATAAAGATTGCTAATGAGCTTGGATACAGGTTGAAATAATAAAATACCTTATTACTAAATTTTATATAAATACATATATATATATATATATATATAATGACACACCAAATTTAAATAGGATGTTTTCCTACTTTTAAACTTAATTTTTTTGAAAAATCTTTACTTTGATATAATTAGATATTCTCCAGAAACGGGTTCATTCACAGCTGGGCAAACAAGTTAATGATTTATTACAATATGTTGAAAAGTTGTAGGGTATTCGACTTTGATATTTACCTCAATTATTCACATTCTTTTTTATTGGGATTCATTTTAGCATGTCATATGTAAAATTGGAAATTTTCAACTGTAGTGTTACGTGTATAGGTTCTGAAATATCATCTTGAGTCTATCTTTCAATTTTGCATAAAGAACCTTGCAATATTTTTAGTAAATCAGTTTTCAAATTGTGCTGCATTCTCTTTTAAGTTGTCTCAGTGCTGCTGCTCATAAATTATTCAGTTGTAATTTTAATGCTTTAAAGATGTGTAAATTTAAATCTGAATATTCTTCTATTTTAAAAGCACAAGAATAACAATAATATGGTTAATACATCATTTATCACTCATGTATAGTTTCAACTTAGGTTTAAATGTGTGACTAAAAATAAATTATTCCTTTTATTTTATATATTAAGTATATTTCTAGTATTTAAAATTAAAATAATTTGGTATTTGGATTCTATTTTTAGTTTTTTTAAATTTAATATTTATTGTATATTTTAAAAATATAGATTCTATTAATATTTATTTAAACAGTATATAACATTAACAAAAGCTCTCTTCCAATTTTTCAATGTTGCCACCAGATCCCATCAATTTTGGCTACAAATTTTTTTAAATGATTTGCCAATGTCAACATTTTATTTCAGATATTCACCATCTTTTAACTCATCTGCTATAATAACCCAGTTGATATATATACCACACTGCTACTGTTTTCCTACTTAAAAAAAAATGGGTGTTATAATTTCTTGCTTTAAAACACCATGTTGCCTAAGTATAAGTCAAAATTTCTTAGGATGACAGTTACGGTAGATTGCTTATAATACGGATTTATCCTTTATTTCCCAGTTTCTGTAACAAACATGAATTCTGCTATGCTCCCCATTTGTATGTGTGCACATGTGTCTATACAAACATAAGAACACATGTGAATATACTTATATAATCATACAGTCACACTGACTGTACTACATAGACTTCTTTACTGGATGACCAATTTACCATTAGAAAACCAAGAGAAAATAAACATCATTCAATAAATTGCCTTGTAATAAGTGGTTCCTTATCTTGGGTGATTCAACTTAAATATTTTCTGTCATAGGTTAGATTCAAGAGGCAGAGGGAGTTGTTAGTATAAATTAAGGGCTGTTGGGATCAACACCTGCGGAAGGATGAGGAAAAGTAGAACAAGGTAGTCAGAGAACATGAGCTCTGATATAATTTAAATAATGACCTCTAAAGATATCCTTTCAAACTGTTTTAAGTAGAGAGAGGGCCAGGCATTTTTTTACATCTCCATCTACCCATCATCAGGTGTAGCCTGCTGCCAAAAAGCTCAACACTCCTTGCCCAGCCAATGCTCTTCATCTGGAATGATTCCTGAATTTGAATAACAGTTAAAGATTGTTGAAGCACTTGCAGCAGCTGGGGAAATTAGGTTCATTAATTTGAAGGAAGGATCAGGAAAGCATATCACAAGGTTTACTATCCTTCTACAGCAGTCACTGAAACTAGTCAATGTGAATTGAAAGAATAAAATGTTAAGCACTGAAATATTAAAGAGAATGTTCTGCAAACATTGTTTTGTCTTATAGAATGTGAGTGATTCACTCAGAATATAAAATATATAGAAGAGATTACAAAGTATAAATATTTGAACACATTAATTTCTTCCTCTCACGTACATGTGGACACACATGTTCTTTTGATATAACCGTAATAAAGAGGTTAAAAACAGAGCAGGAAGAAAATATTGAAGCAAATATGTAAAATGATTAATACTCTTGCAACTAGATTACTGAAATGGGGAGGGGGTAGAACTCTGTGGAGTAAAAATAGAAAACTAACTTTACTTTTCAACAGACTCTTCTTTCAGTCATATTTTAGTAAACTCCTTTTGTTCAGCTCTGAGTATATCCTATGGCTTTCCAATCATTTTCAATTGTAAGGAAAACGGTATTAAGGTAACTCTGACACATTTGGTTATTAAAATGTCTAGTTCATCTAAACTAAACTTCAATCCTGACATCATAATCACAACTTCTCTCTCCCCCCAGCCCCTTCAGGCTTCATCCTTGACTCGAGAATTATGAACCTGCAGACGTGGAGAGAAAAGGGATTAGAGGGAGGAGACTTGGGAGTTATGTAATGGATGATATTGAAATATGGCCATCGATGCCTCTATGTGGCCACCACCTGATGAAGACTTCATGTGCTTGCTGTTCTTCAGAAGTCCTAGTGGGATTTTGAGTCTTCTCAGTTGCCTGATAAAAATTGCTCATCCAGTGAGCTGTCCAAAAGCCCCAAGTTTTTGTATTACTATCCCAAACCTGGCCCTCTCACGAGTGGGGTGGCATGAAAAAAAACTAGCAAGGTTATCATCCCTACTGTCCTCATGGTCTTTGGAATTATTACTTGTTCATCCTGCCAAATGATATAGAGACACTTGTTTAACTGCTGACCCCTCCCTCCTCACCATGCAATGGAAAACTTCTCCAGACTTATGCCTTAAGACTTTTCCAGCAGAAAATAGTTTCTAGGTTATATATACTGTATACAACTCCACAGGCCACACACCAAACTTTCTCCAGAACCGTCATACCATACTCCATTCCTATGAAATACCGAGCTTATAAATTTCTGGAGTTCAGCAACCACTTGTATGAGAAAGGAGGTGCCTTGCCTCTCCTGTCTCCCACAGGAAATGCCACGATTCTCTCTAAGCATATAAACTCCCTTTAAATAAGATATACAAAATTCCAGTATTTTCTGATATAGTTTGGAGAGCTGAAAATCACTGCAAGAGAGTTTGTTATTTTTAATAAATCCATCATAATGTGTCTGTACCATTCTTTAAAATAGATGGATGCTTTTTTCCTTCAATATCCTGTTAGATCTCCATAAAACAAATTACTTCTACAAAATATGATTTGCAAATATCATGACCTTAATATATCCAAAGGCAATGGATATTAATAGATGACTTATTATTGAGTTAATACAACTCAAAAACTAAACAACCCTTCTCCCTCTATTTAATGATTATAATACTTTGAGGGAATAAAATATAATTTCCCTTCTACCTTTCCAAGTTTTATTTTCCTGTGAGATAATAATCCAATTAACAGACACAGTTTAAAAGAAGAAAATAACCAAATTTAATGCATATGTACATGTCATTGAATATGAGACCAAAGAACAGATTGGGAAATTGAGACAAATGTATTTCTGGAGCTAAGGAGAAGGGGGTGTATGGGGGACAGGGTTGTGGTTTAGGACTTCAAAGGGCAGAAAGGCAATTCACATGGAGATGAAAAAGCAAATGTTTGGTAAATAAATGTTTTCTGGACCATCTTTAACAAACAGGACTTTGGCCAATGGGCCTTGCTAGGTTTCCTCTTTGTCTATCACACATTAGTTAAATTAAACTATACTTATCTGTGATTCCTCCCTTGCTGGAGAAGGACTTCTTCTTAAATTGTTTCCAAAAATTCCTTAAATTGCTTCTTAAAAATTCCTTTTAGCAGTTAAGGGGAAGATCAACGGTTTTCCCTTGGTCTTTCTTTTCTTAAAAATTTCCAGCTTAAAATCAATATTCCAAAGGACATAATTTAGGGTAGTAAACTTTGATCCCTCTCAATACTCTTTGCCAAAACATGTGGAATGAAATTGTCATTATTGCACAGAAAAGGAACTGAAGACTGTGTATAGTTTACTTTTACAACTTGATTTTAAATTACTTGGTTTCAAATATACATGGTTGAAAGAGTGGATAAACTCAAATAGTGTTAGTAATATTGCTTGTCATTCTACTGAATATATGTCTCAGACCCAGTGGATTGTAGAAGAAAATATGAATCTGCTGTTTCATCAATCCTTGTCACTTTCAATTCATGTCCTTCAGGCTGTATGCTTTGCTCAGCACTGACTGTGCTTCTAGTTTTTAAAAAGACTAATTATTTTAATAAAATATATACCCTAACAAAAGCTACTACTTTATCTGATATTTTACTGAGGAAGTAGTATTTTTTTTTCAACTTGGAGAAAAAACAGAAAGGTACATTTTGAAAGCCAGAGTGCAGATCTTCAAAATGGTACTTTTTCAGTAACTGACAAAGGAGATTTTTCTCATTAGGTTTAACTTTTATTCGATGTGCTGACAGTGAGCTAAACTTTAAGTATCATGCTGCTGTACAATCTTTTTGGAAAATAATTTGGCAAAATGTATGAGTCATAAAATACACCAAATATATATTTGGAATTATGTACTGTGGGAAAAGACAGCTCAGAATTCTACATTCCCTGGAGTTATATCAAGAATTTGATGGTTTTTATTTATAATTGCTATTTAGAACATTGCCTCTTATAATCTAATTAATTCCATGGTCAAGAAACCTTTCTAAAATCCAATCTAATTATGGTACTTCTGCTTAAAATGCTTATATAGTACCCCATAACTTAAAAATAAAGCCCCAAATTTCTTATGGTGGCTACCCTGACTAATTTCTTTCTAATATAACCCTATTTACTTTTCCTAGTAACTCCAGTCTCTTACTCCCATTTAAGTACTTGCTGTTTTTCCAGATAATCCATACTAAATCCACCTAAACTTTTTTTCTTTATTCTTCCCTATAGATATGTCCTTCCCATGCTTTCCTGAAAAATTTAACCTCATTCTTTGAAAATCTGGGTCTGTCATTGTCATGCTGTCTCTGTGACTTCCTTGAATGTGGTACATAATTAGCAAGTTAATTACTTAGTAACTATATTAGAACTCCTAGAGAACATGATTTCAATGTACTTGAAACTTATTACACATATTTACATTATATTAAAGATACTAAGCAATCAAAATGTTTATTGAATATGTGATTGGAATAATAAATTAGTAAGTGATTAAATAACAAAATTGACTTCAATTTGAAAAAAATCAGTACATTTTCATATTTTTAAATGATTATACACAAATGAATTAACCAATGATTATGTATATAGTGAATATAATCTCATAGATATGAAATTGATGTTTTGGGATAGCAAAAAGCCCTGCAAGATAAATAGAATCTCCGAGAGTCAGAAAGCAGATTTGTCTTTTGACTAGGATAATGAAGTTGATGTTTCCCTCTCACTCTGCACAAAAGTTAGATAGATTTGCTAACAACCTCCTTTGGCGATTAGTTTAAGGTTTCATAAATTTGTGTTTTCTCAGAAATAACGTAAACCCACAATTGCAGCATCCACCTGGGACTCTCTTCATTGCTTCCATAGGACTTAGTGTGTTAAAAAAATTTTTTTACTGCCAGTTTTACAGCCCAGGAATTATCTTTATTAAAAACCTGGGAGTCATTTCTTTGAAATGTAATCATCAAAGATTATTTGATGATTACATTAAATTTACTGGTAAGTAGGGGTACTTAATAGTACAAAGAAGTAAATGACTTGATGAAAGCAGCCAGTAGCACAGGGAAGAAAAGAATCCTATTTCTGTTCTTTAAATTATACTGCCAACTTGAAAACCATTGCTCAAATAGTACAATTTTTCATTTGTGTAATTCTCCTTATTTTCTTTGTTTTTTTCCTCTTGACATATAATTGACATTTAATACCCTATTAGCTTCAGGTGTACAAAATAGTGATTCAATATGTACACACATTACAAAATGTCTATTTACAATCTGTCACCAAAGTTATTACAATATTACTAATTATACTTCCTATGCTATTATATTGAATGACATTTTATAAATGAAAGGTTTTACCTCTTAATCCCCTTCTTCTATTTTTTCTGCTCCTCCAACCCTTCACACTCTGATGACTACCACTTTGTTTCCTGTACCTATGTCTTTTTCTGTTTTGTTGTTTGTTCATTTGTTTTAAATTTTAGGTTTCACATATAAGCAAAATTGTATGGTATTTGTCTTACTCTTTGGGACTAACTTTACTAACCATAATATACCCTAGGTCCATTCCATTTTTTGCAAATGGCAGGATTTTATTCTCTTTTATGTTTGAGTCATTTACTCCTTTGTGTATGTGTGTGTATGTGCGCAAACCACATTTTCTTTATTCCTTCATATGTTAGTGGAAGCTCAGGTTGTTCCCATATCATGGCTATTGTAAATAATACTGCAATGAATATAGGTGTGTATTACCTCTTCAGTTAGTGTTTTCTTTTTTCCTTTCTTTTTCCTTTTTTTTGAGTGAGGGAGGGCAAGAGATGGAAAAGGGGAGGGAGGAAAGATCAATGTGAGAGAGAAGCTTATCAATTTGTTGTCTTCCATACATGCCCCGATTGGAGACCATACTGTAACCTACGCATGTGCCCTAACCAGGAATCAAACTGGTGACCTGCCAGTTTGTGAGACCACACCCTTTCAACTGAGTCATACCCCACTGTGCTGTTTTCATTTTCTTTAATTAAATACCTAGCAGTGGAATTGCTGGGTCATATGGTAGTTATATTTTTAATTTTTCTTGAGGAAACTCCATTCTGTTTTCCATAGTGGCTACACATTTACATTTTCATTAACAGTGTGCAATGATTCAGTTTTTTCTATATCTTGAGGAACATTTGTTTTTTGTTTGTTTTTTTCTTTTTGATAATAGTATTTTAACAAGATTTAACAAGATGTTGATTTTCAGATGACATCTTAGTGATGATTATTTTTGATTTTTTGTCAGGCAACTCATAGCTTCTTTAGCTTAGGGTCCGTTTTTGGCAACTTATTTTATTTTTGTGGTTGGCCCACAATTCTCTGTTGTTTGTTTGTTTATTTGTTTTTATTGGGGATGTGTGTTATGTAGCGGCAGGATCCACACATTGAAAAAACAATTCTCTTTCACAATTATGGATTTGCTTTATAGAGAGAAAGATATTCACCAGTTAGCCCAGCTAGAGATTCTGGGGACCTCTACTAAATCCTCTTCTGTAGGTGAGCCTTCTCTGAAGTTGAGTGTTTAAATTTCAAAAATACAGGTTTTCTCAGTTTACTTTTTCTAGATTTGTATATTTCACTTTATGGTGTCTGCAGTACTCCTGCTTCTCTGGGGTTGACTTCAACAGCTCAATTCCTTTTGTTCTTAGGGTCCGAGGCATGTAGAGTATGTTGAGTTCCATCAACATTCTAAGACATGTGAGACAGAAACCAGTTTCTCAGTAACATGCCAAAAAGCTGGAACATTAGATATATACTCTACTCTTCTCCTTGCACACTCCACCCTAGACGCTTATAGGAGAAGCCACCAATCTGTAGTGACCTATGTTTGCTGAACCATAAGTCCTTTAAAGCCGTGTGTGTGTGTGTGTGTGTGTGTGTGTGTGTGTGTGTGTGTGTGTACAGCTGTTTCCAGGTATTTAGAGTATGCCAGGTCTTAGCAGTGAACTGGGGGTGAGGGGAGCAATGGTGAGTAAGTGTCATGCTAGTTCAAATCATTGCTTTTGTTCTCATTGCTCCCTAATATAGTATCATTTTAATGCAGGAGTTAGATTTAGTCAAAATGGAAATTGGTGCCTCAGATAGCCCCTTAGGAAGTCTGACTATTCTGTGTATGTTCCAGTCTTCTTTTTTCCTCTCAGAGCAGAATCTGAGAGTTGGGAGTTTCTTTTTAAATACATCCCACTGAACCTGGAAGAGAGGTTTTGGCAAGTGATTGCAAGAATTTTTTTTACTAGTTTTATTGTATCTGCTTCTGTGCTCACTTGGGATACAGGAGTCTCTTAATTGAATTTTGGATTTCTTACAAAGAGAATTGGTCCATTCTCTTTCAATTGGTATTATTGAATTGGTATTATGGTTGGGGAAGAAAGATATGGAGCTTGCTGTTCTACCATCTTGCTGATACACCTCCCAATGAGGAACCATATTTTTCTGGATTTTTAAAAAAATTTTTAAATATTTTATGTATTTTTAGAGAAAGGGGAAGGGAAAGAGGAAGGGAGAGAGAAAGAGAGAGAAACATTAATGTGTGGTTGCCTCTTGCATGCCCCCAACTGGGGATTTGGCCCTCAACCCAGACATATGCCCTGACTGGGAGTTGAACCAGCTACACTTTGGTTAGCAGGCCAACACTCAGTCCACTGAGCCATACCAGCCAGGGTGGATTTTATATTATTACCTATTTTTGTATTGAAAATAATTCTCTTAAAATTGTTTTTCAGTAAGTTATGTGGAATATAGTGTTTTGTATTAATTTTTATGTTCAAACTGTACATTATTTAGACCTCTCTTATCATACATTAGTGTGCAGAAAAAGAGGTTTAGCTAATCAAAATTTAGAACCTGAATTGTGAATTTGGTAGAGGAAAAAATACTGTAATTCGCAGATACAAAAATTGTTTTAAAAGTCCAATTTTTTTCCTCATGTAAAAATAATAATAACCAGAATAGAAACACTTACAAAATTGATCATTCTCTTTTATGATTGAAACAGAAATTAAATTGGTTTGAATTCAATGATGACATTGCCATCTGGCATTTGCAATTTTGTAATCACCACAGATGCTGTAAGATGTAGAAGGCAGGAACAGAAAAAAGAAAGTAATGCATATAATTCAAATATAATATGACATAGTATCTTAAAACTTAAGTATGCAATTACTGCTGAAGGACTATCTTATAAGGTAATTATCAGACAAGATTTTATACCAGCATTTGAAAAGACATGTTTCCTATGATCTTATGCTTCCTTCTAAAGATGAGTTGTTAAATGTGTCTTAATAAAATATTTTTAGGTGTTTCTCAAATGTAATGTGCTATTTCTACTATGGGTAACTGTAACTGTGCCCAAGGAAACAAGGATAGTATTTTACTTGTTCCCTTTTATATAGTAATGAATATTGTTGCTAAATATGTAAGGGTAAAGAGTAAATATTTTACTGTTGAGGTTAGAATGAAGTTTGGAAATGGTGTTTAGTATGGAAAAGAGGAGAAATTAGTTCCTGTGTTGTTGCAAGCTTCTTTTCATGAAATGGAGTCTGATCATATTCTTTCTATTAGTTTCCAGTTATCATTTACTTTTGATTGTTCAGATTTTTTAGTACCTTGCATGTATTAAATGGACATGATTAAAACATCTCAAAATTGTTACCCTATAACTCCTATGACTTCATGAAACTCACGAACATCTGTGTCAGTCATGATCCTGGCACAAGAAAGAAGCACACACAAAAGGTTTAGATATATCATCTTAATGAAGAACAGTATTTACATAAGTGTGAGCAGGGTGAGAAAAGCTATACAGAATGGTGAAGTACCCAATGAATAGTAGCAATAAGACCCTTAAGAGGCAAGGGGAACCAGCACCTGGGCCCATGCTAAAGGACCATGCAACTGGATTTCTGTAGTTCCATAATTTGCTTTTAATAAGAAGATATTGAATTCTTCCTTGAAATATCCAGAAAAGAGCAAATGGTTGAACAATGAATAATATCCCACCGGAAGGGAGAGACTAGAAGAAAGAGAGAAGGGGGCCCCAATGTAGTTTTCAAATAACTATAGAACTGAGGGAAAGAACAATTTGACTGAAAAATGAAATAAAGGTGTTCTGCCATTTAAGGCTTCATCTGATGGTGATGACCATGACTATAGTGTGGCACTTACATCCCAGCTCTAAAATGGGTGTCCTATAAATCATAGCTGCCTCTTTGTGGGCACAAAGAAGTTGCCAGGAAGTTTCAAGAAGAATTCAGAGTTACCAGTGAAGGATGGTTATTGATGTCTTGAAGGACAAATCAATTTTTGGCAACTCATATTATTTTTCTTTTATTCTAAGTCTTACTAATATTTCTGAAGGGCCAAGAGAGCCAGAAACCCTATTAGAAAAGGGAAAATGCCTAACTTTTGTAATTCCTACTATAAAGAGATATTGAAGCCTTTAATTTTTTTAAAGTGCTTTTATTTGGATAAGTACTATGCTCTGGAAAAGGACCTTAGTTTCAAATTAAATTAATTGTAGCATGACTATGTCATTCACTTCATTTATATATGGGGATTCCTTAATGAAGCCACTCTTTCATCATCTACAGATACAGTTTGGGAACAGGGAGGCTGAGAGACTCTCTTTACTAAGTGTGGATCAAAAATTAAAACTTTTCAAAGTGACAGCTCTCCCTATCCCCATTAGTGATAATGTTCCGAGGAATTAATAATGAAAACATTTTAGATAAGCATCAAAACCTTATGGTTTTATATAAACATAATAAACTTAATCTTTATGTTTTCAGCTTTACATATACCAAATCAACAGGCTGTGTACTGCAGGCATATTCAACAAGTTGAAGAGCTTTGTTTCTAGATACAAGGTTATTTAGCAATGGCAGTAATCCCTCAGCCCTTTAGAGAAACTAATTATTTCTTTGAAAGCTTAAAATAGCGTAATCTATGGACCTGTACTGTGGTTTATTGGCTTTCTGCTAAACAAGTTAACTTGTCAATAAACAGTTTTATTAAGAAGCTAGTCAAAATGAAGTAATGTCTGTTTGCCAACATTTAAAGGTTAATAGGAGATCTTGAGAGATAATCTTTGTATTACATGGGAAAAGAAACAGGTATGCCTTTGTAAACTTGCTGCAGGAAAATGATGTGAACTGTACATAGGTTCTAATTTCTAGAACTCAGTGATATAAAGTGAGAATGATGAAATGTTTTCTAAAAAGGACACATACTGCATATTTTTGGCTTTGTAGGATATAGTTTGTTGCAACTGTTCTGTCATTATAGCACTAAATTAGCCATACAGGATACGTGAACAAGTAGGTGTGGCTGTGAATGAATTAAATTTTATTTATAGAAGCAGTTGGCCAGATGAATTTGGTCCATGAGCCTTAGTTTTCCAAGTGTGCGTGTTAAATAATAAAATATTAAGTTATTGACTATTTAATGCGAAGATGTAGTAGTTACGAAAGACATTTTAAAAAGCAAAGTGAGACTTTTACTTTAAAGAAATTGGTTTTAAGAAACCATTTAATACATACATGTGAATAAGCATGCTGATTACAATATAGTGATTTCCACTGATTCTTGATCCAAGCAAGAGTAAAATTCCTATTTAAAAAATATTACCTAATTGGAAGATAAGGGTATGATGAGAGCCTACAATAAAGCACATAAAGGGGATCCAGAGAGAGGGCCAAGTGTGAAGCCTATGGAAAGAGTAAAACTATATACAGTTTTGTGATGCATTGGTTGTGTGTCCTATTTACACTACCTCAGTGGTGTACTTTTCATATTTTTGTCCACACTTACTGTTTGTAAATTTTTCTTGCACAATATATTTCAACTTGTGAAGGGTGATATATTCTCCTCCTACTCATTACCACTGAATATTTTTCCCACATATGTTTTTTGGTTTTTTTTTTTTTTTCAAATTTACTGGTGATATCCTGTAAAAAATCTCCTAATTCATATCTTTTTACTGGGTCATTAAGTAATATTAATTGTGTTAATGTTATTTATAAAATAATGCTCTGAGTTCTAGAAATGCAACAATGGTAAAGCTCAATGCTGGTCTCAAGGGGTTTGCAATCTACAGATTAAAAAATGAATGGATGAGAGTTTCAGAGAGGAATAAGTACTAAGTCAACACACTAGTGACATGATTCATAGTGATAGAAAGAGTTGCTGCTGGGTAAGGGGGTAAACTATATTTGATTAGGCCTCTGAAAAGAGAGTACTGAGTTAAGATCTGAATTATAAGAAGAGCACAACTGTGCAAAATTCCAAGTTTACAGTTTCTGGTGTTACAGTGAGTAGTTAGTTATTAACAAAGGAAGAGATCAAGCGGGATCAGATTCATCCCAGGGAAGCACTGGCTTACCATGGGGAGAACTAAAAGAGTACAAGGGAAATTCCTTTGCTGGAAACATGTGCAGCGGAAGCTGGATGATGAAGCAGAACTTTGCAGCATGTGCAGTAGGAGCACAATTGTAACCATAAAAGAGGAGGAGTCTAGCCTAGGAAAATCTGGGGAAAAGATAGGAAAGGACAAGGACAGAAAGCCCTGGAAAATCCAGGAAAGGATTTGTGTAGTAGGAAGGCCCAGTACAGCCCCAGGAAAAACCCGGAAACAGGTTGGACAATGTGAGAGACAGCCTGCTTGTTTCCAAAACCAAAAAAATATTTAGAAAATTAGCAAGGACCTCGGGGTAGCTGCATCAGAGTCTGCCCACCCTCTATATCCCAGAGGGTATATTATTTCTTTTCACTCCAATAAACCTTGCCACTATGCTTAGCTTCTCCCAAATGTGTGCCCCTTAAAATTCATTTCTTGGGACACCTCAAGGGTGCATTTTTTCCAGTAACACTAAGAAGAGTAAATGGGAATAAACATAAATGTGTCCCAAGAGTAGAATAAAATTGCTATCTACTGCTTCTTTCTTTTTCATCTTCTCCTCCTATCTCTGGACTACAATAGTTTTGCTAATTACTCTTCCTGTTTACAAAATAAAGGTAAAACTGATGACTTTCTACTCTTACATTGTGTGTCCTAAGAGAATATGCAAATTATTGACTTTAGCAATTCCTTCTGAAAATATGACTCCTGTGGTTACCATAGGTAGTTAGCTAATCATTAATAGGAAAGAGAGCCAAGGGAATTAGAAATTGAGCTTAAAAATCTAGAGAGCATGATCCTGTTTTCTTCACCAGGAGCTATAGCTTCACACCGCAGTGGATCATAGCATTGCTCCACCAAGGGTATTAACGCTCCTCCCTGCACCTCCCTGTACCGGATTGCGGGAGGGCACAGGCAGGAGTGCTTGACCAGAGGGGCCTGTCAGTCTAACCAGGGAGTGGACACATCAAAAAGCACATGAAAGCTTGGGAAGCTGATTGGTTATTTTAAAAAGCAACTGGTCCATCCCAACACAAGCTAACATAATCCCAAAGGAACAAAGACGTTCTTGCCTGGGAGCATGTGACCAGGTGGGTCTAGCAGCTACCAGAAACCATATAAGATGGTGTGGGCTCCAAAGGACTAAGTTTTAATATGGAGCAGAAGCTCTGGACCTTGGCCTTAGTTTTGGCCTTTCTGAGGAAACAGTTGGACTTTTTCCATGGTGGCACAGAGGAAGATATGACATCAAAACCTAGGCGAAGATTTCCACCCAAATAAACCTTGCTACATCACAATCTCCCATGCGTGGGGCCTTGGAATGCTTTCCCAGTAGTCCAGTGGAAGAGCCTGAGTTCCACTGACAACACTGTAACTCACATTTTTAGAATAGGTTCTCTTCTGCAGACTATATCCAAAATTTTTAGCTGTTTTTTTAGATACTTGAACATAGGCATACCCTTAAAAAGACAATCATGAACCTTTTAGAATCTCTAAGCACTGGAAATAATATGCCTTCCAAATATGTAATTTATAAACAATACTAAACTATATGGTACATATAATGAACAATAGAAATGGTGATTATTCCCATATGATGACTACTTTGCTGCTTCAACAAACTATCCAAAATACTTTCAGAGAACTATTTAAAAATATTTTTATATTTTGATAGCTCTCTCTCACCAATGCCTAAAAATACATTTGGACTGCTTATCATTTCATTCCAGAGTAAATTCATATTTTTTCTTGTTCACCTCAATTTTGGTATTGCAATGCCATGATCCTAGTTATCTGGAAGCAAAAAATTTGGTTATATTTGTCTTTATCTTCTCACATTTTACTAAAATCACTTTGACCAACTTCCTATGTTTCTTTTATCTTTTTATTTTCTTTCTCTAATGCTTTTGAATATTCAAGATAATACAAGTAGATATTAAAGATTAACCATACAACCTTAGTGCATAAAGTAATAAATATTTATTAATCACTAACTAAATTTCCAAAAGGAGTTCTGCTTATTGGTGGCAGAAAATAGAATATGTACTCATTAAGTCACTAAGATTCTCGGTCATGTTGTCATCTTGGATATAAGGTTTTCAAGATCACCCTGGATATAGATATAGAGCTAAAAGATAGGGCAAAAGACAGATATAGTATCCATTTAAAAAAATATTTACAAGTCATTATACAGAAGATTAAAAATAAATTTTAAATTCAACTCTGTAAGTAGCTTACAATAAAAAATAAATTTCCTGATTTTTTTTTATTCAACATATGCTATTCCCTTGATTTTCGGAGGAAATATTTCACTGCAAAGCTGATGTGTTTTTTAGTGAGAAAAAAATGTTACAATGTTACAATCATCCATATTTTGGCTGAGGGAAGATCAAACATTGCCTTGGAAATAAGTCACTTCATTAAGTCACAAATTAAGTCACAGTGAACTTCTTTCTTCACCAAACCTTACTGACAGGTAAAACTTTTCAAAAAATTCACTGGTGATTTTGGTAAAATGCTCACAATTTGTGTCTTGCATTTTTATTTTCCTGTTAGTATATCTGAATAATAAATGGTATACACTGACTAATATGTCCCAGCAATTTTCTTGATCTTCTTTTTCTGAATCTTAATTTTAAGGGAGTTTCATAAAATGTCCAACTTTGTGACCAGGAATATAATGGAATGAGTTCTGTGAATTATAGCCAAATGTCTACACTACTTTCTTATTTTTAGTCCTTATTAACTTTTGTCTTAACTGCAGCCTTTTAAGTAATCTCCTTGCCTATCCCAACTTTCATTTTTTCCCATTCATCACTACTCCAGAGATTCTATATACATGATAAGAATGAAAGGGTTTTATAATTTTGTCTAATACCCAATTTCCAGGTTTAGCTTCCACTTTTATTTCCTTTGTTTTCTATTATGTAATCAAACTAGACTATGCATTATTTCTTGGGCATGCACACATGTTACCACCTTCATACCTTTGCTTATATAATATTAACATTGCCTGAGAAGAAATGGTAAAAAATGGCATTTTTCTTGTGACATCATCCCAATCTCCAAATAAAAGTTGCCTTACCCTCTTCTTTTCTCCCATGACAACTTAATTGTACTTGAATTATAGAAATAGTACATACTCTTTTCCTTTCCCTTTCACTGAAGAGTAAGCTTCATGATGACAAGGAAAATACCTTATTCAAAATTGTGTTATTATTAGAATCTAAGAGTGACTGCTAAATATGTGTTTATTATAGTGAGCTAAAGAGGAATATGCATTATAAATTGTGAAGTTCTACAAATATACTTTAGCATAGTCTTGTTTGCATAACCTCTTTAAGCTTCATTGTGAGTATATTGATGGCAATTATCTCTAAGAGGTGTAGACAAAAACATTTAAAAACTGCATAAACCCAAAACTCTTAAAGTGTTTTTGATGGATCCTGAAGAAAAGTACTCATAATATGTCCACTGTATAATTATTTAATATTTTACATATAGGTTGCTTATATATACTTAAATAAGTGTAGCTGCTGGCAATTAAAATATATTCCCTTCTTTAGGTCTGGAACAAGATATAATCCTTTTCTTGGTAAGGCAGAATATCTTTCTATTGTAAGTACTTTATTTTATAGTTTAAAATCAGCACTTATTTTTATTTTTTAAAATTAATTTATTGGAATGGCATTGGTTAATAAGATTATATGAGGTCCAGAAAAAGTCAAGCCATTGTTTGTATAACGAGAATGGTTTGTGTGGTATGGATGTAACCTGGTAGCCAAGGAGAGTGGACTGGAATGTGAATGAACAATGACTTCTCTGTACTAGTCAGTAGTGGGGGTCAGTAGATGCCACTGAGTGAGCATGTGTACTGCATGGCCGTCACTATCAAAATGACTGAGCCAGTAGAGCAATGAACCTGCATCAAATTTTGCTTTACTCTTGAACATTCCTCTGCCTAGAAAGTATTTGGATAATTCGAGAGCCTGCAGCTATGGGCAACTGGTGATTGGCAGCTTCATCAAACAATATACCTGCTCATGCATCATGTCTCTTGCCGAACTTTTTAGTGAAACATCAAATCACGCAGGTGACTCAGCTCTCCTACAGCCCAGATTTGGTGCTCTACAACTTCTGGCTTTTCCCAAAACTAAAATCACCTTTGAAAGGAAAGAGATTTCAGAAAGTTGATGAGATTCAGGAAAATACAGCAGGACAGCTGATGGCGACTGGGAGAAGTGTGTGAGGTCCCAAGGTGTCTACTATGAAGGGGGACTGAGGTGTCTTTGTCCCATATACAATGTTTGTTGTCTCTTGTATCTTCTTTAATAAATGTTTATATTTTTCATAGCACATGGCTGGATATTTTCTGGACAGACCTTGTATAGATTTCAACTGCACATTTTTATGACATCTTATTGTACAATGCATTGTTTACCCACCACACAAAACCAAATCATTCTCCATAATCATATGTTTGGCCCGTTAGGTCCTCCTCTACACCTCCCTCTCCCCAGTAACTACCACATTGTTGTCTGTGTTCACAAGTTTAAATTTATATCCCACATATAAGAGAAATCATATGGTTCTTAGCTTTTTCTGACTGACTTATTTCATTTAATTTAGCATACTATTATCAAGGCCCAATAATTTTGTTACAAATGGCAGCATTTCATCTTTTTAGGTCTGAGTAATATTCTATTATATGTATGTATCACATCTTCTTTATCCCTTTATCTGTCAAAGGATGCTTTAGTTGTGTCCATGTCTTGACCACCATGAATAATGGTTAAATGAACACAGTGGTGAATATGTGTTTTTGAATATATATTTTCAAATTTCTTTTAGTAGATACCTGGAAGAGGGATTTGCTGGTTCATATGGTAACTCTATTCTTAGTTTGCTGAGAAACCTTTATATTGTTTTCCATAGTGGTTGCACCAGTTTGGATTCCCACCAGCGGTGAATAAGGGTTCCTTTTTCTCCACAACATCTCCAATACTTGTTATTACTTTTCTTGTTGATAATAGGTATTCTAATATGTGTGAAGTGGTATCTCATTGTAGTTTTGATTTCCATTTTCCTAGCAACTAATTGAGTTGAGCATCTTTTCATATATCTATTGGCCATTTGTATGGCTTCTTGGGGGAAGTGTTTGCTCAGCTTTTCTGCTCATTTGTTAATTGGATTATTTGTTTGGTGTTGAGTTAGAGTTCTTTGTATATTTTTGATATTAACCCTTTGTTGGAGCTGTTGTTTGCAAATATCTTCTCTGATTTTCTTGGTTGCAGTTTTATGTTATTGCCAGTTTCTTTTGCTAGGCAGAAGCATTTTAGTTTAATATTGTTCCACTCATTTATTTTTACCTTTATTTATCTTGTATTTGAGGTCAAATTCATAAAATGTTCTCTACAGTCAAGTTCCATAAGTTCAGTGCCTATGTTTCCTCCTATGTAATTTATTGTTTCAGGTCTTATATTTAGGTCTTTGATCTATTTTGAATTAATTTTTATACATGTGGCTTTCCAATTTTTCCAGCATCATTTATAGAAGAGGCTTGCTTTTCTCCATTGCATGTTTTTGGCTCCTTTGTCAAAAGTTATTTTCCCATATACTTTTGGTTTTATTTCTTGGTTCTCAATTCTGTTTAATTGTTCTGTGTGTCTGTTTTTCTTCCAGTACCATGCTGGTTTGAAGTGTAACTTGAAGTGAGATAGTATGATACCGCCAGCTTTGATCCTCTTTCTGAGCATTGCTTTGGCTCTCTGAGGTGTTTTATGGTTCCATACAAATCCAATATTTTTTTTGTTCTGTTTCTTCAAAAATATTATTGAGATTTTGACGGGGATTGCATTAAATCTGTATATTGCTTTCAATAATATAGACATTTTAACTATTTTGATTATTTTAATCCATGATCCAGAATATCTATCCATGTCACTGTGTCTTTTTCAATCTCTTTTAATAGCACTTTGTTGTTTTTAGTATTAGGTCCTTCACATCCTTTATTAAGTTTATTCCTAGGTATTTTGTAATTTTTTTGCTATTGCAAAAGGAGATGGTTTATATTTTCATTTCTTTTTTCTGAAATTTAACTGTTAGTATATGGAAAACCAGTGGAATTCTGTTCTTTGATTTTATATCCTGCAACTTTACTGTATTAATTTATTGTTTCTAATAGTTTTAGAGTGGAGTTCTTAGGGTTTTATATATAAAGTATCATGTCATCTGTAAAAAGTGACACTTTTACTTCTTGATTCCCAATTTGGATGCCTTTTATTTCTTTATCTTATCTTATTGCTATGGCTAGGACATCCAGTACTATGTTGAATAAGAGTAGTGAGATTGAACATCCTTGTATTGTTCTTGATTTTAGAAGAATAGCTTTCAGTTTTTCACCATTTAGTATGACATTAGCTGAGGGTTTACCATATATGGCCATTATGTTAAGGTAATTTTTTCTATACCTATTTTATTGAGCATTTTAGCCATACAAAGATGTTGTATCTTATCAAATAATTTTCTTCATCTATTGATAAATTCATATGAATTTTTCATTTATTCTATTTATGTACTGTAGTACATTAATCAATTTGTGTATGCTGAACCATCCTTTGTCCCTGAAAGGAACCCTACTTGACCATGATGTATTGTTTTTTAATGTATTATTGTATTTGATTTGTTAGTATTTTGTTTAGGATTTTTGCATCTGTACTCATGAGAGATATTGGTCTGTACTTTTCTTTTTTGCATGTTATCCTTCACGAGGTTTTAATATCAGGGTTATGTTGGCCTCACAAAATGCATTAGGAAGTATTGCCTCTTTTTCAATTTTTTGAGTTTGAGATGGACAAGCATCAAATAATCTTTGAATGTTTGGTATAATTCACTATTGAATCCATCTGACCCTGGATTTTTATTTTGGAGGAGGTTTTTGATGGCTGTTCCAATTTCCTCACTGTTGATCAGTCTATTTTTTTTTTATTGTTGGTCAATTACAGTTGTTCCCATTTTTTGCCCATTATTCTCCCCTGCCCTATCCACCTCCCACATTCAATTTTCCCCCCTCCCTTCCATTGTCCTTTATACATGTTCATTGACTTGACCAGTCTGTTTAGATTTATAGTTCTTCATGATTCAGCCTAGGAAAGTTATATATTTCTATAAACTTATCCATTTTTTCTAGGTTATTGAACTTGGTGGCATATATTTTTTTCAAAATATCCTAGCAAGGTCCTTGTATTTCTGTGATGTCTGTGGTAAATTTTCCTCTTTCATTTTTGGTCTTATTTATTTGAGTCTTTTATATTTTTTCCTTAGTCTAGCTAGGGATTTGTCAATTTTATTACTCTTTACAAAGAATCAGCTCTTTGTTGTATTAATTTTTTTGTGTAGTCTGTCACTTCTTGGCCTTTTGGTTAAGATCGAGTGTTATTTTTTTGTACAGTCTTTTTGCTCAAATAGAGAACTAATTCAATTCTCTAATTTTTTTTTTTCCTGCTGACTTTGAACTGCTTTTGTTCTTTATCAAGTTCTTTAAGATGTAATGTTAGTTACTAGAGATATTTCTTATTTCTTAAGATAGGCCTGAAATGATATAAACTTCCCTCTTATTACAGCTTTTGCTGCATCTCAGAAATTTTGACATGTATTGTCATTCTCATTCGTCTCTATATATCATTTGATCTCACCTTTTATTTCTTCTTTGACCCAGTAATTTTTTATTTGTTTATTTTTTATTTAGTATGTTATTTAACTCCACATATTTGTGGGGTTTTGTCCTTTTTTGCAGTGATATACCCTTTATAAATAGATTTCACAGGGTACATAAAAGCTTCAGTAAAACATCAAATAATAGACTACCCAATAACAGAATGTAAGTATTTAGAATTAGTATTCAGTATTTGGGTTCTGTAGATTGTGCTTATTGTCTTTTTTTCAAGGTTCAATTGAATGTTATTTAATGTATCTTCTACCCTCAATATTATCATAATTATCATCACTCTAGTGCTTGATAGAGTATTAAAGCAATTAGACTTGAGCAATATGTTTCAAAATAAAGAGGGACACTGTGTTCTTTCTAGGTGACTCATTGAATTCTGAAACACAAAGATTTACAAAATTCCATGTGCAAATAGATTTAATTATCAGAAAACAAAGTTAACCCTAATATTAGAAAATTAATGTCAATTTTCCATAAACATTGTTTGTGCTATTTCATATTATTTTCAACCACATAAGATATTTTAAATATATAATTATGTGTATGTATTTGTGTTTACACCCTTCAACATTAGAAGGATACCTTGTTTTTTCCAAATTTGGAATTTAAGAAATTAAGAAATCTATGTTGTACTAGGCTTTATTAATTGTATAGTCAGTCCTATCCCCAACTATAGAACACACCAGTTTGTAGCTGGCCAAAATTTTTCAAAATTTATAAGCAGCCTCCATACTCAAGAGTGAACTCACAAAAGCCCTTATGTATTATATAATTCAAACTTTTTGCTATAATAATTTGATAAATCATAGTATTACATATATCATTTACTCAATTAGACATTCAAAAATCACACAAAGGAAATATACTATTCACTTTTTAATAATGAAACAGAACAAATAGAATATTGTACCAGTAAACTTGTTTGTAAGGTAAATCTTTGTGGACACTGCATTAGAAATAGAAAGAAAGCATTAAAGCTGAGATGATAGAGAAATATTTTCCATAGTTCCTGATTTTAAGGGAGATCTTATCATTATCCTTTTTTTGTGTGTGTGTCTAGCAGCTCAGATGTTTCTAAAAATTTTCAGAAACAGTATACATATACCAGGAGTAAATTCTTCAAAAACCTGATGATGTTTTTCAAATTTTAATGGAAATCCAAGTTTATAACCTCGATCATTGAAATCACTACAGGCAGCACCTTAAGGTGAGATACATGATCTTAATGTCAACACTTCACTTTGTGGTATTTTATTGTATTTTTTTCTCATAGAGTTCTGAATATCTGAATGTTATTTAGTTTGATTTTTTAAAACTTCTATAACCAAATAACACGTCTTCAATAAAAGCATACTGCTGAAAGCAGTTTGCTTTATTTTTTAATCCTAAACATACAAAATAATTTGCTGAATGTAATATATGTTGTATAATGGAGCAAACAATACACTTCATCTACATGACTTTCTTTCTTCTATAAAAGACAAATCTAAAGGAATATTTTTAAGTTGTTCAAGAGTTCGATGATTGAGTGGCTATATATTAGAGAAGCCAAGACATTTAAATTAGCTACAAAAGCAATATGATCTAAATGGATGGAGAATGAAAGGAAGCTGTAGCCAGATGGGCTAGCAAAGAAAAAGAGGAAACACGTCTGGGAAGTGGGAATGTTTTGTCTCTGATCTATCAATCTTGGTCAAATATATTTTAATCTGGACATATTTATAGGTGTGGAAGTATACTCAATTACTCTTTTTATAATTTATCTTAAAAAAATAACCATACCATACACTTTGTGAGTTGGTCCCTGGCACAACTCTATGTCTCTCAGTGATATGGTCCTAAATCATTACTTTTGTGATCTACTTTTGTTAGAAACTTTAATTTCTTTTATTTCCTTCTATTGAGCATTCCTGACTCAATTCAGTGAGCACAATTGTGAGAAAGAATGGAGTGGCCTTTCTAATGGACTTTCACCT
Organism: Pteronotus mesoamericanus; assembly: GCF_021234165.1. Lineage (NCBI taxonomy): Eukaryota > Metazoa > Chordata > Mammalia > Chiroptera > Mormoopidae > Pteronotus > Pteronotus mesoamericanus. The sequence continues at coordinate 29,059,318 of NW_026555085.1, read as the reverse complement.
TATATAGAGATATTGCTATAACCTTTTGACACCCAGTACTATGTAGCTCAGAAGTTTTAACATTTTCAATAGAATTTCTAATATCTATCAGTTGTGGGGTAAAATGAATTCAAACCTACAGCAGCAGGTCAAGAACTAGGAAGTCATTACCGTAAGGATAGAAAAGAAGTTTTCAACAAGAGTAAATAAGATAATAGTATATTTCATTATAATTAGGAGCTACTTTGGCTTTTCAAAGAGTACTAGTCAAGCCCAAGAGCTGTATTGTATTCTCATAAAAGATGTCATGTAAAATCTTAATTATTCTAAGTTATGCAATGAGCCATCCGTTGAAACTCAGGTCTATGTACAACAACACACATACCATCAGTTGTTAGGCTATTTCTAGCTGAAAGGAGTTTTCATGCTACCTTTTTACAAAGCTATATTTTATGAAAATTGTTTGCAGAACTAATAAGCATGAAGAAGATAAAATCAAACAGCTGTTCTGACAATTTATGACTGAAAACTTCCAAGTGTTTTAGTGGAATGCTAAAACAAAAATAAGTAAAAATAGTTCCAATCATCCTGTGACTTTCAATGCTAATGAGACTTATTTTTCTTGAGTGTGAGAGACATTAAGATGTGCGTGGCAGAAAATAAAGAAGAGGGCTCTTGGATTACAGTGACTATATTGACCACAAAGGTGATGGAGAAAGATGCACATATATTTTTGCCGCTGGAAGTTTCCTTCATAGTTTTCACAGATGCCAAGAAGGAATGTGTGGTGGGGGTTCTCCGATTGTACCAAAGCATTAAAAAGTACTAGGAAACTATTCAGAAGATGGGAAATGGGACATTTGTTCAAATATCTGACTCTCTTTGCCTGTCTCTGATATATAGCGCTGAGCATAAACAGATCCTGGAATAAGAAAAACAATTAACAATGCAATTCAACACTGGGTTGTTTTACATCTAGACGACTCTCATATGATTAAGTTTGATTTAAAAGTCAGTCTGCTCCAAACTCAGTTTAAAGATGAGCAAGGTAACAATGCTATAGGATCTGAGCTGAAGTATGTACCTACAAAGAATTAAATAGGTCCCCAAATTTAATTTTCTTAATTAACAGCACTGACATCCTAAGGGAATTCAGAATTAGAGTGTGCATCAAAGCTAGAGCTCAGAAAAAATTGTTCAGTGTCAACTTTATCTTTATTGTTATTTCATGCTTTCAAAATCACTCTTTTTATGAATTTATTTAATGACTTTGCCTTCCTTACATATAAGTTGTATCCAACCTGGATGTGTTCAATCTATTTTCCGTTCTTCCCTTACTCTGCTCTGTATAACAGGGCAAGCTCTGGGTGGTTACCAGGCTTGGGTGGTTTTGGACAATAGTAGGCACAGGAAAGAGTGAAAAAATATGGAATATAGGATATCCTTCCTCCCTCATAACTTCTTTGCATTCGGTAGTGTCAAGCATTGTGTATCTTTTGTAGTTTCCATTATGTAAGTACATAGTTACATGATTATAGATATCTGTCAACTCTGGTCTCTGGCTTGGATTAAATCTCCCCTTCATTTTGTTTCTCCTAACTGGGATCAGTAGTGACACTCTATTGTTGGATTATTTTCTATTATCTATGTAACCAGATTTAAAATCCTCTTGTTGAAAATACTTGAAGTGGTTTTAGCTTTTGTGGTAGTCCTGAATGATTCAAAATGCAGTGATTAATTATAAGACAGTCTCATGATTCATTTAACTAGGCTTATGTTAATACATGTAACTGATATCAAATTCCTTCCTGCTTTGAAGATATAGATGGCATTGGTGCAAAGTGTTACTGCGTTGTTAGAGGTAAAGTCCAGCATTATACCTAGGATGCCTCTAAATTTCTGAGATTCTCTTTGTGTAGTGACCTCTAGCTCACAGCTCTATCTCCTACTGAATTATTTAAGATTATTAAGTTTTTGTCCATTGAACAGGTGCTATCTCTATTTGTACTAATTTACTACTCAGAAGTAGAATTGGCCCTTTCTGTGAATTGCACACACTTTAAAATAGAACCCTTAAAATATTCAAAATAGTGCCATAAACAAACCACCTTGTCACACTCTCATTATGCTTCTCTGGGAAATCTTCCCTTCCGTCTCTCGTTCGTCATCCACTCTAGCATCATTACATTTCCCCTCTGAATTGCCTCAGCAAATATCTAAATCTTTCCCTCAATTTTCTAAGCAATGTAACTTCCCAAGTCAACTGCAAAACTACCTTTTCATACACAACTCAATATTTGTATTCAGAGGGAAAAACTAAGAAATAGACATGTGTATATTTATTTTGTAGATAAGATCTACTCACTTTACTAAGCAGGTTTGTTTGCAAAAACCATCTTTTCTGTCCAATTCACATGAATCAAAGCTTATAATTATTTCTCATCCACCTTCTCAAAGCATTTCAGTTTCTTTCAATTCAATGCACAAATTTTAATAGTTGTTTTAATTATTTATATATTTTGCTTTTGTTTTTTTAATTATATATACACCAATAGGTAATATTAACTTTCTATTAATATTTTGCCTAATTCCATCTCAGTGAGATGGGTGCTAGGGATTTCATGTAAAACATATCTTTTTCTTTACAGGAGTTTGCAATGCAATGTATTATGTATTTATTGTCACATAAGTAATTACCTAAAACCACAGTGCTTTGAACATTTATTATTTTATAGCTTCTATAGGTACAGAATATAAGTCCAGTTTAGTGGATCTCCTGTCTCAGGGTCTTTTACAAGATTGCTGTTGTCTGAAGTCTTGATTGGATAAGGATCTGCTTCAGCTTTATTCATGTTATGAATGGAAGGATTTGGTTCTGTCTGGGTTTTTGGGTTAAGACCTCAGTTTGAGTTGAATGGTTTTCCTCATTGAATTCCTTGATATGTGAGTTTTTATGGAGGGCAGATTACAACATAACAGTTATCTTTTTTTTTTTTTGAGTGAACAAATGGAAAGAGCTAGAGAGAAAGAGAGAGAGAGAATACCTGAAAGACAGAAGTCATGGTCCTTCATATCTTCATCTCTGAAGTTCTGATGGCATTATTTTTTACTGGATTCTATGCATTAGAGGCAAGTCCTAAGTTCCAGCCAACACTCAAAGGGGAGAGTAAGGAGTGAATACTTAGGAAGCTGAGACCATGTGGAGCCATTTAAGAAGTTGCCTACTATGGGCATTTAGAAATAAACAGGGAATTATAAACTAATATGATAATACTATGTCACAACTAAAGCCACACAGCCCAGATGTCACAGTGGCAGGGTACTCACCCCTTTGTGGAGAAAAACTATCAGAAGAGTGGTTCAAGGGAGGCTTCCAATTTACATTGACGTCTTTGTAGTTTTCATTATCTCACATGTCAACTTTTTTAATTAATATTTTTGGAAACAAGAAATGTCTAAATGATGATATGATGAGCCATTTTTGTTTATTTTTATATATGTCTTACTAAAATAAAAATGACATTTTATTTTCTCAAAGCCACTCTATACAACATGGAGAATAGACCTTGGAGAAGTAAAACTGGTTAGAGAGACTGGTTACATGACTGGAGCTGAATTTCCACTTGGATGTTAGTAGAGCTTGAACTTTGGTAACTTTTACAGGAAAGGAGAAAGGTGGATAGATTTAAGAATAAATTAAAAAGCAAATAGTTGAGAATAAGGAAAGAAAGAAAGACTTCTAAGTTTCTGCCTTATATTCTATTATACTAATTATTTATATCTGAAACAAAGAAGGATAGGTTTGAGATTTAAGAGGGGAAATGATGAATTATATTTCTGAAAGTTTAAGTTTGAAATATTTGTAGGACATATACATGGAGACAGAATAAGATTAAATATAGACCTGGGACTCAGAAGACATGATATGGAGAGATAATGGGAGTTAGCATCATATGCATATATACAGAAACAGTATTTTGTAATCAATATCCAAAGAAAATTAAAACAGCACACATATTATAGTCTGTTCTGCTGTGTTTTTTTTTCCTATGGGTAACAATTTAGAGTTATTTTAAGTAAAGGCATGCAAGACCTTTCCTATGAAAATGATCAGTTTCTCCAATTTCCATCCTGTCAGAAATGGCTCTCACTAATACAATTTGTGGTTGCTAGTTTTAAAATATTGCAGAATTCTCAATAGATTTTTGCTGTTATATATTTTAACAGTCATGCAGACATTTTATTATATAAAAATGAGTATTTATATTCAAATTTGTTGGGAATATTTTTATGGTGCTGTCAGGTATTCGCATTTTCAAAACATATCTGAGCTGAATTCCCTTCCTTGAGGCTGAACTCTCTGAAGTAAATGAATGTGATAAAATGATCCCAACAAAGATGTTAAGGAATGATAATGAAGTCAGCGACATCCCTATTTAATAACAACAGTTTCATTTGAAAAGGAAAATTCTAGATATGTAAGGTCTTATAAAATAAATAAAACAATAACTAAGAATGATAGACCAAATGGGAGAGGAAATGCAGGACTCTCAGCATGCAGCTCTGTCTCTGCGCTACACCCTGCCTCATCCTGGACTGCCATGAACTTTGTCTCCTCCCCAGAAAACATTTCCCCCAAATTCCTGCAGCTTTCACCTTCAACAAAAATTATTTCAAAATGCACAAATAGAGGAACAAAGAATGTTTTATTCAGATTAACCTGTCAATGTCTATGGTTAAATGGAGTATCCTGTGTATCTTTAATATAACAACAGTAAAGCTACACCAAGTACTCTTCAGTAATCTCTGCAATATTTCCAGCTCACTTAGGCTCTGGCCTTGGATCAAGGTAAAATAAAATAAATGTGTGGATACTCTGCTATAAACTAGCCTGGCATGTGAAATAGTGTTGATCTCTTTAGGCCTATGTTTTAGTTTTGTTGTAAGGCTGAGCATCAGTTATGAATATAGCTTTACATCCTCAGACATCAAAGATATTTGTGTATTGACTGTTGACTCTTATTTAGCTTGTAGATGTACAAGAAAGCTGTTTTCTGTGCATAATATATATACACATATATGTATATATATGTGTATATGTGTGTATTTGCACACACGCAAATACAATTAGTGAATTTTTTCCCCTGTAATTTTGACCTCCTTCACTCAGAAAAGTTATTTAGGTAATGAGAATGCTCAGATAATACTGAAAATATTTATATAAGACATGCCTTCCTTTCATTCAGAAAACACTATTGTAAGCCGCAAAAATATTCAGGAAATGTTCAAAAAACAAGCATGTATTCCTATCAAATTGATCAATATACATATATTTAATACATATTGTAAATAGTTCTTGAGTTAATACTGTATATTTAAATGATGTTTTATGCATTTATTTTTTGAATTAGTTATTTTAAAATTAGGTTTTTTTCACATTTCAACCAATTATAACTTCTCCATATTTTTATGTAAATTAATACATATTTCCTCCCACCAATTGTCATCCATGCTTCACTTTTAGTTCATTCTCTTATTATCACTCTAATGATAGAAATGATAAAGGTAGATGCTAAAATCCTCAACAAAAAATTGGCAAACTGCAATACATTAAAAAGGTTATCCACCATGATCAAGTAGGATTCATCCCAGGGATGCAGGGATGGTTCAATGTGCACAAATCACTAAACGTGATACATCATATAAATAAAAGGAAAGACAAAAATCACATGATCGTATCAATAGATGTGGAAAAGCATTTGATAAGGTATAACGCCCATTTATGATAAAAACACTCAACAGTAGGAACAAAGTGGGTATATCTCAACATAATAAAGGCCATTTATGAAAAACCTACAGTCAACCTCATACTCAATGGGCAAAAACTAAAAGCTTTCCCACTAAGATCAGGAACAAGACAAGGATGTCCACTTTCACCACTTCTATTCAACATAGTGTTGGAAGTTCTAGTGACAGCGATCAGACAAGAAAAAGAAAGAAAAGGCATCCCAATTGGAAAGGAGGAAGTAAAACTATCATTGTTTACAGATGACATGATAGTGTACATAGAAAACCCTATAGGCTCCACAAAAAAAACTACTCAATCTAATAAGTGAATTTGTCAAAACCGCAGGATACAAAGACAATATGCAGAAATCGCAGGCATTTTTGTACACTAACAATGAAATATCAGAAGCAGAAATCAGGAAAAAAAATCCCCTTTGCTATAGCAACAAGAAAAATAAAGTACCTAGGAATAAACTTAACCAAGGAGGTAAAAGACCTGTACACAAAAAACTATACAACACTGAAGAAAGAAATTAAGGAAGACACAAATAAATGGAAGCATATACTATATTCCTGGATTGGAAGAATTAACATCATCAAAATGTCCATACTACCCAAAGCAATTTATAGATTCAATGCAATCCCTATTAAAATACCAATTACGTATTTCACAGATATAGAACAAACACTTCAAAAATGTATATGGAACCATAAATGACCCTGAATAATTGCAGAAATTTTGAGAAAGAAAAATAAAGTAGGAGGGATCACAATACCAGGCATCGAACTATATTACAAGACTACTGTAATCAAAACAGTCTGATACTAGCATAAGAACAGACATAAGATCAATGGAACAGAATAGAGAGCCCAGAAATAAACCCATGTCTCTATGGTCAATTAATATTTGACAAATAATGCAGAAGCATAAAATGTATAAAAATAACCTCTTTAACAAATGGTGTTGGGAGAGCTGAAAAGCTACTTGCAAAAAATGGAAATTCGACCACCAACTGACACCATACACAAAAATAAACTCAAGATGGATAAGAGACTTAAATATAAGTCACGACACCATAAAAGTCCTAGAGGAGAACATAGGCAGGAAACTCTCGGATAGCTCATGCAGCAATATTTTCACCAATAGGTCCCCTAGAGCAAGGGACATAAAGGAAAAAATAAACAAATGAGACTTCATCAAAATAAGAAGCTTCTTCATGGCTAAAGAAAACATCAGCAAATGAAAAGGGAACCAAAAGTATGGGAAAATATATTTGCCAATGATACCTCAAACAAGGATTTGATCTCCAAAATATATGAAGAACTCATAGGACTTCACACCAGAAAGACAGACGATCCTGTTTAAAGGTGGGCAGAGGACTTGAATATACACTTCTCCAAGGAGGACATACACAGGGCCCAGAGATATGTGAAAGGTTGCGCATCATCACTAGCCATCAGAGAAATGCAAATTAAAACCACAATGAGATATCACTTCACATTGGTCAGAATGACCATCATAAATAAATCAACAAACAACAGGTGCTGGTAAGGTTGTGGAGAAAAGGGAACCCTAGTACACTGTTGGTGGGAATGCAGACTGGTGCAGCCACTGTAGAAAACAGTTTGGAATTTCCTCAAAAAGCTAAAAATGGAACTGCCTTTTGACCAAGCGATTCTACTGCTGGGATTATAACCTAAGAATCAAGAATTCATAAGACTGTTAAATCAAAAATTATTAACAACTAAAATGTAAGAACAATCACTTCTTTATCCTGAATTCCTAAAACCTCACAGAAAGAAACTAAATCATTCTGATCAGAAGAAAGGGGAGAATTCATGAGTGGTCTAAAAAGAAAAAAATGAGGTGTTATTTTAAGGGACTAGAAAGAGTTCAAATTGTATGCATCAGTATTTCATGGAATAAACCAGCATTTATCAAATACTAATAAATGAACAGTATGTACAACTCCTGGCATCAGTTTTACCTTGTGAAACTCTTTTCATTTATCCTTTAAGTAGATATTTAATGATATTATATGTTTGATGAACAGTAAACAAGAATGTTTATTGTGTTCCTAGTAATCTGCTTCTGTTTGCTTTAGTTATTATAAATGTGTGAGTGTATGTGCAAAGGTGTGCATATGTCCATGCGTGTGTTTTAAGATGGGACACATTTTCAGGAAAAAACATACACTATAGTTTTTAAAACTCTACAAAAATTGTAGAAAATGCTGTATTGCAAGTGATGTCAATTTTTTAAATCTAAATTATTTCTGAAGATACTTTCTGTAGAATCAAATGTTTCCCATAATGGTAGGTCAGGTTATTTGGATGAACTCTTGTGCTAAAAATGTCTAAAATGATGGACAAAGTATATGTTGAAAAATATTCTTAAAAGCACTGAATATCTTATGAGGAAAAAAGCAATTACTAGGCTAAAATTGAAGGAAAAGCTGTAACCAAGAGAGGGACTTATGAACTGCAGAAAATGTAAATATTTTTTTGACAGATCTGTCAAATAAAAAGTATAGAAGAAAACCCAGACTCTCAGGAGTAAGAAATCTCAGAGAAGAATGTCCCACAATAAATTGCATGAAAAATACAACTTTGAGGCAAAGGTAAACTACAAAGGACCTAGTCTACTTGCAGAATTATGCTCTAGTTTTAAAAGTCTGGTTCCTTCAAGTAACTTGAAGCATTCAACAATATGTAATGTGGCTAAGGACAGTTCATGACCCTACTGATGGACTAAAGCAAACATAAATCCTCTCTGGAGAAAGGCACTCTCATTTCAGGCTTCAGATTATTCTTATAAATATTTTATTAAAAGTAATGTTCAGCACATCAAAGGTAGTCCACAAAATAAAAGTACACCAAAAGCATGAACCGGAAGAAATACAAGCAACCAAATGAACAGATCAAGAACTGCCTCCTAATGGAATTATAAGATACAGAAGAAAAAGTTGTACACTTTGGGGTCATTTATTTAATCAACAAATATTTATAAGTACTTGCTAGGTGATCAGGAGGAGAACTTATTGTTTATGAAATATTCCAAGGTCTCAGGTGGAATACACTGGGCAGAGATGAGATTCTAACAGTTTTGTCTGAATCTAAACTTATTATCATGATCCTATATCTAGAAGCTTATACAGGACCAATCTCTGTCCAGAAAGGCCTTTAGAACCCAGGAGATCAGGGAAGCAACAATTAAGGATCTTAAGTTAAAGCAATCAAAGTAAAAAGTTGAGTATATCTACAAGAATAAGAAAATATAAATAGCGACATTGCTGATGTGAAAAAATAGGGATCTAAAGAACATATACGACTCAAAATAAATAAATAATAGTAAATAAAATCAAGAAGTTAATGAATGGACCTCATAGCAAATTATACATAACATAAATGAACCTAAAAGCACAGAAAAATAGTCCTCAGTATAGTTAGAGTTTATCAAGGAAGTAGAACGATTATGAGTAAAAGGGTGTACATTTAGTATAAGAGTAAAACTTTACACAACTACAGAAGACACTAGCTGGGCAAGAAAGTTTCAGAACAGGTGAGATAAAGGATTGGACAAAAACACTAACCTCCCATCTCAATCAGTGGCAACTGAATATTGGTACTTGCTGGAGACTTTTGGAGGCCAGCTATGGCTACCACCGGAATAAAGCTGGGAAGGAGCACTGTGGAGAAGTCAGTGTCAGAGTGCTATTTCTGCATCTGTGCAGTCCAGAGGCCACTGTTGGTCAACAGGCCCAGCACGTCAACAGAAGACAAATTGAAAGTAGAGTGGGAGAAAAGTGGTCAATGTTGAATCTGCTTTGGTGAGTTGCTGCTTCTGTTTTTTACAGGTTATAGCCACACAACTAACAGAAATGGTGGCTATCACTTTCTTTTTGCCTTCAACATCTTGTACCAATGTCTCTTTGGTCAGTGATAGCTGGGAAACATAAAAGGAAGCAAACATGAAAATTATATTTCTAGTTAAGACAAGTTTTAACAGTGAGGAAAGCACCATAAGTATGTGATGGGGGAAAGGTGGAAAATACAGAAATAATATGGAAAAATATAGTGAAGAGAGTGACAAAATACAACATGTTTTAAACTGAGGTCCCTAAAGGAGAGAGAAAGAAAAAAAATGAGGCAGAAATAGCATTTGAAAATATTATGGCTGATAATTTACCAAAAGCTTCAATGCCAAAGATTTACATAGTCAAGGATCCTAAGTGGTATAAGAAAGGGAAATGAAAATAAATCCAAACTAGGAACATCATAATGACATTGTAACTAATCAAATACACAATGGGATATCTAAAACATTTATTGAAGAGAACAAAGGCAATATTAAATTGAAAGATTACTTATCAATATCATTAAAAAAACAGAAAAGAGTAAAATGATAATTGAAACATGCTGAAAGAATATAAAAACAGTAGAATAACAACAATAACGACATACCTCAATATCTTGAATTCTATATGCCTGGAAAAATATCCCTTTAGAACAATGAAGTGAAATACTCTTCAGACAAACAAAAGATGAACTGATTTACTTTCAATGACAATAATATATATATTATTATATATGAATATATATTTACTTATATATATTTATATATAAATATATATCTATATATTATATTATGAAATATATCTATTTCATAAATAACAAAAGTTTCCTGTAAAAGAAAAAATAAACACTAATTCACTTTGCAGGAATTATTCTTGAAATTAATTTAGGTTTACTCTCATAAAAACTATTACTCTGAAATTACAAATACAGCTTTCTGTATAATTTTAGAGGATTCCTGAAATGTTGAAACCCTTTTGTGAACCATTTGGTAACTGCTGAGTCTTCATTAATATTTCCAGTGTGACATGTGGCTTCATATATTTAAAATAAAATGAGTTGGAAAAACATCATTCTATAAATAGCAATTCGCTATTTTGTTCTTTGATCTTACGCTTACTTTTATTTGTGGAATATTGATGTCAATCTCTATTAGCATTTTTTCCTTAATTTTTTATGGAAGGCTATCAAAGAACTTTTTAAAATGATATTATTTTGAATATTAATTACCACTCCATTTGTTATTTCTCTCATTTATTACACAGTCAAAAATATTAAACTACCACTACAGCAGGGTGATTGCTAGTTTGAAAGGAGGCAATCAGATTCTTCCACAGGATGTAGTATGATGGAGTTGAAACTAAACAAGACAAAACTAAATCTGGTTCTTAACTTTTGTCTCACTCTCAGCAATACTTTGGTACTCAAGTCTGAAATCTTTCCTTCATGTTTATCTAGAAAATAAAACACTGATCTCAAGAGCAAATGAATCTCTACACTTGATGCAAGGATAATCACCCTAAAGAACTATGTAGATTCTGTTTTCAGACTCCTGCCTTATCCCGTTTTCCATGGCATGTGTTTCCTGGTTCAGAGCCATTCGCAGTCCATCATTATTAAACTGTAAAGAATCCTTGGTTTCATTTTCTCTGACTCTGCTAAATGATGACCTCCTTCTAAATTCACCTTAGGTCTTCTAAAACTGTGCTGAAATGTCTCATTGCTGCTGTCAAAATTCTATAAATTTTCATATTAATAGTATTACTTTGTCATAATTTTATTAGAAACTTGAGAAAACAGATAAGTTTGATTAGTTAATCCATCCTCTCTATATGGGAGTGAACTTTTTTTTTAGTAAATAAACATACATAGGTAGTTTTGTTTTTTGAAAGTGGCCTGTTTATACTTTCCTGAACAACTTCTCTTATTTTTCCAAATTAGAAAATTCTACCTGCAACTTCCTTTAATATAGTTCTTCTTTTCCTCCTTTTCCTACACTTCCTTCTACTAATTTTAAATGTGGTATTTTCTCATATCTTCTTATTGTATTGATTGTAATTTTTCAGCTTTTCATTCTCTATGTTTTATCATATCATTCACTTTCTTCTTGAATTTGACATCTAAGAGTATATTGCTCTAAAATTGTTTTATATTACTTGTTCTAGCATCCTACCAATCTACATTTCAATTTTGTTACCATGTCTGTTGAAACATAGTCTTTGTTGACTGAATTATATTCATAAGTAGGAGGACAGTAGATCATCCTAAGTAGGAGGGTCTTCTGTTAATTCACAGTTCCTAAGTTAAAATATAGGCAAAATTATTCACTAGCTATGTAATCAATAGCAGGTAATATAAATGTAACAAGATTCATTTGATTATTTTATTAATGGGAACAATAACTATTTAACTCACAAACATCTAAGAATTAAGTGAAAAAACACACTAAATTTTTTGCTAAGAATTTGTTCAAAGATGAGTAGATTGTGAATAAAATTTTTTTTTGCCTTAACAAAGCAATATTGACTTAAGTCAAGTCACAGATATGTATTAATAATAATTTAACAATAGTGAATTATAAAGTATTATAGAAAGATAAATACTTAGAAGAAAAATAAAACAAGAACTACAAGGATATTCTACAGTACCTATATTATGCATAATTTAAATAAAAATGTGTGATAGAAAATAGAAGTCACAGAAGGGAATGGAGAATGTAGAGAGTACCTATCATGGATGAGGTGGTTAGTAGCTCACAAATGTATACAGAATTATTAAGGAAGACCTCGCTGAGGAGATTACATTTAAGCAGAAATTTGAAGAGGGAGATATCTATGTGACTATTTGAGTAAAGAGGAATGTGACTAGACAGAAGAGCCAGAGCAAAGATTCTGAAGCAGGAAAATTATAACATATTCTGGAAAAGCAGTAAACAAACCAGCATAGCCAGAAGATAGTGAGTAAAGTGAGATAGGGAGATAGTGAGATAATGTAAGATAAAGTCAGAGAGATAACAGTATAGAGTTGGGCTTGGGAGATGGGAGCTGATTATAAAATGCTTTGTAGGCCGTCCTCAAGACTGGCTGTTGCTTAAGAAGGATAGCAAATCATTGGAGCATGTAGGGCAGAGAAGTGACATCATATTCTTTTATTTTTTTCATGGATCCCTATGGCTGTGGTATGGAGAGCAGACTTAATTAATCAAGAGCAGATGCAAAAAGAAGAGTTAGGAGGCTATTGCAATAATCCAGGCAAGAGAATGATGGTGGCTTGGATAAGGGTGGTAGTGAGGAGGTGTTAAGGATGGCTGAAAGTCTGCATATATTTTGATTGGCTGTCAACAAGAATTCCTAAAATACTGAATACAGGATGAAAAAGAGATGAAACAAAAGTTGTTGACTTTAGCAACTGGAAATATAAAATTACTATTATCTGAAATTAGAAAATCCTCAAGAGATGAGGTTTTTGACCTGTCAAGTTTGAAATACTGTTGAACATCCACGCAGAGCTGCTGACTAGTGAGTTGGGCATGTGATTGAGTTTATGATAGGTTTAAGAATACTAATTATATAAATATGGTATACCTTTATGAGACTAGGTATGATCACCCACAGTGTGAAGGTAGATAAAAGGATCAAGATGCTGGCCCTAGAGGATTCAGTATTAATATAGCAGCTAACACATTATTGTGGCTCCAGTAAGTGTCCGTTAGAAATATTTTTCATGCTAAACACAAGACTCACTAACAATATCTTAAAGACATATGGAATCCTTCATAGATCCAAGAAGTCCAGAGCTGCTGCTGAAATTGCTACATAATACAGTCACCAAGCTTTTTCTTCCTTCTACCAAACCACTATTTGACCTTATGCTTGTCACTTCATGGATATAAGTAACTACTTGCAACTCCAGGCATAATAATACAGGTAGGAAGAGAATGTACAGGAAAGGAAAGGAAACAAGAGTCATGTCTGTCAACTCTATCACTTTTAAAATTATTTCCTGGATGCTCTAGATGGTGTGGCTCAGCGGAATGAGTGCTGGCCTGCAAACCAAAGGGTTATTAGTTCAATTCCCAGCCAGGGTATATGCCTGGGTTGCAGGCCAGGTCCCCACTAGGGGGTGCACAGGAGGCAACCACACATTGATCCTTCTCCCCTTCTCTTTTCCTTCCTTCTCTATCTCTAAAAATAAATTCTTAAAAAATATATTTCCTGGAATCCCCATGTGTAGATTTCTGCAGCTTCATAAAGAATTAGCTACAAGACAGTCTGGAAATATATTTTAGCTCTCCATGTCCTCCAGCAGTGGTCAGCAAACTTTCAATGCAAATGACCAGATATTACATATGGCTATCTTTTAGGCCATGTGGTCTCTGTCCTAACTACTCAACTCTGACACTATAGTGGAAAAACAGCCATATAAACTCTCTCAGTGAATGGCTGTGGCTGTGTTTTAATAACATTTGTTTTAAAAAATTAAAAAAGCAGCATTCCAACTTTGGCCTATGTGTTGAAGTTTGCTGAGTTTGCTGATCCTTGTTCTTCTGGAGTTTAAGGAACGGGAAAGGGCCTGTGTGTAGCTTTCTGGGGGGAAGGGGAGAAATTATGTTATAGGCTATGTTCCGTGTAGCCATTATAAAGTAAAATTGATATCTCCATAAACTCTAGTAAGAAAAAGTACTAGGTAATAGAAAGTGTAGGCTTACATTTTGTTCCACCACTTAGTACTGATGTAACCTTGGGGGAGGCACTTAACCTTCCAATGCCAAGTTTTCTAATCAATAAATCCTGCCTTGCCTATCAGTACAGATTGATGGGAAAATTAAATGAAACAATGTGAAATGAAATGAAACTTTTGATAACCATGTAGTATTTACAAGTATATAGTCCTTATAAGCCAGGCCCAGAATTCATTCTGTCAAGTCTATTGAGCTTTTTTTAAGTATCTTTTCCAAAAAATTACAGAATGAAATATAACACACTAACCCTGCTGAGGCAAGTGAAGAGAGGAAAATGAACTCAGATGTGAATTATTGGAAGATGTGAGAAAAAATAGATATAAAAATAAAAAAATATAAAATTTGTCATGGATTACTCAGAGAAGATATGACTCTAACAATGTAATGGTTACATTATAGTTTAGAAGAAAAATATATTATATGGTATCTTTAATCTAGTGGATCTTTTTGACCTCTCATTTACTATTAAAATGTATGTAATGAATTTCTATAAGTAGAAATACTTTTCTGTTTAACATTGAAGTTTTTTTTCTATTAATTATATAGCCACATGAAACATGGACTTAGGGACCCTCAGTTATGATCCTAAACTTATCCAATTTCTTAATATGCTTTAAAACTCTGGAAAATTATTTGAATTATCTTAGATTCAATTTCTTCATTTATGGAATGGAGAAGTTAAACTAAGTATCGTAAGATATATTCTAGTTCCATGATGTGTTTATACTTCAGAAAAAATATATAACTTACCTGGTAGCATAAATTATATTCTTATAGTCATTGAACAACATAGCAAGTAATTAATGTATCACTTAATACATATCTAACATTTTCCCCAGATTACATTAGTCCTCTCTCTCAAAAAGTAGCAAACCAACAACACTCACTTTTCAATGGAAACTGAGAATGGCATTTGATATACTAGCTAAGTGCTTAAAGTAAAATGTGGAATATAATTATAATAATAATATGACTAGGAACAATAATATGCATACCTGTACCAAAGAATCCCTTCATATAAAACTGAAAAAATAGACAATGATTTCTTAATTTTATTCTACTATTTATACTTTTAGAATGCATTAATTTGCCAAGTGGGAATCAAAAACACTCATCTGCCTATTGGTGAATGAGCAGAGAAAAACTGGTATCCATAAAACATCCAGATAAACATATAAGTACAAAGTGAGCAAGAATTTTACATTCAACATTGCAGCAGGCAATCTTATAACCTCCTTATCATTGACATATCTCATTGTGCTCCCTTTTTATTGTTGCTGCCATAAAACTTTTCAGAGATTTTTTTGTTTTATATCGAGATAGAAAGTAAGTGTTGAGTCTCTGAAAACAGTTTGAAACCCATCTCAACCACATAATGGTTGTGTGACTTAGGACATATTGCTTACCATAAGCTTTTTGTGACTAAGCCATTATGTTGTGAGAATCAAACAGTGTCAGCCACATTGTAAGTAGTCATTGATTTTAGCCACTCAATCATAACTTTCCTTTTCATCCATTATTCTGTTTTGTGCCTGGAAACTCCAACATCCAAAATGATGGGATTCACAAACCTTGGCCTCACCGTTCCTTGAACACTTTACTAGTGAATTAAATGGAAATCGGTGTCAGAATAATTTCAAATTTAAAACAGAAGAAAATAGATTCAACTAGTTATACACATTTGTAATTTGCACATAAGTAATGTGCTTAATTTTCAGAAACTTATCTAATTTGGATTTATGCTGTAAATATAAAAATATGCAATATATATTATAATTATGTGATAATATTTTACAACTATTTTTTGCCTAAAATATGTAGTATTAGTATTACCACATTCACACCAAGAGTTTTCTTTTTGAGAAAAGTCACAAAATTATTAACATGTTTCTGTTGTTCATATTGGAAAGATCTGCAAGAAAACAAGTAAAAAGAATAGAAATCTGTAACTGAATTCTTTGTTATGTCTGTATTAATTTTCTGTTGCTGCCACAGCAAATTACCACAGATGTAGTGGCATAAGACAACACAGATTTATTTTCTTACAATTTTAGTAGGTAAGAAAGTAGGTGGGTTCAGCTATTTTCCATACTCTTGAGTCTCACAAGGTGAAAGTGAAGATTTTTTACTTCACTTTTTTTAGGGGGTGGGGGACCTAAGAATATGTTTCCTTGCTCATTCAGATTGTGAGCCTACTTTCTTACCTTTTGTTGTGAAACTGTTTTCTTCACGCCTCTTGGCCTAGGGTCATTCGCAGTTTCCTGGCCCATTTCCTTTATCTTCAAAACCAACAACAGTAGATTGAAACCATCTCAGGCTTTAAATCTCTCCTCATTCTACATTTTCCATGACATCTTTTTGACTTTAGTTGGCAAAGGTATTCCTCTTTTAAGAACTCATGTAATTAAATCGGGACCATGAAGATAATCTGGGATAACCGCACATCTCAAGATTCACACACTTAATTACATCTGCCAGATTCTTTTTGCCTTATAAGATGACTTATTCACACGAGTAACATCAAGAGGTAAATTTCAAGACCAAACTCCTAAATAACACAATACTGGTCACTTCAAAACATATTTTGGGTTTAATTTAAACATGATGTTACAATTACTAATAACATCTCTTAGAGGATATTTCATTGCTTTTGTATGAGGTTGAGATATCTATATAGCCAGCTATCTCCCTTCTGTGCCTAAAGTTATTTTATTAAAATTTTTTTTCTAAAATTCTTAAACTGCACTATGAGGTTTTGACTTTTATATTAACTTTTCTTTTTCCTTTAATTTCTGTCTGTATTAAAATACCTATATCTATCTATCTTATGGTATCACTCATTTATCTGTGGTTAGTATCTTAAAAATAGTATGCATTAATTCTTAAAAAGCAGAACATCCTTCCAAGTTATGATTATCCCCTTGGGAATAATTTCTTAAGGAAACTATTATTATGTCCTTGCTTCTCAGTCTATATAACCTATGTTCAAAAAAGGTGACTTATGTTAGTTTATACAAAAAATGGACAAAGGTATCCACCTCTGTCTTAGTCCATTTCGTAAGTAAACAGAATGCACTGTTCATTGCTCTTAGAATATCAACTGTGCTAGACATATTTTAAGAGATTAATATCATGATTTTTTAAAAGATTTTATTTGTTTATTTTTAGAGAAAAGGGGAGAGAAAAAGAGAAATTGAGAAATAACAATGTGTGGTTGCCTCTCACACTCACCCTACTGGGGACCTGGTCCACAACCCAGGCATGTGCCCTGACTGGAAATCAAACCAATGAACATTTGGTTTGCAGGCTGGTGCTCAATCCACTGAGCCACACAAGCCAGGGCTAACACACAAGATTTTTAATTCACAGAAGAGTTACACATTTGGTCAACAATGAATCAAATAAGCGGACTCAAGATCATCAGCTAATTAAGTGGCGAAATGACAATTTTTGGAACCAAAACCTATTTTCCTCCAATTATTCTTTCAAAAGATATTAACTGAGCCACTACTATGTGTCAGATTGTCTTCTATGTACAGCAATTCTGTACTAGGAATCCACAAATGTAAAGCTCTAAGAGTTATGCCCATAAATTATGTCACAAAGACAAATGGATTTATTTTAAATTAAAGTTGAAAAATTACTCAAATTATTTTGATCTACGAAAGCATCTGGAATATCTGTATTAATATTTTTTATTGTTCAAATAGGCTTGTCTCCATTTTCCCAACACCACTTTCCCTTGTCCCACCTGCCCCTATCTATGTTAAATTTTAAGATGACTGTTTTCAAGGGATAAACACTAATTTACATATAGAAGATTTAAATATTAAGCTAATGATTCTTAAATGATAAGACTACAAACTCTCTTTCCTATTGTTATTGGTAGAAGGGGAGTTCTTGTGGTATTATGAGGAAAAGAATTTCCTGAGACCCACATGGGAACATGGGGTTCCCTGGTAAACTTTATTGATGATGTAACATTAGGGGGGTTCCCTTCCTGAATTCTTAAAGTCCCATCTCCACCCATCTCGCCATGGAAAGTTCTAATCTTGTCTTCAGTGAGACCAGAATAAAGGCCACTGGTTAGCTTTGCATGTGTTGCGAGCTGCACTCTGTAATGTGCCGAGGCGTATTCAGACTCCTACCAGGAATATGCCAGTGGAATCTGCATGGCCATCAGCCATGCAGCTGCTAAGGCCAAATGGCTATGGAGAAATGACGTGCAAAGGCACAGGGCAAGTGCAATTTCCCAAGCAAAAGAGAGAGGGAGCAGCTTCTTTGTTCCTCTGGGATTATACTAGCTTGGGTTTGGTAAAGACCAGAAGCTTTTTCAGACGGGTCAATAAACTCCTCAAGTTTTCTCCAGCATTTGATGTGTCTACTCCCTAGTTAAACTGACAGGCCTCTTTAGTCAAGTACCTTCTCCTGCACCGCCCTGAACCATTGATACCAGATGGGGGAAGGGAGGAGTGTTAGTCTGCTTGGTGAAGCAATGCTATTATCACCTGGGCTGTGAAGCTGTAGTTTCCTGGCTAATCAATCAGGCTCATGATCCTTATTTTATTAAGCTCAATGTCTATATCCATTTGCCCGCTTTTCTTTTACTAATAATTAGCTAAATATAACACTTTTGGACAAAACACTCCTGGACAATGACTCAGTTGTCCCTTGTTTTCCACTAAGTACTTGTGAAAAAAGGACGCTGAAAAATGAACCCCAGTTTTCGGATGTTATTTAGTGTTGAGGAAGGTGATTATAGAAGATCTGCTGCACCAGCTCCTCTGCCAGAACTCAGGTTCTCGTTTTTAACCCAGTTCTGTAGTCAAAAGTAAGGCCAATGTTTGCCATGCCACCATTTCACAGTTAAGGTGTGAGAACATAAGAATTATTCCTTACTAATAAGGCCACCTTAAAAATGTAATCTCATGCCCTGGCTGGCATGGCTCAACGGATAGAGTGCCAGACTGTGAAGCAAAGGGTTGCCAGTTTGATTCCCAGTCAGGACACGTGCCTGGGTTGTGGACCAGGTCCCCAGTGAGGGACACGTGAGAAATAACCACACATTGATGTTTCTCTCCCTCTCTCCCTCCCTCCCTCCCCTCTGTCTAAAATTAAGTAAATAAAAATATTTTTTAAAAATGTAATCTCATTCCAGATTAACTCAATCTATTGATAAATCTGAGACAATCTTGCAATGAAGATATACTGAGAAGGGAATTTTTCTCTAATATCATAATTCAAACCAGGTATTATAAGTAGTTATTCTTATAATTCCATAGAAAGAGCATTTTAACATTGCCATCTCATAAAACTATTATTAGAATCTAAATGAGAAAAAATATTTGTCAACATGAAATAATGTACATAAGATGTTTAAAAGGAATAGAGCTACTACTACTATTTTAATAAAATAACAAAAATAATAGAAGATTTTCCTAAGGACAGTTGAATATATAAATAAAAGTAATTTTGAAATCTCTAAATCAGGAAAATAATAAATGCAAGTACACTTCAAGACATTTTAAGTTGATACCCTAACTTAAAGTAACTTAATACAGGGCAACTATAAAAAAATATTGGTTTTGTTCATATATACTTAATTAATTTCATCAGTTTGCTCATTTACTATAGCATATAGGTCAGAGGTAAAACAATCTCCTTTTCTACATTTGTTACACAAAGGTTATAATAAAATACCTTTGATTTTTAATAAATATCTGTAGAACCACTCACATTAAAGTTATCTATAATAACCTAAACTGAAGTTCAAAGTACATGTTAAAATTTATAATTTTCATTATAAAACCTCATATATTAATAGTAAAAATCATTTTCATTAGTGTATATGATTAGTTTTTGTTTTAATGTTTATGCATATGTTTAATGTTGAATTATTACAACTAGACCAATGAAATAATAATAATTTTAGATACTTACATGTATTACATAGTTCTATTGAGCAGCTATTATTTGAATTTAATATTTTAATTTACACAAATATGTTTTTTTCCTAGAGCTGTATGTAAAAAATGAAGATCTATTCAATAAACTATACAAGTAATATCATTAATAGAGGTATAAAAACTTTAGCTCTTGGTAAAATCATTCTTTTTTTTTTAATTGATTTAAAGTTATCATACTCTTCAATTAAGTTGTTTTTCAATACAAAAAATTTTTAATTAATTAACTTAGTTTTACAAATACATTTGGCTCTGCCTTCCCCCCACCACTTTCCCTTGCCCCCTCCCTCCCTCCCTCAACTCTTCCCCTTTGGTTTTGTCCATGAGTCCTTGCTATATGTTCCTTGACTTTCCCCTTCCCTTCCTTTTCCCCCGCCAACCCCTCCCTCCTTCCCTCTTGTCTCTGTTGGTTTCTTTTCCTTTCAATGTTGCTGGTCTTATTATCCTTGGATCTTTGTATTGTTGGTTAGGATCCACTGATAGGTGAGTTCACATGGTATTTGTCTTTCACCCCCTGGCTGACTGCGCTGTGCATAATGGTCTCCAGTTCCATCCATGCTGTTGTGAAGTTTAATAATTCTTTTTTCTTTCTGCTGAGTAGTATTCCATTGTATAAATGTACCATAATTTTCTGATCCAATCATCTACCGATGGGCATTTAGGTTGCTTCCAACACTTGGCTATTGTAAATTGTGCTGCTATGAACATTGGGGTGCATAGGTTCTTTTGAATTGGCATTTTGGGATTCTTAGCGTATAGTCTCAGCAGGGAAATCAGTGGATCAAAAGGCAGTCTATTCTCAGCTTTTTGAGGAAATTCCACACTGCTTTCTACAATGGCTGCACCAGTCTGCATTCCCACCAAGTGTACTAGTGTTCCCTTTTCTCCACAGCCTCGCCAGCACCTGTTGTTGGTTGATCTGCTTATGATGGCCATTCTGACCAGTGTGAGGTGGTACCTCATGGTGATTTTGATCTGCATTTCTCTGATGGCTAGTGATGCCAAGAATCCTTTCAAATGTCTCTGGACCCTCTGTATCTCTTCCTTGGAAAAGCGTCTGTCCAGGTCCTTGGCCCATTTTTTGATTGGATCGTTTGTCTTCTTGGAGTGGAGTCCAGTGAGTTCTTTATATATCTTGGAGATCAAACCTCTATCTGATGTATCATTAGCAAATATATTTTCCCATGGAGTTGGCTCCCTTTTCATTTGCTGATGTTTTCTTTCGCCGTGCAGAAGCTTCTTATTTTGATGAGGTCCCACTTGTTTATTCTTTCCTTTATGTCCCTTGCTTCAGGAGACATATCAGTGAAAAAATTGCTGCGTGGGATATCTGAGAGTTTCCTGCCAATGTTCTCCTCTAGGACTTTGATGGTGTTGCAACTTATACTTAAGTCTTTTATCCATCTTGAGTTTATTTCTGTGTATGTTGTCAGCTGATGATCCAATTTCAATATTTTGCATGTAGCCATCGAGCTCTCCCAACACCATTTGTTGAAGAGGCTATTGTTCCTCCAGTTTATGCTTCTTCTCCTTTGTCAAATATTAATTGCCCATATAGACCTGGGCTTATTTCTGGGCTTTCTATTCTGTTCCACTGGTCTATGGGTCTGTTCTTGTGCCAGTACCAGATTGTTTGGAGTATAGTGTCTTTGTAGTAGAGTTTGATGTCCGGTATTGCGATCCCTTCTACTTTGTTTTTCTTTCTCAAAATTGCTGTAGCTATTCGGGGTCGTTTCATGGTTCCATATGAATTTTTGGAATGTCTGTTCTATTTCTGTGAAATACATCACTGATATCTTAATAAGGATTGTGTTGAATCTATAAATTGCTTTGGATAGTATGGACATTTTGATGATATTAATTCTTCCAATCCATGAGCACGGTATATGCTTCCACTTATTTGTGTCTTCCTTGATTTCTTTCTTCAATGTTGTATAGTATTCTGCATACAGGTCTTTTACCTCTTTGGTTAAATTTATTCCTAGGCACTTTATTTTTCTTCTTGCTATATCGAATGGTATTTTTTTTCTGATTTCTTCTTCTACTTCATTGCTGGTGTACAAAAATGCCTTTGATTTGTGTATATTGACTTTGTATCCTGCTGTTTTGCCACATTCACTTATTAGGTTGAGGAGTTTTTTGGTAGAGTCTACAGGGTTTTTTATGTACACTATCATGTCATCTGCAAACAACGATAGCTTTACTTCTTCCTTTCTTATTTGGATGCCTTTTATTTCTTTCTCTTGTCTGACCGCTGTGGCTAAACTTCCAATATGATGTTGAAAAGAAGTGGGGAGTGGACATCCTTGTCGTGTTCCCGATCTTAGTGGGAAAGCTTTCAGTTTATGCCCATTGAGTAAGATGTTGGCTGTAGGTTTTTCACATACGGTCTTTATTACGTTGAGGAATGCCCCATTTATTCCCATTTTGCTGAATGTTTGATCATAAATGGGTGCTGTACCTTATTGAATGCTTTTCCTGCATCTATCAAGATGATCATGTGTTTTTTCTCTTTTCTTTTATTTATGTGATGTATTCTGTTTATTGATTTGCATATGTTGAACCATCCCTGCATCCCTGGGATGAATCCCACTTGATCGTGGTGGATAATCTTTTGAATGTATTGTTGGATGTGGTTTCCCAATGTTTTGTTGAGGATTTTAGCATCTATGTTCATCAGTGAAATTGGCTTTTAGTTTTCTTTCTTTGTAGGGTCTTTATCTGGTTTTGGGATTAGGGTGATGCTGGCCTAATAAAAAGGGTCTGGGAGTGTTCCCTCCTCTTGGATATTTTGGAAGAGTCTGAGAAGGACAGGGGTTAGCTCTTCCTTAAATGTTTTGTAAAATTCTCCTGTGAAACTGTCCAGCCCAGGGCTTTTGTGTGCTGCGAGTTTCTTGATTACTGCTTCAGTTTCCCCAGATGTTATTGGTCTGTTCAAGCTTTCTGTTTCTTCCTCCTTCAATGTTGGAAGATTATACTTTTCCAGAAATTTGTCCATTTCATCCAGGTGTCCAAATTTCTTGGCATATAATTTTTCATAGTAGTTTCTGACAATCCTTTGTATTTCTGTGGTATCAGTTGTTATTTCTCCTCTTTCATTTCTGATATTATTGAATTGGGTCCTCTCCCTTTTTTTCTTGATAAGTCTGCTTAAAGGCTTGTCAACTTTATTTATGTTTTCAAAGAACCAGCTTCTGGATTGGTAGATCCTCTGAATCGTTCTTTTCATCTCTATGTCATTCAGTTCTGCTCTAATCTTGACTATTTCCTTCCTTCTACTTGCTCTGGGATTTTTTTGTTGTTGTTTCTCTACGTCTTGAAGTTGTAGTGTGAGGTCTTCTTTGAAATGTTTCTATCTCTTTTAGGTAAGCCTGTATTGCTATGAACTTCTCTCTCAGGAGTGCCTATGCTGTACCATAGGTTTTGGACTGTTGTCTGTTCATTTTCATTTGTCTCCAGAAATTTTTTGATTTCTTCTCTTATCTCATTATTGACCCATTCATTGTTCCATAGTCTGCTGTTCAGTCTCCATGAGTTTGCTAGATTTTGAAGTTTCTCTTTGAGGTTGATTTCCAGTTTCAAGCCCTTGTGGTACGAGAAAAAGGTTGGTATTATTTCAATTTTCCTGAATTTGCTGAGGCCTGCTTTGTGTCCTATCATGTGGTCTATCTTTTCAAATGCCATGAGCATTTGAAAAGAATGTGTATATTTCTTCTTTGGAATGTAATGTTCTATATATGTCAGTTAAGTCTATTTGACTCAGTGCGTCATTCAGCTCCACAATATCCTTGTTGATGTTTTGTTTGGAAGATCTGTCCATTTTTGACAGTGGGGTGTTGAAATCCCCTACTATCAGTGTGTTGCTGTCTATATCTTTTTTGAAGTTGTCCCTCAATTTCCCTATATACTTGGTTGCTCCTATATTGGGAGCATATACGTTTACAATGTTGATGTCTTCTTGATAGATTCTTCCTTTAAGTATTATGAAGTGCCCCTCTGTGTCTCTTTTTATGGCCTTTGCTTTGAAATCTATTTTGTCTGATGTAAGTATTGCAACCCCTGCCTTCTTCTCTTGCCCATTTGCTTGGAATATTTTTTTCCATCCCTTTACTTTCAATCTGTGTAGGTCTTTGGCTCTGAGGTGGGTCTCTTGCAGGCAGCATGTGTGTGGGTCATGTTTTCTTATGCATTCAGCTACCCTGTGTCTTTTCATTGGGGATTTAGTCCATTTACATTGAGAGTTATTACTGATAGAAACTTATTCATTTTTTCTCTTTGTACCTGTGTTTTTCTCTTTCTCACTCTTTTCCTTCATGTTCTTAAACCAGTCCCTTTAGCATATCTTGGAGTGCTGGTTTGGTAGAGATGTATTCTTTTATCTTTCTTTGTCTGGGAAACTCCTTATTTCCCCTTCTATTTTAATTGAGAGCCTTGCTGGGTAGAGCACCCTTGTCTGTAGGCCCTTGCTTTTCATGACTTGGAATATCTGTTGCCATTCCCTTCTGGTTTGTAGTGTTTCTGTTGAGAAGTCAGCTCCTAGGCGTATCGGGGCCCCCTTGTATGATACTTTCTACTTCTCCCTTGCTTCCTTGAGGATTCTCTCTTTGTCTTTGATAGTTGCCATTTTACTGATGATGTGTCTTGGAGTGGACCTCCTTGGGTCCCTCTTGAGTGGGGTCCTCTGTGCCTCCTGGATCCATGAGACCCTTTCTTTCCTCAAATTGGGGAAATTTTCCATCAATACTTTTTTGAGTAGGTTCCCTATCCCTTGCTCCTCTTCTTCTCCTTCTGGTATCCCTATTATACAGATATTATTGTGTTTCAGGTTATCCTGTCTTTCCCTCAATGCCTCTTCATTCTTTTTGAGTTTTTTTTCCATTTCTTGATCTTTCTGGGAGCTATTTTCTACTTTATCCTCCATCTCACTGATTCGATCCTTGGCTTCATGCAGCCTGCTTTGGATTCCTTCTACTGTGTTCTTCAATTCAGAAATGGTATTCTTCATATCCTCTTGTGTCTTCTTGATAGTTTCTATGTCCTTTTCCAGGCTGATATATTTTGCTGTAAGATCCTGATAGTTTCTCTGGAGTTTCTCATAGTTATTCTTGAGCTGGCTGAGCTCATTGATCTTCCTTAGAACCATTGTTTTGAATTCAGTATCTGATAGTTCCCATGCCTCTATTTCATTTAGCTCTCTCTGTGGGGAGTCCCCTTTTCCACTCATTTGGGGAGAACTTCTTTTTCTTCCCATTTTTGTGAGAGTCTATTAAGTTATTTATTTATTTATTTATTTATTTATTTATTTATTTATTCATTTATTTATTTTTGCTTCTGCTTTATTTGGGCAGTCTAGATTTCCTGACTTTGTGGATTAAACTTCTATGGTAGTAGGCAGGGCTTTTTATTTATTTATTTTTTCTTCACCTTTCTTTCTGGGCCTTCCTGTGATGATGTCAGTTTTGACCCTATATGGCCTTGGGTCATTTCTTTGAGCCCTCCTCGAGTCTGATTCCTGCTTTGGGCAGCTCTGTGACCCCTTCCTCCAGGGATCCACTATTTCTTTGGATCGCTCTGCACACTCCGGCCAGCTCCTTGAGCGCACTCCCTGGCCTGGCTAGACCCCCTGCCCACCTGGGGGCGGGCGCTTGCCCTAGGGGAAGGGCAATTATTTGTGACCTTGTGCACTCATCTGGCCCCCCGCCTGGCGGGCACTCTGGCACTGGTCAGTTTAGGGTCTTCTGTTTTGTGTTTTCTCTGCTCTTGGCTCTTTGGGGGCGTAACCTGTCTGCACAAAATGGGGACTATCGAAATGGGAGGAAGTCAGCTCCAGGACTCTCCAGTTAATCCTGTCTCCAGTCTCTCTTCCAGGGTCTCTGGGCAGCTCTGTGACCCCTTCAGCCCTGGATCTACTATTTCTGTGGACCGCTCTACGCCTGCCCTCGCAGATCTGTGTACTCCCTCACAGGGCCTGTGGGCACCAACCTGCGGGAGTCCTGGCCAGCCCTTGAGGGTCTGCACACGCACTTGCTAACCCTCGCTGGCCACTTGGCCAAAATCATTCTTAAAATTGATGTAACTTATAGCTTCATTATTTGAAGCAAGCAAAGTTGATTAACTAGTAATTGCCTTAAATACTGGGCTAATTATTTGCAAGAGTAATGAATTTCTAGAGAATGAGCAAATAACTCTGAGTAAAGTAAAACAAAATCAAAGATCAAAACATAGGAATGAATTAATGAATAAATGTAGAGTAAAAACATTTTGTATGACAATTACCACTAGAGAAAGTGTTAAGTTACAAAAATGAGGGGAAAAAGCAGAGAAAATCTGACTTTTAAAATTAGATACCAACCTTCCATTATGATACGGTGTCTTAAAATTGGCTATTTATAAATGAAAAGATTGTAAGTCTTTAATACTCGATGCCACTGTATTAACATTGCCTTTTTATTAAAACCCAAAGCAATTTTATGTCAAGGAATTTATGTTAAATTAATTTCTGCAAATATTATTATGGGACATTTTTTTCTAAGTAACCATGTTGAAGAAGTATTTGTAAAGATGCCCTAGGAGAAAATTAGAATCAAAAAGTTAAATAAACACATGTGATCTAAAAAAAGTAATTTAAAATAATTTTAAATATCATTATTATCCAAAAGACAGTAATATGGCAGAGCAAGTACTGTTTAACATTGTATTTATGTGCAGAATATATATATTGCAAATATATATCCTCTAGGCATTTTTCATTAATTCAGATTTCAACATTAAAACTGGAATAGATTATTTTCCTGATGAAGAGTATTTATTTAAATAGGCCAATATTTACTAACATCTATCATTTACTTTGACCTATACAAGAGATACAAAATAAGAAGTAACCTAGACTTTGTTTCAAGCATGGTATTGATCCATAATGTAGACATAAAATTAAGATGAGGAAAATATTTTCCAACACATTTTAAAATAACTAGTTGAATTCATGAAAACAAACTAATTGTAATCTGGTTACTAAGCAGCACTTAAACCTTTTGAAATAACTAGTAGGGTATTGAATTTTACCTTTGGTATATTCTAGAGAGTTTTGTTTATGATTCTACACAGTACAGAGGCGATCCTGTGGCCTTGAATAAATAATGAACAATGAGAAACAATGTACATAACTCTTCTCTCTCTCAAGGACATTTGCGAGTGTGCATGCTTTTGCGTGTTTGTATAAAATCTTTCTGGATAGTCTTTAAAGATTACTACAGGATACTTGAATATTTATGGATTGTATTTAAAAGGCTCACAGAAGTGTGTGGTAATAAGTATTTCATTAACCATTTTGCCACTGGAGGATTTAAGAGTTAGTGACAGATCAAAACCAAATACTGCCATTTATTTACTAAAATTGATACAATCCTTCTCTCTAAATCATATACATGTTTTTCTTGCCAAGTAGAATAAACCTCCTTTAAATAAATTTTAAGCGTATCCAGTTCATTTTTGCATTTTATTATCAATGTAATTTACACTGAGGCAGTGATCATCTGTGGGCAACACAGTTTACTGTAGCTTCTTGTGAGTCTTGATAGTCGTTGGACCTTAACCAACTCCTACATGATTGGCTAAAGCATGTTATTCTGGATCATTTCACAGGCATGGATGGTGCCAGATGGCAATATTTTCTAGAAATACTTTTATATGTTTTGGTTTTCATCAAATATACAGCAATTAAGTGAATGGAGGCTTTGATTCCAGACAGTAAGTTTCATTAATTTAGACTAGAATTTTTAGATAGTCCTATATATTTTGTTGTGATATAGCTAGAAACATTTTTATATTATAATCTAGTTATTTAGTATTTTACATCTGTTTTTAGGTTCATATATTCAAAAACAATTCATAATGTACATTATGTAGAATTTCAGATCATGGTGAAAATTGTAGATATTCTCAATTGAAACAAGTAAATTTAAAAACATGTCAATATATATCCTAAAGGGCTGGCACTTTACTAATGATTATATTTTTACTAACTATTGGCTCCAAGTAATTTTTAATAACTAGATTGATTGCTATGCTTTTCACTTTTCTAATTCAGAAAAGTCCACAAATATTATTGAATTCACTAATTTAGTCTCTTTTATTTTAATAGTCTAAAATACAGTTTTATTCAATAATAATTCACCTGAACAACAAATGTCAAATCATTAATAGATTGGAAGTTATAAAAGTAGAAAATCAAATAAAAGTGAAAATACATTTTGGGTTATGTGAAGGCTAAAATAGTGCTTTTTTTCAATCACTTTATCATCATCTCTTAAGAGTAAAATCAGTACTCAATTAAGAAACAGAACCTGAAGGTTCTTTGCATCTCTTTGTACATATGGGTTAGAGTTAAAGCCAATTTTATTCAACATTTTTCAGTGCCTAGACAATAGTGTCCTAAATCTTGTAAACTTATTTATATTTGAGCTGATTTTTAAAAATTCTGTTTGACTAGGAATCTGAGAATGTATTTGAATTCCTGGTAATATAAACATACAGATTCTTCTTGAATTTAATGCTGCTCACTTTCCCACTTAATCTCACCCAAGCATACCAGGCTTACAATGAGGCTTCAAATGCAAATTCTTAACACAGTAGATATCTTCTTCTTTTTTAATATTTACAATCATTATGGCAAAAAATTACAAGTATGGCTGAAGAATATTCATGAAGAAGATTCAGCTTGGTTTCCCATTGCATGTGTTGATCCCATTAACATATTTAATAGTGACTCTAATTTATTCAACAAATAAACTAATATTTTGGACATCTATTGTATGCTGGGGTAACTATTTTATATGTATTTCTCACAAAACCTTAAGTAATATTATTTTGTATGTACTATTACACTAATAATGAAGATAAGAAAGTGAAAGTGATGAAAGAGAAGTAAATGGCTAAGGACTTGAGATACCCAAAGCCAAATCTATTCTTGAACTGAACTTCCTGTATATTTACTTCATTTAAGGGGACTTCTGGGATATTTAGAAATAAATAACTTCATTTTAAAATAGTTATTTTCTTTGCATATTGACCTTAAATTATTTAGTACACCTAAATAATTAAGTGTATTTTATAGTAGTATGAGTTTTCTACTTGAGTTTATTAGTAAAATTAAGAATTAGCTTTGCAAAGGTCTTTATCAAGTGTTTCATATATAATTACAATGGTTTTTGCATCATTAAAATAAATTTGATGAATGTGAAACATTTAAAGATAATGTCTAGTTTGCATTTCATTTAGACTGTAGTTCTTTCTTCATATACCTTCTGAGCAGTATCTACTAAACTTGTGGTGCTTGGTTGCATATTACAACCACTTGAGGAAATTTCATGGTCCTGATGAGTAGACTATATTCTAAGCAAATGAAAATTATTGGATTTGAGGTCCATTTTTACATTTTAATAATTTATATTTATATAATTTAGTGTATTTTATAGTATTATGAGTGTTCTACTTAAGTTTATTAGTAAAATTAAGAATTAGCTTTGTTGAGGTCTTTATCAAGTTTTTACTTTTAAAGCTCTATTTGTAATTTCTATGGGAAGCCAAGGTGGGGAAACACATGAATTTTAAAATAATCCATTTTATATTTTATATTATAAAGAAAGTCACCAAAACTCATTGGAAGTATTCTGCTTAGAGTGTTAAATTGAAGTTTTACAAAAAATGGACTTATGTAGGTTTAATCCTTTAAATCCTTGATCATCGATGGAAAAATGTATACAAAATGAAAGAGTAACCATGAAAAAAGAAATCATTTTTTCCAAATTCTAATTATTTTTATTAGAATTAGACAATTATTTGATTCAAAACAGGAGAGGAAACTTTGCAATAAAAAGTGTGCATTATTTCCTGGACATTGATATATTAAATTATCAAACAAGAGACTAGAATTCCTTTGGGTCAATAGGCCAGTACAGCATTAGTTAAATTTATAGGATTACATTGCTTGAAAGATAATTATAATGATATAAACTGATTCAGTTCAATGATTCCAATGTGACTTAAAGATAATGAATCTTTTGTATCATTTATCTTGGGAATAATAACATTATTGGGTCTTACGATTGCTAATGAGTTCTTTGCTAGGAAAAAGAATAAATTACACAGAGACATATTTTGATTATTATAAGCATAATATTTTAAAAAGTAATTAGTATGCTTGTGAGTAAATAGTGGGATTGGAAGTGACTTTGATTATAAAGAAGCTGAATATTGAAACCATCATAATAATTTTGTTAAAATTAATCCCTTAATAACTGGAAAAGGTATAGGAGTTTCAAATAAAATACAGTTAGGATGATTTTAGA
Organism: Pteronotus mesoamericanus; assembly: GCF_021234165.1. Lineage (NCBI taxonomy): Eukaryota > Metazoa > Chordata > Mammalia > Chiroptera > Mormoopidae > Pteronotus > Pteronotus mesoamericanus. The sequence goes on along the minus strand of NW_026555085.1, from coordinate 29,028,647 downwards.
CATTGTCAGTAACAGAACAGATCATGGAAAATGTGAATGGAAAGATTTCCTTTACATATACAGTGCTCTCCTATATTTAATAGTACACTGGTTAGAAAATTTATGGTGGAAAATGGACTTTTGCACAGAAGGAAGTAGATGGTCTGGGATTAATAGTTCTAGAAACTTTTAAAACTATCATTGTAGGGAACTGTAAACATGAAAATAAATCTAAATGAACAAGGTCTATATCGATACTCTTCTCAGTGCCCTCACCGCATTTGATTTCATTGTTGGAGATCAGTACTAACGAAAAAACAGCCCCAAAACTGTGCATCCATGGGTTTGGAAAAATTAGGCCATTCAGCAACTTGAAGTAGACAGATTCCCATGTATAAATTATGGTTTCATAGGCCTGAGGTTTTTGAAAATTAGAACATTGCCTTTTTAACCCAAGCTGAACCTTGGGGTTTAGTAGTCTCTGGCATAGAGTAGACACATAGTAAATGATTAAGGAATTAATTCAGAAGCTAGATATTGAAAACTGAATTTTATTTGAGTTAGAAATGACAAAAACTGAGAATCAGTTTTTTTGTTTTTGTTTTTTTAAATAAGGTTATTTATCTACTCATTCATACCCAGGTAAAATGTACTGGATTCAAATCATCATAATAATTTTATTTACAGAGAAAAATAAAGGAGAGAAAGCAGCACGTCATAGCTTTACAACATAGGGTAAAAAAATTTGAAAGCTTACATTTATGACTGTAGAATTTTTTAATCTATAGGAAAGAGGGTTTTCAATGGATTGCTGTGATGAAACTCTAAGATATAAAATATATCTAAATAATGAGAAAGTTGTAACAGACACTTCTGTGGATTGTTGACAATGTTGGTGGACACGTTTGTGTGAGGTGAGACTTACTTTGGCTTTCTTCCTTTCCTGTCTCACTCACCCTGCTGAGATTACTCTTCAGTGAACAAAGAGCTGCAACTGTCTTATCACAACAGCTTCTGCTGTGTGAAGTGGGGAAGGACAAAAATTCAAGTCAATAATCAAGCTTGACAATCTTCCTATTAAAAACAAATGGCTTCTCAGACAGATTTGATTTGAAGCCCTGATTCCATTGTAGATGCAATTTTGAGAAAAGCCATTTATTCACTCAGCGGGCAGTTAACAGAGCACTTATTACTTTCTATACTCTGGAAACTGCAGTGAATAAGCATATGGTGTAAGCTATACACCAAGTTAAGGTGTTTTTCTAAGAAAGTGCAAAGGCCCTGAGGTGAGAATGTATGTGATATGTATGAGAAAAAGCTAGATTAGTGTGACTACATCTTAAAATGGAAAATGGTAAGAATTGGGGTAGGAATGCTTTAATCTATTGGTTACTCTGTCTCTCATTGCATTTTAGATCCATTTATTGGATGCATTTTTCTCTGCTTTTTTTTCAAAATAAACCTTATTTATCTTAACTCTTCCCTCTTAACACAAAACAACAAAACAGCAGGTACTCAACTGGTACCAAGTTTGTGCTATTTTCCATAACCTAGACAACATTTTTTTTTTGTAAAATACCTATCTTTAGGAATCCAGTAGGCACTTTTTCCACATAAAAGATTCATGCTTTGATATGATGAAGAAAACACCCTTGTGTTCTCCCAGATTTTACAGTATTTGGATTCTGTTCAAATCTCTGACTGTAAAGAGCTAAATGATTTGATTTTGTTTATGTTTTTTTAAAGAGCATCCAAATTAAAAAAACATATTAGATACAAACAGGTAAGAATCAGATTGATACTGGACTTCTCAGTGGCAGTACTAGATAAAAGACATGACAGAACAATATCTTCAGCAATCTGAGGCAAAGTTGCTATCTAGAGTTCTCTGCTGTGTCCCTCGGCTGGTGTGTGCAAAATAAAAGCATTTCAGACGTGCATGAAAGTTAACTTTTTCGGTAGACCTCTCTGGATTGCTAATTTAAAATATCATCTTTATTAAATGTTATTTCAGTTTGTTTATAAATTTTTTTATTTGCTATTACAATTGGGATCTTTATTTCTATTATGTTTTTCTTTTTTTTAAATTAAGGCATAATTGACCTATATTCATTATGTGTTCTAAGTGGCTGCTGTTTATATGAGGAAGCCAATTATTTTTACACACTAATATTGTACCCATCCATTCCATAAGTTCTTATTTTGTTTTCCATAGATTTATAACTGAGTTTTTTTCAGATACACAATTACTAGTAAACAGTAATATATGCCCCCTTCTTCCATGTTAAAAAAAAGATTCATTCTTTGAACTCTATTCTTTTCAAAACATAAAATCCATGTTTTCATATCACTATCATTATCTATATTCCTGCCATTTATTAATATTTTGGGAAAAAATGTAATTTAATCATCAAACTATTTAGATTATGGAATTGTCATAAGAACTTACTGAGGTAATGTTAGCAACCACATTTTGAAATCTGTAAAAGCCAAATGATTATAGAAATTGATAATAACATAAAAGAAATTAACATTAACCAGGTTTTGTGGTAAATGTATATATTTAGTAAAACATGTAAGAGTTAAGAGGTGTCAACAGTTTCTTATATTTTAAAAGATGAATTTATTTATTGCATGTAAATGTATAAATTTGCATCTGAAAAGTTGAAATGCAATGCATTAATATGATACATTTATATATGATATGAAGCTTATATTTTTACTGGCATAACAATTTAATTTTATATGATTTATTTATGAACATTAGACATATTTATAATATGCTTTTGATTCAGAAAAATGAGATGTAGTTAGAATATCCTTAGAAACCTGATTTCTTAAGGTTTTTGACAGTACTGTTTTGACTGCAAAGAAATATAAACTTGAATTGCCTTGTTAGATATCTGATAAAGCGTGAACTTAAAATATTATAACATTCTGCCAAGTGGCAATTCAGACCCTTCCAAGTGTGTAACATAATGGAATAGATGAAATGAAAGGTGATATATAAATGAAATGATAGATGAAATCAAAGTGATATATAAATGAAATGATATATGAAATGAGAACCTCCTGTTAGGATGATGTGAAATTGGTATTACATTTTTTCACCTGAAAAAAAACCCGGAAATTCTAATAGGACATTAAGAATATAAGAGTTATTCTGTATTAAAAGAATTCATATATGTCCTTAACATAAAGTTTTATATAGTTCTTGAAATATTGATATTAGATTTTAAAGTTGTCTTGGCTATATCCATCACCCTAAATATAATAGACCACATTTTATCAGCAAAAGCAAGAATTTTAAATAATAGTGTGGTATGTTCTTATTCTTTAGGAAAGTAAATATAGAATATAAAATACAAGTACAACAATATATTCTTTATTTTTTGCATTATAATTCTATGTAAAAATACATTTATGCATTAAAAATACAGGGATTATTTATAGTTAAAGTGCTACACTGGTGATATTTGGGTGATAAGATTATAGGTGATTTAATTTTTCTTGTGCTTTCCTGTAACCTCTAAATTATTTCTTTTTTCTTTTTTAAATTTAATCTTCATTGTATTTTTTTCCATTACCATTTAGTCTGCTTATACCCATCTCCCACCATCAATCACCAGACTGTTGTGCATGTGATTACATTTTTAAAGTGTTTTTCCCTTGCTAATTTCTCCTATTTTAGGGAAAACCAGTTTGCTTTTCTACGTAATTTTCCTTTGAGAGATCGACCTATAAGATGAAATATAATTTTCTAACAACTACATTTTCCAACTGAACTGTAAACGTGACATTTATTTGGTGCACACAGACTTACAATGCTTTAAGGAGTCTACATAATATACTTGTGTGCTCCCAAATATCCTTATTTCATCTCTATTTTAACCTGATAATATAAACATTAAAAGGATATATTTTTTTCTATCATATTCTGAATAAATTATCCCAGAGAATAATACATATTTTAAGGTATACAAAATAAAATAAATCTATGATGAATTCTGAAAAAATGGGCCTCTTAAAATAGCAAATTCCTCAATTTTCAGCAGGTTAAGAAAAAGAACACAATAACATCATGGGATGATTTTATTATTGTAGAAGTTAGTGCTTAAGTAAACAGACAAAATAAATAGGCAAAAGAGAAAAGTTACAGCAGTAGTCTTAGTTGTGCTTATGTTACAATGAAATTTGCAAAAGAGTTTTCAAGAGCACAAAGGGAAGAAAGAATTGAGAAAGAATAAGATCAGAAGTTACTATGATTTCTGTCACCAGTGACATTGTTTAAAAATCAACAGAAAACAGAAGGAATGAAAAGCAACTTTTTCATCTTAATAATTTTGTGTGAGGACTGCCAGTTTTCAGGAGCAACTAAAAATATGACGCAGAATGAAACCTTGTAGCAGATTCTGGAAGCAAGTCTAAACCATATTCATGCCTTATACAAAATTAATGAATTTGCAAGAGGTTGTGAGAGAATTTAAAATTTTCTCAATACATTAATTCCAAAAGTTCCACAAGGAATTAGACCATAACAAATAAACAAATAAAAATCGAAAATAATTGCATTTGTTGAGATCATCTTTTTAGTTATTTAATCATCATAACTGAATCTCTTGTCCTTCACTCCCATTCTTATTGTAAATTCCTGTTGTATTTTCTTTAATATTATAGCCTGTTACCATTTCTTCAATTATATTTTAAAAAAATCAGTAGACTCAATTTTACTTAAAAATACATTAGAGACTCTTGATTTAAGTCAGGCATTAGAAAGCAGTAAACAGGTAAATTCCTCTATTTCTGTAGTTAGATTTCTAGCTTTAATATCACTTTAACTCATAATGTTTAGATATAAAAGTTCAGTCTTCTTAGGCTGATTGAAATTGCGGGTCAACACTGTATTTTAATGCTGTTCACTCTTTTAAACCAACTTTAAATGTATTGAATTGCTCAGAAATTGTACGTAGAAGTTTGAGTAGCATACCATCACAACATGAAGCATAATAAGTCCTACTACACAGTATCCAAGATTGATCTAATTGCTGCAGAATAGCACTGCATTTAAAGGAGATACATATTCTTCTTCAAATTAATAGATGATATGTATTGATAAATGCTTTTTTATTACCTCTTGCACAAAACAATAACAACAAATTGATCCCAGAATTTGACTTCAGGAAGATGGTATTTTATTCATATTCTTGCATATTTCCTTTAAGCAATAAGAAGAATTTAAGCAATTTCTAGTATACCTTGTAAATATAAGTCAGTAAATGATTTTACTTTACTATGATTATTTTCACACTTGTGACCATGGAAAATAAATGTGTATTCTAAGTCAAATCAAGAAACTTTAAAAAAATGTTTTGGAATTCAGGTTCTAAGCACCTGAAAACAAGAATTCATAATTTTTGTTCTCTGTTTTTCATAGAATCCACAATTTTGTCATAAAAATAAATATTTTAAAAAACATTAATATTAGTAGTTTTTCTTCTTGAATTACAAAGACTCAATGTATATTAGGAATAATTTATCATATTTGATGTAAATATTTCATCAATTTTGGATTATAATATTTTTATTTTTCAAAATAATGAAATCTATAAAAACAAATATAAAACCACATTGCTAATTCTAAAGCATTTCAGAGATAGCAAATTTTATATTATCTACATTTTCAGATATTTCTTTACATATACAAAGAATATTTATGTATATATAATTTTTCTAATTTGATTTATCTCATTCAGAAATAAGTGTGCGTATCTTTTCATGTCAATAATATAGTTATATATCATTGCTTTACTGGAATTATAAACTTCAATTTTATTAATGTATCCAATTTATTTACACTTTTTGCTGAAAATTTAAGATTTATACTTTCAGTATGATAATTGTATCCAAAGATATGAATATATATCTTTGTGTTCAACTGTTTTATTAAAGTGCACTTCTGGAATCTGAATTGCTGAATCAAAGGTAATATCATTAAAGTCATTTGCACACATTAAAAGAGAGTATTTCTAAAAGGTTGTATCAATTCACATGTACTCGGACTTTATGGATAATTCTCACCACCCCAACCTTCACAAATACTATCATAATTTATTTTTACCAGAATACCAGAATAAATTAACGTCACATTTTGAAATTTGTATTTTTCTAATCAATAATGAAGTTGTACATTTTTTTCTCATGTTTACTGTCCATTGTGTTTTTCTTTATTTGTTACTGGTACTCTTTACCAATTTTTATATTGAGACTGTGTTGTCTTATAATATTAAAATTATTATTTAAAATTTTTCAACATTTTAGAAAATTTCAAATGGAGCAAAGCTAAACTCTTTTACTATGGACAATTTTGTTTGACCACCTAGATTTTACTATTAATATTTTTCTAAATGTGCTGCAGAACAAATTAATCTATATGATCTTCACCATATCTATTTTTAATTTTTTAAAATAATTTTATTGTTGTTCAAATATACTTTTGTCCATTTCCCTTCCCCCACCATTCCCCCTGTCCCTCCCATCCCCACCTCCCACCCTCGATCCTACCCATTTTTGGCTTTGTCTCTGTGTCCTTTATACATGTTCCTTGATTTCCCTTCCCCTTTTTCCCTCTGTTATCCCTTCCCTCTCTCCTCTGGTTACCATCAGTTTGTTCTTTATTTCAATGGCTCTGGTTATATTTTGCTTGCTTGTTTGTTCTCTTGATTCGGTTCCACTTATAGGTGAAATCATATGGTATTTGTCTTTCACCACCTAGCTTATTTCACTTAGCATAATGCTCTCCAGATCCATCCATTCTGTCACAAAGGGTAGGAGTTCCTTCTTTCTTTCTGCTGGGTAGTATTCCATTGTGTAAATTTAGCATGTTTTTTTTGATCCACTACTAGAGTAAGGGACATAAAGGAAAGAATAAACAAATGGGACTTCATCAAAATAAAAGGCTTCTGCGTGGCTAAAGAAAACATCAGCAAAATGAAAAGGGAACCAACCATATGGGAAAATATACTTGCCAATGATACTTTGGACAAGGGTTTGATCTCCAAAATATGAAGTTACCATATGAAGTTTTTAAAGAACTCACAGGACTCCATACCAGGAAGACAAACAACCCAATTAAAAAATGAGCAAAGGACCTGAACAGACACTTCCCAAAGGAGGACATACAAAGAGTCCAGAGACATACGAAAGGATGCTCAGCATCACTAGCCATCAGAGAGATGCAAATTAAGACCACAATGAGATACCACTTCACTCCCTATCTATATGTTAATTCCTCTTAATTTTGGATACAATTTAAAATTCACTGCAGAGATCAGTACACTTTCCCTTAAACAATGTATTATTAATATAACTAACTATAGTTCAGATTGATTGATTTTTATCTGATATAAAATTTACAGAAAAGGAAATGTACAAATCTAAGTGTACTTTCTGGGTTTTGACAAAGCCATACAAATTCATAACCAAAGCCTCAGCAGGTGTTTAGTAATGACTTTAACTCTTTTTATTTCATACATTTTTACCTTTTTTCATTCTTAAATTTTTAATGTGTTACCATATGAAGTTTTTAAATGTAATTAATTGCATAGGAAAATATGTTGTAAGTAACTTATAAAGGGAATTATATTTTTAATTCATCAGTGTTAAAATCTCATAATCCTACAGAAATAATCATCCCTGTTTTCAGATGACCATCACTAACTTCCAAATCTAAGATGCGGAGTCAATTGCTCTGTGAATCCTTTTGTTACCCACCATAGGTAGAAATGACCTTACCTTCTTCTGTGGTCCACTTTCCCATTGGCAATTACAACGGGATTTCTGTAACCCTAGTTTGTATGTCAATGTTTATACATCTCTCCTTTTCTAATGGGCCGTAACACTTGAAGCAGGAAATGGTGGATCTTTCTGTTGTTTGAATTTCTATGTCTTGAATATTACTTAATATTTAAATAGATAGATGGCTTAAGCATATAGACAAAAAAGTTTGCTAGTGTATTTTTATAATACCTATTTACATTCTTTGACCTTGGCTACTATCACCCTAGACCTAATGAAGATTATGTTACCTAACTTTAATATTCCAAGTGGTCTCTTTTCTTTAACCATTCTTTTCATTATGTGTAGAGTGGAACAAAGACTAGTGAGACATTATTTCAGGAAAGTTGCATAATGTCAATGCAACTTTCCAAGGCAAATTTAAAAGTATGTCATACCATAGAGTTTTTACTTAAGAGAAGTTTTCCTGTTTTTTCCCTATACCTGTTACTTTGTATCATATCTGTTTGCTGATTCCTGTTATCACAATCCCCACTTACCCTACTGACTGTGTTTACTAATTTATTGTCTGCTTTCACATAGATTAAATTTAACAACAAGAGATTTTAGTTTTCTTGTGCAGCATATTTAATCCAAAGAGTACCTCAGGGTCCCACATGGTAGAATTTTTTTATTATTTATGTATTATTGTTTCCTGGAACAGTGTCTGGCACATTGTAGAAACTCAATAAATATTTATTGAAAGAATGAATGAATTTTTTTTGCATAACATATGGTGGATATGCAGAAGATGTGTGTTGACTCATCAATTATTTAACTAATGATAACTTTTATTTATAAAGACAATTGATAAAATTTAACTATTTTTTAAATTAGGAAGAAAATGCATATGTTTTTATTATAATTTAATAAAGCACATTTTATAACAACCAGAACATATAACTAGTTCAAGTAAATCGCAAATGATGGGAGTTTTCCAAACTATAGTAGTACATTATATTTGATACTAATGGAAATACTTTATTTTTTGTCTTGTGAAATCAGTGGCTATTTAAAAAAAATGAAAACATAAAGCGACATTTTAAAATTAATTGAACTTCCCCAAAAGGATATGGTTATATCCTTGAAAACTATACATTCAATTTGATACCCAAAATTATGCACCCACAGCTAAGGACTCAGACCAATGAAAAGTCCACATTTAGGTGTTTTGTGGCAAGGCTGTAACAACACAGCATTGTTATTTTCTTTATATCAACATTATACATCCCAGTCTATTATGGAAGCAGAATAGAATACAAGTAGGTATTTGTATTTAATTAATTTATATTTTAAAATTAGTTATATGTTTTGATCTTCCCATATTAGAAGTTATAAAAACTGTCACTATTTCCCACACTATTGTCTCAATGTTGACATGTTATTACTTCTAATTGGTCTAGAAAGAAAAAGAGTCTTATACTTGACATTCAGTTGCATATTCATTTTTTGAAACCTGCTGCAATTTTACAAAACTGTATTTCAATGAAGATTAACAAGTTTTATTTTTATTTCATGGAGAAATTCATTTCAAGTTATTATTCCATCTTAGATATCAAGAATTCGATATGCTCATAGTTCAAAAAAAGCTAGTATCTCTTGGACGGAATTAGCATCTATTAAAGACAGTGACAGGGCCCATTTCTTTTTATTTTGAGAGATTAGCAAAAATCACAAGGAGCAGAACAAATTGTTCTTTTTTCTGGTAATGGCGTCTCTGTGTAAAAAGAAGCATAATCGACTGTAGCCATGGGTTTTAGACAGTTGTACAGAGACTGTGAAGAGAGTTTTCTACATCATTTTTTATTGCTGATCTCATATAGCTTATTTTTAATAGTGATTATTAGGTTCATTTTTATTCCTGATGTTATCTCTTTGGCCATACCAAAGGTATATTTCAAGTGTGCAACCATGGAAATAAAATTAATAAGTTGAAATTAGAGGTATTGAATCTTAATGTAGTCAGGCTATGCTTAACAGATAAACACCAATATATTTGTTTTCATAAAGCTTTATAAATGTCATTACATATACTCTCCAATTTTAAATTGGGTTGTAAATTTATAACTTCTAAATTGCTTAACTTCATTATTCGTGACAACTTGCTTTTAGACATGTTTTATTATATTATTTTATCTAAATGATTAAGGTTTGAAAACAAGTTACAAATTCATATATCTAGATAGACATGGAAATTAAGTGATATGAATTATATTAAAACCCCAGTATCACTGTTTCTTTGCAAAACAAAAAATTCTGATGGTTTATCAAAAAAGAAAATTCCATTAAATACCCCATGTGTGTAGATAGTGCTAATTGATAAAATTTCCACTGTTGTTTTGATTAATAAACTTTCTGCGTATACCTTATCAAAGTCGTATTTTAGGAAGAGGCTTAACACAACTAATATATTTTTATAAATACCAATATTTTAAAAAAGTTTGGAGTTAGGTGCATGAATTCCAAATATGACATTTTAAAGGGCTGCAGGCCAGGTTCTCGCCTCCTCTTCTAAAGAGGGATCTGTCGATGCTCCCGGACCCTCCCAGGAGCCTGGCCTTCACATACATGAGGAGGCAATGTGCTTTTACCATTTGCATTTCTGTGCACATGCCATGTGCTATTGCTGTTGCACCTATTTGGGAATAGGTTTGAAGCATGGCCTGCAAGTTAAAAGGGAATAAATACAAAGATGATGCTGGAGATAATATTTAATTGTTGGCATTAAATTTAAGACTGAATATGAATATAAGAGCACTTTTATATCCATAATGTATGTTAGATTTATTGAAGGAATAACACTGAACAGAAAACTCTTTCACAGAGTCCAGGAATCTGGAATATTTACTTGGCAGTACAACAAGGTAAGGCAGAAAAGGCTTTAAGTTAAAATATTTTGAACTACAATTATTTTCAGAGTCATTTAGAATTCAGCAGTAGGCTTATGGGGGCATTGTAGGAGGTCAGAGGTTCCCTGCACAAAAAGTTGTGGCATAACTAACCACCTTTCCCAGCTAGAGAAAAATGAGATCATAGTCAGAGCTCCTAACTGACAGGAGCACTAGTAGAAGCTGAGGTGAAGGCAAGTGAGTCCATGATAATTTTTACACTTTTTCTAAGCTGAAATGTTTATACCTAACACAGAATTAGCAGTATTCACTAGCAGCTGTCAGCAAGATATACCCAATCTTGGAATATAAGTTTGGAAGCTATGGTAAGCTGGGGACACAACATTCACTCAAAAAACCCATTTTATTTAAATGCCTTTACCACCATGAAATCTCATAAGATTAATTATCCCCTTCCCCATGAATAGATACTATCTTAGGGAGACAAAGAAGAAAAGGGAGAGTGTTTGAGAGACTAAACATTAAAAAATGTGTTCAGGAGACACTGAACAACTACAAAGGTTAATTAATTCAAGGCCACAAAACCGGTATGTAGCAGAGCTAAAATTTAGACCTAAGTAATTTTGTTCCCGATACCATGTCCTAACTACCATCCTACTATTTCTCTTGCTCCGGATTTTGGTCTCCTTGAGTATGCCCTGGGAGCCTATAGCTTACTCAGATACTGAACAGAAACTAGGATACAGATTTTACAAAGAAGCTCTGTGAAATACCTGAGATCATTTTAAAAAATAATGAAATATGCTGGCCAAATGAATAAACAAGGAATATATACATCATGTTTTGCTGAGTTATGTGAACATGTAGGCAGCACATCAATGTAGATATTATGTGACTACCTGGTTCATGTCCTCTTACTGTCCCTTACTGGGAGCTGGACAGCATAAAGATTGCTTGGAAATTGTTGAATTGCGTCCTCCAGAAATAACCTAAAGTTGTTTTTTTTTTTTCTCTCTTTGTCCTTCAAAAATATTATACTAGTTTTCCAGAGAGAAGAGATAATAATTACCAGGAGGGAACAGAGTTTGTTTGTTTATTGTAGTTTCCTGAATATTAGGAATCTATGTTCCCCAACCATACTCTGGCAGACTAGGCAGGCATAGTAATAATGCTTCACACTTGGCTACTGGGCCTTAGAGATTGCATTTGCTAGTTTTTATGATGATTTCAGTAACTTGCCTGTAAAAAAGAGGATGCACAGACATCAGCTTTTAAGAAACCAAAATTGTCTTGAATAATGTTCATATTAGCATAATCATGACAGATCATTCTTAAATACCCTTCTCTTGATCCCATGAGTTGTTACACAAGCCTCCAACCTTCTGAGGTAAACTCAATATGGTCATTTCAGATGAGACGGTATGTTGGGATCCTGACAGAAGCGTGGAGAGAGACCCTCGCTGTCATTAAGGTGAAATTTTCAAGAAGTGGATTAAATGAGGATGCAGGGCTATTAGAGGTCCCTGAATTTTGACATGTGGGGAGGGAAGCTCCAAATAAACTAACAATGTGTTTCTTGCCCTATTAATATAAGGGCAGGGGAAAAAATGGAATTTAACTATAAAAATATGTATTTCTCCTTGTATGCTTAAACTTTAGTCACCTTCAAAGTGTTCTCCATTTAATGCAATATACCTATTGAGACATTTTTTCCACTGCTCAAAAAGGTTTTTGAACGCATTGATTTTGATGCCTTTTAGTGCCTCTGCTGTTTTTGTTTGTTTGTTTCACCTCTTCCACATTGTTTTGGCAATGTTTCCCTCCCAGGAAACAAAAACAATTTGCTCAGGGTGAGATTGGGTGGATAGAGAGGGTGGGGCATGGGGTCATGCCATTTTTGGTAAAAAACTGCTGAACACTCAGCGCAGTGTGGGCAGACATGCTCATAAATCACCCATGAAGAAATAGGTAAGCACATTGAAAGTCTTCACTGAAAAAATTTTCACTGAAGCTGAAGGCAGTCTCTCATAACCACTCCAGCTGGTACGCTAATAGAGATGGGTTCCTAGAACACTCATATAGCAGGAAAAACCTACATGTACTACAAGGGGCCCACCCTCCAGAAGATAATTCTGTTTTTTGGGGGGTCTCCCCTCTTATATTCTGAAGGTCCACAGAAATGAGCCGGCAGATGAACCCAATCTCTTGTGACTATGGTACACACTCAACCATTAGCAACACATAAAAATATTTAGCTGAATCTTCTTGACAGTTTAAATGTTGACCCTGTTTTTTTCCTTGTGATCTGCCTGCTAGATAAAATCAGAGTCCATGCCTCATTTCTTATGAGTCACCTTTTATTTGATTTTATCTATATCAGTAGTTCTGTAACCTTAGCTCTCTGATGGGCTCAAAGTTTGATAAATTTTTCAGATTATTCAGCTTTATTTAATATTGTTTAAGTGGAAGTGATGATCTTTTCATTTTCCTATGTCCTAATCATAAACTGGAAGTCCTTTCATATGATCTTCAGTGTTAAAATAATTATGTAATATATAATGAAGGCCAAAGTTAATACTATTCAAATATGAATAAAACATAGACAATTTTGAAGATTTTGCTTTTCAAAATTTGCTATTGCATTTTGGTGCTTAAATAGAGTTACTGAGTTTTCTTTGCTCTGGGTCTCAGAGAGTCCCAATATTTGATTTGAATATAAATGGTATTTTACTGATATTTTGAACTGTTTTAGTTTCTTTTAATATGGAAGATTTTTGGCATGATGGACATAATAGTAATGTATGTAGATAATCTCTAATAGATTCATACAAACTCATTCCTCATTAAGTAACTATTCAAAATTAAAATTGTGTTTGACAAAAAGAAAAACATTATTTGAAGCAAGACTATGATCTGAAATAATATATGTAAACATATAGCTGATTTTTTTCTAGCCATTTCAGAATTTTATTCAACATTTAAATTCCAGTTGGAAGAACCATTTCAGGACTTAAAACATGGAGTAACACGGCCCTGTTTGCATTTGGGAAAGGCCCTTTTGGCATCAATGAGTTCTGTTTGAGAGAGCCCATGGAGGAAGTGTGAGCAGTTTAAAGAAGGCTGAAGCACTCAGAGGAAGACAGATATACAGAGTTAACAGTAGAGAGTCAGGGAAAACTTGAACAGATTTGAGAAACTGTAATGAAGGAAAAACTGAAAAGGACTAGGTAACCAAATTAGCTAATGTGAGTGAAGAAGGTATTAGACATCCAAGTTTGTGGCTTGATAAATCCAAGAAAAGATGGTTTTGGTTTTAGACAGGCTGATTTTGAGAGAGATGCCAAGAGGCAATTGGATGAAGAATTCTGGTCTTCAAGAGAGCAGTGGTTTGGGTAGCAAGAAACCACTACCAAGGGAAAAGGATGGAACAAGAAATATTTGTCCTCTTTTCAACAATATATTGTTATATTTCCAATTTATATTGTTGGAGTATCTATCTATGTATCATCTATATATTTATTCAGTAACTTGCTGGTAATATCTTTTCTGTTAGGACACAAGGCTTAGTGCTGTGACACAGTGTGAGTGGATGAAGGTGATTCTTACCCTCTTGTAGCTTTTTATGAACCACCTGAATTAAAATACATAAGATCATCCCTCATTTGTCATCATTTTAATACTGGTCTTAAAGGACTATTATTTACTTAGTTAATGACTGTGTTCTATTAGCACAACTAAAACAAAAACCTTATCATACCACTAAATAGTTAGGATAAGACCTTAACAATATTGTTTCATCCATGTTAATTTTTGAATGTGAAATGATTTCAATGAAATATTTCCAGTTTTATGAATATAAAATAAGAAAATAATGTACTGTTCTGCATTCTTTATTGAAAAGCAGCAAAGATATTTGTCTTTATCAGGATAATTACCAAGCATCATTATTCTACTATTCTACCTATAATATGCTTTGAAGAGTTTCTCATGTGAGAGACATAAATATCACTGCATATCAAAACTATAATTTGTAGTATCTGCATTTATTTTACATTTTGGGGTTTACATCAATCTCTACTTTTTGTCAGCATATATGGGATATTTATGCAAAAATTAAGTCTTTCCAAATATTCAGTAAAATGGCTTTTATTTCTTCTAGCTGTGTAAGTGCCTATTTGAAGTTTATACTACGGTTCCAAAATTAATTTTACATATATTATATAGCAAATATTAAAGACTAGCTATGTACTGCTTCATAAAAATTTATCCCCAAACTAAGTTCCTTAGCAGGAGACCTTTTATCTACAGCCTATAGATGTAGTTCATCTGATTTTTCTGGCTCAGTGTCTCTCATGAGATTCCAGTGAATCTGTTGACCACAGCCATGTCACAGTTCATCTGGGAGATATTCCACTCCCAAGTTCACCAACGGAACTGATGATAGACCTCAGAAAATCCTCCTCCAAACTCATTAATTTGGCTGTAGCCTCCAGCTTTCACTGGCTAATGGTGAGAGTTATCAATTGTTCCCAAATGGTGAGAGTTATCAGTTCCTCCTTACAAGGTTGCTCTTAACATGGCTGTTTGTTTCCACTGAAAGACAGATTTCAGAGAGGTTTAACTAGACTAACCTGCCAAGACTGAAGCCATAGTCTTTTTATAACCTATTCTCTGAAGTAAAACCCAATTACTTCTGTTACATTTCATTCATTAGAAGCAATTGTCTAAATCCAGTTCAAGGGGAAGAAATTACACAACCAAGAGACAGTAATTATTGGAGACCATTTTAGAAGCTTCCTGATTTTATATATATATATATATCCACCCTATATTTGGTGAAAGACAGGTGCATTTCAATTCTAAGTCTTTCTCTCACATTTTCTTTTTTTTAATTAATTAATTTATTTTTTCAAATACATTTGTCTCTGCCTTCCCCCTACCACTTTCTCTTGCCCCCTCCCTCAACTCTTCCCCTTTGGATATGTCCATGAGTCCTTGCAATATGTTCCTTGACTTTCCCTTTCCCTTCCTTTTCCCCCGCCCCCCGCCTTCGATCTTGTCTCTGTTAGTTTCTTTTTCTTTCAGTGTTGCGGATTTTATTTTCCTTGCATCTTTGTATTGTTGGTCCACTTATAGGAGAGATCATAACGTATTTGTTTTTCGCCTCCTGTCTGATTTTGCTTAGAATAATTGTCTCTAGTTCCATCCATGCTGCCGTGAAGTTTAGTAGTTCTTTTTTCTTTCTGCTGTGTAGTATTCCATTGTGTAAATGTACCATTATTTTCTGATTCAGTCATCTACTGATGGGCATTTAGGTTGCTTCCAACACTTGGCTATTGTAAATTGTGCTGCTAGGAACATTGGGGTGCAGAGGTTCTTTTGAATTGGCATTTTGGGATTCTTAGGGTATAGTCCCAGCAGGGGATCACTGGATCAAAAGGCAGTTCCATTCTCAGCTTTTTGAGGAAATTCCACACTGCTTTCCACAGTGGCTGCACCAGTCTGCATTCCGACCAACAGTGTACTAGTGTTCCCTTTTCTCCACAGCCTCGCCAGCACCTGTTGTTTGTGGATCTGTTTATGATGGCCATTCTGACCGGTGTGAGGTGGCACCTTATTGTGGTTTTGATCTGCATTTCTCTGATGTCTAGTGATGCTGAGCATCCTTTCAAATGCCTCTGGGCCCTCTGTATCTCTTCCTTGGAAAAGCATCTGCCCAGGTCCTTGGCCCATTTTTTGATTGAATCGTTTGTCTTCTTGGAGTGGAGTCACGTGAGTTCTTTATATATCTTGGAGATCAAACCTCTATCTGATGTATCATTAGTAAATATATTTTCCCATAGAGTTGGCTCCCTTTTCATTTTGCTGATGTTTTCTTTCGCCGTGCAGAAGCTTCTTATTTTGATGAGGTCCCACTTGTTTATTCTTTCCTTTATGTCCCTTGCTTCAGGAGACATATCAGTGAAAAAATTGCTGCGTGGGATATCTGAGAGTGTCCTGCCAATGTTCTCCTCTAGGACTTTTATGGTGTTGCGACTTATATTTAAGTCTTTTATCCATCTTGAGTTTATTTCTGTGTATGGTGTCAGCTGATGATCCAATTTCAATTTTTTGCATGTAGCCCTCCAGCTCTCCCAACACCATTTGTTGAAGAGGCTATTGTTCCTCCATTTTATGCTTCTGCCCCCTTTGTCAAATATTAGATGCCCATAGAGAGCTGGGCTTATCTCTGGGCTTTCTATTCTTTTACTCTGGTCTATGGGTCTGTTCTTGTGCCAGTACCAGATTGTTTGGAGTATAGTGGCTTTGTAGTAGAGTTTGATGTCCAGTGTTGTGATCCCTCCTACTTTGTTTTTCTTTCTCAAAATTGCTGTGGCTATTCGGGGTCATTTATGGTTCCATATAAATTATTGCAATATCTGTTCTATTTCAATGAAATATGTCATTGGTATCTTAATAGGGATTGCGTTGAATCTATAAATTGCTTTGGGTAGTATGGACATTTTGATGATATTAATTCTTCCAATCCATGAGCATGGTATTTGCTTCCATTTATTTGTGTCTTCCTTCATTTCTTTCTTCAGTGTTGTATAGTATTCTGCATACAGGTCTTTTACCGCTTTGATTAAATTTATTCCTAGGTACTTTATTTTTCTTCTTGCTATATTGAATGGTAGTTTTTTTTTTTTTCTGATTTCTTCTTCTTCTATTTCACTGCTGGTGTACACAAATGCCTTTGATTTGTGATTATTGACTTTGTGTCCTGCTGTTCTGCCACATTCACTTATTATGTTGAGGAGTTTTTTTGGTAGAGTCTACAGGGTTCTCTATGTACACTATCATGTCATCTGCAAACAATGATAGTTTTACTTCCTCCTTTCCTATTTGGGTACCTTCTATTTCTTTTTCTTGTCTGACAGTTGTGGCTAGGACTTCCAATATGATGTTGAAAAGAAGTGGTGAAAGTGGACATCCTTGTCATGTTCCCAATCTTAGTGGAAAAGCTTTCAGCTTTTGCCCATTGAGCATGACGTTGGCTGTAGGTTTTTCATATATGGCCTTGATTATGTTGAGGAAAGCCCCATATATTCCCATTTTGCTGAGTGTTTTGATCATAAATGGGTGCTGTACCTAATCGAATGTTTTCTCTGCGTCTATCAAGATGATCGTGTGGTTTTTGTCTTTTCTTTTATTTATGTGATGTATTACGTTTATTGACTTGTGTATATTTAGCCACCCCTGCATCCCTGGGATGAATACCACTTGATCGTGGTGGATAATCTTTTGAATGTATTGCTGGATGCGGTTTGCCAATATTTTGTTGAGGATTTTAGCATCTATGTTCATCAGCGAAATTGGCCTGTAGTTTTCTTTCTTTGTAGGGTCTTTATCTGGTTTTGGGATTAGGGTGATGCTGGCCTCATAAAAAGATTCTGGGAGTCTTCCCTCCTCTTGGATATTTTGGAAGAGTCAGAGAAGGACAGGGGTTAGCTCTTCCTTAAATGTTTTGTAAAATTCTCCTGTGAAACCGTCCAGCCCAGGCCTTTTGTGTGCCAGGAGTTTCTTGATTACTGCTTCAGTTTCCCCAGATGTTATCGGTCTGTTCAAGCTTTCTGTTTCTTCCTTCTTCAGTGTTGGAAGATTATACTTTTCCAGAAATTTGTCCATTTCATCCAGGTTTCCAAATTTCTTGGCATATAATTTTTCATAGTAGTTTCTGACAATCCTTTGTATTTCTGTGGTATCAGTTGTTATTTCTCCTCTTTCATTTCTGATATTATTGAATTGGGTCCTCTCCCTTTTTTTCTTGATAAGTCTGCTTAAAGGCTTGTCAACTTTATTTATGTTTTCAAAGAACCAGCTTCTGGATTGGTAGATCCTCTGAATCGTTCTTTTCGTCTCTATGTCATTCAGTTCTGCTCTAATCTTGACTATTTCCTTCCTTCTACTTGCTCTGGGATTTTTTTGTTGTTGTTTCTCTACGTCTTGAAGTTGTAGTGTGAGGTCTTCTTTGAAATGTTTCTATCTCTTTTAGGTAAGCCTGTATTGCTATGAACTTCTCTCTCAGGAGTGCCTATGCTGTACCATAGGTTTTGGACTGTTGTCTGTTCATTTTCATTTGTTTCCAGAAATTTTTTGATTTCTTCTCTTATCTCATTATTGACCCATTCATTGTTTAATAGTCTACTGTTCAGTCTCCATGAGTTTGCTAGTTTTTGAAGTTTCTCTTTGAGGTTGATTTCCAGTTTCAAGTCCTTGTGGTCCAAGAAAAAGGTTGGTATTATTTCAATTTTCCTGAATTTGCTGAGGCTTTCTTTGTGTCCTATCATGTGGTCTATCTTTGAAAAACTGCCATGAGCATTTGAAAAGAATGTGTATATTTCTTCTTTGGGATGTAATGTTCTATATATGTCAGTTAAGTCTATTTGACTCAGTGCGTCATTCAGCTCCACAATATCCTTGTTGATGTTTTGTTTGGAAGATCTGTCCATTTTTGACAGTGGGGTATTGAAATCCCCTACTATCAGTGTGTTGCTGTCTAATTCTTTTTATAGTTGTACCTCAATTTCCTTATATACTTGGTTGCTCCTATATTGGGAGCATATAAGTTTACAATATTGATGTCTTCTTGATAGATTCTTCCTTTAAGTATTATAAAGTGCCCCTCTGGGTCTCTTTTTATGGCCTTTGTTTTGAAATCTATTTTGTCTGATGTAAGTATTGCAACCCCTGCCTTCTTCTCTTGCCCATTTGCTTGGAATATTTTTTTCCATCCCTTTACTTTCAATCTGTGTAGGTCTTTGGCTCTGAGGTGGGTCTCTTGTAGGCAGCATATGTGTGGGTCATGTTTTCTTATGCATTCTACTACCCTGTGTCTTTTCATTGGGGCCTTTAGTCCATTTACATTGAAAGTTATTACTGATAGAAACTTATTCATTTTTTCTCTTTGTACCTGTGTTTTTCTCTTTCTCACTCTTTTCCTTCATGTTCTTAAACCAGTCCCTTTAGCATATCT
This sequence comes from Pteronotus mesoamericanus, assembly GCF_021234165.1. Taxonomy (NCBI): domain Eukaryota; kingdom Metazoa; phylum Chordata; class Mammalia; order Chiroptera; family Mormoopidae; genus Pteronotus; species Pteronotus mesoamericanus. Next base: position 29,008,970 of record NW_026555085.1, on the reverse strand, counting down.
TGGAGTGCTGGTTTGGTAGAGATGTATTCTTTTATCTTTCTTTGTCTGGGAAACTCCTTATTTCCCCTTCTATTTTAATTGAGAGCCTTGCTGGGTAGAGCACCCTTGTCTGTAGGCCCTTGCTTTTCATGACTTGGAATATCTGTTGCCATTCCCTTCTGGTTTGTAGTGTTTCTGTTGAGAAGTCAGCTCCTAGGCGTATCGGGGCCCCCTTGTATGATACTTTCTCCTTCTCCCTTGCTTCCTTGAGGATTCTCTCTTTGTCTTTGATAGTTGCCATTTTACTGATGATGTGTCTTGGAGTGGACCTCCTTGGGTCCCTCTTGAGTGGGGTCCTCTGTGCCTCCTGGATCCATGAGACCCTTTCTTTCCTCAAATTGGGGAAATTTTCCATCAATACTTTTTTGAGTAGGTTCTCTATCCTTTGCTCCTCTTCTTCTCCTTCTGGTATCCCTATTATACAGATATTATTGTGTTTCAGATTATCCTGTCTTTCCCTCAATGCCTCTTCATTCTTTATGAGTCTTTTTTCCATTTCTTGTTCTTTCTGGGAGCTTTTTTCTGCCTTATCCTCCATGTCATTGATTTGATCCTCGGCTTCATGCAGCCTGCTTTGGATTCCTTCTACTGTGTTCTTCAATTCAGAAATGGTATTCTTCATATCCTCTTATGTTTTCTTGATGGTGTCTATGTCTTTTTCCAGGTTGCTATAGTTTGCTGTAAGATCCTGATAGTTTCTCTGCAGTTTCTCCTAGTTCTCTTTGAGCTGGCTGAGCTCATTGAGCTTCCTTAGAACCATTGTTTTGAATTCAATATCTGATAGTTCCCTTGCCTCTATTTCATTTAGCTCTCTCTGTGGGGAGTCCCCTTTTCCACAGATTTGAGGGGAACTTCTTTTTCTTACCATTTTTGTGAGTATCTGGTAAGTAATTTATTTTTTTAATTATTTATTTTTGCTTCTGCTTCAATTGATCCGTCTAGAATTACTAACTTTGTGAATTAAACTTCTATGGTAGTAGGCAAGTCTTATTGATTGATTGATTGATTGATTTACATATTTATTTATTTACTTATTCTTTTCTTTCTGGACCTGCCTCTGATGATATCAATTTTTGACCCTATATGACCTTGGGTCTTTTTTTTGAGCTTTCCAGGAGTCTATTGTCTGTGTCTGACTCCTGCTTTGGGCAGCTCTGTGACCCTTTCGGCCAGGGATTCGCTATTTCTGTGGATAGCTTTGCACTCTCCCACCATCTCCTTGTGTGCAATCCCTGGCCCGACAGGCTCTCTAGCCCGCCTGGGCACTTACTAGCCCAACCTCACGCACTCGTCTAGCACCCACGCCCGGTGGGCGCCCCCGGACTCATCGATTTAGGGGCTTCTATTGTGTGCTTTTCCTGCTTTTGGCTCTTTGGGGGCGTAGCCTGCCTTCGCCAAGTTGATACTATGGAAATCGGAGGAAGTCAGCTGTAGGACTCTCAGGTTAATCCTGTCTTCAGGCTCTCCTCCAGGGACTCTGGGCAGCTCTGTGACCCCTTCAGCCGGGGATCCACTATTTCTGTTGACCACTCTGCACTCCTGGGCTGCCCCTGTCGGTTTACACCTCCTCTGGCCGATCTGCACACTCCCTCGCAGGCCCCACCGGGGCCAACCTGCAGGAGGCCTTGCCAGCCCCTGCGGGTCCACACACACGCTCGCCAACCCTCACCGGCCACTTGGGGCAAGTGTGCGTGCCTGCACTGGGTGGTTTTGGGCTGTCTATTGTGTGCTTTTCAGCTTTTGGCTCTTTGGGGGTGTGGCCTGTTCCCGCACAATGGAGACTGTGGAAAGGAGAAGGAGTCGGGACTCCCCGGTTCCTCCTCCGCTTTTTTCCCCAATACCTCCGTCTCCAGTCTCTCCTCAAGGCTCTCAATGCAGCTGTGTGACCCCTATGGCCAGGGATCCTCTATTTCTTCCAACCATTCTGCACTTAGCCCTCCAGCTCACATGCACACAAACTGTGTGCGTAGCGCACAAAAGGCGGGTTAATGGATTCCCTTATGCCTGGGCGAGATGGTAGCTGCAGAGTGGGAGGTGCATTATCACTTGGGCTCCACGGGCTGCCGTCTCAGTTCTCTTTCACAAAGTTTTCCTCACCAATCTTTTCCCAGGCACTAGACTACTCTGCTGCCGCTTCTACCCAGAGATCAAGGAGGGTGGCTGCCACTGCAATTTTTGCGTTGGCCCTTTAATGTCTTTTTGCATCCCCAGCCACTTGTCTGGCAGAGAGCACTCCTAAGCTTTTTGGGGTTGCGTTTTGTCTGTGTTTTCTGGTTTTAGCTGCTGTAGTTTAGAGGTCCCTGTTTATGATTCAGATCCCATTCTTCTCAGGGGGAGCTAACTGGCCGTTTCAATGTCCCTCTGGTGCTGGTGCCCGTGGGCACCCAGCCCACCCTCTCAAGCCTCCACCGCACTTCTCACCCGTTGGGATGCGTGAGAGTCGAATCTACTGTCTGTCCGCAGCTCCAAGGCTCCTCTCTCTCACATTTTCACTGAGAAATGAAAGTGTCATATTACTACCTGACCTTTGTTTTTTCAAATTCCAGGTTAAGAGATTGAATAAGACACAAATTCAAGAAAAAAGAAAATTATATTTACTTCTAAGTTACATCAAGTGACATAATTAAATTTCAAAGAGAGATAAAAGTTCAATAAAAAGTAACCATTACTTGAGAAAAAGTATACTAAATCTTGCACAGGGTACAAAATGAATAAGAAACACCTCTTGATCCTGAGTATGGTTTTGATTTCAGTCTTTTCTGTTTATTGATTGGGTGACCAGAGCAGGATAATAAGAGTTCCCATCTGACAGGACTGTTGTAAGAATATTATGAATAGTAGGTGGTGAGGAGAGAATGAAGTAAATCATATACAACCACACAGCTATGTACAGTTCTTTAAAGAGTACTTTAAAAGTGATTAAGACACTACCTTTTATATTCTGTGTTCATTAATTTTTAATGTAAAATATTATTTTATCTTAATTATAAAATTAAAATAACTATAACATATATCAGAAAAACCAAAGAGAAGGACAAAATGTAATGAAGGCCCAAGTGATTACCTGGAAAATCAAGAAATGGTGCCGTGGAAAACATATGGAACTTTTTATAAGGGAATATGTATATAAATGGGATTTTAATATACAGAGAGAAAATGTTATTTTAATCAAAAGGGTGGCAAAATAAAATCTTCAAGATACAAAATTCTGGCATACTCATAGCAGAAGCAAGAAGCTCTGAAACATGACACTGTGATGTCATGCTAGGTGAGAGGAAAGAGAAAGGGATGGACAGAATTTTACTGGATATTAGTCTTGCTTGTCTACTTGTCTGCCATTTATTTCCTTTTTTCTCTCCCAAAGAACACTTAAATTTCCATCTAAGGGAAATTTCACTGTCACACCATGTTGGTAAATTAGGTCTGACTCATTCATGTCTTCCTCAGTTAGAGTCAGTCTATCCGAACAGAATATTACATTTCATTGAACAGCGTTCTCAGACTGTGGTCTTGGGACCAATGTTAATAACATCACCTGGAAATTTTTCAGAAATACAAACTCAGACACCTCTACCCACCTATTGAACAAGAAACATGGAGTGGGGCAGAGAAACTTGTGTTTTAATGAGCCTACTAGGTGATTCTATTGTGTGGTAATGTTTGAAACGACTGAATTAGAGTATATACTTTTGGGGGAAATTCAGAGGTTTGTGATGAATTGCCTCTTAAGGATACTTTTAATCAGAGCATGCATATGAGAAGCACATGAAAAAATTTTTCAAACTAAATCACCCTATCCAATTACAGACATTTCATTTTGTTGTACTTCACAGATGTGCTTTTTTTACAAATTGAAGGCAAGACCGTCCACCAGCAAGAAGACTGTGACTTACTTTATTGCGATAGTTCATTGTCATGGTCTGGAACTAAACCAGCAATATATCTGAGGAAGTCTATTTAACTTAAATGTTCTGAAATAGTGCCTCAGTCTTCATATATTTATTGATTCCCAGGTTATTCTAATATATAGAGGCATGGGAAATCAGTGCGCTATGGTGTTGGTTCTCTGCTCTTAGCTTCAGTAAATTCTGTAGCAAAAAGGAGAAAATGGAAAGGAGCCAGAGAAGTAATGTAACAGAGAAACAATGGGTCTCAATTTGGCCTTTTGAGATGGTCTCTGAAGATATTTGAGGAGGTCATTAAAAGGATTTGACCACCAGTTAACCCACCAGTTAACTTTTATTGCTTGATCCAAGCAATAAAAGTTCCTTAGCACTGCCCTATTGGTGAAATGCATGCTCTGCTCAACGTTTTTGTATAAGGAGCCATTTAAAAATGTGTTATTGAGACCATCTGAACAGGATATGTGACTGAAACCACTTAAGGCCTCTATGTAAACTTTTAAGATTCTGGTGGACGGACGTGGAGATCCACTCGTCTTGTGAATGCCCAAGACAAGCTTTGCATGTAAGTTCCCTTACTTATTAAGCCTGCCACCTAATGACCTGGGTGGCCTGCCTTTTTCTTTGGTCTCTCCTGAACCTCTATGATAGTGAGAGCAGTTTGAGATTTCTGCCAAGGGACCTCAAGTTTGCAACAAACAACAGAATATTGATTTTTTTCCCATTTATGTATAACTAATATCTTGTACTACTTAAATATGATAAAATAGTTAACAGGAGTTTGTTTTTTAAAATAGTTCATGGGAGAGTAGATTATGTTTATCTCTAGAAATTTTATGTAAGAACTTCATAATTAGCTGCTAGTTTAATGGTTGCATACATCAGAGATCAAAAATAGAGACAAATTATTTACTGGACTGTGTGTTAAAATAACTCATGCTCTTTCCTAACAACTTAGGGATTAATTTAAGTGCATTAATTTGTGATTCATTTACATATTATCTCCAACATTTATTCTTATCTCTGGAGTTGCTGGAAACAGGGAGCACAGTTGACTCAGTTTTGATGCTGTTGTATATAATGAGCTATGTGGTGGAGAAAGATGCTAAGGCCAGTGTTACTTTCACTAATTTTACCTATGGATATGTCATAGTTAATAACACTGTGAAAGAAGTTTTAACAAAATCAAATTATTCCTAGTTTTATTTCTCTTGCCTCCATGGATAAATTTCAAAGACATATATATATACTTTAATATTAAGTTGTGTTTTAGTCAGTGAAGTAGTGGTGCACCATGGGAAGACTTTGGGCATTTAAGTTCCTTATTGAGTAGCCAATATATAATTAACCGCTTATAGTTTCCTAATACCTAAGTGAGGATAGCAGCAATTACTCAGCTGGGTAGTTTTGGTGGTTAAATGGAATGAAGGTCAATCACCTGCACCATGTCTGACAATGAAAAATGTTAGCAGTATCTTTCATCTCACTCTCTTCACCTGAAGATACCTGCATTTCAGGTGAATGTTGTAATATGTATTAAAACAAGAAAATTAAAACCTCAGTACTAAAAATTCTAGTTTTCTAAAAATTTCACCATCTAAAATATTAACTTTACTCCTAAATTTTAGAAAACTCATACATTTTTAATATGCATTAAATGTATAATTTATAAGTAACTATATAAGTACATATATAAAATTAGGCATATACTATGTTATGATTTGTCAGGCATCAATTTAAAGAAAACCAATATTAATCAATTAAATTTTGGTGCCTTTGACCCAAGTCCTTAGGTTTCATCTCCCCATTTTTATTGAGGTATAATTGACAAAGAAATATTGTGTATATATTTAAACAATACAACTTGATATTTTGATATACAATGTATATATTGTGAAATAACTGAAACAAGCTGTCATAATTACTATTTTCTTGTGTGTGTTGGTGAAATCTTAAGATTTAATCTCTTAGCAAATTTTAAGTATACAATACAGTATTCGTTCTCTTACCTCCTGGCACCCACCATTCAATTCTCTGCATCTTTGAGTTTGACTATTTCAGATTCCACATATAAGTAAAATCATACAGTATTTGTCTTTCTGTTTCTGGCTTATTTCTGTTTCTGGCATAATGTCCACCAGGTCATTCATCCATGTTGTTGCATGTGACAGGATTCCTTCTTATAATAAATAATATTGCATTATATTTATATAATGTGGTATATATATTGAGATATAGTATATATAAATATATATCACGTTTTTATCAATTTATTTGCCCTGGATCTATAGGCTATTTTCATATCTTGGCTATTGTGAATAATAATACAATGAATATAAGAGAGTGGATAATCTCTTTGAGACATTGATTTCATTTTGTTTATTTATCCAAAATTGAGATTATTGTGTTATACAATAATTCTATTAATATTGTAGTTTTTTAAAGAAATTTCCATAATGTCTTCCATACTGGCCCTACTAATGGACATTTTCACCACCTGTGTACAGGGTCCCTTTCCGCTGCTCCTTCCTTGCCAATATGGGTTATCTTGCATCTTTTTGATAGTAGTCATTATAATAAGTGTGAAGTGATATTTCATTGTGGTTTTGATTAAATTAAAAGCATATAGGCTAGTTTTGATTTGCATTTCCCTGATGATTAGTGTTGTTTTACACCATTTCTTATACCTGCTGGCAATTTATATGTTTTCTTTGGAGAGGTGTCTATTCATTTCCTTTGTCCATTTCTTAATAAGATCATTTGTTTTATGCCACTGAGTTGTTTGAAATATTTATACACCTTCCATAGGTCGACTTCCATTGTGTTTTCTATGCTGTTCAAAGGATTTTTAGTTTAGTTCTCTCCATCTTGTCTACTTTTTACTTTTATTTTCTGTGCTTTTGGTGTTATATCCAAAAAAAAACTCATTGGCCAGACCAGTGGCAAGGAGCTTTTTCCCGATTTTTTTTATTCAAGCAGTTTTACAGTTTTGAGTCTTAAGTTTAAGTCTAATTCATTTTGAGTTGAATTTTATAGGGTATAAGATAAGGGACAGTTTCTCTCTTTTGCATATGGACATTCAATCTTTTCCATGCCATTTGTTGAAGAAACAGCCGTTTCCTCATTGACATCCTTGCCAAAGATAAGTTGATTGTAGATATGTAGATTTATTTATGGCTCTTTATTTTCTTCCAATGGTCTTTGTGTCTACTTTTAAGCCAATGACATACTGTTTTCACACTGTGGCTTTGTAATATACTTTGAAATCAGGACATGTTATGCCTCTAGCTTTGCTCTTCTTTCTCAAGATTTACTTGGTTATTCAGGGTCTTTTGTGTTTTAATATGAATTTTAGCATTTTTCTTCTATTTCTGTAAAGAATGTCATTGGAATTTTTATATGGATTATATTTAATGTGTAGATAACTTTGGAAAGTATGAACATTTTTACAATATTGATTCTTCTAATTTATGGACATAAAATGTATTTGCATCTGTGTTTTCTTGAAATTTCCTTTATGATTGTTTTCTCATTTTCAGTATATGAATCTTATTCTTAGGTATTTTATTTGTCATATTGTGGGATTTTTAATTTTATTTTTGGCTAGTTTGTGTTTGTCTATAGGAGCATCACTGATTTTTTTAATGTTGATTTTGTAGCCTTCAACTTTACTGAAGTGTTTATTACTTCTAAAATTTTTTCTTTTGTTGAGGCTTTAGGTCTTTTTTGACATTATGGTCATGTCATTGATAAACAGATAATTGTATTCATGTTAAGTATGAATGCAAATGCATTCTTTTTTATTTTTTTAGAAAACTTCAAAAATTAATCCTAAAAGAGAAAGCTATAGAATAAAAATGTGTTTGAGAAAAAATAAGCCAAGTTAGCTGATGTTAATATAATTATGCAAATTGGCACAATCGTGCTGGTATTTTAATGAATGTATGATTTTCAAAATTTTGAATTTGAAGTACTACAATAATTTATCACATGCTTGTATGTGCCTATTATGTGCTCATAATAGCCCTGTGCTTGCTAGTTACTGGAGATATGTTAGCAATCATAATACATGACATTTGTTTATATGTAACCTATGACTTAATGATGGATACAGGAATTTATTATACAAATATACAAGTAGTCATATTTTCAGTTTTGCTAAATGTTATGAATGCAAAATTATAGAAGTATGTATAACATCTGGATTTAGATAGGATTTAGGGATTTTTTCATCATAAAGGGATTTTTTTGTTAGATCTGAAGAATAAATAGAACATAGCCAGGGAAAAGTAAGGGGAAATTTTTTCAGGCAGAAGGCTATAAATGTATGTAACCAAAGAGATTAAATTAGTAAAATTATGGACTTTTTTCATTGCTTGATAATCATGACATTAGTCAGAGCTTTAAAATAAAGAGGCAAGGAAATAAAACAAGCATGTGAGAGAAGAGTGGAGGGGGGAGGAGAGGAGGGGAGCAAAAGGAATGGAAGAGAGGGGAGGGGAGCTGAGGGGAGGGGAGAAGAAAAGTAGAACTATGAAGTGGTCTGCATTCTTTCCACTGTAATAGTGAGAGTAGCCAGGAAGGCACAATAAATATATCTGATGTATACGTAAAGACCTTGGTCGAAACCGTATGCTATTGACTAATTCGGGGGATCCTCCCAATATAATTTCCCACCATAAGGAAAAACTTTACAATGAAGAAAATACACAGAGAATAAGTAAATAGTAATTAGAAGCAGGACCATGTAGATTCAATTAATTCCACCTTGTGGAGAAATCTGGGGAGAAATTTGTGAGGAAGATCCCATGGCAAGGAATGGCCCCTGGAAAGGGACCATTATATGTTATGCATAAATGGGGGATCTCGATACGTGTTCTCACACTTTGTCCAATCAGTAAAAGTAATGCTATATAGTTGCCAAGCCATACTGTTTCTAGTGTTGAAAATAGAGATGATAAATAAGGACTCTCATTTGTAGAAAACTTGGTTGCTCATTCTTTGTTGCATTGTTTATGGATTCAGTGCAATCTAGGGACTAAGAGGGTAGGGCATGCTGAGGAAAAGAGTTGATTAAGAGAAGGTGATCATTTCAAGACAGATTTAGAAGGTACACTGACAAGACTGACGGGGAAAATATGCTGTGATTTAAACCAAGATATTCTAAGTTTATCTGGGTAAAAACACAACAAAATATTCTTTACTGACATGTTTATGACTGTTGTATGCACACAGAGGTTGCTGCTCAGGTTGAGGGAAGCTCTACCATCTGCAATGCAATACTTTCTGGGTTGCTGTGGTGATGGAAGAGACAATTAGAAGGTTTTTTTTATCTGCTTTTATGTTGCTTATGACTGGGTTTGATTCTCATCTTGTTTGCTTATAGCACTTTGGTCAGAATCATTTTCAAGAAACTACTCAACAGCAAGTGGAAATGTGGGAGAAAATATAGAACTTTTAGTAAGTGTCACGGTCTCTACTATAGTGATATAATTCTTTTTTTTTGTCTTATGTTTTTAAAATTCACAAGATTCTTTTAGTTAATCTTGCCATATTTTTGTCTTTATCCATATGTTTTCTTTTTTGATTTTTGATAGGATATATTTGAAATTATTGATTCCAAAAGTGACACAAATTAATAAACCTCAAGTGAAATTTTTAAAAAATGAACCATTATCATCCAAGAAAATTTTAACAAGCATTGCTTTTTAAAAATATATTATACTGATTATGCTGTTACTGTTGTCCCAATTTTTCCTGCCTTGCCACCTTCCACCCAGTGCCCGCCATTTCCTCCAGCAATCTACCCCTTAGTTCATGTCCATGCTAATACATGTAAGGTCTTTGGATATTCTGTTTTGTATACTGTTCTTAACATCCCCCTATCAATTCTGTACCTACCAATTTGTAATTCTTTATCTCTGCATGTTTTCCCCCATTCTTCCCTCTCCCCTCCCAGCTGATAACCCTCCAAATGATCTCCATCTCTATGATTCTGTTTCTCTTATGCTTGTTTGCCTAGTTTGCTTTTTAGATTCAATTGTTGATAGTTGTGAATTTATTGCCATTTTAGTATACATAGTTTTGATCTTCTTTGTTTTAAATAAGCCCCTTAAATATTTCATATAATAAGGGTTTGTGATGATGAGCTCCTTTAGCTTTAGCTTGTCTGCCCTTCCATTCTAAATGATAGCTTTGCTGGATAAAATAATCTAGGTTGTAGATCCTTGCTTTTCATCACTTTGAATACTTCTTGCCAGGTCCTTCTTGCCTGCAATTTCTTTTGGGAAATCAGCTGAGAATCTTACGGGAACTCCTTTGTAGGTAATTATCTGTTTTTCTCTTGCTGCTTTTAAGGTTCTCTCTATATCTTTAAACTTTGACATTTTAATTATGACGTGTCTTGGCATAGTCCTCTTTGTGTCAATCTTGTCTGGGATTCTCTGTGCTTCCTGGACTTATATGTCTATTTCCTCCACCAAAGTAGGGAAGTTTTCTTACATTTTTTTCCAACAAATTTTCAATTTCTTGCTCTTTTTCTTCTTCTTCTGGCAGCCCTATGATTCAAATGTTGGTACATTTGAAGTTCTCCCAGAGGTTCCTTAGCATATCCTTGTTTTCTTTTTGATTTCTTGCTGTTTTTTTTTCCTTGTTGTTCTGATTGAATTTTTTTCTTCCCTATGTTACACATTATTTATTTGATTCTTTATTTCAGCCATGCCACTCTTGATTCTCTGTAAATTTTTCTTTATTTCTCTTAGTGTAAACTTCATTTCTTCCTGGGTCTTTTTGATTCTGTTGAAGTACCCAATGAGTTTCTTGAACATCCTAATAACCAGTGTTTTGAACTCTGCATCTGTTAGATTTCTTATCTCCATTTTGTTTAGTTCTTTTTCTGGAATTTTATTATGTTCTTTTATTTGGGCCATATTCCTTTGTCTCCTCATTTTGTCAGCCTCCCTGTGTTTGTTTCTACGTATTAGGTAGAGCTGCATTGATTCCCTATCTAGTGTGGCCTATTGTAGAAAAGCACAACAGTAAGTTGAATGGGGCAAAGCCTTAGGTAATTACCTGGGTAGGGTAACCTGTGTTAACTAGGTCTATAGTTTCCAATATGTTATCACCACTCTGTGGCTTTGTGTTGGGAAGGGCTCAGAAAGGAGACAATGCTAATGCCTGGCCAATGGAGTTTTGTCTAGAAGGAAGCTCTCTCTCAGCACTCACCCTGATGCCAGACATTTCATTTTCTCCCTGTATGCCACTGGTACCCTTCCACTTACTGCATCAGTGCTGGAGCCCAGAAGGTGTGAGTCTGTGTAAGTCCTAAGTCCACTGCAGGTACCTTAAGAGGACATGCCCGAGAGTCCTGCAGCTTCTTCTGCCGCCCCAGTCCCTACTGGTTTTTATAGCCAAAAATTATGGGGACTTAATCTTCCTGGCACTGGAATCCTGGGCTGGATGGTCTGGTGAAGGGCTGGGATCCCTCACTCCTGAGGTATCCCTCCACATTTTCATCCACCACATGTGTGTGGGGGACTGCCTGTTCCACATCTCCATGTCTCTGCACCTCTCCGTGTGTCTCCATGCATCTCCATACCTCTGCCCCTCCTACCAATCTGGATAAATGTGATTTCTTTAATTTCTTGGTTGTTGGACTTCCATACAGTTCATTTTCTGATGGTTCTGGGTGATAGTGGTTTTGTAGCTTAGCTGTAGTTTTTGCTGTGGTTGTGCAAGGAACTGAACTGTGTTTACCTATGCCTCCATCTTGACCAGAAGTACTAACACATATTTCTGAGACATTAAAACATTGGGCTGTTTGAGAAAGAGTAAAATGTTATCTTAGCAGAAACTGTTCTTATGTTTGAAATATTAATATAGTATGCTTTTAAAGTTTATTTAAAATTTAAAGAACATATACAACCTAGTTTATTTTTCTAGGCATTCTAGAAGTAGTAAATTTCAAAAAAATAATATAAGCCTTTAATATGATAGTAAATCTACATTTAGTTTATGTATTGGTCTCCAGGGGGAAATATTGATTTTTTTTCAGAAACCAAGCAAATTCTTGAGTTATAAACTCATATTAAGACATACAAACAATAGAAAAATAATCAGATGAATAAAACAAACCAACAAATATTAAGGGTAAAATAATTTATTAGGGTTAATATTTCAATTGTAATATTGGGAATAATTACAGTGAAGGATACTGATAGTGATATGCCATATATTTTCACAAGAGTATTACAAATGTTAATTTAAAATACTGGAAACAATGATAAAAATACTACTACTAATAATGAAACCCATGATTAATGACACTAGAGTAAAATCACAGATCATGAAGTTCATTGGCTTGCTCACATAGTTTAGAGTTTTTCCATATATTAGACACATATCAAAGTCAGATGCCAGAAAGTTTGTTAACTTCATTAGCTCAAGCAATAGTTGACAACTGGTATGGAGAAAAAAATGAGAGACGGCAATAACAAGAGGTAGTCATGGGACTGGAACTCATATGCAAATTCTACATGATACAAAATTGCTGCTTGAATAACCAAGACAGAACAGGAAATTATTACGCAAGAAAACCCTTCAATGCCTGAAGTTGTGGGGTAATTCATAATGTTACTCAGAATATGTCATGGTGTATGCTTTTGCTTAATGGGTGAATGAATTTTCATTACTCAGTCAGGAACTAGAACTTTCTTTTTCCATGTCTGCAGCTCAAATACAATTTTTAAAAAGCACATCGATGATTGAGACAAACATAGGCTACTGAATACAGAAAGATAGAACTGTATAGGCAACATAAATAGAGAATTATTCCATATTATAAGCCAACCCCAATGATGGAAAATTTCATGGTAAATTGGAGGGAATAAAAGCCCAATAAGCGATACAATTTTAAAATATTCTTTGATTAATATGATCTTTGATAAATTTCAAGGAAAATTTATTACTTTAAAATTAATAATGCTCATGACTCAGAAAATTAGTGTCCCATGGTAGACATGATTGGAATGTTCTGATTTATCAGAAAATGATCAACAGAATTGAACTCAAACAGCCTAAGAAGGAGAAGACAGAGAAAGGGAAAGGGAGAGAAAGACAGGGACACACACAAACACAGATGCAATGACAAAAGAAATCCAGTTAGACATTCTTGGTTAAAGGTTTTACCCATAATTCCTTATTTGAACAGAAAATGTAGTGACTACTGGTAAAGTAAGCAAGTAGTGTGTCTTACTATCACTAACTTTAGTGGTATATTTCTATCAAACTATTCTACATGCTATATATATATTATAGCTGATTTAATAAAACATTAAAAATGAATATTGAACAGTGGATATGTACTTTCTATAAGAACAACTAAAATTCGTCCTCAGACTCTATGGAAATAGTAACTTTGTGGTAGAAGTGTACTTCAAAACTCACTGTAACACATGCATGTAATATGCACATATATTACATATATGTTGCAACATATATGGCATATGCATAATATGCATACATATAATAAAAATACACATACTTCCTAAATTTCTATGTGAGAATACAAGCCAAACTCAAAACAAGAATCAATTATTTCTGTTTAAAGACTTGGAGTGCTTGTGTATACAGGTATTTGCACTTAAGTGTATGTAAGAGCAATTGGCAAAGAGCAGAAAGAATTTACAATGTATTGGATTAGAAGTGATTTTAAACTGGAGGTGAAGAAGGAAGGAACAATTGCAAACTGTGTAAACAGTGAAGGAAGGCACTGAGAACTTCAGTGAGAGAGTCACATGAGATGGATTCAAAGCAGTATGCCCTGGTCAGAACACAATGTGAGACAGGGCCTGGGGCAGTGAAGGGTTGTTTGCCAGTACAGTGCAATGTGCTGGGGAAACATCCTTATAGTCTCAGAATACGAGGAAAATAGTTTTCATGCAGGCTGTTCACTGTGAGTAAATCCTGCTGAGAAATCAAAGGGCATGAGGAAGAAGGAGAGGCCATCCCACTTATCAATTTGGAGGTGACTGGAAATTGAAGTGAAGTGATAGGTGAGAAAGTAAACTTTATCAGGAGGTGAAAAAGTGGAAGTAGAAACTGCTACCAAAGGATGACTTCCATCTAAGAAGCTCTTGTGGCTGAAAAAAGTTAAACTGAGGAATTTTTAATATTACAAAGTCATTACTTACCATCCAGATCATATATGTTTACTTTAGAAAGAAAACCTAATTTATATACTTTATTAATATGTCAATGATGTCCAAGTTATATAAGATCTCTCTTCAATAAGTTAATATGCTATCTATGGCTTGTGAGGTTTAAGGGTAATAAAATTATGTAAGAAACACACAATTACAGTGAATTCTCTTTCATTTGTTTTCATTCAAATGTGTTAGTGTAGTTTTCAGAAAGGCTCCTTGGAAGAGCTCTTTACTGTGTTATTTTCTTGTTAGTAAGTAGTTTTTTTTTTCCTTCTTTTGAATCACAATCCTGAGTGTCTGGCCATATTTAAAATGCCAAGGCATGATATGAACAAAAGGAAGGTTTCAAAATAGCTTGAAAAAATTAACCAAGGAAACAGACAAGTAAGTGTTTTTGATGCCAATTTGCCTGGACGTTGGAGGCATAAAACTGTTTCTACCATGTCTACAACTTACAGACTCAGCAGAGAGCCTCTTAGCCACATGATATTTCCAAATCTGGATTTATCTGGAAGGGCAGAGTGACATCTCTTTTCTCATATTAGTCTCTTTGATTTTATAGTATATGGCAGAAAAAGAATAATGATTTGTGGGGGGAAATGTAACCAAAAATGCTAAATGAATTGGGTAGAGATTTATGACGGACAAAAAGAAAACAAATGCTAAACATACAGTTTAGGGAAAATGGGGTAGGGTTATTCAATAAGGTGGCATGTGATACACCGCAGGAAATTTTATTATCTAGTTTCTTTCTGGAAATAAAATTCCCTTCTGTGGCAGGTTTTTCAGAATTTAAATATTGTTACAAAATTATTTCTCTGAACATCTTTTTAACAGTGATTTTAACACCATTTTTTTTTCAAAATTCTCAGAGGAAAAGGAAAATCCAGCTGGACCCCACTCACTCAATGATGTATATATATCAAGCCTAAAATGATTAAGCCATCTCTCTGCCATCTTTAACTTTGATCATGAAAGTTGGGTAATTTCAAATTCTTGGAACTTTATCCACATCCCTTACTTTAGAAAACTATAAATTGAGTGGGTCTGTTATGTCTGACACAAATTTACAGTGCACTTTAAAAATATAATTATATGTGCAATTTAAAATATTATGCTCAGTTTACCTTTGAATGAAAGTTTATAATTAGTCTACTCATATCTTCTTTTTAATTATTAGTTCTAGATATTGTTTCAGTAGAAAGATTTATTTTAACCCTTTAAACTATCACATTATAATTTGTGTTAGAACTTTTTGGGGCACTACAATAAATGATGATCTTAGTCTAAGGATTATTTCTAAGATGGATGATTAGAACAGTATGAAGCATGGTAGTGTGACTCACCCCTTAATATAATCAAGAGCAAATCTTAGTCATAGCAAATGCTTAGGATCATCATCTCAGTAGTAGTCTGTAATGTGGAATATTACCGACTTCAAACTATTTTGTGTTTAAACACTCAGATTTTAATAATAATTGCCTTATTAGCTTTGAAAATAAAAGAAAAGCATATATTTTGAGTCAAGTAAACCAGAACTTGAATTTAAAAGATGTTGAGGAAATATAAGGAAGAAAATTGCCAAGCCATTTTAGTAGGAAAGAAAAGCTTATCTTACAGAAAACCTTGCTGATATTCGATATTATAATCACTATATATTAGATTTGCCTATAATAGAATTTGACAGGAGATATATACATAGGCATTCAATATATCCATTAGTTTGTCTTTTACTTGAAATGTTCTTTAATCAACTTGGAAATAAATACTTTTCTATGAATATTATATTTCCTTAACCTTCTGAATGCAATTCCTATATAGTGGAAAGAATGACACATTTCTTGAGGTGCTTTTGTTAAGTTATTTGAACCTATTATCATAAAGTGTACATCACTGCTCAAGTGTACTACACTTCTGCTAACTCAGTTTTACCTCTAATGGAGACCTTAATAAGTTGAAGGAATGCAGGTACAGTCAACACTGAAGACTACTCCATTAATTCCACATTGACTGTGTTGCTTGATAGAACATCCTTATGTTCAATATTTCAAAAGTTGGCCCTTTGAGTTATATATTTATTAAATCTAATAACTTACATTTAAAATTTTTTCTTGTTTTAGATGACTATACCAAAAAATCCTTTTTATAACAGACTATACCACTAATTAGTTCTAAATTCTCTACCTTTCTGTTTTTATTGTTGTTACATAATCTCTTTGTTAAGTCAAAATCTTCTGAAATTCAGAATTTATACAGTTATAAGAGGAGATGTTTTGATTAAATAGGCAGGATCACTTGAATCCAATTAAATAATTCCTCTCCTAACTCCTTCCAATATATACACCTGAAGAGTCACCAAAGAACTCTAGATCTCTTTAAAATAGAGCCTGAAAATCACCAAATAATGAATTTAGCAGCATAATGCTGAATTATTAAATATTGATTCTCCTTCTAAAAAAAGGACATTTTAGAGGCAAATTCACATGAGTAATTATTAAATTTTCTAGCATTTCCCCCTTATAAATGAAATAAAAATAAAATCTTATTTTCATTCTTGGAATGATAATTATAAGAGCTTCAGATAGTTCATTTTTATTAAAATTTACTATCAATAAGGTATTTTCTAAGTAACACATATTCATCATTGAAATATATAATCATCTGAATGTAGTCACATATGCGAGATAACCTTAATTTTCTGAAAAGATGTTCAAAATTGCCTTCTAATCGTGAGAACAGATACTATATTTCTGATTCATAGAGTACATTAAGACCTATAATTAAAATAGGAATGCTAAATTTAATTGTATCACTTCTGTTTTTAACATTTTCATATCACTTCAAAATTTTACATGAAAATTTTTACTTATTTTGCAAATCTTTTAATACACATTGTTTACAATTTGTAACATTATCAATTTGTTTTTATACAACATACTTTCATGAATTGAAGATGATTGAAGCAAGTCCTAAACTCTTCAGTCATCTATGAAAAGGAACCAGTTTGTTTATTTACTTGGTCATTCATTTAAATAAATAATAGTGCTTTGTCAGAGATTAATAAATTAGTAATTTTCATATATTACTTTTAACACTGGTAAATACTGAAAATAATCAAATGTAATGCTTTTTGTGTTTACACATTTATTTTTTACTGTGAGCTATTTCATGTACTTACATTTTGGCACTCGAGTTATGAAAGTAATGCTTTATTCTAAATATTTGGTAAGAAATTAGAGGCTTTTTTTTCCTTTCCTTGATGGTCAATACTATTTAAAATTTAAGGTTTCAGTAAAAGAAATAGGGAGAGATTACATTTCCATTTAATAAAATATTCTATAAGAGCTGTGAACAGAAACATTAAATATATATATATATATATAATTTGAATGAAATTGTATTTTTATTGAATATTACAAATCCATATATTTGGGGGACAGAGAGATAAAAGAATGAAATAAAATTCATATATATAGCTATATATACACATAAACTATATATATACACATTATATATATAAACATTATATATATGTTCAAAAAGGGCTAGGATAGTTTATATATCCTTAACAAATGCATATTCATATGTATATATGTGCATACGTATACATATATATCTTCCTATGGTGCTGAATTCTTAATAAGTTTAAATGTAAGTTGTATTTGTGCATATATATGTTTAAAAGATACACACATTATTCATGCTTTAGAAATAAAGTGGATGATAAAAACACATACACTGCCCAGCTGATGGTTCAGTTGGTTGGGTCATTGTCCTATAAACTAAAAGGTACAGGGTTGATTTCTTGTCAGGGGATATGCCTAGGTTGTGGGTTAGGTCTGGATCCAGGTGGATACCAAAGGCAACTGATAGATGTTTCTCTTTCACACTAGTGTTTCTCTCTCTCTCAAAAAAAAAAAATATATATATAAATATATACTATCTATATTAGTCTCATTATAATTCTACAGTCATGTGAGATGCATTATAAAATGAAAGACTCGATAAATAAATATCATAACATTGAAAAATATTCATATTGGAAAGCAGATTAGCCTTAACATGGTATTTTCAAAGAGGGATACTTGAAGCTATTTTTATAGCCAGAAAAAATTTTGATCTTAAAGTTATAATTCTTCAAACTTTAAAATATAATATTTAAGGAGACGTGTGTGCCATTTACTATACCTTACACTGTGCCATTAGCTCTAAGGAATCCAGCTTCAAATATAGATAGGGAGAATATGGATACTTTCACATATTTCAGATAGGGAGAGACTTTAATCCAGAGTCTCTCATCCCCAAAACGATGGCCATTTCGGACTGGATAATTCTTTGTTGCGTGGTATTAACCTCTGCAGTACAGGGTATTCAGCAGCACCCCTGGCCTCTACCTACTCCACCCCTGCCACCACCCCCTTTTTCTGCTCAGATCCATTGTGATACCAAAAATGTCTTTGGACATTGCCTAATGTCTCACGGGTGGAAAATTATCCCAGCAAAGTACTAAATCGACTTCCCTTTTTTGTAAATTGTAGGACTGTAATATAGAGATATTACGTAAGCTATTTAAATTAACATAACTAATTAGAGATGAGTAGCGAGCAGACCTGGCCAGGATTCCTTCTCTACGGTCCTTTCTTTTATTTGGCATAGCTGGTTGAAACATATCTCCCACTTAACTTTAGTACATATCCAAGATCAAGAAGGTCCCATTTTTACTTTCTGAGTGTGAAATTATACTTTTCTTCTCGGTGGCATGCTCTATTAACAATTTATCAAAATACCTGTTTGAGTGAAATTATAAAACCAAATATAATATTGCCCACTTATGCATTGACTGTGAATAGAAATTCACTTGTATTTTAAAAGTAGATAACTCAATTATTTAAAGACAAGAATGGTGAGATATAATTGTATTAATTGCTTTATTGAATGTAGTGACCACTTAAGGCCATGGGTTTATGTTATGAATATGTTAGCTGATGATTTGTTAGCTGTTCTATCTTTCCACTTTTTTGTGTAGTTATGTACTTTTTTATTGTGATTCTATTACAGTAGTCCCAATTTTTCCCCTTTTGCCCTCCTCCACCCAGCCCACCCCTTGCTCCCACAGTCAATCCCTACACCGTTGTCCATGTCCATATATGTTCTTTGACTAGTCCCTTCCCCGTCTTTCCACCATTACACTTCCCGCCCACCACGTCTGGTCACTGTCAGCCTGTTTCATGTTCCCATGTCTCTGGTTCTATTTTGCTCGTTAGTTTATTTTGTTCATTAAATTCTTATAAGTGAGACCTATGGTATTTGTCTTTCACCGACTGGCTTACTTCACTTAGCATAATATTCTCCAGTTCCAGTTATGTACTTTAAAATATAAAGAGATTAATATAAATGGGACTCTGACATTATTCAAATGAAAAAGAGCCTCAGGATTAGAAGGGCTTTTTAGCTGCACAGTAGATCAGACTTGCCTTTTTACTTTTGGGTTTGCATCCTTTAGGTGACTATGACATGATAGCCAGACACTGACCATTTAGTAGAAAATAATGCATACTGAAAGTGAAGCACAGAGGTTGCCTTACTGAAAATGTAGCACAAATATATCATTGATGTGAATTACCCTCTAAATTTTTGTATTTAATATCCTTTATAGAATTGTTCTATGGCAATTACATCAAGTAAAACAGTATTAAGATAAATGGACTTGACTTTCCACTTATATCTGGACTATGTTAAGCTAGATTTTGTTCTAGTGAGGGAAGTTTCCAAGTTAAATAGTAGGCATAAACATCTTTCATATTCAAGAAACAAAATGCTATCCATAACATAAAGATAAGTTACATTTTTTAGGTTTCTTGTTCTTTCATTTATTCTGGATATAACCTGCTTTTTGCTTAGCAGTCTTCCAAACTACTTGATTGTAATATTCTGAGTATTTAATAAATGAGCATAGTCTGCTAGAATAGTCTAAATGGATTTGTATTGAATTGTGGTGGTGTGTTGATTGTGCTGGGAGAGTGTTTGTATTTGAGGAAGATGGAGAAAGATAACTTTTATTATTCTTTTCAATGATAAGAAAGTAATATTTAGCTCTCTCAAATATAAGTAGAGACTAGGTCACACATTTTCATAGAACAAATTTGTATGCAAAACTGAATGCAGTTAGCATGAGACTTCTTGGCCTATATCTTTTGAAAGCTGAGCTGGCTAAGCCTTTACAAACAGAACTAAAGGGGAATTTAAATTTATTGGACAATCTTAAAACTGAGCTTCTGTTTTCCCTGGTAGGCATTATTAATGATGAGGGTGAGATATTAATTATGAGTGTGAATATTGAGATATTCACAAGTTCATGAGAAAACAAAGTATTTGCTATGAATAAAATAACTTCATATATACTTTTATACCCAAATGTTAGTAAAAGATTAAGTATACTCAGAAAAATTTTGATTTTTAAATTCTTTTGAAAAACCACCAGTAGGAAACATCGATTATACATTAAAGACCTTTACATACGTAAAAATAGAGATATGATAGATTTGTTTTGCTTCTAAAATATTTTATATTAACTGATTTTAATGCTATTATTTTTAATAAATGATTTATTGTTTACTAACTTTACAAATAAGAGCATAGTGTATATAAAGTCTTTAGGTAAATATAATTATTTACTTTAATAAATAAGAAATAATAAATAATTTTGATTAATAGGAGTCTCCCTTAAAAATCAGACCCATAGGATTTTAAAAAAGAAATTAACAATAGCATTAAAAATGCCAAGAGATTGTGGTGAAACATCTATATATTTTCCTCACTGACTAGCACATCTAGCATTTCAAGTTGTTAATTTGCATCTTTTCATTAGCAGAAATTTTACTCTGACATTTCTAATATCTGCTAAGAATAATTCTGGCCAATAGACTTGAAAGATCTGTTTATTACTACATTTTGATTTTACAGAAACAGTGCTACAATGACCTTGATTTCTATTTCAATAGATAAGTTCCAAGTGGCCCGTAGTAAAAAATTGCACAATAAACCAGGAGTTTTTCATTTATGTTTTTTCTCCTATATTACTTTTTCTATCACCTATTTTTATTTTTCATTTCTGTTTATCACCCTTATATCCTCTTCCACCTGCATCCACCACACTGTTGTCATGTCCATGAGTCCCTTGACTTTTTAGCTTGATGCCTTTGCCCTAACCCCTGCCCCCAGAATTATTGGCCTGTTCTCTCTGAGTCTGTTTCTTGAACCAATCCTAGTCCATTTAAGCCACTTTTTCTTTATGTTTAATGAAG
Source organism: Pteronotus mesoamericanus (assembly GCF_021234165.1). Lineage (NCBI taxonomy): Eukaryota > Metazoa > Chordata > Mammalia > Chiroptera > Mormoopidae > Pteronotus > Pteronotus mesoamericanus. The sequence continues at coordinate 28,987,523 of NW_026555085.1, read as the reverse complement.
GATAGGGTGAGAGAAGGTAGTAGGCAAGTGAAATATCGATTAGACCCACAGTACAATTACAACGAAGTCCCACATCAATTTACAATCTTATGATTAAACTATTAATAACATATATTAATTTCCAGTTACATTGGTAGATAATTCCTTAAGTGATCTATTTTTAAAATTCACTTTTCAAAAACTTGAAATAAAGTACCAAAATTACTCATTGCAAATGAATAAAATATATCAAATTATATTTAACCACAAAATTCATTAGATGACATTTTAATGCTTATAGGCTGAAATACTGGGATATTAATATATTATCTTTAGTTCAGGCATACCTGAGAATAAAAATGTTCTCTATTATCTCTATTGGGGAGAGACGTAACACTTAAAATCTTAGGTTGAAGTATATTTAACACTGTAAGTTTTTGGTTTAACACATTAGCTATATTAATATGAAATAGTAGCTCTATATAATGTAATAGAATCTAGGTTAAATTTGTATCCAATTATGCATTATATCTTTCTGAATGAGTTGTGTCTCATTTAGGGTGTGTGTGTGTGTATGTGTGTGTGTGTATACACACACACACATACACACACACACAGAATTATAATATTTCAGCAGGAGGGCAGGGTAAGATATTACTTGATTATTAATAATTCCTTCAAACAATACAATTTGAAGACTAGAAATGCTGTTTTTAATTTTTTTCTACCACTATATTCTTTCATTTTAAAAATTATATAGAATTGGTTTTCAATGAAAAGAAGTTTTATATTTATTATCTTAAATCTTAGTAGACTCTTAATGACTTTCTTACCTTTTTTTCTCTAATTATATTGACTTCAGACTAGTACAGTTTTTAGATCCAATGAGGTTTTTTTTTTAATGGATTCTAAATCTTCAATAAGTGCATCATGAGCCATATTAAAAAATAACAGTGATCATATACTTAATATTTATACTTGATTTTCTTTAGGTTTATTTAATTTTATTTCACACCAATCTTTTTCTCAATAAAATACGTGAAGTTCCACTACATACACTCCCCATCTAATAAATTAGTCTGGTATTTACTTGTTGACTGAATGATCTTCTACTGGACTGTTCCTTTCTGATGATATAGGTTTTCTTTTATTTTGTGACTGAATTTTTATATTATACTTAATAAAGTTAGGTGCATATGCCTTATGTCTGTGGAATGAAGTTATTAAATAAATTATATTTTGGTATATTATTTAACAAAATAACAGTGATAGGTATATTTAATATTAATATGTTTGTGTGTATAAAATAATAAATTATTTTACATTAATTTCATGAAGTTTTATTAATTTAAGTAAATTTTACAATTGCATGGAAAATGTAGAAGTTAGAAAAGAATAATGGCTTACTTTATTTAGCATAATACCCTCTAGGCCCATCTGTGTTATCACAAAGGGTAATATTTTATGTTTTTCTTGATCCTCAAAGCTAATACTAAAACAACCATAAGGCCTGAATTATACATGTTTCAGGAAAACACATATTGAATCTTCAAGGGCTCACCCAAATGTTTCTCCTCAGCTTATTGAAGGAAAAAATGCATTGCTTTGTTTGCACCTACTAGAATTACATTATGCATTTGAAATACTTGTTCATGTTCTTTGTTATTTTTAAATAAAATTTTTGTGTATAAACTTAAAAATAATATGGGTTAAATATTAAACATTAAAATATATTTATTTTCCATACATATGACTACATAAGTAAAAGTAAATATAATTTATCCTCTCCCTCCACTATTGTTCATACATGAGTAAAGGTATCTTCTTCCAAACAGGACTTGTCATTTTTTTAGCTGTGCCATGATATTTATACGTTGCAATTTAAAAACGTTGTTTTCTTTTTTTTTTTTTTTTTGGTTACTATGTTTTTTAAAAAAATATTTCTGTCTAGAATAAACACATATACTTTAAAAGATTTTGACTATATTACACTTCATATCTATTAATCAGGGATTTACTCGTGTGTGTATACACACACACACACACATACATTTTTCTCCCCGTGAATTATTGAATAGTCTATAAGTTTTCCAAAAATCTACACTACCATATTTGTTCAATAATAGAGCTCTGTATTCTGATATATTAGGTCTTTAAAAAGAGTTCCCTGGACTAATATTAGAATATTCTTCCAGACAAAGCCTTCTCTATGTTTTGATATTTTCTGGCGCAAATGTCCCTTGTTTATCTTAGGTAATGTTCTTTAAAACTTTTTTTTTATTTTTTCCTAATCATGGGCATCTTCCTTTTCACATGTATTTCAGTATATGTTTTTCAATTTCTAAAGCATCTCAATTGAAAATGTCTCTGGAATTTTTTATAATCTATATTTCAATTTAAGGGTAATTGACATCTTTAATATATTCAGTGTTTCTATCTATTAGTACTTATAGTTTTTATTGATTTAGATCTTTATTACTGTTTTTCATAGTTTGTTTTTATTTTTACATAAAAGTCTGGTACATAGTTTATATTTATATTTATATGTTCTTCTCAAGAATATTTGAAAAAGCCTGTTTAACTTGTATGTTTAGAAATGTAGTTGGTCTTTGAATATTGAATTATTACCAAGAATGCTTGCTAAAATGTTTTAATTATAATACTATATATGTACTTTCTTGGTAGGTTACATAGAAAATCATATTTTCTGATTTCTTTCTTAATAGTTCTCAAACATTTTTTCTCTCATTCTCTTCATAACTAGATTGGTGATGAAAATGAATTGAAGTGATAATTGCAGCTTTTCTTGTATTATTTCTCATTTAATGTTACCATTTAAAAATGTTTCACCATTAAAAGTGGTATTGCTATGGGATTTTAACAGACAACATTTATCCAGTTAAAAGGTTTTCATTTATTCCCAGACTATATTTATATTTATATGTAAATTTAATAGATGCTGAACTCTAAAAATAAACATTTATAGTATTACTCAAAATTTTGCATTGAAATACATAATTTTTATAATGTTAAACTAAGTTTGCATTATTGAGGTAAAACTATTTTACGGTTGTGGATTTTGCTGTACTCTGATTATATTTTGCTTAGAATTTTGGATAAATGTTTATAAGTAATTCACTTTTAATTTCCTTTTCTTATGCTATCCTTATGTGACTTTTGGAATCCATTGCTAAAGAGCTTTATTAAATGAGTTGGGGTACACCACTTCTTTGTCAAGGACTAGAGCATTGATTTAAGGTTGTAAATTATGAGTATGATGTTACCAAAAATGAAATGTGAAACAAGTTCATTTTTTTTGAGGATTGTAAGATTATTTGTTTTTAAAAGTGTATTATCGGGAAATGTTATTTTTTATTTTTACTTAAATTTTTTTATGTAATTTTTCTCTTCTCTGAATACATAATTAGGTCCCTTTTAAATCAGTATTATTTTTATGATTTTTTTTCAAACTCAACAAACAGTTTTTTAATTGTATTCATTGAGGTGACATTGGTTAATAAAATTATATAGGTTTCAGGTATATAATTCTATAATGCGCTATTTATATGTGTAGTATTGTGTCATATTTTAAAGAACCAACTTTCAACATCATTGTTTATTTTAGTAATTTATTGTATTTTTAGCTGTGCTTATTTTATTTTTTTAACTTTTAAGTCAGGTATTTGCTTACTAAATAACAATTTTCCCATTATAAACATATAAAACTGTGTATTTTTCCTAAGTACCACAATCCACAAGTTTACTACACAATAATTTTAGTCCTATTTAGGCTTATGTATTTTCTAAGTTCCATTATAATTACTTTGGAATATTTTAATTTTTCTATAAGTATGGTTTTTATTTTATAGATATTTTAAATGAACTATTTTGCAATTGGAGATTAATGATCTGTTAATACCAGTTGTATGAAATGACTTCTTATGGATTAGTTTTTGGACAGTTTCTGTAAGTGTTCCACGTGTGATTGATAGGATTGTCCAAGAGTGGGCAAAGTAGATAAGAACTGTTTGCCAAAGTGTGCTTGAGTATATCAGACTACAAGAATGTATAAACAATGAATGGTGACAATTTGAACACTTACAAGACTGCACATAAGTGCACTGTGCCATTATGATGTTCTTTTGAGTTGATAAATCTACTGTAATAATCATAACCTGCATGTCTTTTTCCATTCCAACAACTATAAACCTGCTTTTGTCCACCCTGTACATTAAGAACTGCATTCAGCTTTCTAAATCTGCTTGTAAGATGAGTTTGGTGATTTTTCTGCTTAAATCTTCTATCTTTACTGAGACTTTTTGTCTTCTCCACATATCAGTCACTGAGATATTCATTTTTAATTTCTCCATTAGCATTTTTGTTTTTCAGTTTTCAGAGGGTCAGTTTTGCTCTATATGTTTGAAGCTACATGCCTGCAATATAATCAAGTAGACCTCTTCAACAGGCTTTTGACTGTAATGATCAGGAACTTAGAAATGGGATTTGTTTTTTTTTTAGTTTTAGATTTTATGGTCATGAAAATACATGGAGAATAAGTAAAGTGATGGAAGTAACTGACACCACACAGTAAATTTGTTAAATGAGAACAAGAGAGGGAATAGGACTGAACCCTAGAACACTTCTATATTTAAGGACAGCTGGAGAAGGTGAGACAGCAAAGCTAAGTGAGAAATAGGCAAATTTGCAGGAGAAAATTTAAGACATTGTATATTGGTAGATAAGAGAGCATTCACAAAAAGGGTGTAAGCAATGGAGATAATTGGTTGCAGAAAGATTAGTTAATGATTGAAAAATGTTTCAGAGCAGAAGGATTAAATGGAATTGTCATGAAAATTAGTGTAATAGACTAGGTTATACCAATGTGAAGAGAAAACAATGGTGAAGAATTAGAGGAGTCTTTCAAGGGGTTTAACAATGAAATAAAGAAAACTAGTGGTTGGTATGTGCAGTCCAAATGGATCTGCTAAAAATACAAGAGAGACATAAGCATGTTTAAATATTGAAGGAGGGAGAGAAAGGAAGATTATGAGAAATATTGGGATACCGAAGTTACTAATATGGAGTGAGAACTTGGGATTCGGAGTATAATTCTTCAATTGTAATAATGATGGATGAGGAAGCAAGTCACTGTGGGTCTTTGGTGATAGAATGTTGATGGTATTAACACTTACTGGTAGAAGACGATACATGTTGGAAATTTGGGGAAAATAGGAAACACAGTTTTTACGACTATGGGGAAAAAGCCTTCACTAAATAAAGTGCATGACACCAAGTGCTGGATATTTAATATTTTTAGCTCCAAAACTAAGTAGGGGGGTCTTTTCTTGCCAATGAAAATTAAGATGTCATTTCACTTCCACATGCAGGATAAAACTGAGGAAAAATGCCAAGAAAGAACACATAGAAAATTAATGCATCATATAGCAAGTTAATTGGCACAATTCACAGTTTAAATTTTTCAAAATTTAATTCCAGGAAACACATTTTTCTACAAAAAAAATTCAATCCTCAGATGGCAGTAATTAAGTCAAGATGTCTATATTGTTCTATAAATACGCAATCAAAATAATAGTAATTAAACCTACTTTATAATCAAAAATTAAGAGCACACTTTCAGATAAAAATTGAATGCTTTAACATGACTACAAATAGATGCAATGAAATATTCAGGAGGTGATCAATCATTGTGAAGAAAGAAACTTCTATTGCATGTGAATTATCTGACATATTCTTTAGGTAATAGCTAATTAGCCTACTGGAGTCCAAATTTCTAAAATCAAATGTTGATTAATCAGAGTTGGGTGATCTTTGAATTTGTAAAAAATGAAGTCACACATGATTCTTTTTCCTGAAAATATTTTCTCTTTGTGTTAAATTTGTTATCACTGCCAGAATTAGAGATCATGGATCATCAAAATATAAAGTATTGTCAGTATCTGAGTTAATATAAATAAGCTAAAGTGCTAATAATAGATAAGTAAGCAAAATACTTATATTTTCTTTAGTATACAATTTTATTTTAGTACCAAGCATTTAAATAAATTTAAATAGTATTTTATTTATGATATCTTTCCTACAAGCTTATTTTCTCCATAAAGTTTTACATAAATCATTCTCATATTTACTTGTGAATAAAGAGTCAAACTTTATTGTGAAGATGTAATAACTGGCCATTCATAGTATAAAAATAATGGAGGTACCTGTAATTCTTTTTATATTAAAATAATCCATTGTATTATATAACACATTACATTCAGAGATGAAACTGAGTGCACAATAGTATCTGAATAAAGTAGTATTTTAAAATGGTATCAAAATTAACACTATTTTAAATACAAGATCTCAGATATTGTGAATTTTTTTACTATAGTTTAAGGGGAATATCATCTCCTCTATCAATTCCCTGGTAAATTAAGCTTTTTACACAACAGATTAAAATACTTATGCCACATTGAAGGTTTTGATTAAAAATACTATCCATAGATTAGTTTTCTACTTTAGAAAATTTTTTACTTCAGAGTTAATGATTACTTCATAGTGAGGAGATTTGGCTCACTTAAGGAAAAGTGTAACAGCAGAACAATTATTGAAATATGAAATGTTATAAATCACTTGGAATGAAATAATTGCCGCAGATTTGTTGCTGAAATTGGAAAAACATATCTTGAATTTTAAAGCTTGATTTCAATTGTATATAAGATATATTTATATTATAAGATATACTATATTGTTATATAATATACACATACATGCCATATCTTATCCCTTAAAAATGTAATTAAAAAGTTTTACATATAACATTTTATTATAATGCTTTTCTACAATATTAATTCTGAACAGATGTGATTGAATTGATCCACATAAAATATTGAGGTAGAAACTATATTTTGGTATATATGAGGTCCTAAACACCTATTTAGATGAAAGAGGCAGACGTAATTTCTTGTAGCAAAAGAGGCAGTGTCTCAAATGCAAATTTTATTATCTATTTTAAAATATAAAAATGTTTGACTGAAGAATGTCAATTTTTTCCAATAAGTTATAACACCGTACTGTGCTAAAATTTCGTTGGCCATCTCCTTGTGTAAACTCATACAATTTCATAACATTTGGGACACTTGAATATTAAGGTTTTTTTGTTTTTAAGATGTAATCCTGTTTATTTTAAAGTATTAATGTTATATTTTAATAAAGGCTCTATTAGCTATGCCTTCACCACCCTTTTAAAGAGTAGTGCTTACTTTTGCTCTTTGGATTGTGTCCTACACACGTACTTTTTTGCTCCTCTTCCTAAAGGAATGTCACATCTGCTCATAGCAATGTTGTTCCATCATATGTTACAGCTGACTCAGCTCATTGTCTTTGGACCGGGTGTGTTGAGTTCTGTCTCCAAAAGGCCCCATAAACCAGACTCACCACATCCCATGCATCTTCCTTAGATATTGAGTGCAATGTCACTCATTTTGTTTGACCTACTATTTGGCAATTCCTGGCATGCCTGTATCTCTTACTCTTGCCTATCATCCATAGCTACAACTAAGGGCCTAGAGAAATAGATGAGATTTAACCTGTGTATCTCTTGAGAATCAAAGAAATAAATGTATTCTAACTAAGATTGAGAGCAAGACAAGATTATCTGCTGACACCCCTTTAATTTAATATTGTACTGGCTGTTCTATCTAGTACAGTAAGGAAAATGCTAAAATAAGAAGCATAACATTGGAAAATAATAATGTAAAACTGACTTTTATTTCTGCCTGAAATAACTGTATACTTTAAATATCATGGGAAGTCTAGAAAACAACTTATATACAGTAAGGAAAATTAACAATGTCATGAGATACAAAATTAACATAAAGAAATATATTTTATTTCTATATGCTAGCAGTAAGCCATTAGAAAATGAAATATAAAAATGTATTTACAGTAGCATTAAATATAAACTTGACACTTTAGAGTCATTAAAGTATTTCAAAGTATATCAGTGTGATAGTTTTATTACCAACTGCCTTTGTTCTTCATTACTATGACAAATTCTGATATTAGGTTTATTAATTTTGTTTATTCAAACCATTAATTTTATTCGGTTTCATCTCTAGAGTCAAAGAACATTTGTGTAGGATACAAGAAAATAGCTATTTCCATCAGTATCAGGAAACAAAATGCAGAATAAACTTGTTAAGAAAGGTCAAGGTCTCTTTACTGAAAACTATATAATACTATTTAAAGAAATTAAGGAAAACTGAAACTAATACAGGTGTATACCATATGTATAAATTGGAACACTCAAATTCTTTAGATAACAATTCTCTCCAGTTGATCTATGTGGCATCCAATCTTACTTCCATGACATTGGTGTTTTTAGATATTGGTAAACTATAAATTATTTGAGAAAGAATGATAATAGTGATGTCTTATACTATATAGTTTCAAATTATAATGATCAATTAATTTTGACTGTTTAAAGGAGTGTTGTGATTTTGTTAATAAAACATTTGTTAAGTAAAGCCCTGGGGTATCTGATTAGGAAGTGAAACAAAGAAATTTATTACTTACAGGTCTTGGAGTATGTACCAGGCAGGCCTCAAAGGATCACTAGGAAATGTGAGGCAAAGGGCATGCAGCAGGAATAGGGCCCAGTGATGGAATGCTTTGGGGTTCCCGACAAAGGGCAGATTGTCAACCCAAACCCCCCAAAAGTGGGCTTTTATTACAATTCATGGAAATCTTATCTAAGAGGAACAAAAAGGTAAGAGCCTGGGAAGTGGGGGAGACTTCTATTACAGGGTCCTCTCAGAGAGTCGTATCAGGAACTTAACCTTTACTTGTGACTTTGTGGCCTGCTGTCTAGTGCATGTGATTGTGGATGGGGCTAGTGTGTTAGTTCAAGACCCCACAGGCATCTTGGATACACAAATGGATGTTGAGGCAATGATATTATGGAGCAGTTTTGCTAAACTTTCTACTTGAGAATAGGATGCATACACGCACACCATGCTCTCACATATATTGTTTATGTTCCCTCATCCAGCTTCTTCTACTGTAATATCTCCTGCTATAATTTTCTGGAATTTTATTTCTTAATAATTTTTACATTTTTTATAATAATGGCATATTTTAAAAATATGACATAAAGATTATAAATTTTAAAAAACTGTAATAAAAAATAAAAAGTTTTTTATTCAAAAAGATACTTTTTTATTAAAAGCAAAAGGCAAGCCAAAGACTAGGTAAATATATTTGCAGAAATTGTCTTGGAGTCGATTACTCAGATATAATGCTAAAAGTTTCCCATTATCTCTCCTTTTATTCATCTTGATATCAATTTGCCTGAAATGTTTATTTGTTAGACTGTACTAAATGCAAAAATTTTCTTAAATTACATACAGAATCAGGCAAAAAATGATCTTATATGCAGCTATTCATCAAACCACTCAAAATCCTAAATCAAGAGGATCAGTATAAAACCTTGATGAAAGGACAGTTTGCTTGTGGAATATCTCCTGTGTATTAATATGTGTTGAACGCCACTTATCTCAAGTATGCAAAATCAGTTTTTCTATATATCATGTTAATTAACAAACTGATATTTAACAGAACTAAATATATCCAAAGCACTTGTAATAACTACCTCTGAATTATGGTTTTGATTTGCTTTTAAAATGCTATCAAAGCAACCCTGGATTTTGTATTCTCAATTACAGCATTGCCATATTATGGAGAGTAAATCAATCTCTCTCTCCTCTCTCTCTCTCTCTCTCTCTCTCTCTCTCACACACACACACACACACACACACACACATGCACTCACACATACATATCACTGTCTAATTGAGTTACAAACAATTTAGCTTCACTCTGATAAAGCACTGTTTCCAAAGATTCATAGGCCATCTTCTCTCACCTTTGGTAAACCACATTAAGAAGGAAAAAAGTACAATTTCAGAGTTTCTGTTATTCTCTCTTAGGGTGTGTTGTTTTGTATAATATTTTTCTGGACCATCTAGACAAATCATAGTCAATCCACACTATTTGATAATTCCCAATTTGCTAATTACATTTGTTAAAATGTTTTGTAACCCCAAAGCAATATTTGCGGTGTTTTCACGGTCAGTTGCATAAATGAGCAGAGCAACAAAATATGACAGGCACCTGATATGCAAATTCCCAGCTGAAGCTGAACAAGGTGATGTGACTCTGAATTCCTGCGTCACCTTCACAGAGAGAGGACCAGAGGCAACAGTTCAGAGTAGTGCTAGAAGCTCTGGGTCTGGGACCAGCAGGATAGGGTTTGATTCTGTCTTAGCACCTCTTAGTAGGCAGCCTCGGACGAGTCACTTACTGCTTCTGGATCTGGATTTTTCTTTGTCTCTTTTTTTTTTAAATTAAGATATAAGAATCTATCAAAATAAGATGTTTTTAGGATTTATAATCCATTTTTGTGTGTGAGTGCTCCTCAAGGGCAATCACACTGTTTACTAATTTAGTGTTTTTGACAATTTTATAGAAAATAACTGTTGAGAATAATAAGAATAAACTGTATATGTATAATTGGATTTTTAAAAGTATATTGTCCCCAAATAAATTTCTTTTAAAATATAAACAAAGAAACAAGTAAAATACAGCCAAAAAATCTTCAGTTACTTTCTATTAATCTCATGAAAGTGCTCAGATTAAAAGAAAGTGACTTTTTCCCTCTGTGGTTGTTTCAAGCGGCAATCTAAAAAATAATGTCAAAGGAAAGGAAACAAAAACAAAACTCTATCTTACTTGACACTTTACTTTCCAACTCCCATTTCTAGATACATGAAAAGAGTGAGTCCATTTCTGTTTATCTTCAAAGTTAATGGCTATAACTTGTTGACAGTTCTAACAGATTCACTTAGAAGAACATGACTAGATTGCTCTGTGACAGTACCAGCAGGAGTTCTCACCCCCAGTTCAAGCAATCTATAAACCCAGCATGAGAGATCATGATGAAATCAGTTGTGAAACTCACACAATGGGTGTAATTGGTAGTAAGCCTGCATTTTTCATGAGTTTTGAGGGGAGAAGAAGCACAGCAGTTAATCACAGCATGATAACTTCAAAATGATTTGCTGATGAGTTCCCCAAAAAGGCCCTAGTAAATCATTGAGGAGTATGAAAAAACTATTTGCTAAGCATAACTTAGCATGTTTTCTACACAGGTAATTTATAAAATATGTGCCAATTTGTTGTTATTCTTAAGAAAGGTCGAGATTCAGCTCATTCATTGCATATTTAATTAATTGGTAGGGAAATTTTTCAATATTGTCAACTATGTATACACAGTTGAAGAGCAAAATCCGCTCTTTTATTCTTTTTACTTTTTCTCTAGAGGAAGACAATTTTTTTTTGAGACTCTGAAACATACCATACATTAAGATTGAAATAATATCTGACTCAGAATATTTGAACCTATGTTCCGTTCGTGGCCCCTTTTGCCTCTCCCAAACTCTCCTGTCCTCCCATACATTTTTAGAAATGCTTTGCATTCATTGATTTGTCTCTAATTCTTCAATTCATTTTTTTTTAATGTATTGATTGATTTTTTTTCAAGAGAGGGAAAGAAAAACATCGATTTGTTGTTCTATTTTCATTGGTTGCTTCTTTCATGTATCCTGATCTGGTATCAGACCCCCAACCTAGTTTTATTAGGACAATGCTCCAACCAAGTGAACTACCCTGCCAGGGGTTCAATTCATAATTCTTGAGATGAGTCACAAGAAACCTTTGTCAAACTTAAGAAATATGATCAGCAATTAGAAAAGACAGTCTGAGATACATAACATTGTTCCTCAACCTATATTTTCCTGAGAAAACAAAAGTAAATGAACCATTTGTAAACCAAACCAAAGCTGGTTGGAAGATATAACCACATAGAAATTAGCCTATCTAATTTTGCTATTGAAAGGTTGTTTTTTTGTTGTTGTTTTTTCTATTTTCTCAAAATATAATTTTAAAGAACTTAAAATGTTAACTTGTAAAAGTTCATTCAACTCATTGATTAATGAGATAGCTGGTTATGTATTTACACAGTCGTTAAAAAACAGAAATTCATGAAAAATATTTTTAAAGACTCTCAAAATAAGATTGCTAGGGTGAGATAAGAAGCTGGTCAAAACACTGTAGAACATTAAACATGTAGAACATTATATTAACTGGTTCCAAATACAACTCAATGAGTTGAGGTTTCTGTGAAAAGATCAAAATTGCACAAAAATACACTTTAGAAACTTAAATGACTATTTCGGGACTGATAAGCAATAATTCAGCGGCATTTTGGAACATACGCAGCTATCCTCTGACCGCATTTAGTACAGTGCACTGTGTTTACCTATTGTTTTCATACTAATTAAAATGTTTAGATGGGACATTGACTAAACTGTATACATGTATTTAAGAAATATTTATTTAAAATTTAAAATATTTATACATCTATTTTATTATATTAAATTCTTTGATCAAATGCATAGAATGGGTGAATGTATTTTTTTAAAAAGAGAAATTCTGGATTTATTATGTGTATTTCTCTCACTTTGTAGATATAAAAATTAGTCCCTAATAGCTTAAATAGCTCTTAAAATATTCTGTTCTTTTTTATTTTGCACAGTTTAAATTTCATTCAAAATTTTAATTGTTATATATTAACTAAAATTCCACATTCCTAATATTCAGTTCTGTCATAGACATTAAAGTTAAAAATAGAATTTTCTTTAAGGAAATAACTTCATAATTAACATTTTAATGTGGTCTGAATTTATTACATATTTCAAAAAGAGATACTGTGCTTTATGAAGTATTGAAATTGAGTAATTTTCTACAGGAAATAAATTTTTAGTCACACATGAAAATTTCAATAAATATTTTAATTGTTAAATTTAATAAAAAGTGAAATATAGCATAATTTTCAAATACTTTTTCTATAAATCTACAATTTAACTACATATTTAGTGAAAGCACTAATAAATACTTATTGGATAGTCTATTGAATTTCTGAAATATAAAGTATTTTCTAGATGAGATTACTACAATATTATTTTGATTCAATTGTGTTCATTGGTAAAGTTAGTAATAAATTATTGGTATCTTTTTCACTGAATCTTAGGCAGTGTTTGTTATAAAAGGAGTATGGATTATAGCAAAAAGCCAGAGACATAAATGCAAGTTTCCCTCAACAGCTGAGACTTGTTATGAAAATGTTTGGACAGTTAAAATCTCCAGACCACAATTTCTCTATCAGTAAAATGAAGGAGATGAATTAAAGGATAAGTCCTTCCAGAGCTAACACTGTAAGAGTTTGATGTGTTGCTGAAATAGTGGGTACTGCATGCATCGTTTGCTTAGAATTTATTCAGGCAAAAAAAAAATAGTTGTATCATTTTATTAAACTTGATGAAGCATCAATGATCAGCATCAGCTTCAAACCACCCACAGATATTAAATTGCCTTGGCAATCTTAGCCAATTAATATCACATTTTTTACAAAATTATGTATTTAAACTATACTTCATGCAGAGAACTGTTAAAATCACAACACATTTTATTTTTAATATTATCAAAGGAAATTTCTACAGCTGACTATAGAAATAAGAGTAACTGCACATACATTCATTCCCTCTCATTTAGGTCAGGTGAATTATGTCTAAGTGATGTTTGCTGAAAAGCTCTATCCCTTGAAGTTTAAAATAAAATAGGATCAAACTTCAAGTCATATATATTGAGAAATTAAGCACACCAAACAAATATTTCCAGGCAATCTTGCTATGGGGATGTGAGGGAATATAATTTACTTAGTTCAAGAGTCCTACATCGGTTAATTTTAGATATTTCTAAAATTTCATTTCTTTCAGTTATGTAATTTTTTCCATTCTACCTTTACATTCATTAAGAATTATAGAATATGAGGTGGAATATCTTACAACAAGTTACAGTCAACAACCAAAATACTTGTATATTAACCTTTCATTTTTGATGTCTTTGCCTATGACCCTCAATGGGTCATTTTTACTCTGCTACAAGATTACTGTTGAGCTGACATACTTACCTGATGTTTTCTCTTCTAGTTCGCATTTACATCTCTTCATTTCTGAAATGCACCGATTACATTTTGCTAAGACAATATGTTAAAAAATTATCTATTGAACAAAGATAGCTTATTCAGGGGAAATATAGTGGTCAGATAGTAAACTAATAATTCTTTTGTCTCCATCAGATGGGCATGCTATAAATGTATACAATTATTTCTATATTTTCTGAAAAAAATTAATGTAGCATGAGAAAGAATAGAAAAAATTACAGTGAAAAAATTAGGTGAGAAAACTAGGGTGATGCGAAGTATGTGTGTTAAAAATACTATATTTTGCTTGGTTATTTTAATAAATAATTTACAAAATTATTTTTATGAAAAGATATCAAATATATACATAAAATTCTGTTTACTAATGCTGAGAATTGTCATGTCTACATATGCATCAGCACTTTCAAGAATACAAAAGCATGGATTTTAATAGATTTGAAATAGAATTAAGGCAGAGTTCGTTAATTGTTTTTCCATTTCTAACCAACAAAAACATTTTGAAAAAATTATATCTCCATGCAGTTTCAAATGCCATCTGACTTTTCCTATTATTTAAAATATTTTAGAGGTACATAATTTCCAAATATTGTAAATATTGACACTTTAAAATAAACCTGTTGCATAAATTCTTGAAAATATCAAAACATAGCCCTTTAATGTATACCATATTCCATTTAGAAAAACAAAGCACTCATGAACAGGGTACAGCTGGAAGGCACCATCTGGATTAACAAGTGCATATGAGATAATGAGAGCATGAACACAGTGACAAATGAAATAAGAAAAGAGGAATACACTACAGATTTATTAATAATAAACTATCATCACTGGCAGGGTTGTTCAGGTGGTTGGAGCATCATCCCATACACCAAAAAGTTGTGGGTTCGATCCTTGGTCAGGGCCCATATGGGAGACAACTGAT